>NC_055687.1:19764344-20372349 GCF_017639745.1 Melanotaenia boesemani | reverse complement strand
AGAGATACTTTTAGTTTTATTGGGCTTGTTCTTTCTCACAGTTGTTTGCAGTGGAGGAGCTGTGACTGTTAGCTGCAGATTAAAGTGAGCACTAAAGAAACTAAAGTATGTGTGTTGCACAGTACAGAAAGTTTTAGTCCATCAGCCTCAGTAAACACTGATCATTTATGACTTGTTTGCTTGCTGGTTTAAGGGAAGTACCTGTTGGATTGTTGTACCATATGCTGTGTTCTATGTGTTATTTGTGAACAGTGAGTAAGTCTGTCTGAAACAGCTCATGTTTTCCTTCTCGCCACTTGCTTTTGAAAAGCTTCTCTCTCACAAATCAGCAACGGTGGTTAGTCGCATGCTCGTGTGAATGTTCATGTTGTTCCGTCACAGCGTATCAGGGGACATTTCTGCAATTCAGTTTTGTAATTTTACTTTGAAACATGTCAAGTAGTTTTCACAGTTGCAATGACTCATTAATGATCTTTTACTCTCCCACCGAACTTAAACTTGGTTTTGATAAATGAAAGTTCAGCTTTGATCAGCTTGTTTTATGGCCTGTGTTGTTTGGTCTGATGTTAGAGCGAGAGACTTATGTATTGAGGGAAGAGTGGCAGGATATGTTGCACTGCAGAGACTGATTGAAGCTCTGATAACAATCATTGTATATAAACATCCTTGTCTCACATGACACTATTAGGAGCTGTTTTATGCAGGAATAATGTCAGAGGTTACCATGTGCTTGCTGCTGCATCTGGGTTATGACCGAACAGGACTTGAAATACAAGAATGTGTTGATTCTATTTCTTTTTTGAAAAAAGGAAAGAATTGGCTCATGTGTTCCTCTTGTGCATCTCTTTGCAACATCCTGTTACAAAAACAGGTCAAAAGGTTTAGCCACTGCCATCTTTTCAGCCACAGTATGTCACACTTTAACTTAGAATCTTTTTTATTAAGTTCTGAAAACTAAACATAGACAAAGAGCTTGTTTTAAAAAATACTTTTTCAGCCACTGTGTTGTTAATCAACACTGAGGATGTGCCTTAAGATGTAAGGGCTACTCATGTGGGTTCTTTCCCACCCTTCTGCAGAAAGATGTGGGCTACCTCCAACAGTGGCTGGAGGCATTTGTGGCATCCTTTGAGAGGCTCATTGATGTGCAATCACTGGAACCACGGAGGTGAGTTGTAGCATTCAGATAATTTACACAGCCACTGGTTTGCATTCAGCATTTGCAGTGATGTATTGCACAGCTGCTATCATAGACCTTTTGCCTCCCCTTTCCCTGTCTTCACATGTTTCTTTCCATACCCTTTCCCATCTTCTAGGCTGGAGGAAAGCAGCTCAGAGGTTCCCTTGCTCCCTAGAGATGTTCTGGTGTTCCTTAGCACCCAGTTATGGCACAGTGCACTCCACCTCTCAGGAGCCACCGAGCTCAACAGCAACACCCCTCACCCACTGCTCCTCATCAAGTTCTTCATCATTGTCTGCAGGTGAGATAGCACAGCCCAAAGTGTTTGACATAATTTTTTTAGGGATTGAACAATATTCAGGTTGTTCCCCGAGACATAACAGTACTTTTATGTCACTGAAGAAAGTCTACATTTTCAAAAAAGTTGTAAAAATGCATGAAATAATAACAGAATGCATGTTTCATTTGTCAATCATTAAAAGATACCAACAATTCCAGAGAAATCTCTTACACAAGGAACAAAGCCAAACAAACAAACAAAATACTGTGGCCATCAGACAGAATAGCATTAAAACCATGTTTCTGACCTCAGGAACACTTGCAGGTTAAAATCCTGTGATGCAGAGAAAAACATATATAGAGTTCACATAAATTACATTCTGAAATTCTTTTAGAAATTTATGGAAATCAGAATTACATCCCTCACTGTGAAGTGGAAAGAGACTGTTTAGCTTATCAGCTCAAAAATTAAGCATGAGGGATGAGGGGTGATGTTAGAGCACATGGCTCTAATGCTGCGGCAAGGGCTAACCCTACTCATTGATATATGATGGTGTTTAGTCACACATGCTCTCTTCCAAATTATATTTTTTTTCAGGGGAACTTATTTGGTATTATGCCAGTCCACATTTTGCACCTTACAGCAGCATGGCTGTAAAAGGTTCCAGGTGTTTACAGTCCAGACCGGTCACCTACTGGAAATGCTGGGTACATTATAAAAAGAAAAAAGAAACTCAGCAAAGGAAACCAAAATTGTTTGGCTGCTAAAATATTAGGTCAGTTGAGAATGAGAAAATGTTTCACTTTCAGAGTGACAACAATTGCAAGCTTTCTTTCCAAATAGAAAAATATTGTTTTTTAATGGATAAATAAAATTAATAATAAATTAAACAACCAAAAAAAAAAAAAACAAGAAGAGGAGATGCAACACAGTGGTACATGAGCACTGTTTAAAACGATCATTTACTCAATAAGAAGACAATCAAAATGTTCTTTTTTTCTCCATTTGTTTATTAATTGAATAAGATATTTTTTCTATCACTTTTCACTTTTTTATTACTTTTCCAGGACTTGCAATTCAGATTGTGCAAAGTTCATTCAACTCAAGAATTAGAAAGTTTCTTACTCTCTGTGCAGTCAGTGTATTTGTCCTTTCTATACCTAAGATTGCCTTATTGGGTAAGGATCTGTTAGGCTTTCACAAGTGCCTTTCTTTTTTTCTTTATCTTGTAGGAATATGGAGAACATTGACCCTGAAAAGACTCCTAGTTTTGTTTTTGAAACTATCAAGCTTCTGAATTTCTGTTTGGAGCAGGTAAGACTCGTATAAACAGAACAGTTCAGTGATTTAAAATGAGCGTTGCCTCCCCAGCATGCTCAATATATAATGCATGCAATGCACAGAAATGTATAAGGAACTGTAAACCAACACTAGATTTATCTAGTGTATATATTGTGACATACTCACTATGAAATAACAGATCTAATTTAGACTGAACGAGAGGTCGGTGTGTTGTTGACCTTTCGTTCAGTATTCTGGAATTTGTTGCCTGTTGAAGGATGTTAAAGCAGATGTATCTGTGCTGAGGATGAATAACAGATTCATTTAAGCTTATTCCTTTATTTGTACAGTTAAAAAGGGGACAAGGGGATAAGTCGTGCCTGCAGACGGTCGTGCAGTATGGACTTGTGCTCTGTGAGAGTCTTTTTGACCCTTATCAGACATGGAGGAGACGGCTGGCAGGGTGAGTGTCTGTTGCTTTAAACTAGAGATTGTGTGAACGTGTGGGAGTTGGAATTCAGTCATACAGAGACTAAAAGGCTATTATATGCATTTAACATCTTTCCAAACCTTCTCTGATATGTAATACCTAATCTTTTTTTAATTTTGCTGACAATTTACTTGAAGTCAAGTCATGTTTGGATCCAGCAGTATTAGTGGCAGATGCAGACTTGACGAGGTGTGGTGGGAGTGTGGTGACTTAAGACTTTGTGTCTGTTACAGGGAGGAGGTGAGCTTGCTGGAGAGGAACAAGTATAAGTTTTCCCCACTGGCCTTGCCAGAGGAGCTGCCTGCTCTGTTTCATGGTGAGAAACTCCCTTTCAGCTGCTACTACTCTGACCTCTGTCAGGCCTCACATACCACTAGAATCAAACTGCTCCTGCCACTGCCCAAACATTTGAATTATTATTTATATATTCTAAATCTCGAAATTGACAGTCCATTCCAGTCAAGTCAAGTTACTTTTTAGGGTTAAGAACCTAATTATGCAGCATCTAATTATCAGGTCTCCATCACTAGGCCAAGATTTTGTAATTACAGAATCCAGTTTGATCAACGAACGTTAATCTGTAAGCCATGTGGGAAATCTCATTTTGGGTAAGTTTCAGAATGTCCACTGTTAAGAAGGATTATGCTGGAATAACACGCTTTTATTGGAAATGTTAAGGGCTAATTATGTAATACTTAGCCAATTAGTGAGACTTTTCTTTTTGAAACAGAAGGTTTGCAGAGGGAATTTTGCTGAGTCAAAAACATATTTATAAGGGTTCAAGGGGTACAGTTGCAGGAGCATTGTTGTTCTTAATGTTTGTTTTTCTTCTTGTTCTTGTTTTGGAACTTGTTCTTCTTGTTTCATTTATTCACCATGATTCTCTTCGTCTCACTGCCACTTTTCTTCTTTGCTCTCTTTCCCTTCACCTTTATTTTTCTCAACTAGAAGGGATTCACCAAAAACCAAGGCCGACTTAAACCTCCTAAATATCTAAACTACTCCAACTCAACCTCACATCAACTAGATTTCTTAATTCACCTCCATCTCTGCTCCACTGGCCTTCTGCTTTCAAATTTCAGCTCTTCTGAGCTTTTTCCCATTTTTTTAAAAAAGCCTATTTTTGGCATCGCATGACAAATCACTCATCAACTCGTCACAAAACTGTCTGCCGGTCTGTTTTCCTTTCTGCCTTCTTCTCTGTTAGTATTTCAATGTCATTCTGTTCCGACTTCATAAGACACAAGTTTTAAAAGAATATGTCATTTTCAGAAATTTGCAGTCACCCAATCATTTTGAAATGTGAAGTGGAGACATGTTTGGGTATTTCCACTAAACCTATTGCTCATCTAATCCACCACAAGGTTTTATTTTTAATAATTAGCTGCATGACTTTGCCTGAAATTTGCTAAAAAAGTGAATTTTATACATGTTTTATTATTTAGACTTTGTTCAGACTTTGTTTGATTGCTTCATGGTGTGTGTGTGACGTACTACGATACATCCATGTTATCAAAAACTGATAGTAGTTATCACATGTTTCAAATGCTGTTCAGATATGTTAAAAAATGTAATTGAAAATAATGAAAATCTGTACAAGCCAGGGTTTAAATCCTCCAGTGGCAAGTTCTGCTTGTAGTAACCCTCTTCAGTGCTACAATATATTTCTAGTAGGTTTGAGGTCAGCTGAAGTACATACTTTATGTACTAGTAATCCACTTAGACACTGTTTTACTCAAAGTGGAAAGAGACTGATGTCAGTCCCAGCATTCATTAGCAAAAGCAGCAAAAGGTCTAAAAAGGCTACACGTAAAAATGCTGTTTTCATTCGAATTATGATATAAACAATGTTGTGTTTGTTTTCTGCTATGTCTTATATAACATTAACTCTCCTGATACAGAGAGTCTACAGGAAAGCGAGCAGATCCCAGAGCTCCTCACACTCAGACTGGTTCATCTCCAGGGTGCTGTGATCAGTGGAGGAAAGGTCTGCAGTCTTTATCTGTTACCATTATACAACATGTGCACATTAAAATAGTTTGCAAGAAAATCAATGTGTTTTGTTTTTGTTTTCTTTTTAGAAAAATGGTCTTCTTTCCACTAGCCCTCAGTCTGTTGAGGACCTGTTCTCTGTACTTCGGGTATGGTGCTGCCGATCCTCCCCTGAACCCACGAGCACCAGACTCCCGCGGCTTACTTTGCAGTGCCTGACAGCGATGATCCATCTTCTGCACGCCAGCAGCCCCGTGGAGCGGCAAGTAGAGATCAGGACAATTCTAGAGAGCTACTTCCTGCTCCTCAACTGGAACAGACCACTCATCACTGGACATGAAGACAAACAGAACTGGGAGGGCAGCCTGATTTTGCTCCAAAGCCAAATGTTAAGTAAGAGCATGTCCACTACAGCAGAGCTAAAAAAAACAAAAAACAAAACAAACAATTCTTTTTATATGTCTCTGAATCAGAATAGAAGTAAAAAATCAATTATGTTCAATAGATGTGGTGAGTCAACTTCTCCTCTGTTGACAATTTTAGCTGCTGTTCCTGAGATCCTGCAGTGCTCTGACAGACCAGTCCTGCAGGCGGTCTTCCTCAACAACAACTGCTTTGAGCACATCCTCAGACTGATTCAGAACAGCAAGGTCAGATTACTGCCCATCAAAAATGTGTCAGTTTCCTTTTTTATTCACATCTGCCCTGCTGTCATCCAGCCCACATGTGTCTGTCTGTCACATTTTTAGTTATGTCATCTCCATTTCTTCTTTTAGTGGTGCCACATCTGGCATCAGACCTCTTTCGGTTTTTAAAACATCGTACTTCAACAATTGTTTCAAGCTCATGGTTTTATTAATTGTGTCCTCTTGCAGCTGTAGAGAGACCAACATCAAACCTGTCTTTTCTGCCTCTCTCAGATGCCTTTGTTTTTTGTTTTTTGGTCTAATTGTTTGTCCTTTTTGTGCCTTGTGTGATTTGGTGTGCTTTCGTGTGTTTGTGTGTCCTGAAGCTCTTTCAGAGCAACAGGCGTAGGCCGAAGTGTGAGGTTGAGTGTGACCTTACCACGCGTTTACTCACAGATGTCGAAATGGACCAGGTACTTTCCTTCCCATTCAGTGTTGCTATTGGTCTGTTGGCAGGAAACTCAGCCTTCTCTCCACTTGTGAACTGCTCTGAGCTATTTAAACAGGAAGCTTTAGGCAGGAAGTCTGCCTTACACTCACTTGTAAATAAAGCAGGTATGGCTAGACATGATAACTGCCACCAGGTTTTTCCATTTTTTTGTCATATCAGCTCATCAAATAGCCACCTACTGCCTAAGCACCTTTTTTTTTACATGAATTTTTGGTTCAATTTGAATATATGGACTTGTATCACAGCAATTATAGGCTGAATTCCCTGTTTAAAACACTGGAACAGAAGTGCAGGCTGTGTTTATCACTGCATGCAACGGTTGTTTTTCAGTGCATGTCTTTCCTGCTTTTCCTCCTATTTTTACTGCTCTTCCATGTGACTGGTTGGCTCATGTCCTGGAGCTTGATGTTGATTCATTTCCAGCAATAACTGGGGATTGCCTCAGTTCTTTTTTGTTTTTTGTTTTTTGTTTTTTTTTTTCTTTTAATGGTTGGCTTTGGTTTTTGCATGCTGTAACCTATCGGTAATTAACAAAGAGGTGATTGTTTGGTGACTGGTGCAGCAATTCACTTTACTTTGACCCAGCTTACTGCAATAATAAGGGTGTACTTCCTCTTGCACTTTTAGAGATAACCAGGATAGAAATCCTTTTATATATATATATATATATATATATATATATATATTTGTACAGCCAGTTATTTCCAGTTACTTGCATTTGACATTCTTGTCAGCTCTTGACAATACATGTTTTTTTTGCACCTCCATATTTTTATGTAGGTATGGGAGAAGGAATCAGACAGTATTACGGTTCATGCTTTGGGCGTCCTCACAGCTATAATGAGTAACTCACCTTCTGCTAAGGTAAGGCTCTTTTTGTTTTTTCATCACCTATTTCAATTTTCCAACATGTTTTATTAAAATGTAACTTAACAGCCTTAACAATAACAGCTAAAATGAGCTGATGAGGAAAGCTGCTTTATGTTCATGTTGGAAAGCACACTTCCACTTGAAAAAAGTGGAAGTGTGCCAGCTGCTGTAGTTATCCCTGTAGAGCAGGTTTTTCCAACCTATTTTTGTTCCCCTTCCTCTCAGGAGGTTTTCAAGGAGAGGATTGGCTACTCCCAGCTGTTTGATGTGTTGAAAAGTCAAGGTCAACCCACCAAAAGGTTGCTGCAAGAGCTGATGAACATGGTGAAACCCAGATTTTCTCATTATCCCCCCTTAGTGCACTGATATTAGAAGCCAAGCTTCTCTTATTGGACCCTGCTCCAGTTAAAATTGTGTTAGTCCTAATTAACCTCATTGTTTCACCATGTCTGAGTTTAATCTTCATTCTCTGTCTTTTGTCCAGGCAGTGGAGGGGGAACATGCCCATGCTCATCACCTAGGCATCAGCAACGACCAGCCTTTGCTGCTGCTTCTGCAGTGGCTGCCTGACCTGTCAGGTCAGAGAGACCTTCAGCTGCTCGTGGCCCAGTGGCTGGCCACTGTATGTGGCGGTTCTCTGTCCTGTCGCACCGTGGCAGTAGAAGCGGGCATGGTGGGGGCTTTGCTGCAGGTGATCTCACAGCCCCAAAGTCTGGACAGGCAGTGTGCAGATGCCCTGCTGGGCCTCCTGCAGGACTTGGGCTCTCTGTGTTTGAGACCAGAGGAACTGAAGAGTCTCCTAAGGCTCCTCAGGGTGGATCAGGACAGGGGTGTGGCAATGGGGACAGTGCACCCTTACTGTACTCGCATCATACGTGCACTCTCAGCCATGGCAGCCAGAGAAGGCCAGGACAGTGCTTTGCAATATTTTGATCTTACACCCCCTATGGCAGGTATCATGGTGCCAACAGTCCAACGTTGGCCAGGCAGTGGGTTCGCGTTTCACGCTTGGCTCTGCCTCAACATGGACTTCCCATCTCATCACTCAGAGTTCTCTAACAACCGAAAACCTGTCAACTCTGGCATGGGGAGCCAGCATGATATGGGAAAAGGACCTCGCAGGAAGCAACTCTACAGGTAAATTGACACATTTTTGTATAACAAGTTTGGTGTCTGCTTTTATATTCAAACACCTGTTCTTTTGTAAAGTTTCTTCACAGCAAGTGGAACTGGACTTGAAGCTTTCTTTTCCATGGAGGGTGTGCTGGTGGTGGCTGTTTGCACTAAGAAAGACTACATGGCTGTTGCTTTGCCAGAGTATCCACTAGCGGACTCATGCTGGGTGAGTGTGGACCTGTTTATGGCAGGTTCTGGCCAATATTTGTCTTCATTTAGCTCACATGAAATTTGATTCAGTAGAAAATCGATGTGTATACCAAATTTCTATTGATTTTTATTCATCCTGAGCTACATTTAAAATGTGTGTAACCTTTAATATCATCCTTATTCCAGCATTCAGTGGTTATTGTTCACATCCCAGGCCGCCGTCCTTTTGGTCAGAACCTGGTAACGATCTACATAGATGGAGAACAGCGTAAAACTGCTCAACTTCGTTTTCCATCTTTCAGTGAGGTAAGAGAAACCATGGTCTGATGTATTCTGCCTGTTTCATTGAAATGTTCCAGTCCATCTAACTTGTTCTGCCTCCCTTCTCTTGACACTGCAGCCTTTTACCTCCTGCTGCATCGGCTCTGCTGGCAACCGGACCACTACCACCACCACCTCTCCAAACCTTCCCATGTCCTTTACTTCCTGTCCATCTCCTGAATTCGCCTTCCCTAGCCATGCCCCTTCTCTCATCCGTTCCCAGTCCTTCCCAGCTTCTTTTGCAGGAGGCCGTTGGGGGTCTTTGGCAGACTCCCCTGTGCACACCATCCCAGCTGGACTACAGGACACAGAGTGGGGATCACCCACATCTCTGGATGGGCTTTTGGGCACTGCCTTCATCTGCCACGAGGCTCTGCATCTCACCCAGGCACGAGCTCTACATGCTGCAGGTTGGTCACATTCTTCTACAGCGCAAATGTTGGTAAACCCTCATTCACCACAGTCAAATGCTCACACCAGTTGTGAAGAAAATCACAGTGCCCCAGTAATGAAAGATTAGTCTTTCATATGTTAAACAAAGATTATTTTTTCTCTTTTTTTTCATCATTATCATATCATTTGCACAATTTTACAACTTCAATGGCTTTCTGTCATAGGCCCAAATCATGTGTCCTTATTCAAACCGGATGGAGAGTTATCTGATCTCAACAACAAGCTTCTGCTCTACTACACTCCACAGGTGACTCAATGAAGCTAATGCAAAACACAAGCACAGCATTGCTCTGTCACTACCGGCTCTTCTTGTTTACACGTGTGTGTTTTTCAGGCATTTAAGAGTCAGATATGTCTGGACTTGGCACCCAATCACCTGTATGATGGCAGACTTACAGGACACCGAGTGGTGAACTGGGACATTAAGGTTAGATGTGGAAGATTTTGATCTCTATTTTTGTACAATTCTATGTGTTTAAGATATTTACCAGTGACGGTCTTACATAAATTTATGTGTTTTTATTCCCTTTGCTTTTCTGTCTTGCTGCTTTTCTTTGGACAGATTTATTTTGTTAACACCATTTCTAATTAAAAAATAAATTATTGGTTAAACTGAAGATTATAAATAATCATCCCCTCCCTCCTTCCAGGATGTTGTAAACGTGGTTGGAGGTATTGGGGTTTTGCTGCCTCTGCTCGAGCAGGTGTGTGAGGCTGAGCAGGTTTACAACGGCAGTCAGGAAACCTCAGACTTGCTGGGACCAGAGCTCACCTCTTCCAGAGGCCCCGCTGCAATGCTGCTGCCTCTGAGCAAATCTGCAGGTCGGATATTCCTTTTAATTCCTTATTGATCTTTTAACTTAGCAGGTAGCAGCAGATGCATGTTTCTAGAAACATTTGTACTCATAGCAAAATTGTTGCTCAATAATAAGGGCATTAAACACCACTCCTGTTTTTGTGCTGAGGTGGAGTCATTCATCTTAGAGTTTAATCTTGAGACAAACTTAACTGCATCCATAAGTACATTAAATATTTGCCAGTCAGTAAAGAGTATTTCATGTGTTTAAAGTATCACAAACAAATTTTTGCTTTTCTCTGGTTTGTTTAAAAAAATATTTTCAGGGCAGTTTTAATAAGCTGATTTGTAGGTAAGCTAGTCTGTTCACGTCATGATGCAATAACAGGAATTGCTAGACACACATAGTAAAGATTACGCAATTAAAACTAATTGTCAGAATCAGCGTCATCATACTGAGTTCCTGGAGGAGCAGCATTTCAGAAGCTCAGCACATCTATGTAAACTGTAACAAAGTTGTATAAAGGGAACAAATAGACATAAGTGACAGCAATAATCTGACATATGACTCATGTGGAGATGTGATGTTGTTTATGAAGTGCTTAGTAATGCACAAATATGTCTGTGGGTAACACAGGAAATCATAAACCTTGTCTTGCTCTATTTTTTTTTTTTTTCTCAGAGGGCCGACTAGAGCGAAACAGTATTGCTGCCTTTCTGCTGATGGTAAAAAACTTGATTCGTCATCACCCTGTCAATCAGGAGAGTCTGTTGCAGTGCCATGGGCCAAGCATCATAGGTGCCATGCTCAGCAAAGTGAGTATCCCACATGTCAGCTTGTCCCAGAAACTAACCACAAGCATATCTGAAAGTCAATATCTGACCTTTTTCATTGCTTTGTAGTGGTGTAATTGCTGCGTAATGAATGGGTCGGGTGTTGGTGAAACAGCAGGGGTCTGTCAGAATGACAGTATCAAATGTGTGTGTGGGAGAATTCATGCAGTTTTCCAGATTGCATGGTTTCATTCTGAACAAGAACAAATGATGCGAGCTAAAAAAAGAACAAAAACCATGTGAACTTGTACTGAAAGTCAAATTCTTGAGAATTTTATGTAGAATCGCAAACAGTTGTGAAGTGTTGATGCTTTGCTTTAAGCAGTGGGCAGGATTCTCTTCTGTTCCATGTTGCAGTGGAGCTGAAGAAACACACTTTGTTGTTTGAGCAGCTTTTGCAATATTCCTCTTTGCAGATCAGTCTCCACCACCTTCTCTCTCAGTTTGTTCAGCTTCTTTACATTATTGGCTTTGATTCTGCTGCTCCAAATGGTTACATAGCAGATTCCACTCTCCACCACAGACTTACAGAAAATATGCAAGATCTTAAAAAAAATTGGGGGAACTAAGCCACCACAAGAAGTAGCCTACCCCGTCTCTTATTGTACTTCCAGCTCAGTATGTTGTCCAGATGAGCATCCAGGTGTCTGTAGTCAACCTCTACCTTCTCTTCTAGGATGGAAATGCAGGGTTCTCTTAGGCCAGACGATTGCTACATGAAAAATTTTAATCCAGCTGATGAATTATTAATTACAGAAGTCATTAGATTCAGTTTTTTTCTGGACAAACTTTCAATCCAAACTAGTAGAAAGTTAAATTTTATTTGATACTGAGCCACCGAATGGCAAACTTCCACCTTTTTACAGCAAACAAAACTGTTTTTCTGAATTTTGAGGGAAGTGTGAAGCATTGCCGCATCACAGTAGAGCTAATTTACTGAAGTAGCTGTAGAACATCATTACATTATTGATAACAGTAAATCTTCAATGGCTGCAGCCAGTCAAGTGTTGGATGGGTGCAGCACAAACATGCATGTAGGCCAGCAGGATATGTATCAATATACTATATACTAAGGTGGAGCATCCTGTAAGGAAATTACTCTGTGTCCTAATGATCACATGAGGTGTCCATATCTGGATGTGAAAAAGACAAAAACATGCATAATATGCATAGCAGACAAAGATTTATATGCACTTACATGACTAGAGCATGTCATAAGCTTTAATTTATAGCTAAAAATAAACTCCACACAAGTCCTTGTACAGAGGCAGGCCTAAACAACAGAATAAATAAATGAATGAATGAATGAATGAATGAATGAATGAATGAATGAATGAATGAATGAATGAATGAATGAATAAATAAATAAATAAATACTTTCCATTTGTGTCTACTTCAGGTTCCGGGCAATATGATGGACATGAACGTTTTAATGGCATGTCAGCTGCTGCTTGAACAGGTCTTCAATGAGGGCAACAGCCCACTTCTACAGCAACTCTACCAGCATCTGCTCTTCAGTTTCCGCATCTGGACTAGGAGCCATTTTGCTGTTTGTTTGGGTAAGGCACAAGCAGCCCTCGTAATGCACCTGTAAAGCTTTTCATGTCAGCTGAAGCTGGTTGTTTACACACTGAGACTGAAAGGAGCCAGAGGAAACTTGAGGAACAATAGTTCACAGATAGAACATATTAATTCTTCAGGTTCAGGCTGTGGGAGGGATTAAAAGCAAATCATTTCAGTACTCTGAAAATGACTGCACTTCTTCAACACAATCTTACATAATGATTTGACATTTCTAAATGTCAACCTGAGGGGAGATGAAAACAGTTTTCTTTTTCTTTCAAAGCACATGTTCAGTACCTGTCATCTGTGATAAACAAAAGCAAGCAGCGCATGAGGAGGAAATATGGAGTTCAGTACATTTTGGATACCATTCGGACATATTACAGGTAACCTTCCACAACAGGATGTGCACAGCCAAAAGTAAATGAAACCATAGCTGAGTTGGTTAAATGTTTCATTTACATCTCTTTACAATTTCTCTGGTCACAGTGTGGAAAAAGATGGCAGCGCTCTATCTGATGAGAAGCAGACCATTCAGACATCACTGTTTTCCCTGCTGAAAGATTTTGTCAAGTCTCCCACACCAGAGGAGCTTCACATCATCCTCGCTTACATTCTGACCGCTGGGGAAGAGAAACAGGTAATACTCTTATGTTTTATAGATCTTTTAATCAAGGAGTTTAATAATTTGACCTTTACTTTTTAGTGTAAAAATGTATTACCAGACAGGAGCTAAACACTCCCTGATTAGCTGAGCTTTATGTCTGTAGTCTGATGGTTTGGCTTGGCTCCTTTTAATACAACTTTATCATCCCTCACCCATAATCCTTAGTCATTTATCAGCTCTTCCACTGTCTATCAGGTGGTGAAGGCCTTGGATGTGCTGTATGAGCTGTTGAGAAGCAGCCCTCCTCGTGAGCAGGTGCAGACTGTGCTGCTGGAATGGGGCGTGGAGCAGCTGTACTGTTTGCTGCTCAGTCCAACCTTTGGGGATGAAGCCAGAGAGAGGGTATTCAGGGTGAGGAAAACAGATCTGACCTCTTTGTCATTACAATAATTAATGTTAGTGCATCTTCCCTTGTGTTATATAATCAAAATGGGGCAAATTTTCTCATGCAGGTTTTATACAAAATCCTTAAGAGCGAGAAAGTGTCAGAGCGCAACAAGCAGCGCATCAAGCTGAAGGATTTTGGCTATCTAGGACTGATTTGCTGTCTTGAAGATATTCCCGTAACCATGACAACTGTGCGCTGTCTGTACGAGCAGGTCCTTGCTACAGGTATTACAAAAATATTGTTTTTCTTTAATAACTGAGATTGATGACATAGAACATCTGACCTTTTGAATAAAACACTGACTTTAAGCTGGAAATAAAACATCCTTAACTATAAATGAATAAACTGTCAAACTTATCTCCATCATAATGACTACCTTAGTAATCAGACTGTAATTTGGTATGGATTGATTCTCCACAACTCTTGATGAAATCTGACACTAAATGCAGATTGGAGCCACTCCTAGCAGCTATTACACAAGATGCAATGTACAGGTTGCCAGGACATAACAGGGCACTAAAACTATGTATACTGTAGAACAGGGGTGCCCAAGTTTGGTCCTTGAGATCCACCATCCTGCAACTTTTAGATGCAACCCTTCTCCAACACACCAGAATCAAATGACTGACTCGTTACCAGGCATCTGCAGAGCTGAATGACATGCAGACGACATCTGATTCAAGTGTGTTGGAGAAGGGTTGCATCTAAAAGTTGCAGGATGGTAGATCTCGAGGACCAAACTTGAGCACCCCTGCTGTAGAACCTAATAAAGCTATTTAGACAGAAGCTTGAAATAGTTACTCAGCATTACAGATTTATATTACAGATATAACCTCAAGGAAAAGCAGGTAATCAGAAGATGAAATTAGAAGTTTTCAAACAGTGGCATTGAAATCAGATGCAAATGTTCTGGTTTCATTAAAGATGCAGAACTATCAAAGCCAGTTTGTGAAACTTTGAACAAATAAACAATACATCAGCAGAACAGATTTTTGAGGACTTCAGAAAAAGAGTTGTTCGTGCTTTCGTAGCTGAAAACAGTGACAACATCTCTAAAGAATTTGTCAATACACATTCAAATAGACTGTGTACAAATAAAGGAAATTCAGCTCCATTGTTTCCCTCCTCAGGAGTGGTCCACTAACAAAAAAGTGAAATAGTCTAGTTCACAAAGGAATAGAGAGTAAATTCAAAGAGACTAAAAACTTTTCTCACATTAGTTGAAGTTAATACGTGAGTCCAGCATCAGATGAACATTGAACATCAAAGGTGTTCATGTCAAAGAACATTACTGACTCTTTTACTTTACTAAAGTTCACATGGACAAGCTAAACAAATGTGTGTGGATAGATTGGATATTAGATTGGGTAGATAGATTTTGGTTTAAATAAGAAGTGTCATGTTTGGAGAGAAACAAAAAAAACATTCCAGGATAAGAAACCTCATCCAATCTGTGAAACATGGGGTGGTTGTATAATGGTTTGGGCCAGGACATCTGTTTGTGATCTACATCTCATTGTAATTCACATGAGTTTCTTTGTTACAAAACTGAAAAAGAAATAAGCTAATTTTTTGGAATGACTTAGTCAAAGTGTTGATAGCTGAAATGTTGTAGAGGGACCTGAAACAAGCGGGTCTTTGAGCTGAAACTGTTTTAGGTCAAAGAAATGATCTCTCAACTGATCAACAGTTAAGATACAGGTTTAAACTTAGCAAAAACAGTTTAAGGACATTTGTGTTTGGTCAGTTCTTTCATTGTTGTTACATTGCTTCTTGGTAATAAATCTTATAATGCTGGACAGCCTGTTTATTTCCAGTTTAAATAGTGCAACATTTGTAAGGAAAATGCCTTCATGAGATGAGCAGCAGGATCGAGTATGTGGGTTGCACTCATGAAATTTTCTATGACAAACAGCTTATTCTGCTATTGACTCTCAGTTGGTGTTGTTTATTGAATTGGATGATTAAACTGTGAAGAAACAAGACGTATTGGCAATTTAACACCTTATTAATTTAACAAAAAGGGGCCCCAATAGCATGTGGAAGAATGTACAAAGCCACAACAGCCTCTCACCATCACACTGCCTCCATCAAAGGTTGGTGCATCAATATGCATAGTGTTGAGCATGCTTAGAGCTGACACCTTTACTGGTTTAAGTCTAATGGTCTACAGTTGAAGAAGGTCCCAAACATAGGACAGAACAGGCTAGTAAACAGATAAAGAAACCCAGTGCACTGCTGAAGCAGGAAAATTACAGTTAATTCTGAATTGCATATCTAACACAAATCCAAAAAATGATTGAAAAACCAAGTAGAAACAAACTAATGACATGACAAATAGACGGCAAATTCTACAACTGAACATGCAATAAGACAGTTACAAAGACACTAAAACAAGACTTTACAAAAATAAAGAACTTTGTACAGCCAAAGGAGCTAAAAACACATAAATCATTCATGACATAATGAAAGCACCTGAAAGCTTATTTTTCATCTTTCTGCTTTGATTAATGGGAACATGCATAAACACTACACATTTTCTGCTGTCCCACAGATGCCAGTCCTAATTTTAGAGACCTCTTGGCTGTGGTTTGTCTTTCCCATCGAGCTGAACTCACCGTTCGACTGGATGTCTGTCGCAAGGTCAGTAAAAATTTCTAATGTAATGTTTCATCATAACCAAATGTATAATCTAAGCAACACAAACAAGCTCTCTTTCTGTTCCCTTCAAAATTACAACAGCTGTTTCATCTGATCTACTCTAATGAGGATTATGTAAAGCAGCTTGCCAAGCAGCCTGGCTGGCAGGATGTTCTGACCAAACTCTATGTAAAAGAGTCTTACGAATTCAATGCTGCCAGCATTGCAGACTCAAACACCCACAGTTCCTTTGAGCCAAACTACCGACCTCCGCTGCGCAGAGAACAATCTCTAGTCATTGAAGACACACGAACAAACATCTTTCTTAACTACCGCAACTCCCAGGACATCGAAGATGAAGAAGAGGAGGATGAAGGCGGTCAGCGGGACATCTCTGAGGGATTCTCTGATTTATCCCAGTCGCCTCCCAGCGGAGGTGGAGGCCCGTTGAAGAACTTCAGGGGCTCCCTCCATTTCAAGTCATTTGATTCAGTAGATCAGGAGAGCCACTCATCCTCTATCTCCAATGCAATTGATATTACCTCATCTCGACCTGAAGATGAGGGAAGAGGATACCAGCCGCTCTCACCCTTTGGGTCACCCTTTGATTTGGAAATAGGAGGGGTGGGGGAGTCTGGCACACATACACCTGCAGGGAGTCTGAACAACACACCATCTCCTCTAGAGCACTGCAAACCATTTTCACCACTCAGACCTAGGAAGAGCTCCAGTTTGTCCAATGTGCTGGATGACACCAGTTATGGGACAGACCCACCTACAGGAGACACAATCTCCAATACGTCTAATCCTCAGGTATCTTTGCTCCTTTACTTCAGATTTAACTGATGTTACAAACTACATATTTAAAATGTGTCAGAACTTCATTTCATTGTTTTTTGTTGTTGTTTTCATACCTCATTCTGTATTTCAGCAGACCCCTGAGGAGGAGCTGTGCAACCTGCTAACCAACATAGTTTTCTCTGTGCTGTGGACCGGCAGTGGAGCAGAGGGGGCAGAAGATGTGATGTGGAGGGAGAGGGGGCAGGTGTTTTCTGTCCTTACCAAACTCGGCTCCTCCTGCCAGCTGGTGCGCCCCCCTGATGAAATCAAACGCAGGTCAGTCATGATATTAAAATGAAAAGAGACTATGAGCCTGTCTTGCAGTGAAAAAACAAACTCAGCTATACTCTTATTAGTGTTGACCAAAGTCTAAATATCAAGAAACAATGTGTTCAAAATCTATTTGTCACTCTTGTGTTCCAGTCTTTTGGAGATGATGCTGGAGTCTTCCCTGTCAGACCTGAGGGATGCCCAGGGAGTGTCTCTGCCTTTCTGTCCCATTCTGGTTCGGCTCCTCAGGCTGCTGCAGGACTTCCTGTTTGCAGAGGGTACTGACAACCAAACATTGTGGAGTGAAAAGGTATAACTGATTAATTTTCTTGTGCTGTTGGCCCATTTTAATGGGTCCATGATTTTTTTCTCTGCTCTTATATTATTATAGCTGGTTGACTTACACAAGAGTGCTAAAAAAAATCTTTAATTTGTTACATGGAGTCTGATGTGCTATTCTATCTAAGTATTATATCAAACCAAGCAAAATTATAATGGTAACAGTTTTGAAGAGCCATTTGTTTGTTTGTTAGTCACCAAAACCCTCCAGGTCTTATAACAAACTTGGGGAAGAGATGGAGAGCCAAATATTTTGGTTCAATTGTGTTGATTTCTGTAAAATATCAACACAATCTTGATGCCCTCTAGCTGTAGATGAATCTTGTGTCCATTCTGCTGAAACAGAATATCAAAAATAACTTGCCACATTTCTTTTCTAATAGGTAAGACAGACATCCAAAATTATGTAGGTAGATTCCTCCATACAACTAGGCCTATTTCTATTGATTTCTCCAAATGGTATATAAAAATAATTGAAAATGTATATTAAAATTAAATATACTGTGTATATTCTCATGATGCTGTGTAGACTGAAAGCAGTGTGGTGGAAATATACTTAATACTCAAGAGTTTGATAATGTGAATACAGTTAGCACTAGCTTGGGTTCTCGCTGCTAGTTGACATATATTCACCACCAAGAAAAAAATGACAAACTCTCCAAAACCACAACAAGGGTTTTGCATGACCTATACAATGTTATGTATTAATTAAACAATAAAACATCATAATCTGATGATCAGGGAGATTTAAAGATTCCTGTACTTAGACTTTGTTGCCATTTGACACAGACAGCCAGCTGTTAGCATGTTCATGCTAAACCGCTTGTTGTCACATGTTAGCTAGCTTGGCAATGTGAGTGACTGAGTTACTCATTTCCAAAAAAGTAAAAATGTTAGTATTTCTTCCTCCACATCTTCTTTTCTGTTCACAGAAGAGAGTTACATCTCTATGATTAGGGCTTCAGTACTCCACATAGCAATTAAGGGAGGCTGCCCAATAATTGGAGTCTTCTGCTTTCACTTCAAATTGCAACCAAATTACAAGTTTTCAAACCTCAGTTCAGCGACTTTTGTTTTTAAATCTATTTTTTAAATCTGTATTGCCATAAAAAAAAAAAAAAAAGCTGATTTCTGTTGTGACTCAGCTGGAGGCCGAAAGAACAGTTAATTGTATTGTCATACATAAAATTGTTCAGTACATTATTATGAAATCAAACTGACACAAAAGACCCTCAATAAAACTGCTAGTTTCTTTTTTTATTTAAATGCACCTGCCTTTTGTTGGGCCAGTTAAATAAAATTTTAAGTCTATATTGTATGATGTCAGGTATTAAATATTTTGTTAAATTAGATAAGTAATTCAAGCTGGTGTTTCAGAGCACTAAACAAAAAAGCTGGTTTTCAGCAGTTGGATTTCTTTGTGGGTGTTTTCATTATTAAATAGTAAGTTAAAGGTTACTGACTTGTTACAAAAGCTAGGAGAGTCAAGGTTGGGCGTGGGTTATGTCAAAATTGCCATTTAAATGTGCCTTAAGGTAAATAACTTATTTGCTTCAAGGTGTGTAAACAGGTCTATCTTTCTTGTTGAGTCTCTTGTTGTTGTACTGCAGATCTTTGAGGGGGTGGTGAACTTGCTGGACAGGTTACAGGCTTGGCATAGCACCCCTGGCAGCCCTGGAAACACTGAGCTGAAAGAGATGGCCCAGATCGGCTTGCGTATCATCACTGGGTATATCCAACAGCAGCACTCGCAGGTCAGCTGCACCTAAAACTGGACCAGTCATACACACCACCTATTAACATGAACTATTTTTCATTGTACTTGTCTTTCACAACTCAAACAACTTAAAGATAGATTTCTGCAGAAGATAGTTTTAAGGAGGTTTACAGTACCTATTTATATTGATAAGTGCACTTAGATAAAGACAGTTTTTAAATACCAGGCCTTCTATGGATTTCTTTGTAGAGACATTGCAGTCATTCCTGTTAGGGAGTGTTCTGTATTAAAGGGCAGCTTCGCTCTAAGTTATGACTGCTGGTGCTGATTGTGGGATTGAGAGAGCAGTCATAAATGCCTTGAACATTAGGCCTTTCATCATATGTTTTTGGTTTTTTATTTCCAAAGTAAAGTAACTCCACATAAAGCCTTTTGTTTTTCAAAATGTCTCTAAGAGATAAAATAACTTATTTGCTCCCTAACACCACGGCTGCTGGGCTTCTGGTGCAAAAGAAAGAAAAAAAGACAATATATCAGTCCTCCATCATTTGTAAACTTCTCTTAAATGCCCCCTTTCTGTATTTTATGTAGATCTTAATCAGAACTTGAAAAACATTCTTCTATAATTTTATTCTTAAGCTCCTACTTGTTAAGTGATTTGCTATTTTTCCATTTTCAGGTGTGTGTGATGGCCTATTTGAAGCTTCACAGCCTTCTCCAGACTGTTCTCTGTCTGAGCTGGGAGGAGGTGTGCTTCCTGCTGGGTCAGCTTGGTGCCCCCTTGTGGCCAGAAGGTGTAACGGACGGCACCAACTGCAGCCAGTCAGAGACTTTCTCCCAGCTTGTGCCCATCGTACGCACATTACTTGATCAGCATGCTGACCCCATCACCCTCCAGAACCTCTTGCCAAACCTGCCCATCACCAATGGCAGTACCACCTTTGCCCAGGACCTGAAGGCTTATTGTTGCACACTGGAGTGGCAGGGCTTTTACCAGCAGCGGGTCTGTCTCTGGAGTGAATTGCTTTCATTTATCTATTATTTAGGGAGTTTAGAGAGCCTTCTATTCTGTCTGTGAGTTAGTATAATCAACCATCTATTTTCAGATTCTGCACACTGTTCTTTGTCAAACACAAGATTGTTGTCATCTCATTTCCTGACCTAAACTTTAACCTGTCAGTAGGTGGCAAAGAAATCTAACGCACAGTCTAACTTAAAAAAAGGTATCACTGATTAAGATCACATGCCTAAACTTCCATGTATTGTCTGGCTAACCAATGGGCAGAGATCACTTTAGGCTTGAACCTGAAGCTGAGATGTTGTATGAAATGTTGCCAAACAGACACACTGTACTCACTAAGTATATATCTATCATTGCTGTGTGTGACAGTGCATGCACATAAATCTGTTTTGTTTAGATTATCTCCGCATATACAAATCTTGCGATACATTAGCCAGTGTGGCATAACATTGGCTGCCATCACAATTTTGAAACTTGGCTGAGGCAGAGACACTAAGAGAACATAAACGTTTATTTTTAGACTTTGTATATTTATGTCAAATGTGTATGTCTGTATTTTTAAACCCTGAAGTGTCCTCTGAACAGTGGGAGGAAAAGGAAAACAGCAGCCGAGTAGCAACAGTTGCTTAACTATCATTTAGTACATTAAATAAGAAAGGAAAATTGTTAGTGAATGCAAGTTCTTATCCGAGTTATAATTCATGTTAGTTTCGTTCACTTAGTTGTTTTATTGTTGATGAATTACAATGTTGAGTAAGTCTATGACAGGTTTACGGCTCTGTTAATGTCCTCCACCCTTAAATGTGCCTCCAGGTTCAGCCCACCATGGAACAATATGAGCTGGACACATTTGGGAGGAGCCATGACATTATGTCCAATTTCTGGAACTCCTGCTTTGATGACCTGATGAGTACGGCATTTAGACGGGACAAAGACAGATCTGACAGCAAATCTAAGTTTCAGGTAAATAGACCTACAGTGCTGCTGCCTCAGTCCCCCACTCACATCACTAACTCCTTGCACAAAATGCAGTTTTAACCCTCCAGATGAGTTATTTGCTGTGTCTGACTGTAAAAACAGGAGGCGATCATAGACCCCTACCTGAAGCGAGTCCGCAGTGAGAACAACAGGTACCTCATTTGGCAGAAGCAGAACTCCAGCCAGCAGGGGGTAGTGTGGCAGCACTGGAAGGCTTTCCGCAGGCTTTTCACCAGCGAGAGAGGAGCGTGGGCCAACAGGTATAGTACTCTTTTTGCTCGATCTTGTTCCCCAGAATGTGCTGAACTGTAATTTTCCCTTTGTCTCATGTTTGATATCAGAGTTCAGTCAGAGGTGAAATGGAAGTTGTCCAATGCAGAGACATATTCAAAGATGCGTCTCAAGCTCGTACCCAATTATAACTATGATCCACACAGAGAGGCCAGTGCCCTAAGAGACAACATGGGTATGGCAAAGACATGTTTGCTTTTTCTTTTCTTCTTCTTCTTCAAAGTAAAATGGTTCACTGTAACAAGGTTTTTGTGTGTGTGTGTGTGTGATTATCAGGAGCTGAAAGTCCCCGCAGCTCCGAACCAATCCCATTGGCTGTTGCTAAGGAAGCAAAAGTGAGTGACATGGAGGATGATCAGCTGGGAGAAGAAGACCTTGTCTTCTTGGATAACAAGTAAGTCTCAAATGTCTACATCACATCTCTCAAATTTGCTGAAAACAATATGAAAAATATCAAATGAGATTATTATTATAATTTTTTTCTATGCCTTCAGGGCGGAAGGAGAAGATGAGAGCCAGAAAGAAAAGCTGGTTCTGTCTGAAGACTGTGAGCTCATCACCATTGTGGCGGTTGTTCCGGGTCGTCTGGAGGTTACCACACATCACCTGTACTTCTATGATGGCAGCAGTGAGAAAGAGGAGACGGAGGAGGGTGAGAAATATTTGACAGAAAATAACAACTCATTGTTCTTCAAAGGGTTCTGTTGAAGGTCAGTAATACATCTTCCTCCTTCAGGAATCGGGTTTGATTTCAAGAGACCCCTCTCTCAACTGCGAGAGGTTCATTTGAGGCGCTACAACCTGCGGCGGTCAGCGTTGGAGCTGTTCTTTATTGACCAGGCTCACTACTTTATCAACTTCAGAAAGAAGGTGATGCCATTTTAAAGTTTTATTTCCTTGCATGTTTGGTTATAAACCTGTTTCAAAATACTTAGAATGCAGTGTGAAATAACCTAAAACAGAATGCAATGGTTTATAAACCATTTAAACCTTTGAGAGATTTTATGTTTCTTCACAAATATATATGCTCTGTTTGAATTGGTAGCAAAGATTTTGAACAAAAAATTGGAACAAACATTTTTATTAATGCTTTGCATTATGTTTTCCTTTAACAACAAAATGTTTTTGCTATTCTTGCTTGGTTTTAGATTTCAGCTTCTCAGTATTTCACAGCCTCCGTTTTTAATTTTTCTTTTTAGCATGTAGCAAATCTTTTACTCAGTCTGGACAGCAAGCAGACCAGTTAAACATTTGGACTCTTTTTACTCTAATACATCAATTATCTGGTTTGACGTTGACTTGCATGAAAATACAAGACGTTACACCCCAAAAAAGCACTTTTAATGGTAACTAAACCTATATGTATAGTTCAGCACTTTTGATATCTCCACAAACATACATGTAGTTTATCCCAAGTGCACCAATACTTTGCTTTTGAACTGTGTACTGATAACAAACCAGATTGTCTGTCTCCTCCTTAACCTATAGGACATAATATCTAACATTTACTAAATGAAATTTGCTGATCTCAGACAGTTTTCCGCTTCAGCTCAGCCTGTTTTTAATAACTTCCTACCATTGTGTTTGAACTTAGAATGCACCAATAATCTGCATTAACTGACAGAACTTTAAAGAAATTTACATAGACCTATGTGCTGATCTGATTTGATATGCTTATTATGTAATGTAGATAATA
Source organism: Melanotaenia boesemani (assembly GCF_017639745.1). NCBI lineage: Eukaryota > Metazoa > Chordata > Actinopteri > Atheriniformes > Melanotaeniidae > Melanotaenia > Melanotaenia boesemani. The sequence goes on along the minus strand of NC_055687.1, from coordinate 20,348,979 downwards.
AAATCTCACAGCCTGCTCGTTTATGCTAAGAAGCATTGTTGAGCAGGGGGGCGTTGAACCTTTACCCTTTGCTTCTGACACACATCAACAATTTTGTGGCACTAAATTCAAATAATGTGAAACAAAGTCTCTTATTCCTCAGGTACGAAATAAAGTATATTCGAGGATCCTCGGGCTGCGACCTCCAAATCTGTTTTACTTCGGCTCCCGCTCTCCCCAAGAACTTCTAAAAGCATCAGGCCTCACTCAGGTGTTTATTTACATCACATGTAAATATGAAGTTGATCTTTTCTGAGCTGGAAGTTGCTCATGTTTGTGACTGAATGCACTTTGATGTTGACGTTGACAGAAATGGGTGTGCAGAGAAATCTCCAACTTTGAGTATCTGATGCAGCTGAACACCATAGCTGGACGCACCTTCAATGACCTGTCGCAGTATCCGGTGGTAAGTATGCTGCTTCTGTCACCACAGCTGATTTTTGATATGTCTGATAAGATGGTGAAATTACAGTGTGAGGAGGCATCAGAGTGCAGCTGAGTATTCTGTTTCTCTTTAGTTCCCCTGGGTTCTGTGTGACTACACTTCTACTACGCTTGATCTGAATGACCCCTCAGTTTTCAGAGACTTGTCCAAACCCATTGGTGTAGTCAACCCACGGCACGCACAGAACGTCAGAGAGAAGTGAGTGGTTTTGTTAGAGTCTTTAACTAATACAACAAAGCTGTAGCATTGACATCCAGTGTTTTGGTTTTTATTATATTAAACCATTGTGTTAACAATTTTCTGTATAATTTTTCTTTTCAGGTATGAGAGCTTTGAAGACCCAACAGGCACCATTGACAAATTCCACTATGGCACACACTACTCTAACGCAGCAGGAGTCATGCACTACATGATCCGCATGGAGCCGTTCACCACCCTGCATATCCAGTTGCAGAGCGGCAGGTGGGAACTCTGACCACTTCACTGATAACTCATCGAATTTTTCATTACCCTTCGATGTCCTACAGCTGCATGTCGCCACTGTTTAGGTTTGATGTCGCAGACAGGCAGTTCCACTCGGTGGCAGCAGCATGGCAGGCTCGTATGGAGAGTCCAGCTGACGTCAAAGAGCTCATCCCAGAGTTCTTCTACTTTCCAGAATTCCTGCAAAACATGAACGGTAAGCTGCACCATTCAGTGTGCAGGTAATATGTTTTGGGAATGTTTTGAGATATACAAACTGCATTAAAATGTTTAAATAAAGAACCTAATTCATTGCTACTGCACGATGCTGGCAGGCTTCGACCTCGGCCATTTACAGATATCTCAGGACCCGGTGACAGACGTTGTGCTCCCTCGCTGGGCAGCATCAAGGGAAGAATTCATCAGAAAACACATGAAAGCTCTGGTGAGCCCACACAAACATCCAGAGTCATAAAACTTAGTCAGGCATTTGTGTCTTTGTGTCCTATTTTAAAATTAGGATGAAAAGAACTTGTGTTTGAAACTGTAGGAATCTGAGTATGTGTCCAGTCACCTCCATGAGTGGATCGACCTGATCTTTGGTTACAAGCAAAGAGGGGAAGAGGCAGTGGACGCTCTTAATGTCTTCTACTACTGCACTTATGAGGGTAAGGTTACAACATAAAATGTCTTTTTTAGGATAGAAGTTAATCAAAAATGATCTTTTTATTTAGAATAGATTATATTTTTATAATAGACTTATTAAATAGGATTTATTAAATAAAATCCAATATTGAGTTTTGAGCTCAGAACAAGTATGTGAGAAGAGCAACCTGATTTTTATTTTTTTATTTTAGTTTCTATATTTCTTAACAAGCCATTTAGATTTGCAGTCCAGTGTGCTGTTATAAGGCAATAAGTGCTTTCCTTCAATTGAACATGATCTCATGAAAAGTTAGGATAGGAGCTCAGAATATTTATCTATAGTTCTAAATATTGTTTGTTGGAAGTGGTGCTTAAAGTATTTCTAGTCTATAAATTAGGACAAGCACCTAAATGTAACATCAAATTCAATGGCCCAAGTGCTGCTGGAATCTTATTGGTTTATCTCATATTTGTCCGACATAATGCTGCTTTATATCACAAAATTATGTATAAATGTTGTACTAAAGGCAAAAGAGTGACTTTTCTGGTAATGATATACTCATTCTGTAATGGATGCCTCAGGAGGACCCAGAAATTCAGCCCACACACAATGATAAGTTTTAAACAGTTTTACTTGAGCACTGGAAAGAGTGGAGGCAGGGAGGAAGCAGCTTTATGGTGGAAGAGCAACAGGGTCCAGGCAGTGCTGTGGAATAGAGAGTCCTGAAAGGGATCCAGTAATTGACAGCTTGGTATCCAGTCACCAAGTTAAACGGTTCAGGCAGACAATGATCAGATCTGTTAGACAAAAAGCAGATACTCAACGGGATGGGCAGAGATCGGTAGTCAGCCCAATAAGGGGTCAAAAAGGGGTAGGCAGGAAGCAGGAAAGTCTGACAGAGAATTGGGCAAAGGGGAGTCCAGGAGTCATAGCAGGGCCTCATGACACATCCATGATCAGCCGGTTAATTCTTATGTGAATATTTCCTGATGTACAACAGTAGCTCTGGTCTGTGTTAAAGTTGAGGCAGTGGTGGACCATTGACACCCCTGAACTGTGAGGAGATTAAAAAAAAAAAAAAAACAGAAAAAAGATCAACAGGTGAATAGGCAAACCTTTTGTTTCCCATGTTGTAACTTTGTGAGATTTGTGAGGAGCAGAAAGGTCCTACTTGATGACAGAAAAATGGCAGTTTTAGATATTAAGGAAGGAATAAGGAATTGTGTGCATGTCCAGCACTGAAACCAACTGATACAGAGCTGAACAGGGTGTTTTATAGTTATTGTATAAAAAGAAACTCAAAATATGCTTTCTCGGGACCTGCATTAACTTATTAAAAAGGTGTGTATTAAGGAACATGTAAATGTTTTTCTGCTCCCATGCACAAGCCTCTCTTTTTATATGCATCTGGTCATTCTGCAGGTGCAGTAGATCTGGATGCAATCGCAAATGAGAACGAACGTAAGGCTCTGGAAGGCATCATCAGCAACTTTGGGCAGACACCCTGTCAGCTCCTGAAGGTACCATTGAACACTAATTCTCAGCTTCTTCATTATTATATAAATCTCCTTTAAAAAACATATCAGCATTTTTCACACAAAGTGTCCATCCAAACAGGAGCCTCATCCTCTTCGAATGACAGCTGAGAATGCATCAAGGCGGCAGGCCCGCCTGGATACATTGCCCCCAAACATCTTTGAGCATCTCACAAAACTCCGGCCATTTGTGGAGGTATGGTCTAAAATGTTTTTATATCCTCTCCTCCTTCTGAGTACTTCTTCTTGTGCAATGTGTGAGTGCATTTATATGTTTATGTTATTCTCTCCAGTTGGTAAGTGATGGCCTTCCTCTAGTCCAAGCAGTGGTACCAAAGAACCAGAATCGCTCCTTCATCATCCAGGGGTCTGACATTCTGGTAATGACAAAATTTAGAACCAAACACAACAGTAATGATTTATAATAGTTCATTTTTATTGTTTTAAAATGATTGTACTTTCTTCCTACAGGTGACCATCAGTTCAAATGGTTTGATCGGGACACACAGCTGGCTTCCATATGATAAAAGCATTGCCAACTACTTTACATTCGTTAAAGACCCAACAATAACCAATCCCAAGTAAGTACCTTCAAAAATACACTATGAACTCCATATGTAGCTCCCAGTGAGCACACTAATTTTTACACTATTTCTATAACACCTGTGTAGCCATTCTTCAAGTTTCAGTGCATCTGTAATTAACTTGGTTTTGTTCATTCTATATTTATCTGATCTCAGACGTGTATGACAGAAACAAAAATCCCAAACACTGCTTCCACCTTTTCCCATCCTGCTATGTATTTTGCAGAACTCAGCGTTTCTTAGCTGGACCTTTCTCTCCCGGCGTGGAGATCAGTGCTCAGGTGCTGGTGGTGTCCAACGATGGTCGTCTGCTTTTCAGTGGGGGACACTGGGATTGCAGTCTTCGTGTCACTCAGCTGGGGAAAGGAAAGCTGGTGGGCAGGATCTGCCGGCACATCGGTGAGCTCACTGTTATGAATTTTAAATTTTTTCTTCTTTTATCAACAAGGCATATTTATTTGCATTTTTCTATTTGACTAAGACATTGTGACTTGCTTGGCTCTGGATCTCTGTGGCATCTACCTCATCTCTGGCTCAAGGGACACATCTTGTATAGTGTGGCAGGTTTTACAACAGGTGAACATCTTGATCTCTCTGTACATGTCGGTAACAAGCTGTTATGTTTGGAATAAAGCCCTTTTGTATGGGCTCTCTTTTTTTGTGTCCCTCAGGGTGGATTTTCCAGCGGACTGTCCCCGCGGCCAGTGCAGATTCTTTGTGGACATGACCAGGAGGTGACCTGTGTGGCCATTAGCACTGAACTGGATATGGCTGTCTCAGGGTCAAAGGTTAGAGATGTTACTATTAAGCTATGAAACACATGAATATGTGGGAATACCTGCAACGTTGGAGCATCTCCTCCTCCTGTGTGCTTGTCTGTTTTTTGTTTTTGTTTTTTGTCCTCCACTTGACCAGTTTTCTTCAAATGTTTTTAAGGACACACTGCACACCATGTTAAGAAATACCAAGTTTTCAACTAAAAGCTCTACAGGGATCACCTTACTTTCTCTCAAAAATGTTTCTTTACTGGATCTTTGGTGTTTTCTATAGATGCATCTAAAGAAATAGAAAAAAATTATGTTTCTTTGCTGCTGGCTGCAGGTTACAAAGTGGCTAAAGATGCATTTTAAATGGTTGCAAAATTAGCTAAATTGTTTGTGATTTTCAAGCATAAATAATTAATTAGCCACACATTCCTCTAAAAACTGTCTTAAAAGGTTAAAGAAATCACTCTTAAATATTCTTTAAGCAAAGTAATTTATTCATTAGATAGATGTGAGATTGTATCCTGTACCAGCTACAAGATTTAGAGTTTTAATAGGTATAAAGAGGCATAAATAAGTAAAACTGTCAACAAAAGTGCACAGAAATGAAAAATTCCTACATGTAAGTGTAATTGCATGACTTTAATGCTGCATTTACTACATGTCAGGATGGAACTGTGATAGTCCACACAATCCGACGAGGCCAGTTCCTGCGAACACTGAGGCCTCCCGGCGACAGCTGCAAACCCGCCCAAATCTCTGAGTTGCAGGTGGGCATGGAAGGTCACATTGTGGTGCAGACGTCTCTGGAGGAATCCTCCAATAGGAAGGTACATGAACAAATTCACTGCAATGAACATGCAAGTTCATACAGTCTCTCTGCTGCATCAACATCAGATTCTGCTAATTCCTACAGGGCAAGTACTCCATTCATGTTTACTCAGTAAACGGCTGTCTGCTGTCCTCTTTTACCATGGAGGAGCAGATGACTGCACTCCAACTGGTTTCTGAATATGTCATACTGGGAACCGTGCAGGGTAGCATCCACATACTAGATTTATACAGGTAAAGAAAATTCAATGTAGTCCATTACAGAAAACTCAAAGGTTTGCTCCTCCAGTCTAAAGCTTGTCTGTTTCTTAGCCTGGATGCTCTGATAACACCCCTGGCCTTGAGGGTCCCAGTGAGAAGTGTGTCTGTCACCAAAGAGTACAGCCACATACTCGTGGGACTACAAGACGGCAAGCTAATTGTGGTGGGGGCAGGGAAGCCAGAAGAGGTGAGTAGCTGGATTTCAAGAAATTGGGTGTGGGGGTAGGTGCATGTTTGTAAGTGAGGCTTGAGGAGGGGGGCTAATAATATGCAAAGTATTTCTGAAGAACCAGGCTTTTTCAAGTGATAACTTCTCTGCCGTATAAGCCCTCAAGACAAACATGTTTTTCCTGCTTTTCACAGGTTCGCTCGGGACAGTTCTCCCGTCGCCTGTGGGGCTCCACACGCCGCATCTGTCAGGTGTCGTCCGGTGAAACTGAGTACAATCCCACTGAGAATGCAGGCAAATGAGAAGAGCAATGTGGAGGATCTCTGAGAACTCTGTTGGATGCAGATAAACGCTCCACCTGAATGTTCACCAGACTCAATAAGGCCTTCTTTTACATGGTGGGGAAACGTAACTCCGAGGCTACTGATCTCTCCGAGAGAGCAACCTTTACACTGAGCACTTTTCTTAAAAATTCTTAAACAGTTTTATATTTTACTGCATATTTCATTTACCGTTGTGCTGTTTTTGATCAGCATCATTCCAAAGAGTGGCCTTGTTTTGTGTGTGACAAGGAGCTTGGTGTTTGAGATCAGGAGCTGCTTTTGGGCTGCAAGCACTCTGAGTCATATTTCAGGGGAATGACTCACTCTGTGATGTACACTCAGCCCCAGGCAGAGCAAAGTAATGCTGTGAACTCCCCAGGCTCCAAGTTTTAGGCTCCTTTGTTATCAGAGGCCCAACTGCAATCCCTGCACTGCTGAATGTCCTAAAGCTATTGGTTGCCATTGGTTGGCATCTTCTTAAAACTCCTGAAAACTTGAAAAACTGCAGTAGACATTGCTTGAGATTTCCACACTGCAATACTGGTGAACACCACAAGAGGGTTGACTTTGTAAAGAAACATAAGGGAAGCTGGAGAACTTTTACTGTGTTGTGGGTTTTAGTGGTGGACAGATGCTTATCCTTGCAGCAGAAATGTGTAAACCACAGTTTATAGTCTGCATTCCTTTTAGGCTCTAAGCAATGTTAAACTGTTACAATTAAAGCAAAACTTGCTTTAATGGTTAGGTATGTGAAATATATTCACTTTTTTATCATGATCTAGCTTAGGTGCAATGAACCTCAACAGCCTTATGCAAAACAGGCCTTTCTAAATGCTTTTGTCTTCATTTTTCGTTTTTAGAGTTCACCACATAACTGTATCCTTGTTTTATTTGATGAGAAATATGCCTTCTTTTCCTCTTGAGCCTTGTAAAAATGCTAACTTCCAATCATTAATTTCTCTCTACGATCACAGTATGTCAGATTTTTTTTATTTATCCCTGCTGATCTAATTTGAACAAAGCTTAACGCTGCAGTGACTCAGACATGCTGTTAATAAAACCCTCAGTAAACTTGGTGAATATACATGTCTGTACTGGTATTTTACTGTGAGAACATCTGAAGACAGGACGACTCTGAAACACGTGTGCAGAAGGTCTGTGAGTGTGCTTTATAGGAATTCACTTCCTGCCTGTGTTTTATTATAGTGGTTGGAACAAAGTAGTTGCTATGCAGTGTCACGATGAGAGACAAAGGGAAGTATGTGGGTGAATATAACACCCATAACAAGTTAGACACACACAAATTACTTGGTTTTTGAGAGTGGCAACTGGGGGAAAAAATGCTAACATAGAAAAATTGTATTTGAATGTTGCTGAGATATTACATAATGCATTTTATCCCGAATGTTTTAGTCCTGTTTTATACAACTGTGTGATGAAGATTAAATGATTAACTGTGTGCAGCTGTGACAGCCGGTGACCATAAAGAGTTGTTTGCATGCAGATGTTAGGAAATTTGCTTTTGTGCAAACTCACTTTGACTCTGTTTTGCTCTGACCATTGTAAATGCTTAGTTGTTTGTTTTTATGTTTTTCTAGTCATAGACATCAAAAAGCACAGAAATGGTTTAGAAGTCACTCTGTGCATAATGCATTTGTTATTTGTTGTTCAGAAGTCCTGATGTTAAAGGAATGCCTTATGTGTAGGCCAGCACTGCCTTGAATATGGACTTGGTCCATTTCTTCTGATGTTATTTAGCATTTGTATTGTTCTGGGAATTTGTTGACAATACAGCTGACTTTAAAAAAACAAAATCTAGCCTGAGTTCCTAACTTACAGCTTTCAGCTCTCTCTTTCCCACATCTTTTTGTTCCTGAGATTTCTTTCCTCTTTCTAGATTACCCCAATACGGCCATCTAATTGTAACCATGCTGTTACAGCCAGTAATCCTCTTTTATGTGAACCTTTCTGCCTGTCTCCTGAGGATGATTGCCCATTACTGAAAACTGAGCTCATGTGTGTGTTTGAACCACAGCAAGGAGGAAACTGATCTGCTGCCACAATGTAGATCATCCAGATCCTCCACTGTAATCCCAGCCTTGCATGCGTCTGTGATGTTAACCCTACTGGAGTTGAAAAGGTCACAGCGAGCAGCAGCGCATGTACTTGAAGTGGAGACTTTGATCTCATGATGGACTAAATATCCTGTCAGCTTCCCCATAAACACCTCTGTGGGGGTGCAATTCTGTAGGGTGGGGTGGGAAGGGGTGAGGTGGGTGGTAAAACTGTCCTGTAGACCTCCAGTCAAATAGAAACCACAGAGCGGTGAATAAGGGAAGCAGAGGAGGAGGGTGAGGAGTTGCTCTGATGTGCTCCCACTCAAAGTGGAGGGAAGGGTTAACGCCTCACTCCCATTTATGGCCGGTATCTTCTCTTTGACCCCTCCAGACCTGAGGACAGGCTGAGGGGATTGATGTTGTGAAATGCAGCAATGTTGGTGCTGTTCAAATTGTTCCTGCCAAGATCCTCAACAACCCTCAAACAGGCCTCTGTTAAACGACTTCAGACCCCTCAACCCCCCTCCTTACCCTTCAGGTCCATTCCTCTTTGGCCTGTAGACAACGAGATTGTGTTTTTTGTTTTTCCTTCTTAATAGTGGTTTTATCTTCCTTACTCATGTGTGACCAGAAAGGAACTACACCCTTTGATAAGGAGCCGTTGCCCCTGCAGCCAAGAGGATGCAGACTAAAGCAATGAAGAAATGACCCAAACTGTTTATTTATCTGATCTCAGATGAACTTGTGTTTATTTAATTATTTCTTTAATGTTTGCTTCCACACACAAACTGAATTATCTTCTTTTCACTGAACATTTGTTTAAAATGGCTCATGAGATAAGATAATTTCAGCTTTTTGCCATTAAAAAATAAACATTTAGACTTTTCTAGACTCAGGGTAGCTGGTTTCTGTGCTGCAACAGTCTCTTTCATTGTTTTTATCCTTATTTAAATTAATGTTCTTTAAAAATCAGCTAAACTACTTAGTACTATCCTTTATTCAGTAATTTATCAGTCAACTCAGGTTTACAGCTCAGACACTTCAGTTCATCACAACCTTAAATTTGGCTGAAATACAAAATAAATGAGCAAACTCAACCTCACCTTCTTAAAGTAAAGAAAACAGTCTACAGTCACAATAAAAAAAACAAGTCATACACTTTTACCTGTATTAAGGTAAGATCTCTATTTGTCTTTTATTTTTTGCTTATTTATCTATTTAAAAAAAATAAAAATAAAAATCATATCGTCCATGTTCATCCAATAGGTCGAGCACAGGATGCAGTCTCAGTCACTGTATTTACTATGTAATGTAATTCTTTTTTATGTCTCACACCATTACCAATAGTGGATTCGAAATGAGCATTTATAATAGAAAATGAACCTTTTGATACTTTTTCTTTTGGGGTTTGTTCCCTAACAGTCCCATGCACATTTCTGTAAAGTTAGTGTGGTGAATGTCTGTAACTGCATATAATGTGAACTGTCCTCTCATTTCCCTAACATAATTCCCACAGTCTGCAGAGTATTTTCTCCAAGTGTCATCAGATCTCTTTAAATGTTGTCTTAAATGTTTGCTTTATTTATTTATTTTTATTTTAGATTTTGGGTTTTATTTTAGCATCTTCTCTTTCTTTTTTGTTTTGTCCACTGATGCTGTGTTTTTGGCAATTTTTTCAGCTCTGTTTTGCATCTTGTGCTATTTTAATTTGGTATAGGAAACATAACGAAGTAAAACAATTTAAGGCCCATGAATACACAACATGCACCCAGTGCAACTTAGATTTGGGGTGGAGTGAAGAAATAGTTAATTTGATGTTAAAAAAAAATGAAAAAAAAAAGCTACTAATTTTGTGGAAACCCCTTTTTGTGTTTTGTGAGAGGGAGAAATTGAGACCTGTCTCTGAAATGTGGCTGCAGAGGTTTTATCAAGGCAGAGACATCCTCTTTTTCTCCCCCCGTCCCTCAGCAGGCTTTGATGTGCAAGTACTATTGTGTCTGAGAGATCTTCCCATTTGTTTTCTTCTGAAGTGTCTCAGCCCCCCTGTGATGCACTCACTAGAATTTACAAGGTGTGTAGTTTATCCTGTGTTGGTTTTCTAATCTTTTGAATCACCAAGATCAAACAAGATCTTAGGAGCATCTTGCTTGATTCACGTGCTTGCCTTTGTTTCAGATAACAACGAATCACTGCTGTGTGTGAGAAGCGTTGAAGGGTTGTAAAATGTTGAGTTACAAACCCCCATTTGATGAGGATTTTCTCCAGGACTCAGTCATTTGCATTGCACAGTGATAAATGTTGTGAAAATAAACAGCTTGGGTTATCATAGTTGAGAGTGCACGCTCTCATTTGGGGTCCTTTCTTGTAAACTGCAGAAATCATCATAGAAATATTCCAACTGTTTCCAAAAGAATCAGTCAAGATGTGTGCATACAGATTAATATATTACAGTGACGGAGAAGAATTGAAATTAATTTTGCAACTAAAAGGAAACTCGTTGCAACTGTAGCGTCTATTGCTGGAAAATTCAGAGCAATTAAAATATGTTCTTCAAAATGGCCTGTTTTTAAAGCACTTCAAATTTGTACCTAAACCAACTTTTTAATGCAACCTGTTCATACCGTATTGTTATTATTATTATTACTATTTTACAAACCTTTGCTTAAAAAATATTTGACATCCTTTGAGAATTTTCCTTCTGTTGTTATATTTTGTGGAAAAAAAATAAATAAAACAGATATGGCACAGAAGCGTGTCATCTACACATTCTGACTCTGAAATTATTGTAATTAATTACAATGATCTTATTAATTATAATAATTTAGAGTAGAGGATAAACATGTGAAATCATGAACAACAAAAAAAGAATAGAAAAGAAAAATCAGTTAGTTGTTGCTTGTTGCTCCATCAGCCTTAATGGAAGCTTCCATAATGAAAAGCAAAATTCTTCATCAATCACATTCCAGCTTTATTACTAAATGACTTGATTTATAGAATTGGAAAAGGGTCCATAATTTCAGGGTACATCTGTGTATGTATTGTAGAAATGCTCTACCTGACAAGCAGCCCCATATCATCAATCTCTGGAAACATATTTGTTGTTATTGGACCTGCACCAAACAAATATTTCAGCATCATGTATCAAAGCAGATTAATGATTCATCACTGAATCTCACTTTAATCCACTTATCAGTCCATTCTCTTTTCTTAAGTCTTCTGTGACTATATATAGCCTATATATATAGGCCTAAATAAAATATTGAAGTCCTCCTTAGTCTATCTGTGTGTTTCCTTTCCACAATATTCCCATTTTGTTTGTACATGCTCCCAATGCTCCCAAATTTTAGACACCATATTCCATGTTGTACTACCATCTGGAAAAATTGAACTGGGCATATTTCATTAAGCTTAAAAAATAAAGTTAAAAAACATAGTTACCATCATTTTACTGAACATCCTCCAAGAATTGTGCTTTTATTTGCCAGGAGCTGTATAATACTCTGTTTATTCATTCATCACTACTTAGATATATTTTCATTTCCATGGGTGTTGCACATATTAAAGATCAGAATCAGGTTTCAGCTACAGGTAACAGGTATATATCCTACCATTCAACGACAGCCAGGAGTCCTTCGCCTTCCAACACTGCGTTACAGGGATGCAGCCAATCACGGAGCTTCACTGAAAGCTGAGTAGATGGGAGGAGAAAAGGCCCAGGAGAGCCTGCAGGAGTTTCCTTTACCTCATCTGTTGCAGAGCTGTTGGAGAGGCTGCGCTCCATGCGTCCTGCAAGCTGAAACACAAGGAACTTTGTTTTAACTTACATTCAACGAGGAATGCGCTGAAGGACACAAATGCGTCTGCTGCGCTGTTACTGGGAGAATCAACAGATTACACGCATTTAAAGCGGCTCTCTCATGCGTAAAAACACCAGATTTGTGGACTATGACTGAAACGCGGAACCAACACTGTTTATGAGAAGCGGGCGCTTTTAATTAAACTTTGTGGAGGGGAGGTTTTGACTCTTTTTATGCCATTACTGGAGGCTGCAGACTGTGAAGAAACGGCAATCAAAGATTTGGAGACGCTACGCGGTGTCTGCTCTGGCAAGGAGGATTGTGGAGACTGAAGACATGAGACCGATTATCATATGCGCTCTTCTGCTGTTAAAAGTAAGCAAGATGATCAGTGCTTTACCCACAAAAGCCCGTGCAGTATTTATTTACTCTTTTTTTTTAACTTCATAAGCTTTTCTTGTCTCGCCTTTATATTATAATTTCACACACTGCGCATAAAAGAACCGCATAGTTTCACACCATTGTTCCCAAGGAAATCTGCTCCACACCACAGAGCCATACGTATCACACAAACCCTGTTGATTGATGTGTTTGTTATTCTGTTGTTGCCAAATAACAGTGGAAACAATGAGCGAAGATATCTGATTAAAACTCTTCTGGTCTTTTTTAAAGCCTCCAGTGACTCTTTATAAGTGAACTCAAACCAAGTTGCAGTTTTAAGTCTACCTTTAAAGCCTGTAGAAGAACTCGTAGTCGCAATTTATCCAGAAATGTATGGAGAGCCTTCCTGTCATGTACAGCCAAAACTCAAACTGGGATGTTGATTTTCATTTTTTTCCCACAAAATTGCACACATTTAGAGCCCATCAGCATGTGCAGTGGCTAAGAGTGAACCAGAAGACAGTATACCAAGATTATGCATCACACAGACATAAATGATGTATTTTATGATTAAATTATAGTTTGGGTGGTGTTTGATTCCAGATTATAAAGCCGGGATCAGGGTGAAAAGAAAGCCTTCATAGTCAAAGACAATAATTTGACACTCATTTACCTAAAAAAGGCTGTAGGGCTTGTATTCCTGTCTAAACTCGTTCTTCGCAGTCAGAGCACTTTTGTTAGATCTAAGTATTCAGATAATTCACTTCCTAAAAAGATGTGTCTCCTTAGTGCTTTTAAGGGTTTAATGTCAGCAGATGGTGGTGTTGCTCGTCTGGAAAAGTGAGCATTTGTTCTGTCGAATGAAACTCTTGACTGGATGATTTAGAGTGGAGAGGTACTGGATTATATCTTCTATTGTTAACTCTGTTTCTAAGACTCATATTCCCTGTAGTTTACTGTACTCAGTGCCACATTTCGTGCTCATGGCAGTTCCTGGTAAAAATGTGGTCTAGCAGACAGTACTTCTGGGATATCCGGAGCAAAGCAATTATCATCATTCTCCCCCAGCTAGTGGTGTTTAATATGTGTGTTCATGTGGGGGAAATAGTTTAGAGTGGAACCACAGTAATTTGGATTTCCATATCGTTGGCAGGTTTCATGGTAATTTAGAAATACTAATCATTTCATGACACTTTGGTGAGCGTTATAAATCAGTAGATTGATTATAGCTTTATGTATTTGTGCTGTCTTGTATGATTTAAGGTTATAGTTATAGCTGAAATTTCTCCAGGGAAAATAAAGAGAAACCAATGTTCTTTCAATTGTCCCCTGTGCTGCCTGTAAACAACTGACAGTAATGAGTGCAGATGGGATGGCTCTCCCTCAGCTCATGCTGTTGCTGCTCAAAAACCTCAGTGAGATTGTGAAGGCTTGGGGGTCAGCGTCTTCACAGGGGGAGAGCATCCTTTTATGTGTTTATTTTCACGCAGATTAGATTAACTATGGAAACTCAAGCCTTCAAACATGCTCTCACTTCAGAGGGACGTAGAAAATGTTTAAAGCTCTGAGAAGGCTAAAGTGAAGTGTGTTCCTAAGTGTGTGTGTGTGTGTGTGTGTGTGTGTGTGTGTGTGTGTCTGTGTTTGTGATCTGCGATGACTGAGTGACTCCGGCAGCCGTGGAGTTGAGAGGCCTATTGAAAGCAGTGCTCCACGGTGGTCCGTCTGTTCTCACTGGGGAATCCCTTCACATTGCAGCTTCTTACCTTAATAGAAAAAGCAACTGCAGCTCCCTTTCCTTCAGACTTTAGACCCCAGATATACCAGATAAGGACAAATACTCTGAGGGTTATGACCGACAAATTAAACTGTGCTTGGAAACTGAACATAATGAAAAAGCGTCATCAAAACACAAGCAAATATCCTAGAATTGTAAGAGCTGCATTGTAAAACTTTACTCTTACATGATATCGCAGTATATTATGTAGCAGGAAATTCTGTTGCTCACCACGGATTGAGTTATTGTTATTTCATGGGTTTAGTTAACACGTAGAGGAGCATTTAAAATAATGTTAATTACATAAAAGAAATGTGACGCAATAACATTAGCTGGATATTAATTATATAAATCCTTATTCTGCCTTCAGAGAGGTTATGTTTATGTATAGCTAACAAAGAGTTTTAAATAACTGACATTGTACTTGTTATTTCATGCATAAAGTAATGGTGAGCTTTTTCTTTTTTTTATCTAATGACTTAATGATAATATTTATTACAATATCACTGGATATAATAGGCAATGGCTCTAAAAATACAAGGAATTAACATTCCTTCACCGTTCATTTAATTTCAGGTTAGTGGAGGTGTAATACTCAACTAGAGGTGGCTAGAAGATGAAAAGCTAAAATAAAATTTATTTAACATGCAAAACAAAAAAGTGCTCTTGTGGCAGAAAATTTGATTATCACACACACACACACACACACACACACACACACACACACACACACACACACACACACACACACACACACACACACACACACACACACAAAACCCTGAAAGCAGGACAAGGTAGAAAACTACTGGACTGACAAGGGAAAATAACAGATCTGGTTCTGAATGAAAGAAATATGCTAATAACACAATGAGTGGCATTAAGTAAGGTGTGAAACTAAGATAAGAAGCAAAACTAAGCAAAATTTCTAAGTGTCATGGCAAGGGCAGTAGTCTGCACTCCATCCCCAATATACTGAGGTACAGCAGGCTTAGCATTGGGGCTCCCCTCTTTGTAACATTTCCTCATTGAGCTTGGTCTTCTGTCTGCACAGCTTTTTGTTCACTACTATGTAAATAATACCCAGCTATACTTATCATATCATATCAGCTATCCTTCTGTGTTTATGTTGCATCTGTTTATAGAGCATTTCACTTTGCACTTCACAACATAAGAAAAATCAGGCTATATCTGGTTTGTAGTCTAAGTCTTAGTCGATTGCAAGCCAGATATAGCCTGAGTTTGGCTGAATACACCCACGGTTATCTCCTCACTGCACATCTGGTGCTCAATCAACTGAAAAGGACACATGTCACTCTACTACTCACTGAACTTCACTGGCAACCCTTTGCTGCTTAAATCCAATTCACATCACTACTGGTTGCCTACAGATTGATTGCAGGGTCTGCACTCTGATATTTAAAGTCATCATATAGGGTTTTTCTGTCAGAGCATTTGGGTGGATTTGATTTAGCACTCATTGTATAGGTCAGGGTTTCTTGAATGTTGTTCCCTCACTTATGAATAATCTTGATAAAAGTGTCTTTAAATGACTAAATTTACAGAGTGGTAGCCTAGTGGTTACAGAGGTGGGCCTTGTTTAAGTGCCAACAGATGTGAACCACTGCGGGCCCTTAAACAAGGCTCTTAACCCTCCCCAACTGATCACTGGGTGCCGAAACATGGCACCCCACTGCTCTCTAATACATCTAGAGACCGGTCAAAGGAAGAGCTGAATTTCCCAATCGGGATTAATAAAGTAAAAATTATTCATTCAGTTTTAATGTAAATATAAACTACACAAATAATAAAGCTCCTGCAAAATAAAACCCCTAATAAAGCAAATACCATCCATCCATCCATCCATCCATCCATCCATCCATCCATCCATCCATCCATCCATCCATCCATCCATCCATCCATCCATCCATCCATCCATCCATCCATCAATTCCAAACATCTTCTGCAGCATGAGTTAGATAGGTTATAATATTGTGGACAGTAGCTAAAAAGTACGTTTTTTGTTTACTTATGTACTCTTGACATAAAACTAATAACATTCTGTTTTTTAAAAGATATATTACTCTCTTTAGTTGTTTAAAAGTGAATTTCTTAAATTCACTTTAATTCCATTTCAAACTATTAAGTATACACATTATATCCTCATTGTATCAAATGTAATTATTAAAATTTAATAGCTTATGATTGGCCCTTGCACCCTGATGCAGATTCTGGAGCACTGCACTTAAGGAGTCATAGCAGTCATGTACTTGTCTTCAGGATGTGCAGAGAAGTAACACACTTGCTGATATAGCTATGTGGCATTAGAAGAGGCTTTTATAAACAAAAGAAGTTCACGGCAGACGGGACAAAGCATGTTGGAGTTACAACTGCTTCCTGTTTAAATGTGAGAAGTTGGAATTCACAATTCAATCAGGGACACACCATTAAAGAAGAACCAAGAGGCAAAATTAAATTGTATCCTTATATAGAGCAATTTCATTTAGCATATACAGTAGATTTAGTCATTCCTCTGCTGAGTAGATCACTGTTTGTGATTGTTTCCAGACTCACACCAGGCTCTTTAAAATAACAGAAATCCTAACTGTAGGTGAAAATAGAACAGAGCTGCTGTCACCAAATGTTTGTGAAAGTATAGCAAAAGGGTAAAAGGTTAGCAAATGTTAGGAGAAGAGCTCCCATCTGTCACATAAAGAGGACCACAGGATATTTTTTTGCTTCAAGTTATTATGGTCCAGACTTGGTCACAGTCTAACTCCATACTGGTTGGTGCCTGCTGGGTCCAACCGCGCTGATGCCATAATACCTCTGATCTGGGTTCTGTGGCCGGGGTTCAGATATCATCAGGCTGCTCTGTAAAGCAGCACAGTCAAACCGGCTGTTGTTTTTGGAAAGAAGCAAGCTCTGTTTCAAAGCCATTTCTCCCTTAATATCAGCATGGAACATTTTAGTGTTTTGTGACTGGGGGCATGGTGCAGTGTGTGTGTGCATGCGTTGTATGTCTTTTGTTGGAGGCTTTACAGGTTCACACACGTTACTTGTGTTACTTGGCAGACTTTAGAGACAAAGAGAGACATCATTGGGCTGTTTAGCTGTTACTTTTCTCCTCAGCAGGAGGTTAGTTGTTAGACATCTGTTTGCTCTTGTCAGGCCCCAGGCAGAGAGGGCCAGTCTCCCTTAAATGCATGCATATTTAAGATGCCGTTACATTGAGCCTCAAGAAGGGGTGTTAGTGAAATGCTGACCTTCATAGACACACCTGTGGGGCCTGATGACTTCAAAGTCCCCCCCGCCATTCTTGGGCACTCTCATGCTGGGCAGCCATGGTTAACTGACACCCACGCCTGGGGCTGGAACTGTCTCCTGTGTACCCTTTCGTCCATTCACATACACTACAGTTACACACTGTCATTCACAGGGGTTTTAGAATGAGTGGGAACACTGAAGCACATCATGATGTCTTCTTTCCTCCTTTTTGGTTATATATAAAAAATTTTCTGCTTTGTGTTTTGTTCTTCCCAGTGATGTAAAGTCATCTGATTAAAGCCAGTCACCCTTGTCAGGCACCAACCCTGTTGCACAAACTGCTAGTAATGTCTGCTCTGTTCCTCATGTCATAACTCAAGCAGGGCTCTCCACTACCCACTTGCAGATAAGGACTAAGAGCACTTAAGAGTGAAAACCGAGGCAGATGGAAAGATTGCAGAAAAGGTCCACCTTTTTCCCTGCTTCTGCGATTGCACAGGCATAGATTGTGTGCGCTTTCTTTCCTATAAGCTGTGTATACCAGAAAACTCACCATCTTCAATCCTTTTTTAAGGAACTGCCTTTCAATATAAGCTTTATAATTGTACTGTCAAAATATGAAGTTGAACAAAAATGGTTTAAAACATTAGAAAGGGTTGCATATTTCTGTCCTAAAAAGCACAGTGGTGGTATTTGTCTTACTATGTCATGTGTTTACTTTAGGTTACCCTTGGAAATGCCTGTGCCAGCGGTCAATTCACTGAATCAGGGCAGTGTTGCAGCTTATGTCCTGCTGGCTATGAAGTGGAAGTAGCGTGTGGGAAAGAGGATACCAAATGTGCACCATGCCCACAGGGTAAGAACTTATCTTTTAATGTGACTCTCTCACATAGCAGTGCATCCCAAAATTCCCCCTCATTCTTTTAGGAAAATTCCAGTTGCTGATTTTGTATACTGTTTTCTAGGAACATTTTCCCCATCCAAAGGCCTTGATCCTTGCCTGCCATGCAGCAAATGTCCACCCAGTGTCCCCACAGTGGCATCCTGCTCCGCTGCTCACAACACCCAATGTGAGTGTGACACTGGCTACTTCTTTTTGGACACCTACAACCTGTGTGCACCCTGTTCCAAGTGCCATGCTGGTGAGGGGGTTATCAGAGAGTGCGGATATCAGGGTGATACTATGTGCCAGATCTGTGGCCCGGGAACCTTCTCTGAGGAGCTTGTTAGCACCAAACCCTGCCAGACCTGCACTCAATGCTCCGACAGTGAGGTGGAGATCCGTCCCTGTATGTCAAACTCTGACACACTCTGCATGGGTGAGTGGGAGTGTTGTGATATTCTTTACTTTCTCTTATTCTGATCAAATCTATTAGAAATAGTAACTTGCTTGAAGTGTTTACATGGAGTTCTTACAAGTGATGTTTAAAGTCCAAGGCCAAAAATAGTTAAGAACACATATATTGTTTGCTCAAAGTAAACATTTAATTTTGGTTCTTACTTTTGGTTTTTCAAAAAATAAATGACATCTCAGATTATATGTTTTCTCTCATTCTGAACAGCTTCTGGATATTAGGAGGTAATTGTTTGTTCTTACCTTTGTACATTATTGGTATTGTATCTATAATCTACTAATTTACTTAATTTGAGTATGCCTAATTGAATGAATAAGGAATAAATAATTAAAAAGATCTGCTGTATGTCTTCATGCATGCATCCTGCACCAAATGCCAGAGAAAGGTTAAGGATGCTGGAAAGAATTGAAAGACAGACTTTTGGTCTTTGTCCTTTTGTTGAAATTGGATACAAAAGGAGGCAGCAATAATGCATCAAAAGATAAAAGAATGAGCTAAAGTGGTGTAAGAAGAAGAGCTAGAGGGTCTGGACATGTGGTTAACACCTGCATCTACATCTCACCCCTGAATGCTCTGAGCTTAGAAACATGAGTAGTGAACAAAAAAACCAAACCAGTCCACTTAAGTGCTGTAGTCCAATCGAGGCGCGCTTGACAGGTCTTTAGGTTAACTGCTCTTTAAATCCAAGGGAGGCTGCTGACCCTGATAACTAGTCTGCTTGCCCCCAAATGGCTACACTTGCTCTGCAGGAGTGAGGTCATCTGTACACACTGTGAGCCCACATGTCATGGTCCTTTGACCCCACACAGGTCAGCACAGTACCTTGTGGTGTTTGATCCCAAAATAGGCAGACTGCAGGAGAGAAGATGAGGCTGGAAACAGGGGCAATGAAAGGTTTGAAAACCCCAGGGAGCAGAATAACTGAGGCGATCATTACATATGGCCCTAATTTATGGTGTCCAAATGTGTTCTGGAGTGCACATGTGCAGATGCAATGATGTTCCTCCTCAACACATCTTCTTTTCTTAATCCCAACAGACAGGAGGCTGCACATTCTGTCTCGCCCTGCTGAGACCGACGGTACCCGTGATGCTCCTCGCTGGCCAGATCTGGAGGGTGTCATGGAGGGGGAGGAGGAAGGGAAAGCCAGCCCTGCTCCGGGAGCGCCCAAGTTTACCCCACAGGATGAGGGTGGCAGCAATAACATTCTCGCTTATGTGTCTGTCCTGGCTGCTGTGGTGCTGGGCTTACTTATTTATGTGGCTTATAAATGGTGAGTTTTTAACCGGTCCTAGTCTGGTAGAATTGTTTGACTGGACCACGGATACTAACATTGTTCTGCCGCTCTTCTCAGCTGGAGATCCTGCAAACAGAAGAAGGCTCTTTCTAAGGCACGTGCAGCTGAGTTGGCATCTCCAGAAGGAGAAAAGCTCCAGAGCGACAGCGGAGTTTTTCTAGACTCCTACAGCATACAGGACAACCAGACAAGCAAAGGTGCAGAGGACACAGGCACTTTAAAACTACAAACTTCTCTGGAGACATTTAAGCAAACTTCCTAAGAGATCCTTCCTGTTAGTGCACTTGCCCCATTCCAAAGTTATTTACTTATAGGAAGTGCAGCGGTTACCCAGCTTCTGTTACCCAGAGGTTAACACATTCTTTAAAGTGACTTGGTATCACAGAGACTAAATAATGCCATGTTCTCAGCTGTTGAGAAGTTCATGTCCCTGTGGAAACAAAGTTGCTGTGTCCTTCACTGCTAGGAAGGTTTGCTGAGGTACCAGGAGTTTTAAAATGATGCATGCTTTTAGCCACGTCTAATGAAACTTTTAAAAGCCTATCATCTTTCTGATGTAATCATATATGTTCTTTTCTTAGCTACCCATAGCATGGGCAGGATTTATACCTGCATCACAGCTGAAGCTGGACAATTCAGTATTTTACTAGGTTCCCAAAGATTAACTCCATTTTACAACAATTTGGTTTCCTCACATGACATTATGGGTAAATAAAAACTGTAATATCAGATGGATATTGAATATTTGTAACATGAATGTATTACAAAAAAAAAAAAAAAAATCTTGCATATAAAAAAATTAAACAAGATCAGATAATACAAAGGTCTAATTACAACTTTATCTACTTTCCTGTAGCCAGTGTAGGCTACTAATTAATACTGAGTGACAATATCGAATAAAGAAATGCAGCAAAACAAAAGTCGGAGAAGAATAAATCCTGGTAGTAAAACTAACAGATCCAAATGAACTAAAACCAAACAAAAAACCAGGAGAGTACCAGCTTGTAAACAAAAAATAAATTTTTACTGGAAATTAATCAGGCATTTCCTAACAGTGAGTGTATTATGTTTGTGTTTTCACAGGTATGAAGACAGATAGCATGCAGGATAGTCGTCTGTATATCAACCTACCCCCCCACCGACAGGAAGAGGTGGAGCGCCTCCTGCAAGAGGGAAGCAGCCGAGGATGGAGGCACCTGGGCGTGGCACTGGGCTACGAGTCTGAACAGCTGGACCTGTTTGGGCGAGGAGAAGCCCCAGCACACACACTTCTCTCTAACTGGGCCCAGAAAGAAAGCTCCACTCTGGGACTGTTGTGCTCAGCACTGGCTCGCATTGAGAGGCCTGACGTGGTAACAGCTCTTAACTGCCCTTCGCAGGGTGTTTCTGTGGTTTGAGTATGTCAGCCCCCAGTCTCACAGACGTAAGTGAAGAACTTTGACATGAGAAGGGAGGCACTGATTACAACTCTCTTGTCACTATTGGAAGCTGACATCGATGTTTTTTTATGGCTTTGTTGTCATGACTCAATTGTATGAAAGAATTTCCTGCAGCACACTGCAATGGATCAAATCATCTGTGACTGCAGGAAATTAATAGACAAAATATAGTGTGGGGAACAACCCCGTCATCTGGAATGAGGAGGAACCAGCCTACCAAATGCCACAATAACTACATTTATATTGTTGTTTAGGTCCACAAAAATACTGTAAATATTTAGTTCATTGCTGGAAGCTTACTAATGTCTTGTAAATGTTGCTTGAGTATTCTTCACAAACAGCTGTTTACATCTGTTTGGACAGAAATCAGACAAGTTTCATTCAGCAACGCTGCAGTTCATCATGATGTAACTTTTTAGGGATCATTTCTGTGCTCATGTGCACTTAGTTAAAACAAACAAAACAAGAAACAGTGTCGTGTTAAAATAGCTGCAACAGGAATTAGAGGTTTAACATTGTAAACTGTCCCAGTCATTCTTTCATAGCAGTTTATCCAGTGTGTAGATAGGAACTGCTTCCCTGACTGCTTTTAAAATGTATTGCTTTGTGTGTTATTCGATCTTTTTGTTGTCTTTCCTGCTGCAGCCGCTAGCTGTGGTTCTATGGTTCTATTCACACTGAATATAAACCAGAGATGTGTGACAAAATCCTTCTTAGATATTCCTGATAATTGTCATTTGACTGTAAATATCTGATATTGGTTTTGATAATTCATGGTTTAATATTAAAATCCAAAAACACAGTTCTTACTAATACTTGTGTCTAACTTGACCTTTTTGTTTTTGTATATATCTCATCACCATTTCAAGTCCAGAAGTAAATTAAACAAATGGGAATTATTTACAATCTTTCGTGGTGAAGGGTAACTAAGTACATTACTTTTTCTTTCACTTGAAAAAATTGATGATTAATTGCTGTAAAAGTGAAGATTTATTTGCACTCAAAACATTTGCAGGACATATAAAATCTGATGAATTGTAATCCAACAGATATGGGGAGGAATTGAGGGTAAATTTCGGATTATTAACTGACTGAAGGTGTGAGTGTGTGTTGCTGTCTGGTTTGTCCAATATCTAACAGGAGTTGGAAATGGACAGATTAGGAGATAGACTGGCTGCTGTGAGATCAAGAGAAAACACAATATCACAATTATCAGTTATTAATGATTCAAGAACTGACAGTAGATGTAGTCTTAATAAAAAAAAAAAATAGTGGCATCCTAATTAATTTACCAAGATCTGAGAACAAGTTGGCAAACCAAATAAATCCATTTTGTTTTGTTTTGTTTTTCTGTAGGGCTAATGACTAAAATAATAATAAAAGATTTAACATTCTTGATACTGTAGTTTTATTTAGGTACCCTTCTCATTTTGCCTTTCAAATGTAAATTGGATCGATTTAACTTTGTAGTTGTAGCATTTAAAAGTTTATTGCACCACATGACTGGTAACCAGCTATGGATTTAAGTGAGGAAGTTTGGACATACTTTGAATATACTCCCTCTTATCAAGGGATTTAGTGCATAGGAACGGTTCCTGTTCAAACCCCTGAGGGAAATAATTTTAAGGGTGTTTCATAATTTCAGGTGAAATTAAAATAACGGATCGATCCAAACTTTTGAGAAAAGTTTCCTCTTTCTCACTGAGGCACAGTCTGACTCCTGCTCTGAATTCAGATCTGTTAATGACCTGTTGTGCATTCAGTTCTAAGTGGGAGCAGGCATCTCACATGGCCTGGAGCAGTGTTACATGCCGTCACACACTCCAGAAGGGACTGCTTAACTGCGGTCTGGAGCACACAGGCATGGGGCTGGAGGAATGTGCAGACTCTGGAAAGGGGGCTGGGACTGAGGATTGAGAGGAAAACAGTGCTGCCTCTATCCACTCATCACAGGTCTCCTCCATATTTAGAGTGCATTGAAGTTCTCTAATGAAGGCAGTTGATCACTTTGGTTCCTGCTTGCTAGGGCTGAACATCTGGCTCGGGACAGTCAGATTGCACCACAGTGGAATTCATGCCATGTGCACCACTTACTGAAGGCGAGAGACAATCTAAAACAGAGCTGGGTGTGCACTTTGCTATTAATCATGTAGCAGAAGTTACATTTGCCTAAGTAGTGAAACTCATCCTCAGACTTGGGTCAGCTGCAAATCAGGAAAATAGATGATTTTACAAAAAACAGTTTATTATCTTTTAAAATGTTTGTACACTCGGTATGACAATGTGCTTACACAATACTTACAGTAAAGTAGGGTGGAACTTTTTACATAGAAAAATAATAATAAAAAACACCACCAATAATAAGAAAAAAACAAAACAAAAAAAACTTTAATATCTCCCCCAGACACTGAAATAAAATAAGAGGGCTTTGAGTTTGACAGACTGTGGGAACTGCATCAGGAGAACGGAGCTGGTGAGGATGGGTGGTGACCCTTCTCTCCTGCATACAGTTTTAGTAATTTTACACATTATTTACACTTTCAACCATGAAATGATAGTCCTTTTACAAAGTGTCTGCTTATTTAAACATTCCCAAAACTATTATTCAATATATTCACATATAAAGCAATATACATGTGTTGGAACTTTATTTAATGCAATTTAATGGGCTGAGAGAAAATGTTGACCTAATGCTAAAGAGACAACCTTTACTGTCAACTGTAAAACCCCTGGAAATTAATAAGGGACAGTTTGTGGAGCAAGGCTGACCATCCCAAGTGTTAATGTCTAACTAAAGGTAACTGTGGTAAAAAGACTCAGAGCGGACGTTTGTGTTTTTTTTTTAGCAACTGTTAAAACTGCAATGCTACAACCTTCATTTTCAGTATCACCACTGTGTAAAAAAGATCTGGATAAGAAATGGAGGGGAAAAACGGATACATAGCTAAATAGCACATCAC
Organism: Melanotaenia boesemani; assembly: GCF_017639745.1. NCBI lineage: Eukaryota > Metazoa > Chordata > Actinopteri > Atheriniformes > Melanotaeniidae > Melanotaenia > Melanotaenia boesemani. The sequence goes on along the minus strand of NC_055687.1, from coordinate 20,324,593 downwards.
AGAATGGATTTAAACCCTGCTCTTGTTAATTGATAAAAGACAAGAAATCATTGACCACTAACCCCTATTCCAACCTGCTTGTTATTTGCTGATCCCTCAGCATAAAAGTTTTTCCCAGTGAGGGCACATTACTTTAAGCAAAAAACATGAAAAATGTAGGAATTTCCATAAGGAAACCACACACGCCTCAGCCGGCAACATGCATTCATAAAACAAAAGACACTCCAAAGTCTTGTGATGAAGGCTGGGTTTGAGGAGTGGAAGCTTGGACCTCCACAGCCCAGTTAAAAGCAGCACCAGATTCCGAGTCAGTGGAAAGGGGCTGACACGTGCACAGGAAAAAGGAGGCTGTCAAGGAGGAGTTGCGACTGGCCTGTTCTGTCATTGATCCATTTTTAACAGTGGAAACAAACATCGAGTGAATTATTTTTAAATAATCCTCATTCAGGGCTACGTAAGTTTAAAAACTGGAATAGAGGTGATCATCTCAGGAACATTTAAGAGCCCAAATGAGAGGAAAAAAGAAATCTAAAATTGAAACAGTCTGCGAGAACTATAGCACCCCTCAGTGTCATCCTTCGCAAACACTGCAGCTGGAGTCTTGGGTTGTTCAGCAACACTCGGGCTGCTGGGCTTCCCATGCAATCCACGAGGCCTGGAGAGCTTCTTTATGCAGCAGTGCAATTCTTAGCCATAAATACAAAAAAACAAAAAATAAAGAAACTACTTCACTGTTCAGGCTGGCCAGATCAAATGTGAAGGAGTGAATGGAAAGGCAAATCTGTGCTTCTCCTGTGTGAGCGCAGAGGCAACAGGTCAGTACACCTCGGTGTCCTCCTTGGGTCTGTACACAGAACCAAATCTCTGCATGTACTTTTTGATGTACTCCTTGGTCTTGTGCTTCACATTCTCGTTGCACTCGAGGTCCTCAGGGTTTTTGCAAGCTTTCAACTCCTTATTCATAACACCATGAGTTAGCTGTAACACAGAGCAGGGATGACAAGCAAGTTAGGAATGTTTCTGGTCGCCAGATTACAGTAAATTACACATATCTACGATGTGGTGAAGCGCTTGGATCATTAATCTCTCATAGTGACTTTGCCCTTTATAATTTGAGAAGATAAAATGCCTTCTCTAAACGAGTGAAGCCAAACTTGGTCTTTCAGTCTATTCCACCCATGTCCTCAGTCCTGGTATATTCAAGTGGCAAATCAGATATACACAACCATTGGGACCCAACAGGAACCATGGAAAAAGAATGCAGCCCATTGAGCAAACACTGGCTAAGAAAAGTGTTTGTTCTATTGTTTTTTTTTTTTAATAAAGGAAGAAGCAAAGAGATATGGAGAAAAAGGATAAAATTTAAAATGTCTTCTTCAAGAAGACAGAAAACAGAGATTGAGGGAAATCAAATGTTTAGTTTTGGTTTAAAGAAAATTTCCTTTAATGTTTAATGGCCACATAGAGGCTAATAAAAACTTTGAAGTCTCACTAGCTTGTGGAAATGCTATTTATATGTTTATTTTCAGCTTACCTTTCTAGCCAGGTGTTTGAAATCTTCTGTGTTGCTGATGCGTCCCGATTTGCAGTCTGGCTTCCGATAAGGATTTAGACATTGCACTATGAACTGGGACATCTGGTCCACACAAACAGAAAACACGTAGAGGCAAAAATAAAACTTCAGTGCAACTAAAAGGTGCAGATATTTATATCAGGAGCAAAGACATGCTTTTTGGGGGTTGTCCACAGAAAATCAGGCTCACCTCTTTCCGAAATGTCTCTTTACTCTTTTTAGCCAGTTCACTGGAAGTATCTGCTTCGGCTGTTTTTGTAGAGAACTGAAACATGTTCAAAGAGGAAAACAATCCAACTAAGATGCTTGGATTATAATATTTAATAAACCATTTGTTTTCCATTTGCCACAAATGAACTTCCATTCAGTTTTTTCGTTACTTTGCCATCATGCAGCTGTTATTTTCTGTGGCACATCAACTCAGTCAACATGCCAACTAGGACAGCTGCTCACCAGCTACTTGAAACAAAGCAGGGATATCCTGTCAGGATGCTGCCCTCCAGCGTTCCACAACAAAGGCAAGCAGGCAACAACTGACTGCCTTGACAGGACCCTCAACAAACTGGCTTAAAATGCAAACAAAAAGGCTTTAAACAAACTGAGCTGTGGTGAGGGATGCAAAAATAGTAAACTAAAGGTTTTTGTAACTTAAAGAGCGTGTTTCATGTCTTTAGGTCCTGGATGTGTGAAGCTGCAGTTTAAAGTCGTGATGTAAGGAGTTCCACAGCTGTGCAGCTGTGCTTGGAAAGAAACATTTAATAAAATACACTATCTCTCATCTCAGTTTAATCTTTTCTTTTTAAACTCTGCTACATCTTTTCAAAATGAAAGACTGCAAACAAATGAATGCTAAACCTGCCAGATGGTTTCCACTATCCTCAGAGTCAGGATCAAAATGAGGCAGAGAAGATGAGCTTAGTACTGCCCTCCCCTCCTCCCCCTTCACAGCCTTGAGGCCGAGGGACAGACAGCTAAGTAGAGGGTGGGGTGCATGGCCTCCCTTAACATTTATGTCTCCATACAGAATCCAATGAAGCCATTTTGTGAGGAGTTTTCAGTAATGAGTTTGTAACATGCATCTGGACATGATGTGCAGAATGCTTTTCTTTTTTCCTTTGCTCTTTGCGAAAAAAACACTGAAAGTAATCACTGGTGCTGCATCTTCAATTACCTCAAGGAACAAACACTATAATCATGTTCTGCATCCAAGTTCAACAGAAAAGTGGAGCACTGTCACATGAGAGAAAGCAGGTTTCCTTTTCACTCTGGCTATTTTTAATAAAATTCACAAAAGTCAAATGCACAACTTTTTAAGACAGCAAGAAACAACCAATGCTTAAAAATGACCTTGGAAGGATTCTCATCATAGGTAGGTGTTCCCAGGTCCATCTCAGATTCATGGTCTACACTAGTGTTGTCACTGCTTCCTTCCCAGGTGGGTGGGTCCCACTGGGTTTGCCTGAGTAAAAATAAAAATAACTTCAGGATCATAAAACACTATATTGCCAAAAGTATTCACTCACCCATCCAAATAATTGAAATCAGGTGTTCCAATCACTTCCATGGCCACAAGTGTATAAAAATTAAGCATCGAGGCATGCAGACTGTTTCTACAAACATTTGTGAAGGAATAGGTCACTCTCTGGAGCTCAGTTAATTCCAGTGTGTTACTGTGAAAGGATGCCACCTGTGCAACAAGTCTAGTCATGAAGTTTCCTCACTCCCAAATATTCCACAGTCAACTGTCAGTAACATCATAACTAAGTAGGAGTGACTGTGAGTCACAGCAACTCAGTCACAAAGTGGTAGGTACCATAAACTGACTGAGCAGTGTCGGCGGATTAGGCACATAGTGAGCAAAGGTTGGAAACTTTCTGCAGGGTCGATTAATACAGACCTCAAAACTTTATGTGGGCTTCAGATCAGCTCAAGAACAGTGCAAAGAGTGCTTCATGGGTTGGGTTCCCACGGCCGAGCAGCTGCATCCAAGCCATACATCACCAAAAGCAATGCAAAGCGTCGGATGCAGTGGTGCAGAAAACGCTGCCACTGGACTCTGGCTCAGTGGAGATGCGTTTTCTGGAGTGACGAAATGCACTTCACCATCTGGCAATCTGATGGAAGAGTCTGGGTAAGGCGGTTGCCAGGAGAGCAGCACCTGCCTGACCACATTGTGCCAAGTGTAAAGATTAATGGAGGAGGGATTATGGTTTGAGATTGTTTTTCAGAAGCTGGGCTGGCCCCTTAGTTCCAGTGAAAGGAACTCTGAATGCTTCAGCATACCAAGAGGTATGGGAATGGGAATATTGGGAATGGCCCTTTCCTGCAACATTACTCTGCACCAGTGCAGAAAGCAAGATCCATAAAGACATGGATGAGTGAGTTTGATGTGGATGAACCTGATTGGACTGCACAGAGTCCTGACCTCAACCCGATAGAACACCTTTGACACCTGGAGGTAGTTGACGCTGGTGGCAGGTAAGTGACACTAATGCTGTAGGTGACGTAGTTCCGGGGAGACAGCAGATTCAAACTAGGCGCACCCAAACATTTATGCTTTCATTCAATTGTATTTTGTGCCAGCCTAATCAAAATATTCTTTAAAGTAGGAAAATAATGTCTTTAAAAGGTACACTCTGGATCACAGCGGGGAGGATTTGGCCAGCCTGACAGATTTTATAGATCGTTGTTACGACAGAATTGTCATGGGAAAACCTAACAACACGTCAACACCCTCCACCTCATCTAAGGCCAAGAGACAGCGAAATGTGGATTCACCTGGAGCTATTTCACCACCGGGGAACGACTCAACGGATGTTCTTATCTCTATAGATAAGAAACTCAGTAGTTTTGATGCGCGTTTGAGCCTGATAGAAATTCTCCACAAGGAGTTCCAGGCGCTCCGTGAATCATTAGAATTCAGCCAGAAGCAGGTGGAAACTCTGGCTGTAGAAAATGCCGGTCTCAGAGAGTCGGTAAAATCCCTCACAGAGGGCTTGACCCGTCTCTCGGAAGAAAACATGGATGAGTGAGTTTGATGTGGATGAACTTGAATTGGCCTGCACAGAGTCCTGACAGCAACCCGATAGAACACCTTTGGGATGAATCAGAGCGGAGGCTGAGAGCCAGGCCTTCTCATCCAACATCAGTGTCTGACCTCACAAATGCACTTCTGGAGGAATGGTCAAAAATTCCTATAAACACACTCCTAAACTTGTGGAAAGCCTTCCCAGAAGAGTTGAAGCCGTTATAGTTGCAAAGGGCCATATTGAACTCATTTGATTAAGAATGGGATGTATCTTACGTTCATACGAGAGTCAAGGCAGGTGAGCAAATACTTTTGGCAATATAAACATGGCAAAAACATGCAACACACATCTTGCGCTATACCAACCTTGTGACAATATGGTAGTAGTAGATTTTTCCTTCAGGGTCCCGGGCCACTTTCCAGTTAGGAGGTAGGACAATGGTTTTGGGTTTAGGGGGAGAGGGAGGAGGCAGGTCTATCACATTGTTGGGTACAATCATTTCCTAGTGAAGAGGAAAACATACAGAATAAGTATCAGCAGAAAATGCATGCAACTTCACTTTCAAAAACATGTATGGAACATACTGGCAGCCACATCACTATCTGTAGTGGTCTTGCAGCTTAAGAGAACTTCTGACAATTTCTTCCTTCACCTATCGTACAATCCTTTCTTTGTCTACATTAAGAGGTGTGCACACAACATAAGTAAATGAGTACTTTCTTCATTTAAATAAGTGAATGACCAATGAATAGTGAAGACACCTGAAAGTCATTCAGTGCTCCTTAGTCACATCTGAAAGTTCAAGCTGTCTCTAAGGGCAGCAGGTCTTGGGCTGACACAGCTGTTAAAAGTTGTGAAATTCTGAGGTGTACCACCCCCTTGTGGCCACACTAAGATAATAAAAATAACTTCAAACCTTGACTCTTTGTACTATAAATGGATTGTGTTTATTACCTGCTGGACAGTTTGGGAAGTGACGATGGTTGTTACTGTGCCTCCCTGCTGCACTACCACTCCCTGTTGATGACCAGGATACACAGGCTGGCCATGCAGGTAGCTGGCTGCTGGTTCGGTGTATGCCTTCAAACAGAGTGTGCAATTTCATTGATTAATCCTATTAACTTCCTATTAACTTTATTTAAGTGGCTTAGTATGTGATGAGTTGGGTTCTAGTATTCAACAGCATTTAAAAAAAAAAAAAACAGAATCAAATGTGCTGCATTACCAGTTATGTCGTGCTGCGACTGACGAGTTTAAACATATTCCTTTAATCTCCACACCACACTATTGTTACTCATTTATTTCTAAATCCTCTGATTAAAAATACACAAATCATTAAGGCAAAACACAATGTGATCACCAGTGTAGATGAACAACCAGATGCTTGCTCTTTTGAAAGGAAAATTTCTGGATCTTATTGTAGCATAAACTGTTCAAATATCCATTTTAATAGTGACAAAAGCTAATTCAGATGTGGACAATGAGAAAATCTAAATCAAATCCCCAGTGAATGTCACATTAGAGGCAGAATAACCTTACCTGTATGACAGGAGTGCTGGCCTGAGGGTAGGCAGTGGGGATGCTGTAGATGGTCTGACAAGGCTGACCTTGGTAATAGATGGCAGTCTGTGTCTGAGCCTGTCCTGGAGCTGTGGGATACTGTTGTGCAGGCTGCGTCTGCACCGTCACTGCCTGCTGGGTTGCTGGATCCCAGAGAGTGGTGTAGCTCTGCTGGCCCTGTACCTGGGGGGCTGATTGGGCCGGCACAGAGAGGACAGCTACTCCTGCATCCTGGGTTGCTACAGTTGGCTGGGCATACTGCTGGGGGTTGCCAGTGGTGAGGTTAGTGGTGGTGATGTGCTGAGAAAGATTAGATGCTGGAGTGGTTTGGGATGTGGAGGGTGGAGACGGCAGGCCCAAGTCTGAGATAAGGCGCTGAGGAGGAGTTTGTTCATAGCTGATGGTGGGCTCAACGGCAGGGGTAGGAAGAAGGACTTTGCCGGCATTGGGGTTGGAAGGATCCACAAAAGTCTGGATGGGATATCCAGGAGGATAGGTGATGAAGCTAGGGCTAGAGGCGTAGGCCAGGGTCGGGTCATAAGCCATAGTCTGGAGTTGCTGCTGCTGCTGTTGTTGAAGTTGCTGTTGCTTCTGGGCTTCCCTCTGAGCAACTTCCTGTTCAAACAACTTTCTACGCTCCTCTGTTGTCAGCTTGTTGCGCTCCTTTCCAGCAGCTCCTCTTGGAGTCTTGCTGTTTGATGGGTCAAACCTTAAAAATCCAAAGAAGAATACAGCTAAGCACTAAACTTTGTTATGAGAGAGAACACTACTGACGTCAAGAATCCCATGAGTTCCTACCGTTCCTCAGTGCGTCGGCTGCTCCTCTCATAGGATGAGGGTGGTGGAGACAGGGAGCGTCTTCTCCGACGCTCCGAGCTGCGAGAAGTTTTGTCTGAGACTCTGTCCCGATCCCGATCCCGATCCCGGTCACGATCCCGATCCCGATCCCGGTCACGGTCACGGTCACGATCCCGATCTCGATCCCGATCTCGATCCCGATCTCGGTCTCTTTCCCTGTCCCAGTCTCGATCCCTGTCTCGGTCATAATCTCGGTCATAATCTCGGTCTCTCTGCTTCTCTCGCTCTCGTTCTCGACTGCCAGAAGTGGTGCGTGGTGTCAAAGCTGTGTCTCGATCTCGGCTGCGATCTGCCAAAAGACATTTATTACAAACACATGCAATTACAAAACTGTAAAAAAAATAACTTAAATCGACTAAGTTCTGGAGTGACCTTACCTCTTGTTTCTTTTTCTACTTGACTCTTCTTTGGTATCCTGTACACCTCCTACAAGGACAATGTCAGCTTTAACTTCACAATGAAGCAAAATACAACTGTTTCTACACATAAATGCTTTTTTCACAATTTATTATATACAGTATTAGACAACGTTTGGCCTTAAAATTGGCTCTGTTTGAACACACCTTCAAATCTTTCCAGCTTTCCAGAAGTCTGGCAGCCATGCCACTTATGTCCAAAACATTCAGTTGGGGCTCCTGACTTCTCTCACTCTCCACATCTGAGACACCTTCCTCTTCATCCTGAGAAGGAGTCCCCATCACTGATGGCTCGACGGGCACTGCTGTGACCTCAGAGGACGCAGCGGCTTCTGGTGTCTCAGAGGTCAGGGGGGCATCAGTGGTAGATTCACCAGAGTGGGGCTCACTGCTTGTAGGAGGTTTCTCAGTCTCCTGTGCTTCTTCTTTTACCTCCATATTTTCTGAAGGTTGCTCACTAGGAAGATCAGCAACATCTGTTTGGCTGGGTTGGCTTTCTGGCTCATTAACTTTATCAGTGGGCTGGTCTCCTTCCAATTCAGCTTTTTCCGACACCATCTGGCCAGTCTGGTTCTCTGCACTCTCCTGTTCATCAACAGGAACTTGTGACTCTATCTGAAGTTCAGATAGTGTATCTATCTGACCTTCACCTGTGCCCTCTTTCAGGTCTGAATCCTTCCTTTCAACATCACACTCATTTTTGTCTTTCACAGCCTCATTTTCAGGTTGCAGCTGAGCGCTTGAACTCATCGCCTCCTCTTCATGTTTCTCTTCTACGACTTCTTTCAAAGACTCACTTACAGATTCTTTCACTGGATCAGCAACTTCGCCCAAAGGCTCTTGCTTTAGCTGCTTTCCATCAGAAGGATCTGCATGCGAATTTTCATCGTCTTCTTCATCCTCCTCCTCCTCCTCCTCCTTCCCATCAGATGCTTTGCTAGCATCAGAGAGAGCGCTATCCAGACTGTTTTCACTGATGATTTTAAGACGTCTGTAAACAGCAGGTTTGGAGGTGTCACCATCCAGTTCTGGTCCCAGTTTGTTGGAGGAACCATCAGGAGTGTTTAGTGGAGTTTGGGCACGGGAGGTGTTCTCACTGGAGTAGCCGTCCATCTCAGCCTGCTGGGGGAGGGTTTTTGTTTGAGCCCATCGCTGAATGAAGGTCAGGACTCTGCTTTCCTCCAGCATGTTCTTTGTTGAAATGGGAAGTACAGCCAGGGTCTTCATAATCTGGAAGCAAATCATGACATGATCAAAAACTGAGTGACTGTATGTGTACCATAAACATAGGCTTCATGATTTGATTAGTGAGTACTCCAGAGGAATATAAGTTTTTTGTCTTTTTTTTTGTGATAAATCTCACCTCTAACTGCAATTTGATGTTATTGGCACTGTTGCCTTTAGCTTCAGAAAGCTCCACCATGAAGATCCATAACAAAGATAATCCATGATGGTCTAGGAACTGCTTCAGGCAAGATGGATTCTGAGTATCCTGAGCAATGAAAAAAAAATGACAATGTGGTAAGGACAGCATATACCAATAAATAAATACACAAGGCATCAACTGCTTGGGTCATACTTGTATGAGCTTGAGACAGATGAGTTTCTGCTCCATGGTTTCCACCCGGACCATAAGTCTGCAGAGAGACACCACCTGTTTCTCATCATACAGGCCTTCTCCATTTTCCAGTAATGCTTCCAGCTCCTCATCCACCTGTGAAAGAACAACATGAGGTCATATAAACTGTAAAACTAAAACACATTATTTTGGATATAGACACATTTTAATATTTATGTATAAACACACCTGCCAAAATTTTTGTATCAGCACAGTTATACAGGCTAATAAATAAAAATTCTTTCATTAAAATGTCTAAACATGTTTTGATAATGGGACCAGCCATGAAAGCTTTAATAAGATGTTGGCATACTCCTGTACACGAAAACCTCTTTGTTTAAGAAAAGTCTCAAATACTTTTCAAATAGATGGTAGAAAGATACTCCAATGTCACAGATCAAACTGACCGTGGTGAGAGCACTCTTTCGACTGCGGTCTTTCTTCATCTTCCCTCCAGCTGCTCGAACACTAACTCTGTTCTCTCCACCCAGGAAGCCTCTGCAGCTGGTTGCCCCACAGAAGCATTTCTGTGCTTCTTTCCTGCAAGATAAAATAAACAAAGATTGATATGCAATAGCCAAATAATCTAGGTACTAAAACTAACTATGATTATTTATGTAAATGACATCGTATCTATACACATGCAACAAAAACAGACAATGTAAAGTAACTGCAGAATAACAGTACCCATATCTCTGAAACTGGTAGTCAAATGTCAGTTCAGTTCCAGCAGTGACAGCCTTGGTGGTGAAAAACCCAACTCGAAGCTGGCCATTAACAGTCCACTGAAACAGGATTAAAGGAAATAAAATAGAAATATATATGGTATCAAGTAAAACAGTCTTATAAAAACAACAATACATGGTGTACTGGAGGCTTTTCTGTTGCTTCTGCACCTTTTGGGTTTCACAGTTTGGTTCACAGCTGTGGTTCATGAACCGAGAGCAATTACCCTTCAGTGTTGCATCAATAATCTGGAGAGAAACAACATGATCCAAGTATTTAAGCTTTTCTGAAATCACTCAAAAGAATCTGGTTTGAAACACTGCTCTACGTTTTATTTTTACTTACTTCGTTATTCCTTAGAGACATGAAATAGTAGTGAATGTTTTTATTGCGAGCGTATTCTTTAACCCTTGTTTTGAACTCTTTGTGGTCCAACACCTCACCGCAGTATTCCAGGACAAATGTGTTTCTAAAGTTGCAATAAAAAAAGACAATACAGCTTAAGTATTTTATCTCATTGTCCGCAAAAATCTCTGACATCAAAATCTTCTTACTGAACAAAGAAAATCTTTACAAAGTAGCTCAAATGCTTCTAGTATAGAAAGCACCTCCAGCAGAACTACATTTAATAAACACGGTTCTTTCCAAAACAAATAAAAAATGTACTGAAAATGCTTACGATGCCAAGTCTTTAGCTGCTCGAAGTCCCCAGCCTTTGTCTTCTGTAAGGATAACCTCGAAGTCTGCGTGCTGTTTCATTTGAAAGCGACGGTTAGAGCAGTACGCTCCATTCAAGCACCGTGATGAGCTTTAAAAAATAAAATAAAATAAATCAAGACAAAAGTGCTAATACTAAATGCAAAGATCAACAGTTTTTAACAAGCCTCTTCCAGGTTTTAACTGCCAACAGCAAATAATTAAGCAAGTTGTGAGAAATGAAATAGGGCAGCTCATAAGTGGCATTTTTCTACAGATTCTTCCCATGATAAACTCATTTTTATTATCATTTTATAGGAAAACACCAGCTCCATAAATAAAAATTAACTTACCATTCAATCATTAGCAGTCTATTCAAACAGTCTTCCCCGCAGGCTAACACTCCCCGTGCACGGTCCTCTCTAGGCAGCACTGGGCACTCACACTGCATCCTCTTGATATCTCGATGAGATTTGCTTTTCTTTCTGGAAACAACATTTCAACAAAAAACTTTCATAACTAAACCTGAAAAGTACCTAAATGTTTATAATGAAGTTATGCTGTGCATAAACATGTCTGTGTATATCTGTAAATCTGGCTGGACAGCAGCTTACCTCTCAGTCAAGTACAGGTTTTCCTCAATCAAGTCAAAGTAAGGGGGCATCTTTTTAGACTTGGCCTGCTCTTTCCATCTGGAGGCATCTTGAAAGTCCCGCAGAGTGTATGAAGGTCGGTGCACCTCAGCTTTTACAAAAGCTTCCTTAGAAACATCAGCATCCCCTTGGCGGTCCTTTTTGCTTGAAGGTCCAGCTTCAGCCTCGTTATCTGAGTCCGACTCGATTTCTGGGCGCCTTTTCTTGGGTGGACCTCTTCCTCTGTGGGGTCTAAAACTTTCCTCTCTAGGGGGGTCAGGTACGACAGAGCCCCTGCTGTTACTGCTTATTTCATAACCTTGCACAAAGCTTGATGAACCCGGAATGTTCAGCACACTGCATTCATCAGCTGTTTTACTAAGACTAGAGGATTTATCCCCACTATAGTCATCATGGTCATTAGTAAGAGAGTCAGGGTGGATTTGACTGGGAGTTTCATGATAATGTTCATGATCATGGAGGTAAGGCTTTGCGCTAGTCTGTATGTTTGGGAACTGGTTTGTGCAGAAGGCAAGATTTTGTCTGTGCTCTTGGGCCTTCAAAATGGCTCCAGTTTGTATAGTGTTTGCTAACTGTGGCCCGTGACTGCTATCAGGCTGCTGGCATGTACTAGTAGGCTGTTCTATTTGAGAAAAATCCCAGCCCAGGCTGAATCCGCTCTTGTTGTTGATATTATCCACAGTGGAGAAATCATGATGTTGGTAATGCGAGTAGATCTGTTCATTTTGGCTGCTTATCTCATGTTGTTTGAGCCCTTTCTCACACTGACTGGAGTTATCGAGTATCGAATCTGTTGCACTTCCATGGGTGCTGAGATGATCAGCCACAAAAGGCTGGGCACTGATGGAGCTGGAACCCTCTGAGTGACTGGTGCTATCAATCATATTGCTCTGGGACTGACACACCACATGGATATTGAGTGAGTCATTTACACTGGGCCTTGTTGTGGGTTGTATTAGCTGTAAACGGACTTGATTTGGGACTTCATGGATATTCACTCCAGCTGTTGTATGGGCGTTGGGCAGTTCTGAAATATTAGCAGGTCTGCACGGAGAAGTGTCCCTGTCATCTGGAGCTTTTGTCACAGAAGAATTTTTTGGCACGACTACAACAGAATGCAACTGTTTCATAGCCTTGTCGCAATCAGAGTCATACTCAGAGTTGTCACTGTCGCTGGCTTCACTTTGTCCTCCTAATTCACCCTGACTGACTGGTGTTCTTTTAGTCAAACAGCTCTCCATGGATTTATGTTTGCTGTTATCAAAACTCTGATTTTGTGTCTCTGCAGCTGACTTAATTTGAGGCATTTCATCTCTGCACACAGGCTCATCTGTGTTAGATTTTTGCAAAGCAGTAAGTGCTAAGTCACAGTGGTCAATGCTGGTGCTCGCTTGTGATGGTTCACTTTGGTCATTGTACGTACGGGTCATGAATAAGATGTCTGAAAAGATGTCCTGCTTGGCGGGTTCAGTCTGCTGAACTGGTTTGGAATGTGTAGCAGCTTCATGCCAGATACAATCTTTACCGTCAGTTCCTTGTTGGATGCTGTCTTTAGCAAACTCAATTTTCTTGACAGATATCACTTTTTTCACACTAGGCTTATTCTCTGCACAAACTGCTCTGTGTGCATTATCACTGTCTGAGGCGTCCTGCCCGACGATATCCCACCGCGACTTTCTAGTAGTGCAGCCACTTTTTTTAACAGTATCTGGAGTTTGCTGTCCTAGCACAAGTTGATTTTCAGATTCAAGACATGTCAGATCAGATGTGAGTGGCACACTTGAGTCAGGCTGGTTTTCAACACTGAAAACTTTATCAGGCTCAACAATCTCTGGTTTAGTGTTTGGCTGTACATAGTGTGTGACTGCTGCATCGTCCGTATCAAGAGAGGACTTTGGTGAAGGCGAACGATCAGAGACTTTCTCTTCCTGTTTGCACGTTAGACTCTCGTCACTTTTGCATGAAATTGTGGCAGCTTCGTCTAAGTTCACATGTGACTGATTATCAGAGGATAGGCTATTCTGCACATTGTTTTCAAGAGTGATGCTATTATCCTTCATGCTTTCACTTGTAGTTATAACCGGGGCATTAACATCATTTTCCATTTCAAATCCAGATTCTCCTTCTTGCTCTGTCTTCGATGAAGATTCTTGCACAGTCTTATAAGTAGATGAGGCTCCCTCTTTAACATCCAGATTACCGTGTTCATATCCACCTTGTTGTGAATCAGATTTTTCTTTTTCACTCTGAGGACAAGATTCTACTGTGGTTGCACATGATGGTGCTGTGTCAGGATTGTAAAATATGTCATTTGATTGTCTATCATGTCCAGGTGATTTCACAGAAGATCTAGAAGGTGTTATCTGTTTTGACTCTGCCCTATCTGTTTTCTTTTGAGAGTCTTTATAGTTCTCCACAGGGCCATCGCTTTTCTCAGAAGGTTGTGATTTACCTTTATGATCTGCCTCAGAATCACTGGAGCTGATTTTTTGGTGTTTGCCATGTGTTTGAGACGGGGTAAGAATACTGGAAGAAGAGGATTTACTGTTGGTCTCTGACTTGTGATGACTGCTAGATTTACGGTAACTAGAGTCTGCATCAGGGGAGCGTTTGTGCTGGGAATCCGAGTCTGATGATCGCTTTGAAGTCCTTTCAGATTTTGACGATTGTGTTCTTTTCTCAAACTCTGAAGAGTGAGAAGAATCTACAGATTTAGAGCCTTTCTCAGATTTTGAATACGAAGAAGATTTTGACTCTCGATACGAGCTTGAATAGTTGCATGACCTGCTGGAGTCACTTGCCCTCGTCCTCGTTTTCCTATGATCTTCTTCAGAGTCAGAACTATCCCGAGGTCTGTCTGTGCGAGAACGAGAACGTCTTCTTTCCCTGCGTGGAGAACTCCTGTGTGATCGTCGATCAGATTCATGATAGTATGATCGATCAGAGCGAGATCCTCTGTCACCTCGGGATCTCTCTGATCTGGAGTGTGATGAACTTGTTCTTGACCCTCTTGATCTAGATCGTGATCTAGACCTGGACCTTCTGCGATCCTTGTCTGATCGAGATGAGCGTGAGGATGTGGTTCTAGAATCGCGGTCTGATTTGGAATAACTGGACGACCTTTCATGGATCTCTGACCGCTTAGAGGAGCTTCTTTCCCTCTCCCCTACATGTGACCCAGAGGAAGATTTTTTAACTTCTCTGCTTCTGCTTTCAAAGCTTGTTTTACTTCTTGAATCAGCTGATTTGTGACTGGAAGACGTGTGGGCTAAATCACCATCAGATTCTGAGCATGGGGGAGCACCATCCGATTGTGACCTGGTTTTCCTTTTGTATCCATTATCCCGATCAGTACTGCTGGAACTATCGCCATCTTTTCCTGAGGAAGCATCTGGCTTTTTGAGGCTGGAATCTTCCCTTGTTTCCAAGGCTTCAGTGAGATCATTTTCAGAGGAAAACATTTCAGAGGCATTCTGAAGCTGAGGCTCTGGGAATTCAGCTTCACTGTTATTTGCTGATTTTGTCAAAACATCAAGTTCAGAGGGGTGCGGGTCTTCTGTTGTAACAGACGGCTTCTTTTCGTGCACAGATACATTCAAAATTTGCTTTTTGAAATGCATCTTTAATGAGTTTGTTTTTAATCTAGTGGAGGATGAGACAGATGTTTGAGAGAGTGTCTCTGCTCTGGATATTGGCACCAAGGGTGTCAGCTTTTGCTCAGTTTTGCCTTCTGTATTCTTTCCCGCTTTGTCCAAGGTTGACTGTGACAAGGCAGCATGAGGTTCTGCGACTGACTTATCAGGACTGGAAGGGATGAAGAATGGACTTTGTAGAGGTTTCTTTGTTTGCGAGAAGCTGAAGGACACTTTCTGACGACCCTGATCTTCAAGGTTGACCCTCATCTTGGTCCCTTTTGGCAAGAGATGGTTGGACAAAATGACTCTGGGAGACAAGCTTTTTATTAGAGCTGACTTTGATAGGCCCTCGACCTTTACCTGCAAAAAAAGAACCACAAAAAGATGCCGTTCCACACTTTCATAGCAAATGCTACTAAAAAGCTAAATTAAGAGAAAATAAACTTTATAGTCATTAACTTTATCAAGTTAACTTACCGAAGCACCACTCCCTTCCTCTCTGTGGTGACATGAGAACATGAAAGACAGAAAAGATAGAAATCAGTTTGACGACTCCATGCAGCACCACATCCACAAAACTTTGACAAACCCTATTATTAAAGTAACTTTGCAGGATGTGGAAATTACATCGAAGCACAACACCAACTGTCCAGTTTGAAGCGTTTTAACTCCGCTTTTGCATTTAAGAACAACAGCTTTGGTTTAACATGAATTTTGATTTATAAGAGTTTAAGATAACAAAATGTATAACACAATTTTAACCAACATCTAAATTTCTTGAGTTGATTCCAACTCAAACCAGAGAAATGATGGTATGTGTTTAGAGATTCTACGTTAGATAGGTGCATGGACAATAATAGTAAGCAGTTACATAGACAGCGATAGTGGTAGAAAGTATGTCATTGTCCAGTTGAAAAACTCTTTGCTCAACAGGAATTTGAAGTACCTAGGAAGATTATGCGAGCAAATATGAAAACAAGATGCAAACTACCCACATGATGGACAGTGCTCATGTAAGCTACTATGCAGAAAAAAGCAACGACAGACATTGTGTGAACAGTTTACATGTTCAGTGAGATCACTTCAACAACAGCAGCTAAACAGCTTGTAACTTGCAGGATTTTTTCCCCCTTTTAGTCAAGTCTTGAGTAAATGCATAACACATTCATTCAGACTAAGAGCAGCCAGACATGAGCCCATTAGAAACTAAACAATATGTGTTCAATCTTGTGTTCAGTGTTTTAAAAGGTTTAGTCTCTTGTAGTTATTTCTATAATAATTTTCTTTCAAACTGAACTTTCGCTTTATCACTTTGTTATTGGCATCAGAAGCTATTAAAGTTTTGTTTTTCCTTACACAGAGAGAAGAAAAATGTTTGACTATAAAATGATCTAACATGAAAAACTAATACAGTAGCTTCTGAGGCTAAGAAAACTGCAATAAGGTGAAAGCTGGGACAATACTTGCCCATTTTGTCCCTCACTTTGTTCTGTAGCTTAGCTTTAATATTTAAGTATGTGACTCTTAACTTTTTGCAATAAAGATTTTTGACTTAAGCTTTTTTTTCTGTATTCAAAAGAAAAAAACTATCTGCATTAAATTCATGCTATAAAAAAGTGTAGACATTTTCAAGCTTGTTTTGTAATAATTGCTGTCCTCTCAGATTATATTAAGTACAGAAATATTTAAAGACTGACTTAGGATTTTAGGTCTGTACACAGTGGATTTGAAATTAAACAATGTGAAACTAAAGTACTGCTTTTGGGTTTTAACTAAAAGGGCTTAACATTCTTAAACTGTGTAGTAATTTAAATAGGCAAAGAAGCAAAACAATTCTTAATTTCTAATATATTGTCAAGAATTCCCTGACAGAGTGTCTTTCTGGCCTGAAGTCTGAAATCCATGGACATTAAAAAGAGTTCAGGTTTCCTCCTTTGTGAAGCTTTTCCAGGCCTTCACTGCAGCTGTACTCAATTATTTATTAGTGGGTCTCTGCATTTAGTTTTGTTTTGAGAGTGAAACACAGCTTGATCAGGTTGAGATCAGGCAAATGACTGCCATTTCAGAATATTACACTTCTTTGTCTTTAGCATTTGTACTATGAGGCAGCCTCTAATCAATAATATGAATGAATTTAAGCAAAGATACACTTCAGAAATCTTTCAGCAGCTTCCACCTTCATGTCACATCATCACTAAACACTGGTGAGCCAGTGCAGATGGGAGCCTTGCTATTCCACTGCTTCAAATTGGTTTCCAGATAATGTTATATGCTTTGGATCATGAACGGTGCCAAGCCTTCTCCCTAGATTTTATTTATTTACTTCCTTACACCAATTTGACAGATGGTGATCATGATTCAATCTGATTCAAGACTTTTGTTCCAGAAATTGTTCATCTTTATAAAATGTTTTGTCAAAATATGAATTTGGCCTTTCTATTTTTAAATACTTATAAATGATTTGCCAATTGTATTTTCTCTAAATAAGACTTTACTTAAGGTTTACCGGAGTAAATATTTATTCATGTCATCAAGTGTTTTCCTCACTAAGCTGTACATTGTAAAGAGTTGAGAAAAAAATTACACAATCCTTTTGTGCAGCCTAATTATGGACTGATCTACTTGCACTGGAAAGTTATTTGACTCCATGTTTATGGAAACAGTCTGTGAATTAAACATTTTGAATGACTTTCTATTCATTTACACTGCTTAATTAAATTTGATAAAGGAGAAGCCTAAAGGACCATGGAAAAGCCTTTAAGTCAATTACTTCATTTTTTTGATGGCATGGGCACCACATACATGTATATCTAAAGCCCTTATTTACAATAATAAAAACTATTGTACCCGCTAACATAAGGCTTTTCAGTGCAATTTGAAAGTGTTTAATTGCCACCGAGTCCCACATCAATGTAGGATTCATGGTATTTAATGGTTCTAGCTGTGCAGGGCACTGACGCAAAAACAATAGCTAGATGCAGACTAATTTTCACTGTAGATGCTGCAGTTTAGGCTAAAATAGTGGACACCGCTCATTTTTTCTTAATAGAAACACATTGGTTAACATCAATAGTAGCATCTCAAATGAAGTCTGAAACTGACAGCATAAACTTACATGGTCCACATTATCATATGGTTTGCAATCTGGACCGTTTAGCAGCGGACCATGGGCCTTGTTGCAAGACGTAAATTCTGTGGTTGAGAAAATGAAGCAACTAAACACCTGTCTGAAGCAATGTGATCTTTAGTATTAGCTTGTGTTGGTCATTTTACTGGACTTCAGTTGTACAAACATGGCAGCATGTGTTTTTTTTTTTTTTTTTTTTTTCATGCTGTAAACATGCCTTCTACACAAAGACTACTCAATCCGGTCCTGGTTTCAATGTCTTCCTGCTCCAACACATTAGGCTCAAATTAATGAAACATTGTGCGGAACTTCATAGGTTGTTAGATCCACTGATTTTGAGTCAGGTGTGTTGAAGCAGGGAGACAGTGAAAACCTGCAATCTGGTAAAAACCTGCAGGGCTGCGGCCCATGTGGGACCGAATTGAATAGCCCTGATCTACAAAACTGAAATTAACGCCTGCTTTTCCCTAACAGCAGAGGCAAGAAATAAAAAAAAATGCCAATATATAAAAGAATATTAATAAAACTTTTTGTTCTATTAATAAGTGTTTCCTTGGAGTAGGCTTAATGTTGAATGTTAGGCAATAATTGGGTCATTTAATCCCTCAGGATTTGTTTTCTCTCAACCTTTAAAATTAGACACTTCTTCTAATAACAGAAACCTTGTTACAGACCTATAACAAGAAGCTTTCATTCACATCATTCCTTTCTGACACTTACTATAGTAACTTCATCATCTTAGCTTCACAAAGAGTTTTTTTTCTTTTAAATATATTAAACATGAGCTACTCTAATAGGTATAAACTGTTTTGCTTTAAGCAAATACATGTGGATAACCAATAAAAAAGGATATAATAGGCAACACCAAGCACTATTCATCACTATGCACAAGCAGTGACAAAACACTGGATTAACTTGTGGCTCATAAAGCCATTTTGCCATTACAAAGTTTGTTTAGACTTTTCATTACTTTGCCTTCCACTACAGACAGTATTCATTCTAACTGGGTAAGAACTACAGCATTATTAAAACTGTAATAAAAGGGATGGGCAAAACAAACAAAAGAAGAAAAACAGAAAAAACATGATTATCAATGCAGAAGGAGATATGCATGCTTTATGTTTTGCATAAAACACCTGCTTAAAGAGCGAGTACATGTTGGCCAGTTGTAATTTTGAAGGGAACAGCGATGTGTGCTTATGTACATAGAACTTTAGTTAAGCATCCCAGGTGAGGGTTTCCTTTGACCAATCATTGATCTGCAATGTTTTTACATCCCTTATTAACATTGGCTCAGCTCACTAAACACCTCGGCTGAGGTTTAACTAAAGAAAGTAACTAATACTTAGTACTCCTGACAATGAAAATCAAAAAGAAGCCAAGTGGATTTGAGTGGAGCCATATCATGTAATGAAAAAACAGCCCAAAATGGTAACATGGCTTTAGAACTTTGTCAAAATGTTTTATCGGCATAGCGTGCACAGGCTTCATTAAACATCAGTTTGACAAGCATACTATTATTTGTGCTGTCTAATACCTGATCTCTGACTTGAGCAGTGTGTCCATTGAGAAACTCGTCTAGGATTAGTAGGCCTGAAGAGGCTGCTGGCCAAGAATAATCCCAATCAGAGAAATGACCCATCCATAGTGACGCCACACCTGACAAAAAGAAAAATAGATTTGCAATGAACTGAGTTTCTTAACCCATAACAGCTCAAAGCTTCTCTGTCAGCAAAGTTATACTTTTAAGACGTATATCTTAGGACAGGTGTTACCAATGAATTGATTTTAACCGTTTAAATGTTAGCAGTGTTCTATATTATGCTAAATACATTGTACTTTGCCTGAACAATATATAAGCAAAAAAAAATAGTAATTCTGCTGGATTCTTTTTACTGTTAAATACATTGATATCAACCCAGTATGTTTTTATTTTAACCTGTATATGTAACAAAGTGAAAATTGTATCTTTCCTATAAGAGTATTCAGCTGTACACAGTTATAAGGTCCGGATTTAATAGATAAATTCCTGTAAGAATAGTTGAAATTGAGATTTGGTAACATGCTGTGACTGATATACTCGTTTCTGCACCATGAGCCTTCCCGTCCACTAAATGAGTTTGCCGTTCAGTCTCTGAAGTCTTTCCTATTGTAAGAACACATCTCCAGCAGCGACCCTCCACTGTTTAAGTGCAAACATGAAAAGCAATCAAAGAAAATCCAAATTCTTTGTACAGCAATTATCTTTTTACATCTTTCTTTGCCTTGACCCTATGTCTGAGCTCTATACATTGTGTACGTCTTCTCACACCAGACACAGCTCTAGAAGAAAAAAAAAAAACAAATAAAGAGACCACTGTTTAAACTGCTCAAATCACTGTTGGGTGCCACTCTTTCTGCAAAAAAATCCAACTGCTCAGCCTTGCTTGATGCTTTGCAACCATTCATCTTTCTTGCGAGGTCATTCCAGAGGTTTTCAACAGGGTTCAGACCTGGAGATTGAGCTGGTCATAACAGGCTCTTGATGTGGTGATCCTCCATCTACACCTTGATTCCCCTTGTTGTGTGGCCTGTAGGATTGTCCAGTTGAGTTGGGGAGCCTTGCTGAAGCACCCCTGCTCATCATAATCCTCCTCTATATTTAAAGTCATTGCTAATTACTGTGGCTTGTAGGCCTCTCCAGGTCTCAATCTAACCTTAAAATGACAAGGTGTAGAGAAAAGATGAAAACTGGGGCTCGGAGAAGATGATCTTACTCCAGTCTTCTTTTATTCAGTCCTGTTGGTCTTTTTCAAACCTCAGCCTGAGGTATTTCCTTCTCGCCGACTATGGTGAGTTTTGCATGACTCTAGTTCTGCCTGTAGAGCCTGTTTCCATATGTCCTTGCTGTACAAGTCTCAGTTTGCCACCATGGTTGACAGCCTATGGTTCTTGAATGATGAGTTTGTGGTGATCCCTTTCACTTCAAAGTTGCTGAACTTTGAACTGCTAGACTGTAGCTTTGTTCTCTTCATAAAGCAGAATTAAATGTGCTTGCATAGAAAAATACTCAAAGAAACAGATTTAAGAAGAAATAGCGGTGGTCTCTTTATTTATTTATTTTTTTTACCAGAGCTTTAGGTAGAAATTCAGCAATATAGTGGATACTGACTACTTAAATGACTAGTCTTTCTTTATATTAAGTCCCAGGCAATTAATTAGAGACTTCATTTAGGAATATTTCTGCCTGAAATAACTTTTCTTTTTTTTATTTTTTATTGCAACTTCAATCTACACTCACTGGACACTTTTTTAGGTACACCTATTAAAATGCTTGTTAACACAACTAATCAGTCACATGGCAGCAACTCAATGCATTTAAGGATGTAGACATGGTCAAAACAACTTGAAGAAAAAACTGAGAATCAGAATGGGGAAGAGAGGGGATTTAAGGCCACATCTACACAGAGAAAAAAAGATTTAGTCCCTAAAAACTTTTTTGTACAGACGGAAGCTTTTCCAGAAAAGTGTGTCCACACAATTCTATAGTATCAACGCCAGGCCAGTAAGTAGCACTGCCACAGAAACACATAAAACTGAGAATAAGATATGAAGCATTCATAGATGCAAACCACCACCAATAAAGAATCTCCCCTCCTCCCCGCACACTCCTCACTGCATACACAGAGTGGTAGTAGAGCGTGTGGACAGAATTAAGTTCCTGGGCATCCACATTTCCTTTGACCTCTTCCTGGACTGTGAACACTTCACATCTGGTGTTGAAGGCCCAACAACAGCTCTTCTTTCTCGGGAAAGAGAAGCGGATAGGACTCTCTTCTCAGTCGCTCTTGAACTTTTACAGAGCAGAGCATCCTGTGCCTCAGTGTGACAGTGTGGTATGGCAGCTGCACAGCACAGGACAAGAGGAACTTAGATCAGGTGGTGAGGACAGCTCAGAGGACTGTGGGTCACCATCTACCAGATCTGGCCTCCATCTATAACTTCCGAGTCCAGAAGAGGGCCAGACACAGGGCAGTTGACCCCACCCACCCAGGCAATGCACTGTTTGTACTGCTTCTATCAGGAAAGTGGTACAGGAACATTAAACCCACCACAAAAAGACTCAAGAGACAGCTTCTTCCCCAGAGCTGTGAAAGTAATGGTTAGTCCCCCTGTATTTCAACACTTACACCCATAAAACCCAAGTATGGTGCTGAGGGGTAGGGGATCCCTGGGTTTTCAGTATTTGCTTAAAAGGGGTCCTCAAGGAAAATAGGTTTGAAACCACTGATCTAGGTTGTAAACACCGAATGGAAAAGGGTGGCTTTACAGAGCTATTCATTTTGGGAACCGCTTTAGAAAAGCAGTGGTTTCAGACTCACAAAACGCGGTTATGTGTGGGAAAAAAAACATCTGAATGATAAACAACTGTAGCAGAATCACCAAAACCTGCTCCCTGTGTGGACAGGGTCTAAGTGACTTTGAATGTGGCATTGTTTTTCGTGCCAGATGAATTGATCAGAGCATTTCAGAAACTGCTGATCAAACGTGTTTTTCACACACAACCATATCTAGGGTTTACAGGGAAAAAGAGGTAAATATCCAGTGAACAACGGCTGTCTGGGGGAAAAAAAAGCCTTGTTGATGTCAGATTAGAATGGGCAACTTAAATAACCACTTGTTACAACTATGGTATGCAGAATACCATCTCTGACCACACAACACTTAGAGCCCTGAAGCAGATGGGCTACAATAACAGAAGACCACAACGGGTGACATTCCTGTCAGCTAAGAACAGAAAATTGAGGCTACAGTTTGATCAGCCTCACCAAAATTGGAAAACAGAAGACAAGAAAAACTTTGCTTGGTCTGATGAGTATTGATTTCACCCATGATATTCAGATGGTTGGGTCAATATCTGTTGTAAGGAAGCATGCTTTGTATCAGCGGTTGAGGCTGGTAGTTAATGTAGTGAGTTATTTTCTTGGGCCTACCAGAACATGGTTGCTGACCGTGTCCATCCCTTTATAACCATAGTCTTTATGACCTCAGTGTACCAATCTCACGATGGCTACTTACAGCAGGATAAAGCACCAAGCACAAAGTTCAAATAATATCAAACTGGTTTCTCGAACATGACAATGAGTTAATTGTACTCTGATGACCTTCACAGTCACCAGATCTCAATCTAAAAGTGCACCTTTGGGGTGTAGTAGAGCAGAAGATTCACATCATGAATGTGCAGCCGACAAATCTGCGGGTGCACGATGCTATCATATCAATCTGGACCGAAATCTCTGAAGAATGTTTCCAACACTTTGATGAATGTGTGCCTTGAAGAATAAAGTCAGTTCTGAAGGCAAATGGAGGTCCAACATGGTACTAGCAAGGTGAACCTAATAAAATGGCCACTGAGTGTGTATTTTGGTCACGCTTTTCAGAGTTGAACTTTGAATGAGGCAATTCATACCTTAGATCAAATGGACCAGAGAAAAATCCCACGCTTCAATTCCATTAATTCCAACAGATATCACCTGATATCTGAATTCAACTATATTGGTTCGGATTTTAAAATGTGCATTGAAATAAAAATGCATACCCTTACTTGTTTAATAATTGTGCAGGCTGTGTATATAAATTGTGTACACTATGCCAAAGAGTATGTCTTAATAGCGCTCAATAATAAACGACTTCTACTGGTGTGTTGTCCTATGATTTCTGTTATCTACTGTTGCAATATGGCAGCTTGTCTTATGTTTATCAGCTTTTAGAAAATAATTTCCTTTTTTCAGCTTGGTTGGCTGGTAGTTTCTACTCCTGTTGCGTGCGTTGAGAACAACCATAAAAAGACAGTTACATACACCGAGAGTTTATAAATAATGCCATGGTGGTCGATGAGCGAGGGGAGACAGAGATGGGTGCAAGACGAGTAAATAACACGCATTTAATTATTTTACACGTCGACAAGTTCGACCTGTAGAAAACAAAACATGTTTGGTAAAATGTATTTTTAATTTGAATTAGCACCACAACAGTGAATTTAAATGAACAAATGAAAATGGAATGGCAGCATGGCCTGTGCGGTGGGGGGAGATGAAGCCAAAATATGGCCTTTAAAAGCATGCATGTACCTACTGTTAAAACGAGCAGATATTGTGCTTACAATAGTTCAGCAATGTCAGAATTATCAAACAAATCTTGATAAGAGAATATAAAAGTTGCTAGTTGGCAGATAACAGGGAATCGTTTAAATAACCGACTGTGTCTTTAGGTAATTAAATACATCAGAATCAGCTGAGCTAACTTTGGTAAGCTAGCAAAGGGCTCTCGGGGGCCATACTATGAGATAGCGTTAGCTCGCGCTGTGGCCCACATAATGGAGCATATTCATTTAATAACTGGCCAGCAATTTTGTAATTGAATGCATTATATATAATTCGTTTAATTTGGCGTTATTCAACTACGTGACGTATGTATGTATGTATTTGCGGAAAAGGTTAGTCGACGAACTCCCAGAACAACGGGGCTAGCGCTAGCAATGTTAGCCAACTCTTCCACTGTGATTAGCAGCCTGTATGCTAACGTGACTATTGTAGTTTTTCTACTTTTATGTGCTTCAAGTATGTATGGTCACTGTTTTTATTCATTGTAGCAGCTCGTGGGTTTTGTACAATATTTAAAAAAGTGTCGAGGGTTTGATGAACACTTCTATTTCGGTTTACAATTTACACGTTTACAAAGTCCATTTACCCGGCTTTGCTAGCATGCTAACTACTGGTGTTTTGTTGTGTAGATACTGTGGGATCAGAACGAATGAAACCGTAAATAAACATAACTGGTTCACGAGATACTTACTTTACGAAGTGTTTAAGGTCACAGGGTTCCCCCATCCTCGAAATAATCGCTTAACGGCCCCTTGTAAAACATCAAGCATCAACGTATGCCGACGTCAAATCCATACGGAGCTGTCTGAAATGATCGTCGGCTCAGTGACTCCAGCGCTGCTGCTGCGCCCCAGCTTCAGCATGGTTGATGTTGGTGCAACCGAGCTAGCATGTGCTCACATAGTTGATCAAGAGTTTATGGCGAGGTGAATGACCCAAAACCTCACCACAAACAAGCAGAATGAATCGTTTGGTCAATCAGTCAGTTATAGGCCTGAGCACATAATATGTTTTAAATATTTTAAAAACACTGATCTCCAGTGTGCCCCTGGCTGTGGCTGCTGTGTTTAAAATCACATGATGGGGGCACAGCTGGTGCGAACCCGAGAGAGCAATACCGACCGGGACACCTAACAACCGAATTAAAACCACATTTTCCCACTGAAAATAGTGAATTAAATAATGGTCCCATGCCATGTAAGAGTAAAAGGCCTCACAAAGAAGATATCTACACTGAGAGAGAATACAGTTGTGGGTGTATTTTGCAGAGTTGCATCTGTTTTTAATATTTTCTCCACTTTATGGTTGCGATTAATTTCTTTGGGTGCTTTGTATTTATTTTTAGCTTTCATAATAACAGATTTACTAAAAGTTTGTTTTACATATCTTGTTCACTTTGTGTCTCTTTGTGACTATATATATATATATATATATATATATATATATATATATATATATATATATATATATATATATATATATATATATATATATATATATATTCTCAAACGTGGCTTATCGTGCCGTGGTTGATCTGTAGCACCCTAGGCCATGTTATACTGTAGCTATGCTTGACAATGGAATACTCACGATTCAGTCATCTGTCTTAGCAACTTTACTAGTTAATCTGTACATCTGTCAGCTACTGCATGGTACGCACATGAGTAAAAATTAAGTTTACTCGTCCACTTTTTGTTCTGGAACACAAATGACTTTATTCGCTAAATAAATAAGCACTGCTGCGTCTTCCACGCAGAAGCAGGATAAATATGAAAATCATTTTGAGGTGTGCTTGACAGAGAATGTTTTCATGTGCAATAATGTTTAGAGACTGAAAGAGGTGATCTGCTGTAGTACCTCAAAGCAAGAATGTTTAACTAAATGTTTTACTATGTATACTAGGGTAAACAAAATGCAGTATTATTATTATGCAATACTTGGCCTAAAACTCCTTAAATATGTATTGCAAGTATAAATAACATGGACAAATGCGACGCATATAACATGGGGGAGGGAGCTGAGACTCTATTTCACATTTATTTACACGAAATAGCTTAAATATCCAGAATGACCCCTTTTTAAGGTCATGGTACGTTACATGGCGGTGGTACGATAGATGGCAGCCTATAGTTTGATGTGCACCCCAAAATCATGACGAAGAAGAAGGTGGATCAGCTTCCGTCCGCAAAATCTTAGAACAGCGGCCTGAATTCAGTAACAGCAATATTCTTCTGTACTGTCGATATTTCCCAAGAGTCTGTACTTGTCAATTGTGTAAGTTTGCCCGATGGTGACGTGAATAGTTTGTGGCATGATTTTTTTCGGAGAATGTTGCCGTTTTTGCTGGCCCATGCAAACCGTTTATTAAGCTAATGCTAACGCTACAAGGGGCTTTGCTAGTTGACAAGCTAACGTTAGGCAAACGCGACATTTTGCCGTGCTTTATTTGAGCAACAACAACGTCGCCTGACCAGCTTGCTAACTAACCAGAATAGCAAGATAATTTTCGCCGAGAACAGCGACGGTCATTTCAGACTGTATGCTAATACCGCCAGTAAATAACGTTACGGTGGGTGATATTTAATCACCATCATTTCATTACTTTTGTCAACAATAGCACGGCTGCTTCGTGCCTCGTGGTGTGCTGTTGGTTTAGCTTCACATCGGTCACACGTATTCTTTGCATAATGCAGCTTTGTGTGTTTGCGGTGGATGTAGTTAATTACGTTGATTGAGTACTTGTCACGCGATTTGCTAAATAGATCTTCGTTATTCCCGAGTGAAAATTTGGACGATCCGAGGTGTTGGTTATGTGTTTAAATGTGGTCCATTTCCACTTGACTGTTAAACCTACTGATATGGCACATACCAGGAGCACCCAGGAAAAAAAACAAAACAAAACTGGATGCTGAGGATCGAAGGCAGTGCAACAATTAAGTGGGAAAACAAGTGGAACACCATCTTCATTCTGTTCATGGGATTTTTTTTAAACAGACAAAAAATGTGGTATGTCTCATATAGCAGTCCAATCAGAATGGCCTGCAGGAAAGAAATCTCTCCTATGAACCGTTCAACGCTGGACTGAGGGAATGTGAATATATTCCATTGAATTAATGAAAGCCCAGAGAAATAAGAAATTGTACTTGTGTTTGGTTATGAATGCACAGATGTTTTGTGGTGGCAGAAGCACTGATTTTCTTTTGGCCAAATTAACTTAATATTGAAAATTAAATGTTAAGCATGGGAGGTCATTAATTTAGGAGCATAAGACTATTTGTTGTATTAAGTTATAGAAGAGCGATTACATTCTTACCACAGAAGAAAGTAGCACACTGTGTGTGCTGTTTAAAAATGCAGTTGTTTAGTTACTGACCAAAGTTGGTATGTGTTGACATTTTGTTTAGTGCACAGAGGTTTTGCTCCATAGGTTAAACTAAACAATTTTTTGATTAATTAATTCAGGGCGAGTGTAGCAACAGAGCAGCATATCTCCTCAAAGCATTACTGGTTCAGTGCACCTGAGTAACAGAGTTTCTGTTTGAATTTGTCACCCATAACCGATCAAGTGTTTTTGAAAAACTAGTTTGATTCATGCTTTGGTTGCTGTTTTCCAGATTGTTTTCCATCAAAGAGGCTTCTTAGAATGCTGCTTTTCTAGTGGAGAAATCCAATTTTGTTTGTTGGATCCTTTAAAACAGTTCTGCACAATACAACAAATGTTATGTTTGGTGTTGGTCTTTTTGTGTGCAGTTGGGATACTTTTAAATTATTGCATATTATTGGAGCCCTGCAGTGGATAACAGACATGCCTGTACAGACTTTCCTGGAATTTGGGAAGATTGTGTTTCTTGTTCAGGTGTCTGTGTGAGTGCAGCTCTTGGTGTTTTTCAGCTTGAGGTTTCTGTGACAGATATGGACCTGCCTTGGTTGGAACCTAAATGCTAATAAGGGAAACATCAACGGCTCGGGACATGGATAAACTGTACAAGATGAAGAACGGTCTTTTCCAAGACTAGATTGGATTATGATGGATCATTGAGATTGTTTAACTCTGAAGGCCCCCTCCAATTGACCACCTTTTTTTTGGGGGGGGGGGATAAATAAGTGGAAATCCGTTTTTTTGTTTTTCTTTCTCCTTTTTGATGCCCACCAAAGTGATCCACAGCATATGGATGCATTAACTTAATGCTGTTTGCTGAGTTTCTTCCGTGGAGCATGAGCTCTGGCTATGGTCTTGGATGTCTTGTTTAATTTATCTCACCCGGTTTAAAGTTTTAGTCTTGTATGTGTTGAAGGTGGCTTTTGTGGATCTGCATTGTAGGTTTCCTGGTGATTTCATAGGAATGGGGGGAAACTGATGCAGAGCTAGTGACCCTCTGCAGAGCTAGTGACCCTCTGTGGGCAATAATGTTGTTTTTTTGCCATCTTTTGTCTACAGGTGCTGTTGTTTGTGCTTCAGCATGGCAGTCGTCATCCGTTTACAGGGACTGGAAGTCACTGCGGGTTCTGAGGAAATTCGGAAGTTCTTCACTGGCCTCAAAATTCCAGATGGAGGAGTGCATATATTTGGTGGGGAGCTTGAGGAAGCGTTCATTATCTTTGCTTCAGATGAAGATGCGAGAAGGGCCATGACCCGGTCAGGGGGCTTCATTAGAGGGTCACCTGTTACATTGCTCCTTAGTAGTAAAGCAGAAATGCAGAATGTACTGGAGATAACAACACAAAATGTGGAACTGGAGCAGAAGAGGCTATCTGAAGACATGGACCCAGAGGTGGGCAGAACATCAAGTGGCCGTTCGGGTTATAGCCCTCCCTTCCAGCATCACAGAGCTTCAAAGACAGAAGACTTCTTTGGTTTGTTTCTAAATGGACTGCCTTTCTCTGTAACTGAGGAGGAAATCCGTGACTTTTTTGGTGGTATACAGGTTACTGAAATTGTCATAGTAAAAAATCACAAAGGACAGAACAATGGAAAAGGCTTTGTCAATTTTTCAACAAGGGAGGATTCATTGGAAGCTTTAAAAAGGGATAGGGAATACATTGGTTCACGGTATATTGAGGTTCTTGAAACAACAACTAAGGACTGGTATCGGGCTACTGGCAGAATGCCAATGATGGTAAACATGGGGGACAACTTTGAAAGGGGGAGATCACCTGTTCACAGCCAAAGAAATCCACAACATTACTCAAGATCACGTTCACCTGTGACCCAGAGGCATATTGCTCCTTCTGGAGAAGAATACTGTGTGATGTTGGATAATCTGTCCTTTGCAGCGGAAAAAAGAGATATAAAACAGCTTTTCCATAATGCAAAGCTTGAGAATGACCAGATCCTGCATTTAATTGACAAGAATGGGAAAAGAATGAGATCTGCATTTGTACTGTTCAAGAGTCTCCATGACTATCGTGAGGCCTTAAGTCAAAGGGAAAGACTTTTTTTCAATCGACAAGTTTATATCCGTCCCATCTCCAGAGAGAATATGATCAGCCTTCTGGAATCTCAGAGTTCGATTGATGAGCCTCCTGGAAACCCTAAAAGATCTCCGGAGAGGCCTCCATCCTACCCAAGGGATGATTTTAACTCTGAGAAACTCTGTGTGTTTGTGAGGAATCTGCCATTTGATGTACGAAAAGTTGAGATCATTGACTTCTTCCATGGCTTTGATATCACAGAGGACAAGGTATGGGTGCTGCATGACCATAAGGGTGCTGGAGTTGGACAGGCTTTGGTTCTCTTTGGGTCTGAGGAAGAGGCTATGGGGGCACTCTCTCTTAATGGACGGCGGTTTCTTGGGTCAGAAGTTGTAATGAAGTGTATTTCACGTTTTCAAATGAAGCAGTTGGCTGCTGAAACACCAGTGATGCAAGAGCCACTGCCAAGAGGAGAGCGGTACTCAGGCAGGCGCAGCAGGAGCCGTGAGTCATCCAGTCGCCCTGGTGAAACTTTTTATTCAGATTTAAGGAATCTGAAGGATGGTAATGTCCCATCAACTTATGCACAGGGTCCCTTCCATGGAGGTGATGATATGGCTGCACAACGTTCTTCACGAAACAGGGATAATGGAGTACGTGGCAGCGTGGGCTCTTTCAACCAGTATTTTGATGGTCCCACCTGCGTACAGTTGGTCAACCTACCATTCCAAATCAGAAGTCAAGAAATCTATGATTTCTGTTACGGATATCGCATCATACCTGGATCTGTTTCTCTTCAGCATGACCAAAGCGGAAAGCCTAAAGGTTCTGCCACTTTGGTATTTGAGTCTCGTCAGGAGGCCTTGAATGCGATTCGGGAGCTAAATGGAAGACCGATAGGTCCAAGAAAAATACAGCTGATACTTGTGTAAAGTTGACATTATCGTCAACCGGTCTCTCATTCCTCCGTATTATACGTTTATTCTGTTCCGATTAATGTAAAAATGATCTATCAAAAGAAACTGCCTTGTTTTTATTTTGCGGGGTGTTGAGGAAATCAGTATAGCATAGCCGTTGTAATTCTTGCTTGATGTAATTTTAAGCACCTAAGTTTGATTTTGAAAATTGCATGTCATCTGGAGAGGCAATCTGAGTTTTACTTTCTGTATATTTAAAACAAATTAAAAAATGTAAAAGGAAAAAAAAATACATTGCTCTCTTTTTCTTTAGACACTCTTCACCAAAGCTTAAAACTGATATTTATTTATTTTTTTTTTTTTTTTTGCAAATTTGGGATTGGTAGATGGAAAAGCAGCTCTCCCAGTGGGGGACTGGAGCACAAGAAATCATAAAACTTCTGTGGGTACTTGCTAAGATTACTGACTCGCATAGAATACCTGCTGTGATGTTAGTGAATCAGAGCAGATGCAAATGTGTGACTTTCTGCTTTATTTATTCATTTCTAAAATGAAAGGGGTTTATAGAAAGAGTCGATTTAGAAAATCTTAACTAATTGTAAAGTGATGCAAAAATGCCCATTTTGGCCCATAAAAGATCATGATTAAAGGTATCACTGGACTGATGGAACCTGCAGCTTAGATTATTAAAACAAGCAGGTTTAAAATTCACTGTATAAAATGGTTTTTGCTAGCCTGTCATAAACTGGTTTAATTAATCATTAAGCAGGTTTTATCAAGCGTGTGGTAAATTTGGAATGATTTTCTTAACAGCATTGAAAAAATATGTGTATAAGCTTGGCACAAAAAGTAAGAACATTTGTGTTTGGTAGTGATGATCAATACCAAAATATCGATACAACAGATACCAACTTTTTATGTTCTATAATCAATTTTTATATTATTCAATATTTTACTGATTTGGGGTAAAAATGCAGTCTATCACGAACTGGAATTCAGTAGAAAGTAACTAAAATATCAGGATCTTCTCTAAATCATACCCAGTTGGCAGGAACTATTTCTTCCACCTTCCAAAGCCAGATGTGAAATGGCACAGCGTAGGGGCTCAGCAGCAGACCTCTCACTCAGGTCATAGCAGTCATGTGTGGACCTGAACAGCAACGGCATGATGTGTGGGGAAAAGACATGGAGGTATTGTGTCAACACCACAAACCTCCTTAAACATCTGAGTCAAACATAACAGGATATAATTAAATTATTATGAAGAAGAGGTGGAAATTAACGGGACATGATGCTGCAGGCAGGTTCTAACCATTATTCATGGGGAAAAACTGGAACTGTACCACTGATGCTAAATTTGGGAAAAGTGATTTTCATCTGCTAGATTCAGCTTTTTGTGTTGATGTTCAAACAGTGGGAGTTCCCCTCATTTTAAAGCATATTGCTTCCTGATTTGTTATGTATGGTATTAAATATGGTCATGAAATAAGAAAATGGTGCAATAAATAACTGAGTTGAGCTCTGTGATTTGTGTCCCTGAGATCACATCAACCCAACAGGCCTAAATTTAGTTGGTAAGGATGATGCAGAGGCCGAGTGTAGGGTCTTTTTTTTAAAAAAAAAATACAGATGAAAAATATTTAATAGAATAGAAAGATTATCATCAATCCCTTTTATTTATTTAGACTGATGTTACCTAAATATTTTAATATGTAGGGGTTGATAAATAATGCAGTTATTTATATATTTATGCATTTTACTGATATAATTTAAGTTTGAGCTACAAAGTATTCTATAAAAATGTAAATATCACTTTCTTTCCCATCAGCGTAGGCTGCTTTGAAAGTGATTTTCCAAATACACTAAGTTTCTGTACAAAGTATCACTTGGTATCAGATTGGAAAGAAAATGAGCGGTATCACACATTATTTCTGCCTTTCAATAACTGATTTATTTTATATTGCTGAAAAGCAAGATTAGTCAACTTCACAATGAGGTATAACTCATAAGGATCATGCTTCTGTGGAGTGAACAACACAGCTAAATGTGTTTGTAATGTCCCCAAACAATGTTCCTACATTTCCCTGTAGTATTCCGTCGGTATTTACTCGTGTAAGCTTCAAGTGATGCCAGGTGTGTGTCAGTCAAAAGTGCATGACTGGCATGCATGTTGGAATGAGATTCTGCAGCCACATCTTCAGAATCTGGGACTCAACTCCATCCTCCAGGATGACAACGCTCCCCAGCTAGGATTTTCACAGAGTACCTCAACTTGGTCGTGCTGTACCTACATGCAAATGACCAGCACAGCCAAGCTGATTGACCTTCACCAACTCCTGGTTGAGGAATGTAACGCCACCTCAGCAAAATGTGAGCATGCTGGCCTAGAAGAGCCAAGCTGTTGTGGCTGCATATAGATCTTCCACAGTGTAAAATTTATAAAATGTAAAATTTGCTCTAAAGTGACAACGTGCCTGCCCATTGTAGTTAAATTTGAAAATTTCCCTCAAAGGGCTAATAAGCTAATAGTTATAAGTTCTTATTTTGAACGTTGGAGACCGGAAGTTATGATTTTGCTTTGAGCCGTAAACGCCATTGAGGTGAGCCAGCAGAAACCCCACACCGACGGAGTTTGACGGATCAAGAGGTAAATAATTAAACAGCATCTTTCTTTACAACGTGAAAAACTGTCTCGAGAGGCAGATGTGCGCCTGTAACGGGGTTATAGTGTTAGAAAGTCCAAAAAAATAGTTTGACAGAATTTAAACTTATGCATCACTTAACTTGTAGTCATTTACAGTCCCAATTTTGTATTATATATTTTTTAATCAATATATATTTTTGTTTTTAAGGAGCAATGATATAGTTTGATAAATTCCTGACACTGACCGTTAAATAAACAGTTATCCTGAAATGTTAACCGCTAGTGTCAACGTTATCTGCGTGCCGTGTTTCTCCCCCATGCAGTCCATGATTTACACAGATCTCTGCCACAAAACGCGTTATAAGCTGGATAAAGGCAGTATTTTAACCCGGTAAGCAAAGTAGTTTCGCTATTGCGTTGTTTAAAATAACATATTTTCATGAAGATGTTTCTGCTGCGAATATTTACATGAAAACGTTTATAAATGTTTACTGTTAACCCACTAAAGTCTGTCGGCATCATGCAAACTCACTGTTAGCTAGCTGTGCTGCTATAGTCAAGAAAGACCGACTTTTTTTTTGTATTAATCTGTTTGATACATACCTCAATTTGTGTGATTAGTTATAGCTAGTTGTACACTAAATTCTCTGTTAAAAAAAAATAAATAAATAAAAAAAATGAATAAAGAAATAATGTTTGCCAAGGGGTCCCCCAAAGAGCACAGGGGTCCCTGAGGCTTTGAACATTCAAATCCATTGTGATTAATGTTAACATTGTCCATATTTTAAATATATATGTTGTTACAGGACTCAGCCAGAAAAAATTCTTTATGGTGAGAATATCACTTTTGAAAGCATAAAACCAAGCATAGTTTAAACATGGGGTGAGGCAGGGGGTCCATGGCTTTTTAGTATTTGCATGAAGGGGGTCCTCAAAGTAAAAAGGGAACCACTGGCCTAGACGATAAAAATAAAAGTTTAAGTTTGAATTACCAGCCCCATGTATTTGCTAGAATTTACAGTTGTAAGTTGTAAGTATGCACACTTTTTACACTAATTATGAATGTGAGACTCATATGTGGTACAAGGAAGCCAGTGAGTAAGTCTAAGGTTCCAAATTCAGATTCTACAAAGTCAAAAATGTATGATTTGACACCAAGATCCTTCAAATAGGACAAGTTTTTGTGATTTTATTCCAAAATGCAAAATACATCCATGGGTGTTCATCGTTTCACACTAGATTTTTGGCCGAGTTTAGGCCAGCATCCGGGTACTTTCAGTGCACTGAGTTTTTGCTGAAATTTCAGTGTCAGCTCAATGTGCACTTAAACAAGTATGGAAGTGCGCTGATTGAGACACACCGTCAGACTTATCAGCACCCTATCTCTGGCCTGTGGTGCTGATCACATTACTGCTGAACATGTTTTCCCTGTACAGCACTGAGTTATAAGAGCTACTGAGGATCTGTTCTCAGTATGGTACCCACTTCGACATTGAATGCAATGTCAAGAAAAGTAACATCAAGATTGTATGCTCTAAAGATTAACGGAAATAATTTTTCTCTGTTTTCCTTAAGAAAGAAGAAAGAAAGAAAATGTCCTTGAAATATGTAGTGAGGTTAAATACCTTGGCCACTGTATTTCTGATGATCTGTGGGATTACGATAATTCTCTACGGTGTGGTAGACTGTAAGCACAGGCAAACATGCTTAAGAGAAAATTTTATGTGTTTCCCATATGTGAAATCCTCACTGTTCAGAGCACTGTATACTGCTCAGCTGTGGGTCAGTTACTATGTAAAGTCTATGTATAGACGCATTGTGGCTTACAATGATGCAGTGCGGCTGCTTCTACGTCTGCCTAGATGGTTTACAACCTTTTTGTGTACACAGCGTCACAGCTCTTGTCAGTCTAAGGTTACTTACTTTTAAAGCACTTTTATGTCCTTTTATGCACAGATTTATGTGTCAATCAGACACGTCTATGAATAACATCACTGTGGTTTTAACAAGCCCTGAGAAAAGTCACGCATGATACAAATCAAGTATGTGGAGACACTGACACATGAGCCTTTCTTCTATGCAGTGATTAATTCATAATGGATAAGTGGTTATTCAGGTATTAAGCTAGCCTTCTCTATGTTTTTATGTTTTGTACTATTTTTTTTATGTGGACCCCCCTTTTGTCTGAAATAAAGCATGTTTATTATTATTATTATTATTATTTTTAATTATTGTAAAACACGAAAAGCTTAATATGTATCTGAATCTCACTGACTGACACCAGAATGGAGGTATCGAGGAGAAGAGTTCTACCAAAACACCTGGAGCCAGCGAGACCCCTGCGCCGCCTCCATCATGATGTTGGTAAGAGCTAAGCAGTAGCTTAGTCATATGGTATTAGTTTGTCATGCATTCTATTGATTTTAACTGAAATGTTTCTTACAAGAATTGTTTCACCTTACTTAGAGCCAATAGTAAATACTGCTGCATGTGCGCACACACTTAAGGAGCAAGAGGTAAGACATCCTAAACAAGACAAACAAGTTGTTGTTGGATTTAGCTATGCTGTAACGATTATAATACAAAATCTGATAACAGAAGTCATAAGATTGTTTTTATGCTCAGTTTGTCTGATATATGATAGCAAACTGGTAGAGTTTCAAACAGATTAATATCAGCTCATATTTTTAAGTGTTGGTTGCTTGTTTTTTTTCCCCTAGTCGTTTTATTTTTCTTCCCTTTTTAAGATGATTTTGAAAAAAAAAAGATTAACTTGGACAAGATTAATTTTCTAATTGGTTTTAAAATTCTGCACTTGACAGACAAATGGTGGTATAGAGCAGTTCTACAAAATTGTCAACCTCTGCAGACCAAATAAAGGTAAGAAAGAATGGCACAAATGCACCACATGAACTTAAAAAGTATATTGGTGGTAATTTTAAGTGGAGAGGTTATAACAGTGTTGAAATGTTTTGTTTTTTAATTATAGCCAGAATATCTTACACGAGGGATTTTTTGATCCGTCTGGCCAGCTGCCCTCAGGCCAAGAAGAAACCAGAATACTTGCCAGAGCACCCCATTGTGTTATGTGAGGCGGTACGTTCAGCCAGTTACTTTTTATGGTTGTAGTATAGTTGCTAACTGATCAAAATATTTGCTGTTCGAAACCTTATGATTTGTTTTTATCCTCGTAGAGAGATCCTGGGCAACTTGAGCTTGGAGAAATAAGGTGGAATTGTGGAAAAGAAAATAGGTGAGTTCAATTTTATGATACAAATGTCAGTGTGACTTCCTCAAACCACAGATAGATGATTAAAAATATTATTTGGGTTAAGTTTAGTTTACTTTTGGAAGAATTTAATTTGTTATTTTAAATATAAGTACACTGACTAGAATAATTGCCCTGAACAGACATAGTGACACTAGACTATTTCACAGGTTAGAACTAACAGAGTTATGCATATAGACTGTACTTTACAAGACAAAAACCCCAGCATTTGAATTTCAGATATCAGAAATCTGAAACTTGTTTGGCAAATTAACTTTAAACTTGAACACCTTTCTAATTCAGGATTCCTAACATTAACGTCATTAGCAAAGATTTTAACAGTCATGCTCCCCTTTGAATGACATTCAGTCATTCAAACATGGATTTTTTTTTTACATGGATGCTCTTTGCAGCTTCATTCAAACAAACCTTAACTGTGACTGTAACAGCTGTGATACATACATTTTCATTTTTAGGATTGTCCATCTTACCCAGTGAGGTAATATAATAATGTCAGAGGTCTTGGTGTCAGAATAACAACAATAACCTATTGTATTTCACAGTTAATACTATTGTAATTTGACGTATAATGCTAATCGAACAATTAAAACAAACTGTTTTCTTAATTGCAAATATTTTAATCATTTATAGTGAAGCTTGGCATTCAAGCAAAGCATCTTTTACTTTGCCCAGGTTTCAGCAGCACCAAGATCCTTTAGTGGCTGTGGTCGCAGCCACTGCAAAGAATGGTTGCGACCTGTGTCGAAGTGGCTGCAACCACTTCGTTGTGGTTGCAACCACTGTTAAAAATGGTTGCAACCACTCCGAGAGTGTCAGAACAGTTTCATGCTGACTGCTACCGCTTTCAAAATGGTTTAGAAATGTGACAGTTGCTTGGAAAATAGTAGATACACATTGCTGAATTCTTCAGAATGGTTTATAAAACATGCTACCACTTTCAAAATATTAGCAGCCACTTTGGAGTTGGAGGATTCAGGTTGCGTACACTGTTTGTTTCGAGGCCACTGTGTCAGTGTTTGTGACCACTGTCTGAACTGATGCACAATGGCTGCTGATGCTTTTAGAATTGTTAATAAATGCTTCCGCATGGAGAATGGTCACATATGATGTTTATGTATTTATGGATGTAAATCGGTATTGAAAACTGTCTATAGAAGAAACAACAAACCATAGAGAACTTTTTCACCTTAAAGAAACACGTTGCACTGGAGATCAATGAATGCATTAAGCTAGTGGCATACTAACATCACTTCTGATCTGCCGGCCTGAAATGCATTTCAAAATAAGAGTCTTGCATGAGTCTAATGGTGTGTTCCAGCTGCCTTGGATTTCCGAGTGGCTGAGAATATGTGACGTTATTACCAGGTAGTCGGCATTTCATTCTGAGCCCTTTTGGCAAATCAGAAAAAATGAATGCCTTCAAAACAGCAAATTTGTGAGCATCTACAAATGCATATAAAAACTATCATAAAATCATAAACCCATTGTAAAAATATGCACCATGATAGAACACCAGCCAATTTTGGTCATGATAATTACAGATCACTCCATTCTCTAAGTTAAATAGTCAGAAGCTTAAACAGAGGTATCAAATCAGAGCCCTTTTGGTAAAAACCTTAAGCATGTTTCACCTTGTTAAACACTCCTTCTGAACACATTTGCATTGTGATGCACTTGTGATGCAGAATGGTAAACACATGCAACACACCTTGATTACGGCCGTGTCCCAATTCAGGGTCTATGCACTTCACAGTGCAGGTTCATCGGCTACGTACCACGTCTTGGAAGGTGTTTCCGAATCCACCCTACAAACCCACACTCCGTTTGGCCTGCAGTGAAAGCCTACTGGTAGTGTATCCTTTGCGGCCCCTTTTTCTTCCAGAATTCATTTTGCACAAGATGGTGGTGAATGAGCAGCAATTGAGTGCTGAAGAATATGTTTTTTCGTGTAAGTATTTTGTTCATCTCACTCAAGTAGAAATGTAACTAAAACCCAATACATAATAAAAAAAATGTTTGTTAAACTGTGGCATTAAAATATTGTAATATTTGATATTCTTGGATTTTTAAGGGGTCCAAGAAGTGTTTACCAGCTAGAAAACAACATAACTCTGAAGTAAATTAAAAAATGAGACTGAACAATGTGACATACACAGTAAAGCAAGATTAAAATTAGAGTTTTTGCCACAGAAATGTTTTTTTTTTTTTTTTTCTTTCTTTCTTTTTCTCATTCAGTTAAAAAGGTAAGATAGAACCAATTTGGTCGGTGACAACATTCACTAAAGTGTCCTATGATATGCAAAACTTAGGAATTTTAGAGGTTTAAGTGATTAAGAAGTTAAGTTAATGTTTTTAACAGGATTAATTTAATAGTAAATTAATAGAATAATACTGTATAATTATAATACAATTAATATAATTATAAATTAGTATAATTACAACATTCTATAATATACTATTACATAATTTTATATAAATGTATTAAATCATAATTTATCATTATTAAATAATTTAATGATTAATTTAACATTATTAATAACATGATTACCATTAGCTTTTGGCTTTCTGTCAACGTCCTACGTTCTTTGTTCTTTATTCTTTATTCGTTTGTTAATTGGTTCTTCTAATGGGGGCAAATACTAAACATAACAGACAAATAAATAAACTAGATAACACAAATAAACCAAAAGGCTATAGGCAGAAGCTTATATAATGCCTACCCCTTTTAACAACAGAAGAAGATGAACACATAAAGCCAAATTTTAATTTGATAAATATTTTAAAAGAAAAATAAGTAAACAATTTAAACCAAAGTCAGTTTTATGACCTCTTGTGGTGTCTCATCCATCAGTGTACAGAACAATTTTATCATTATTATACATCTTTTTAAATGCTTTCAAGGAGTGACAATTTTTAATATTTTCAGGACATATTTACAGAAGTTTCACTCCTGTAACTGAAACACAGTGACATATTATATGACATTTCAAATTTTTAGCTAACTGTATAATTCTGCAAGCATCCAGAAACACAGTAGGAGAGCAGCATAGGTCTATTTTTACCACAAGGGTGGGTAGGTAGGGAGGCAAAAAGGATTTTAATAATTAATGAAGTTCAGTTACATTTGCCGTCATAGGCAGACAAGCTAGGACAGCAATAATACTGGCTTGTGGCCTTCTTCATGACAACTAATGAATTTAATTACACAGGTCTCGCCAGTAGTATTTTTCATTGAAGTTAACGTTACCTAGACAGCCTGAGGAGAGCTGGTCTGGGTCTCCCCATCGACATGTTTTGGATTTCCACCGACAGGTAAACAAAAATGAATAAAATTAAAATGTCCTGCTCCCTTCCGTTATGTAAAAGTTTCTGAATGATTACGGGAAGAATGGGAATGCTATGCTGTCACATCTGCAGTTGCTAGGCAACAGGACTGGGACACTATGGGAAATTCTCGTTGGCTAGGTAGGCTGTCCCAATTCACAAACAGTAAGCGGGCTTCGAAGTACACAGACAATGTAGGACACTCGGTAGCCTGCGTAGTCTGCACACTTTGAAGTGTGTAGACCTGAATTGGGACACAACTTTAGTTTAACTTTGTCAGGAAATACTAGAATGTGACTCAGGCTGTAACGGCAACATACTGTGTGTGTGTGTGTGTGTGTTGTGGAGTAACGAAAGTACCAGATTATTTGTGACCATTATATGTTTAAACTGCAACTCTGTTAAAGATTACATGTTTTGGCATTTTAGAAAGGGGTCTCTGGTTTTTATTTTGGTTCATGAGTCATGACTTTATGGCCAAGAAAATAATGAAGTAGAAAAAATGTGATTTAACTTTTAAGGGTGTCAGAGGGCAGCATAAAAATTATTTTCCCAGTAACGTCACTCATTATATTACTTATTTATAGCATACACCTATGGTCTAAATCTAAAGACTAATTCATCAATATAACTGGTAGCTATTTTAATGCATGCTCCATAGAATGAAAAAAATAACTATGCATAATATAAAATAAATAAAATGTATTTACATACAGTGTTTCCCATAGGTTTTTGGCATTGGGAAGGGGGATGGGTGCATAGGGTGGGGCATGTTGATGCATCGCATGGCCGGCACAACTGGCAATGATGGTCTCCTTGCAGCCTGTTGCGAATGCTTGCCTTGACCTGCAAATATATCAACTGTTATGCTTCAAAGGTTATAGCTGATAGTTATAGAAGCAGCTAATCCTATTGTGAAAAGTATTTATTACCCTGTTCATAGTTGAATAGTCTCTCTCACAGATTACACTGCTGACCAGGACCATCAGGGCAGTAGAAGCCAGCAGACTCAGAGCTGGGTACAGGAAATCTAACTCCTTATTTTTTTAGATAATTTCAGAAAATATGGCCAGTTAAATGGCACCAGTAGCACAGTATAGTGTTCGTCATAATCTTATGTGAGAACGTTACATTTTTAACTTACCTTAATGGACCAGAGATCACTTGCTCCTTAAAAGAGGCCCATTCTTCAAGGACTGTGCTAAAATTGACATGAGAACAAAACTTCACCACCAAAACTTCTCTTTGTGTGGACAGTGTCATCAGGGAGTGTAGCTGCTTGTGGGCGGAGTATTCCAAAATGCAGCCACAATTCCAACCTTACAGAATCACCTCTCATGATGGGCAATGAGGCCATTTAAATATAGATCCATCACCTGATAAAAGGCATAAAGTTTTTTTTTTTAGTAAACTACTAGTATAAATAAAACTGCAACAAATAAATTAAAGTTTCATCTGTAAATTAATTCAAAAGCAATATAATCTTACATTTGTTTGAAATCTGTCTGTTTTCTGCATCATCTCCTCTTCTCCCTCTCTCCTGTTCAGCAGAGATGCAGAATACCCCCAGTCCTGGTGGGTCAATGAAATTTCAGGTAATCTTACTTGAGTGTGAGCCAGGTTAATGACCACCAGAATCTTTTATACCTTTTATCAGGTTGAATCATATGAAATGAAAAATTGTGGTATGCTGTTTGTTCAAAATAAATATGAAAATAAAGCATGGCAGTTGAGCTGCGTTTTGTTTATTTTTTAAAAGCAGGTAACTTACAAAAGAAGAGTTATTTAAGTTACGTGCTCCTTGATTGCCATGACGTCCTCCATTTGAAAAAGCTTAAAAAGGCCCACCTGTCATTACAGCAGCGCTATCAATTCCAAGGCCAAAGATTAGGTGTGTGGGGTTACCCTTTGTAAAAAATAATGTTTTTTAGTGCTGCCAATATTGTATATGCTTTCCCGTCAGTCAGGCAAGTCAGGTCAAGGAATTGGCTGAAGACCTTTCCTTCATTGCCCAAGTATCTAATGATGTTATGATAGATTTTATACATTTCAGCTATCTATATATTGAGATTTTGTTTGTCAGTGAAATGTTAGAGTAGACCTACCTCACACAGCGACATCTGTGGTCTCATCAATATCCAAACCTAAGGCTTGTGACTGTGAAATGTTCTTAAAAAAACTAAACATTTGCAAAATAAGCTTACATTGAGCTTGTCAAAGTAGGTGCAGCCTAAAAGATTTGCTAGTCGTAGCAAGGCTGGATAGTTGGTGTGGTGGGCTATTTCATGCCTATCTAGCCGATACAAGCACATGAATGCCCCCAACACGGCCTCATGCTCCAGGACAACTGTGTATGAGAAGTATGAGGACAGAGACGTATGACAATGTTTGAAACGGACATCGCTATTTACACACATAAGGGAGCATAAATGGGCCTTTTAATGTTTGTTTTTTTGTTTTTTAATCAGCAGTGGTTTTTATCTTGGAACTCTGCCATGCAGGCCATTTTTGCCCAGTCTCTTTCTTATGGTGAAGTCCTGACCTTAACTAAGGCAAGTGAGGCCTGCAGTTCATTGGATGTTGTGGGGTATTTTCTGACCTCTTGGATGAGTCAAAGCTGCACTCTTGGGGTAATTTTGGTCAGCCAGCCACTTTTGGAAAGGTTCACCACTTTTTCATGTTTTCACCCTTTGTGAATAGTGGCTCTCACTGTGGTTCGCTAGAGTCCCAAAGCTTTAGAAATGGCTTTATGGCCATTTCCAGACTGACTGACCTCAGTTACTCTTTCTCATTTGTTCCTGAATTGCACTGGATCTTGGCGTGATGTCTAGCTTTTGAGGATCTTTTGGGTCTACTTAACTTTGTCAGGCAGGTCCTACTTAAGTGATTTCTTGATTGAGAACAGGTGTGGTAAGTAATCAAGCCTGGGTGTGGCTAGAGAAATTGAACTCGGATGTGATAAACTACAGTTATGTTTCAACAGTGAGGGCAATCATTTTTTCATACGGGACCATTTAGGTTTGGATTTTTGTTCCTCCCTTAATAAAAACCTTCATTTAAAAACTGCATATATATATATGTATATATATATATATCTCATTCTCAATGCGTGATTTATAAACCATTCTGAAAGATGCAGCAACATATCTATAGTATTCCAAGCGGTTGCAACCATCATTAACCATTCTACAAGTAGTAGCATCCGGCGTGCAACTGTTCCGAAAGTGACTGCGACTAACCACTCCCAGAGTGGCTGTGGTTGCAACCATTTTTGTGTTCATCACTCCCAGCTTTTAGGCCTCCAGCATCGTCTGTATGCTTTCTGTTGTGTGAGGGAGAAAACTGCCATTGCCATATGACCTGAAACAATGTGGCAAATTTTCAGTCTATAGACATTCAGTGTATTTACTTTGCTATTTTGCATTAATTTGGCATAGTAACTTGAGAAGAAAAACTCTGTCACACCAAATTATGATAAAGACAGTAATGGGATAGAAAGTAGGTT
Organism: Melanotaenia boesemani; assembly: GCF_017639745.1. NCBI lineage: Eukaryota > Metazoa > Chordata > Actinopteri > Atheriniformes > Melanotaeniidae > Melanotaenia > Melanotaenia boesemani. The sequence continues at coordinate 20,281,468 of NC_055687.1, read as the reverse complement.
ATTTTAAATTCAAGCCTGTCTGTTTATGTGACTGAATGCTGTTCAGAATGATGCAGTGTTTAAATTAATACATAGTTTTTACATAAAACTGCTAGGATGCTCATTCATTCAAACACCTTCACTTGTCAGTTTAATATGAAGCTGTGCATGTTTAACAGAGGCTGGCAAATCTTATTTGTATTCAAACAAAATACCAAAAGTGATGACTTATAATTGTGTCACTGTTGTTATCTCCTGCAGCATTCCTGACCAGAAAAAGATTTGAATATTCAGATAGAAATCGCCACAAAGCTTGGAAGTGCTTACAGTAGGTATTCAGTGCAGTCAGAGAAATAAATTGAAGCTAATTTTAATTTTCCAGCTCCAGAACCAAAATGAGGATGCTTTCAGAAATAATTAGGAAGTTTTATATAGTAGCTTAATACAAACGGCAGTAAATAATGTAACTAAATTTAAGTAAATAAAGGAAAATCACTAACAAATATTGTCAACTTTTCTTCACTTAGGGTGGCAGAAAATCTTCATTCACCTTGAGGAATTTGCACAGATCTTACTGTTTACTGCACAGTGTTTTTTGATTGTTGTTTGCTAATATTCTTTCATTTCAACTAACATGTCATTTAAATTAGCATGTCTGACAAGGATTTTACTTTCATTTTTGTTTTTGATAAAACTTTCTGCTGTGTTCTTTTGTGTATTGTGTAAAAAATAAGCTAAAAAAGAAGAAAGTGCAAATATTTCCCCAGAAGCTGATAGAGATATCCTGAATGTTGAATATCAGACTTGACAATGACCAAGCTGATATTAATGGGAACAGAAATGACTGACATTATTGCTGTGTGTGTGTGTGTGTGTGTGTGTGTGTGTGTGTGTGTGTGTGTGTGTGTGTATGATGCATACATAGAAACAGTTTTTTTTTTTTTTTTTTTTTTTTTTGCAAACATTTCCCAATAAAATGATGAAAGTCGTGCAGCTCTGCATGTTGTATTCTTATTTCTGTTTGATCTATGGTGGTCACTGTCAGAAAGAATAAATATAGTCTCACTTTGCTATGCCACAACTTTAAGCATTTTATCTTCACCCTCTTATTGCTGAGTAATAATGATGTACTCAACTTTGCAACTGTTCAACCATTGAATTGTTAGAAATCCAACGTAATAAGTAATTAATGAATCAGAAATTATTTTTGACTTCAGTTTTACATATATGTAAAAAATATATAACATATATGTATATATATGTGTGTGTGTGTATGTGTATATATATATATATATATATATATATATATATATATATATATATATATATATATATATATATATAGCTACGTTGTTGGGGGCTTTATGCCCCTGGTAGGGTCACCCATGGTAAGCAGGTGTCGAGGGGAAGGACCGGATGAAGCGTGGCTCATAGCATCCCTATGACTATGACAAACCATGGACCCAGGTTTCCCTTGCCCGGACGTGGGTCACCGAGGCCCTCTGGAGCCAGGCGTGGTGGTGGAGCATGTAGGCGAGCGCTTGGTGTCCGGGCCTTTGCCCCCATGCTCGGGTCCTCTACCAGAGTCCTTGGAGCTTGAGGGTCCTGCACTGTTCCTAGGACTGCACTCTTCCGGATGGAGATGTCTGATGTTTCTCCAGGTATCTGATGGATATATATATAATATAAACATATAAACTTTTCTTTTTTTAATTATCAGCTGTGGCACAGAACATTCTTGAATGAATGCCCCCTGTAAAAGCACCGGTGTTTTTTTGTTTTTTTTTTAACACTCCCATCATAGGCGAATGTAGATCTTTTTGTGAAATCTGATAAGTCATCTTGATTTGTCAGAACATGTAGCAATTTTCTCTGCGGATAACAGTGACTTATTGTACAGCTATCGTTTAGTCATTCGTATCTGTACGTGACAGAGACCAGGCAGTTCAACTTCATCCAATGAGTCGACTACTACGCACGTGACGTACTCGTGCGTCGTGGTGGGCCGGCGTTTCGTGTCACGGCATCGACCTCAGATGTTCAAAGCGAATTTAATTTGTCAAAATTGGAGTAGACCGCAGCGAAGACAAAACCTCAAGGATATATTTATATATGTAGGTTCTTTTACAGCTTTTGAAGCCCCCTGTTGTCCCGCCTGCTTATCTAAAGGTAAATATAATGATAATAATAATTTTTCTCTCCTGTCTGTTTTCGATAAAGTGCTGTGTGTGCGCAATGAGTACCGCTTGGGGGGGGGGTTCAATTTAAAAATGGATGTTTACCAACGGAATTTTATCAGAGGCAGGTTCCGGGTCATATGTACGGATAAGTATATCTTTATATCAGTTGTCAATTGCAGGTGTTGTTAAAGGCAGTTTTTTTTCTTCGTTGTTCAACAATATTGTATGGACGCAGTTTTTTTCCCCTTCCTTCTTTTTCCAGGAAGATGAACCCGAAGGACGACAAGCGAAGCGCGCAGTACAGCAGGTGCGAAGTTCCCTTCAATATAACGTATTCAGTTGGTGTGTTGCTTAATGCAGAGGCTTACAACACTTTATATCACAAGGTTAATGAGGAAGCTGCTGAGTGTGACAGAAGATCACAAATCCTTTAATAAAATAGATTTCAAAGTGAAACTGGACGCCCCCTCCAAACAAGAGCATTTTATACAAATAAACACATATAAAATACCAGCCATTTAATATTCATACAGATAAATGTCATGTCTATTTATATCATACATTAACCATATAATTTTGAAACAATTGGGTCTGTTAACGGCTATAACGGTCGCCATAGCAACACTAAACTGGTAGCTGTAGGCTACTGTATGAATGTAAATCCTATGCACATGAAGTACTTAGACTATTACATTTTTTTTTTGTAATATTCATTCATTCTTTCTTTCTTTCTGCAGATTCTGAAATAGAAAAATGTAAAGAATCCAGTATTCTCTTTCTATACGTTTAGATTCCTAGTTTTTGTTTTAACATTCCCAAAAAGATAATTTTGTGTTTGTATTGTTGTATGACACAGTATCAAGTAAAAATGTGTTTTAAATTTACTTGGTCACCTGTCTAGGTTTAACCCTTTAAATTACTTCCCACATTACAGATTTGTTGACTGAGTAAATAAATGAGGCAGTGATATATCAATTTAGTTTGATTTAGAAAAAGAAAAGACTAATATCAACTCTTTCTCTTTCTTATAGCCCTGTGTGTGTCCATAACCCACACCTGGATGATCTGAAAGATGACATCCTCTACCACTTCAGTTTAGGAACTGGAACCCACGACCTACCTGCTATGTTTGGTGATGTTAAAGTAATGAATTACACTTAGAATTTTATATTTTACTTTTATTTAGATAGTTATTGTTTCATGGAATGCATTATTACACAATTATTATGGTTAGAGTTATCAGTTACTATGACCCTTAAAAGAATTAAACTCTTTTGTTGAACAAACTCATGAATTGTAACAAATTTTCTCTATATTCTAAATATGTAAATGAACATGGAATAAAATCAGTCTCATACCACCTCATACCATGAAACTTATAGACTTGTATTTACAAAGCAAAAATGTGTGTGTCTTTTTCATCATAGTTTGTGTGTGTCGGTGGCAGCCCCTGGAGAATGAAGTCGTTCGTTGAGTACATTGCTGCTGAGCTTGCTTTGGAAGACCCCAAATCAGAGTACCCTAATATTTGTGCTGGAACAGATCGCTACGCCATGTACAAAGTTGGCCCCGTTCTCTCTGTCAGTGTATGTAAGAATAAAAGTTCTGTGATGTTTTTCATTTAGAAATTGATTTTTGATTTGTTGATATATAAGGCTAATTTGTGTATGACACATATGTGTTTGATTTCTGCAGCATGGGATGGGAATCCCATCTATTGCCATAATGTTGCACGAGCTTATAAAGCTTCTTCATCATGCACATTGCACAGATGTTACAATTATACGCATTGGGACATCAGGAGGAATAGGTATGTATATATATTTATATATTTATGTATTTATATATTTTTTATTCATTCAGACGTTCGTCTTATTGTAAGAAATGAGACATGGAAACTTGGAAATGATTTTGATTTTAGCATTGATTGAAGCAGATGAGACATGTCGTAAGTTGCATATATAACTGAAATGAAAGGCCCACGATTTCTCCACACAAATTAGGGATGGAGTTGTGTTCTCTGACATAGTGTGACATATTTATTTAACCCTTCAGTTGTTAAAGTTTACTTGTTTTCCTTCAGGGCAATCAGCTTAACTGGGTGTCAGTATAAAACATCCACACCACTTAATTGTCTGTGTGGAAAAGTAGGTTGTTGATTTATCTGCATCTTAATTAAATCACTCTGGAATCATCTCCAGCTACTTATAAATGAATGATTATGGGCTAGTCTTCTGTAGCCCTTTTGTAATAATACATTGTGCTTCATGTAGTAACTCCATACTTTTTCCAACATACACTGTGAAGGTTTGATGTATTCATATAAAGATTTGTGTATGACTTCATTTTGAGTACATTAAATAAGAGTGTCATAGCTCAGATAACAAACCTTGATGCAGGACATAGAAGCAGGGGTGTAAAGATCAAACTAAAAATGTATTAAATAAAAGTTCATTTAAAAATCTAGCAGATGATGGAAAAAAGGACCAAAATCAGTACAAAAGCGTACATGAACAAATACAATTAGTAATTGTGGGAACAAAACAGCAAAGTAAAAAAGACAATTGAGGAAAGCTTGTGTAATATACCAGTTGTAGTGCTACTGAAGGAATTTGTGAGTTAATGGGAAACCAGGAAAGAATGGTTGATGGAGCTAATGGGAGTGGCTTTTCTGAAATCACATGAGAGTTGGTGCCTTGGAAATCAGTTACCAATGAATGAACCACTAATAAATTGGGCAGATAAAAAAAATCCAAATGGTTTGTGTAAACTTGCTTTTCTAGCTGGTCTTATTAATCTATGTTAATTGGTATTATCATGAATCTAAGCTTGAGGATGTTTAGAGAAAATTTCTCGACTTGACAAGGACTCATTTGCTGAGAGAGGCTAAAGTTTTCACCCATCCGACAACAGAGTTCTTTGTTTTGTCACAAACTTTTTAATACAGTAGTGAAGCAAAGGTAAATTCAACCATTCAGTGGTGTCAGGTGTTTTATTTTGTTGTTTTGTTTGTTTGTTTTTTCTTTCCAACTTTAAGACTGGTATGGGAATGCATTTTGATATGCAAAACCTTTTAAATTATTCTAAGTATGAGATGCAAATCCCATTCACAGAGAAATTGGGGAGTTTTCTAAAGATTTAATAAAACTGAAATCTGTTTTTCTTTATATATATATATATATATATATATATACATATTTTTGCATCTTTTCTAGACATACATATGTACAAAGTAAAATATCATGAATTTGATGCCAGCAATACACGCATACACACCCAAACAACAAAGGTAGAGGCATGTTTGTCTTTGTGTTAACTTCTTTTCCTTTTAATTAAAACTGACAATACTGATTGATGCAGGTTTTCAAGAGGGATCTGTGCCTCTATTTGCTGAATACAAGATTTTATCTGCTCATCAGTCTGTGGTTGTTGTCTGACTCTCATTTCATGCTGTCCAACAGGAAACTGATCTGGGTACAGACAGGCCAGTCAAACACAAACACTGTGTCTGTGAAGTCAAACTACTGAAATTTGAGCAGAACTGGATCAGCAATAATCTTGCTGAAATAATCCCAGATCTCGTAGGAGAGACATCTGATAGCAACATATGACTCTCTAAAATACCAAAATAAACACTCCACACTTCTGCAAGTCTACTGATACCTCCCATACTATCACTGATGCTGGCTGTTACACCAGGGCTGGGTAGTGATGACTGACAATGGTTTTCCAAGGTACTCCAAAACCCACAGGGTTATATTGAGACAGTCACGTGACGGTTTCTCGCGCAGTGCTGCCTGAGGGTTTGAAGGTCATGCACATCCAACTGTAGTTTTCAGACAAGATATTCTTCCTGAAATACACCAGAATTAGACGTTTATGGATTTCTTTGAATGTCTAAGTCTCACATTTGCTTTAAAGCTCCTTTTTAGTCTAGAAATGACTTAATCTCACTTGATTTTATGTGTTTATTTTTATTTATTTGCATTTTTTAGGACTTGAACCTGGCACTGTTGTTGTTACCAAGCAGTCTGTGGATGCCACCTTTCTGCCCAAGTTTGAGCAGGTGATCCTGGGAAAGACAGTAGTTCGAAACACTGATCTGGACGAAAGCCTGGCAGAGGAGTTGCTGCAGTGCAGTAAAGAGCTGAACCAGTTTAAGACAGTCATAGGCAACACCATGTGTACACTGGATTTCTATGAAGGTATGAGATGTGATGCACTGATGGGTTAAGATATTGTCTTCCAACTTTTTAAAGCTTTACACTTTCTTTGTGTTTTCTTTAACAAATCAAACACTTAGGACAGGCCCGTTTGGACGGTGCCTTCTGCTCCTACACTGAGAAGAATAAACAGGACTACCTCATGAAAGCCAAAGAGGCAGAAGTCTGCAATATTGAAATGGAATCGTCAGTTTTTGCTTCCATGTGCAAACTGAGTGGTCTACGAGGTGAAATAACCTAAAATTAACATGAGATTATATCTGATGAAAGTTCCTGTGTCTCTAAGCAGAACTTTTTCTTGTCTTCTCTTTGAATTTCTAACACTTTTGTCTCATTGTTTGAAGCTGCTGTTGTTTGTGTAACATTGTTGGACCGACTGAAGGGAGATCAGCTGACCAGCTCTCATGAGGTTCTTCGCAATTACCAACAACGTCCTCAGATACTGGTTGGTTACTATATTAAGAAGCAATTGAAGGCCAAAGCAGGGAACCACTAAGTCCAAATGAAAATCAAATACTGAAAACGTAGTGTACTGCAGTCACATCAAACTGTTTTTGTAGGTATTCTTTCTTGCTTACATTTGAATGTCTACATATGTTCCTCTTTAAATTACGCTTTATATTTATCTACTGGTGCTGGTTTTAGTCCATATTTCACCATTATATAATACAAATATGCACTTCCCCACCTTTTTTCCTTTTGTATTTATTCAGATTTTAAATTGATTTGATATAGCATTAAGTATTATGTAAAATCTTATTAAATATGTCTAATTAAGACTGTGTATTGTATTTGAAATCATAAGTTCCTGATCCTTAAAACTTGAACTTCACATGTGCTTTACCAGAATCTTCTTAATCAGGTATTTGTTGAAAGAGTCCTTCTTGTATTGATGCTAACAGACCAACACTGATCCATTTGTCTTATGTCACTGATGATTTTTGCACAAAACAACAAATGTGTGCACTCTAGAAGAATGTTTCTCAATCCAGGTCCTCAGGACCCATTCCCCTGCATGTTTTAGATGTGTTCCTACTCCAACACACCTGATTCAGATTAATGAACTTCCTCATAAAGTCCTTTGCAATCCTGTTAACAAGCTATTAATTTAAATCAGGTGTGTTAAAGTAAGGTTACCTCTAAAAGATGCAGGGCAGTGGGTCCTGAGGCGAGGAAACACTGGTTTAGAGTATGTTTTATTCAGAATGTAAATTTTGCTGTATGTCAACATTATGATCATTTATATATTGTTTTAACATTAATTTGAGAAGCTGTTTACTACAGGAAATGACACTCCACTACATGTGGTATATGATAAACAAATAAAGAAATCCTCACTCAAACTGTCGTTCTTTTTGTGTTCTTGTTTGATAAAGGCCACGCAGGAACCGGATGATTATCTGTTTTTGCACACGTTTGAAGATGTCTGATTCATTTCTAAATATTGCACATCAGTGAAACGTAATTCAAGGTATTTTCCTTTTACATCAGTCATGAACATTACATCAACTGTCTGATCTCTGGACAGAATGTTGACAGACTTGGCTGCTTTCACGAGGATAACCACTGTTCCAGCTACACTCTAATCCCGGATTAGTTGAGTTTACTAGAAATTTGCATGGAAACCTGTTGCCTTAAACCATTCTAGTTTTTACAAATGTTGAAATTAAACATTCCAAGTTCTATCAACGTGGGCGACCATTAGACTTCTCAAACCCATTAGTTCACTTGTTTTCTTTATACACCTTATTTTGAATTAACTCTCTTAAATCAGACTTATACAAATGGTTTAGTTTAAAACAAAGACTAAATGACTCCATTTCTTGCTAAATCAATTTATCCATTTAAAGTTATTTTAACAGTCTGAGTTCCTTCACATGTGTGAAATAGGTTATTTGTGACCACTAACTATAGTTGGTTCACAGATATGCAAGACATTCTGTAAATAAAGCGCTGTTCTATGTCTACAACATGTAATTTTTTACAATCCTATCCTTAAAAATGGACTCCTTAAAGTATAATATAGCCAGTTCAGAAAAAGGTCGTTTCCATTAGCTTAATTTTGTCTGCAGTACTGAGTCTGGACAGAGGTTTCAGTGTTTGGGGGTGTTACTAGGCTTCAGACCACAGCGGTGGATGGTGAACGCCGCTCTGCGCGTCAGAGGACAGAGGAGGGTCTGCTTGCGCGCTCCCGTGCGCACTCCCCTTCTGTCTGCTCTCCGATCCAAGCCCGATCTATTCGCTGACTCAGTGCCTTAAGGAGCATCACCGTTGACCAGAACAGAACCACAACATCCTCTACGGAGAAATACATCAGCCATGGCAAAAACAGCAACTGGTAAGCGCGCTGAAACCGTTTCCGTCTGAATGGATGGATGACAGGGTGGATGGTTGGATGGGGCTGTGGCAGGTGCATCCTCCTTGTGTCGGCCCTGTAGTTACCTATACCGGCTAGCTGTTACACCTCTGTAATGCCTCCAAGCTGAAATATCCTTTTTTTAAAATGTTTGAAACAGACACTCAAAAATTAATCTTGCGATTTTATGTTTCTATAAACTGTGAGTCAGAAGATCAGCACCAGATTCTGTAAAACACCGCCTCACATGCCTCAGCATCTTCTCGTGATAGATTATTAAAATGTCTCTGTCATTATCCTCATCCTGTGGTTTTACCTCATATTGGGTACCAGATGATATTTGATCCGCGTGGATCGCGTACAGAGCTTTATTTATAACGCTGCACCTACTGTTCATGCTACAGCGGCCCCAACATGCAGCATAATGCAGACGGACCCCACCCAAGATGTTGGGCTGCTGATCATGTCGCCGACAGCAAAGCTGACAGGGCTTTATATCTCTGATTTCTGCATTAGTTTACTATATTTACACCTGCACACATGTAGCTGACCGTTTCAAAACGTTTTATCACTATTATGAGGGTTTTCTTTTTTCTGATCAGGTTTGCTTAATCGGTTCAGTTGTGACATTGCTCCTTTTATTCATAACTTTTCAGAATTTCCATAGCTCAAGATACATCTCCAGCTGTGGCATGCAATTCATCTAGCAAAAAGGCATTATTTATTTGCATATATATATATATATATATATATATATATATATATATATATATATATATATATATATATATATATACATATATAGGCCTATTGTAGGGCAGCCATTCAATAGTATGTGCTTTTATGGGTTTGTGTCCTTAACTAAAACTTTGCCTTTTTCTAAGCAGCTTGTTTGGTTATTTTTAACAATATGTTGTGCTGGCTGGCTTCATAATGGTGTACTGAAGCAGACAAGAGTATGGTAAGGTGGGAGGCAGGCCAGCCCTGCAGCAAGAGGCTGCTTCACATGCTGGCCTTTGCAGCAGAAGGCTTAGCAGTGCTGACAATCTGTAGTCCTCTCAGAGGAGCCAGGTGGGCACTTAGTCAAATCTGGGGAGGACAGGAAATAATATTTGCAGGCAAGATTAAAGATAAAATAGAAACAGTTGAGAACAAATGAAGTCCAGGTCATTAATCATCTGTCTTTAACATCAGGTACAGTGCAGTAAGCTAGGCATAATACAGATAATGCCTAGCTTAACAATGTAATATGAAGTAACATACCCTCTATGTCCCCTTTCCTATCTCAGTTTAAGTATATAATTAATATGTAACTCAAGGCAGTGTTACTTGGTTGAGAGGATATCTAAGCTATGTGTTATTTTGCCTGCTTCAGACTCACCTGGATGCTATGTTGTGTTTGTCCCCACAGCCTACAAAGAGAAGATGAAGGAACTGTCTGTCCTCTCCCTCATCTGCTCCTGCTTCTACCCAGAGTCTCGCAACAAGCTTGTATGTGAATTTGAAGGTATAGATGAGCTCAAACATTGATTTTCTTTGGGATCAGATAAACTGCCCCTATGAATGTTTTATCTGCCTTATAATGAAAGGATTTTTGGTAGCATCATCTTTGTAATTGCTTGATTCACAGACATGGAGGTGAAACCTATAAACAAGCGAGCCTCGGGACAGGCCTTTGAGGTGATTCTCAAGCCTCAGTCTCCAGTGTCAGATGTTGCCCACAACCTCCCTTCACCCCCAAAGAGGGATATTTCCTTGGAAGACATCGAGAAGAAACTGGAGGCTGCTGAAGACCGGAGGAAGGTGAGTATTCTTTGTGTCAAATGGATTTGGATGATAAAAAATTAATAACTAGATATGATTTTTTATTTGCTTGCATTTTTAGTACCAAGAGGCTCTGGTGCTGAGGGCTTTGGCAGAAAAGCGAGATCATGAGAGGGACGTGTTGCTAAAGGCCATGGAGGAGAACAGCAACTTCAGCAAGATGGCTGAGGAGAAGCTCCAGCTGAAGATGGAACAGATCAAGGAGAACCGTGAAGCCTACCTGGCAGCCATGATGGAGCGCCTACAGGAGAAGGTGAGAGCTGCAGAAGTCTGGTGCTAGCATGCTTCGGTGAGGGACCTGGAACTGTCCCGACAACTAATCATTCTCACTGTGTTGTTGTGTTCAGGAGAGGCATGCCGCTGTGGTGCGCAGGAACAAAGAAATGAGGGAAGAGCTGGTAGCATGAACCTCACACAAGTCCTGACTTCCGAGGTCCATCCATGTCCCTCCATCCATGCTCGCCCTGCCCTCAACTTCTCTGAAACAAACACACGTCCCTGAAGGCCATGAGGCCCAAGGGCCTCACCACCATATCACCGCACATCTTCTCACCAGTACTCACGACTCTCCGTATTATCAGTGAAACAAACATCAATAACACTTCTTTTGAGAATTGAACAGACTTCTTGAGTTTAGAAGAATGCAAGAATATAGCATTTATTTTTTATCTATCTATCTATCTATCTATCTATCTATCTATCTATCTATCTATCTATCTATCTATCTATCTATCTATCTATCTATCTATCTATCTATCTATCTATCTATCTATCTATCTATCTATCTATCGTAGAGTTTCAAACTTTTGGTTTGTCATTGATTTTCATTTCAGTTGTTGAAATTTAATTCCACAACGATTTTCTTGTGAAAGGTCGCGGTGTTGTGAGTTGGCAGGTAGATGGACAGTTTGCAGCGTTTCCTGATGGTGTCATGATAATGATTTTTGTCTGTTTTGTGAAAGAACGATCGCTGGTGCACCTACACTTCAAACTGCATAAGATATGAACGTATCTCATCTTTTTTCCTCCCTCATGCATACCTAATCATTCTCAGTACGCACACTTGGAACTTATTAGGCCAAACCCACAGATTCATAGTGTCCACCTCCTCTGAAATGAGCTTGATAATGAACTTGATAGGTGCTTTATTATAATTAAGAATGTCTGCCCAACGGGAGCATCTGTTTATACACGTGCATATTCCCACTTATCCTGACAAGAACAGGTTTTTTTCCCCCAGTAAATCCATGCTTAGTCAAATAAAAATCTCTGCTACAAACACAGTGTTTGAGGACTAATCTTACAAATTTATGAATGTTTTGACACCTTCCTGGTCTCATGCATAGTGTCTTGGACAGTGGAATGTGCAGTTGCTCCCATCTTGATATTGATGGTGTGAACATAATGTATGTCTGTGTGGGTGTGTGTGAATGCAGATTTATCTTGAAGCATCATTAGCATCTTCTCTGTTTAGAAGATTGGGTAGAGAATGGATGCGGGATGCTTTACATTCAGCACACTGAACTAGTCTCTTTTTAAAATTCCTTATACCACTGATATTTGCCTGCATCCTCTGCTGCTTGTGTTTCTCCCTTCATATAATTCTCTGTGAAAGCTTTGCTGAATAAAGGATTGGGGATTCTGTGAACATGGCATGCACCATCTAATACTTTTCTGTGCTACAACACAAGGGGAATTGTAAACTGCCAAATAAAAGAACCAGTTATCTATACAACCTGAGACTCACGATTTCCTCAGCTCATTATTTTGTTTTTGTGCCAGCCTGGTGTTAATTTATTTCAACTTCTGTCGTGGGCTTTTTGGGGTTAGATTAATGCAAGCGGGGTGTTTAACCAGCAGGTGGCAGTATCAGATTGGTTTGGTACAGAAAAAAACAGTCTGGAGGCATAACCTCTGTAAAGGAAGTCATCAGTTCATAAATAGCCAAATGCGAATACATTAGAAATTTAATGTAAAAAAAACAAATGGACCTTATTATAATGTGTGTTGAACTTATAGACATAATGGTTCTCAAAACTTGACAATAAGCTTAATTATTAATAAAGTGTGGTTTCAGCCCTCAGGCAGCATATTACAGACACAATCGCCATCCCACCTGGATATCTGATGTGCTCCATTAGTAGATAAAACAATGAACCTTTAAACCTGTATGTCTTAGAATGAATCAGAGAAAGCCCCTTGGAGCTGAGCAGTGATTTATGACTCCAGCTGTCTGTGTGTTGTTGTTACTTAATAACTGCTTTCCTTCAACGTCCTCATCCTGTTCACACTATTGTCTCCGTTTCAGACCAACCCAGGCTGGTGAGGTCAGGGCAACATTGTAAAGGATTTCCTCTGGCTCTTAATGATTTCCTGGGTATTCATAAGGGCAACAATGCTTTTGGATTTGGTTACCTAACCTGGCACACGGTAAAGGAAGTGCCTTTCAGTCAATAACCAGCCTTATTAGCTCATAATGAACTTCTGCGGGACCTGAACAGAAATGCACCTGCAGATTATTTTTCATTTGGTAAAATACATTAATATATAACTTAAAGAGGAGTTAGTCCATTTCATTGTTGGATTCTTAGCATTAATGCCGAATAAGTAACTACCAGTTTAACATTTTAGAATATTAATGTTCTGAAGAGCAAATGCAGCTGAAAAAAAAGCAGATTTCTATTAATGTTTTATGCATTTAAATTCAATTTATTGGTACAAAAATATTACAAATAGATACACAAATACAAATTTCCAATTGTCAAGTAGTTAAATTTCCATCTGTGCTATATATATATATATATATATATATATATATATAATTTTTGCACAGTTCTAAGATCCCTAAAAAAAGCAGATCAAATTTAGCAACTCTACATTATGTTAAATGTAGTTACCTGTGCTAGACAACTGTTTATGTTACAGTATATTACCTACAAAGTTTTACCTCTAAATTTGTGTGTACAGTAAATCTATTCATGGCCAGTCACATTTTCTTTACCAAGAGTCCTCAACCTGGAGGCAGTGCAGGCTACCTAAATTACTTTCAATTCAATGAATAATGAAACAAAACATTTAAAAATTGTTCTCTTGTTAAAAGTAGTTGACAAACTTAGAGGAAATTGTATCCCCTTGCAACTTCTCACACTGATTTCTTAATATAATAAAATAATTTTGCTTTCTTCTCAATAGTTTCTTGCCACAGAAACAGCTGAAGAAGATTTTCCTCCTTTTAGTGTCTGTGATGTTGGGCCCAGCTCAGCTGTTGCCTTCAGTTCACTGGTTAGCGTCAGAAGGCTCCAATCTCCAAGCCCCAAGGCCTGTAAGGCTTCGACATGGTAGCGGAGGGACTTATTGTGTTGACGGCTGTCGGGGAGATGAGAGGAAAGGCACTAAAGGAGAGGGGGAAGGCAGAAAGTGAGGACAGAGATGAGACCAGTGGTGGCGAAAGCTTGGATGTTGGTACAGGCAGACTTAGAGGTATAGAGCCATTGGGAGGCACCCTGAGGGACTCTGTGGGGGGCAAGACGCTAAGTCTAGATGTCCCAGAGGTCTCAGTGGATGAAGAGGAAGATGAAGAAGAAGTGGAGGAAGAGGAGGGTGGACTGTTGTTGTTTCTGGGTGCAGGTGTCCTGCCCTGAGGGTGCTGTAGAAGGAGGTGGTGGGGGAGAAGGGCAGGGGTAGTCCCGTAGGCAGAGCCCCAGGCCAAGTGTTCCAGTCCGGTGTGCACCTCCCTCTGAGAGGCGTAATTGCTGAGGTGGGAAACTAATCGTACACGAAGAGAGTCTGTGCTGTCCCGACCCTCTACAATGCTTAGGTAGCGGGCTGTCTCTGCCATGCACTCCCTGAAGCCCAGGCTGCGGTAGTCCTTCGCAAGAGCATGAGCTTCAAAGTAACCTGTCAGGATGGAAAGCAGAAACTTTAAGCATATCATTTATAGCACATTTTACAATTATTTTCCATTCTAAAAGAAAAAACTTATTAACCTTTGCCGCCAGATGCATGCAGCATCTTCAAGTGGTCGACTGTCATTTGCAAAATTTCTGCTTTTTCCAACTTAGCTGATCCCTGTAAAAATAGGTGTTACTTTAGATTAAATCATCCTTATTCTGCTTGCATATAGCCAGCAAACAGAAAACATTCAGTATGTATTCATGCTCCTGAGGCAGCAGAAAAGAAACAGAAACTTACCTGCTTCTCAAAAGCACTTGGTACCAAACGTCTCAGTTCTGACAGGCTGTTATTGATCCGGTCACGTCTTCTTTTCTCAATAATCTGTCGTAAAACATTTTTGTTTTAATCCAAATAATATATTAGAGGTAATCTATGCATCTATGCCACAGCAGTGTGCTGCTTGGCTCCAAGTCTCGGAAGTTTACATACCCCTCTGCGCCTTTTTCTGGCTTGAACTTGTGTGGTGGTGGAGGGAGACATAGATCCATGAGAGTCAAGAAGACTGAAATTTAAAGCGAAGAATCGAGTATAAATAAATAAATAAATCTCTTTTGACATTTACATATGTAATACAATAATTAAAAGAAATCTAATTTAAAATATGTCATGCATATGTCTAAATATGAAAGGGAAATATAAAGGTGACATACCCATTTTCGTCACTACTGTCCTTCTCCACTTCAACATTATCGTCCAGCTCGCTGTCCGATGAGCTGTAGTTGTGGCTTCGCTTCATTCTGCCTCCCAGCCGCAGTGATGAGTATCCTCCTTCCTCAGAAAGCTCCCGCAGCGCACTGACAGCAGACGGCCTGAGCAACAGCTTTCAACATCAGATCTGCTTCGGCAGGGACCACTTTCACACGGCGGTTGAGGGGGCGGGGCGTCTTGAACTGTGTGGGCGGTGCTTAGAAAGACTTGCGCCAACAAATATCGAGCTGACATCTG
This sequence comes from Melanotaenia boesemani, assembly GCF_017639745.1. Taxonomy (NCBI): domain Eukaryota; kingdom Metazoa; phylum Chordata; class Actinopteri; order Atheriniformes; family Melanotaeniidae; genus Melanotaenia; species Melanotaenia boesemani. The sequence continues at coordinate 20,266,007 of NC_055687.1, read as the reverse complement.
TGTCAAAAACCTGTAATGAAGGTATTTCTTTTTAAGTTAATTTAGAAAATTATTAAGTAAAGTTTATGTAAAAGTTTGGCAGAAAACTGTAGTTTTAAATCTGGGTTAAAAACGTTTCTATTTGCTGCCTATTATAAAAACAACTATTAATTTCTCACACTGGAACTTCACTTCTTGCATTTGATCTATTTTACTTTAGCTTTTTTCTTTCTGTTTTAATTTAATTTCTTCGATTTCTTTTTAAAGTTTGTTTTTAATGCACTTATTATTGCTTCCTGCAATAAAGCACTTTGAATTGACTTTTATATAAAAAGTGCTATACAAATAAACTCTATATATTGTTTAGAGGGCAAACTAAAACACAGGAGCTTCCATTGTGTCATTTTTTATGATCCACTGTGTAACTGGGTCTTTCTGGTGTTTTTATTTTATTTTATTTTTTATTTATGTCTTTTGAGATTTCTATAAGCAAAGAAACATCCCCACAGGATGATATTGCTTCTGTCATAAGTGATCTTAGGGATCATATACTTATTAAGGACACATAGCTCATATTTTTTAGTATGAAATGTGTATTTTCATATGAAATGGGCAACATTACAAGGGAGAATAAATTGTTTTCATGCATCAGTGGGTTAAATAAGTAGATTTAAGTAATTTATATGTTGATAAGAACCAGCAATGAAAGTTGCCATTAAAGCTATTTCAATGCTTTGTTTTACTTTGTAAACTGGTCATAAGTTTTGGAAAACTTTCCCATAGGTTTTAATGGGGAAGTGTTCCCAAACTAATGACCGGTAGTGTATGTTGTATTCCGCAAGGATGTTTACATTTTTTTTTTATTATTTATTTATTTATTTTTTAACATTTCTAATGGAGTGTTAATTTTACGCTAATGTTAGCTATTTAGATAATTTAGCATGGCTTTGTTGGCAGACATACACTGAAATCTGGGAAATTACTCAAGGTTTGAATATAGTTATTGCACAGGGTCTGACATGTCTGTTAAGGTTATCAGGGAAAGCAACTCCCCCCACCCCCACCTCATCCTCTAGCTGTGTAGAGGAGCAGCTGTTTCTCTGCTCTGTCCATCAGGTCAGTTGTTAACTTGGTGCAGTGGGAGCTAGACAAGTGTGGATGAGAGTTTGATTCACAGAAGCAACTGCAGGCAAAAACTTTCTGTTCCCAGGATGTCAGTGGGGGTTTCAGTGGTGACAAATACAATGTGCACGCTTCAATCAGTTCTGTTTATGCAGTGAGTGCGGATGAACTGCTGTATTATCCCTGACATGCAGATAACACACATACTCAGACCGCAACCTTTTCTGCTTTCCTGCTCACTACACTATAAGTCATGCCTGTCTTAATTCATTTCATGCATTTTCAGATTCCAGTCTTGGTCATTTTATTAAACTTAACATGTATTTTAGTCTGGTGCTGAAACCCAGATACTCCCTTATATTTTTTACATAATGCTTCATATTGGTCCTGTTCTCAGAGGATGGATGCTGATGGAGCAAAGTCAGATACTTACTTATGCCAGGCAGAATTACACATTCCCTTTCCATGATTCTGATGAGTGGCAGGTTGGATATATTTTAGATTATTTTAGTGTTGTTTATCATATGATTATAGTAACAGGGTCCTTTTGCACTTCTCATTCCACAGGACAGATACCTTTAAATGGTGTCTGTTATGCACACAAACAATTCCCACCTGACTGTCAAGGTCCACCGCATTAGTATTGACATTCCTTTGGTTCATTAAACTCAATTATGAGCCATCTTCCAAAAACCCTCACATTTCACCTGTGCCATCACAAAATGTTCTCGGCCCCCAGGCCACTCCTAGTAATGGTGAATGCGAAGATTGTGAAAAGACAGATTTTGTTTGGGTGTTTTATTTTAGGGCATGTGTATGTAACTGCTGCATTTCAGATTATCTTTACATCGGGCAACTCCAGCAGCATGCCAGCCTGGCCGTTGATCGTGGGTGTAACTCGGCGCCAATTTCAAGAAACTCCTCAAAAACCATGTGCCAGGAAGCTAGAAGGTATAAGCAAGCATTTGTTTGAAACTGGCGTGTGCCCAGCTGCCTTCCTCAGTCTTCCCTTAGGTTTCCCCGGGTGACTCTTTGTGTGCAAGAGTGCGGCCTGAGTGTGTGCTGGTGTGTTTACATGTGTGTGTGTGTGTGACTGAGAGTGTGCGACTGTGTTTAGGAGGTGCTGTTTCCCACAACCCTGATCTAATTCCGTGGTAACTCAATCTCCGTGTGAGCGCTTCCCGGCGAGTGTTCTCCCACCCGTCGACAGTCTCTCCCTGGCTGGCTGAGTGTGTCTGACGGAGGCCGACTTAGTCCCTATGGGCCTCCTCCCCCTCCTACACCTCCATCCTACCCAACCTCCCATCAAGATTGATTTACTATGTCAGCCGTTGTGGCTGCCGGCAGCAGCGACGCTCACAGCCATGCCTGCATCCTGTGTGCACACCATCCTGACATCTTATATCTGCCACTCAACAACTGCTGCGGTTAAGTTTGCATTTGTGGGTGTGGTGAGAAGGGAGGTCACCAGGGAGGCATTTGTGCATGTGAGATAATTTCCTTGTTCATGTTTTATGCAACTAGGGGGGAGGCTTGGATAAAAGTTTTAAATTATATATATATATATATATACACACAAACACACAACACACACACACAGAGAGACACATGCATGAGGTATGACTATGTAGGCAGGGCAAATGCCACCCATGCTGGTCTTAAATAGGCTGTCTGACTGGGGGAAATGTATCCCAGACAGCCTCCATACAACAATGTTATCCTATGGGCCACAGCTTCCTGTCTGTCCCTTCTCGCTCCAGTCAGCACCCAGGCGCTATATTGGGCAGGGACCAGTCCAAGCCTGAGACCCATTCCCACTGTTTGACCATAACACACCCGCCTTTTCATTCTTTACTTTCCTGCCTTTGTTGGCATCTATTCTATTTGTGCTTTTTGGATAGGTAAAGCCAAAAAGGATATGTTGACTTCCTTGTTTCTTTGTATAGTAGAACATTTGTTTACTTTTAAATTATTTTTTGTCCTTTTTTTTTTTTAATTGTCTTAGGACAACCGCTCAGGTCCTAATACTGACATCAGCATCTCAGTGTGAGTTCATTACAGATCATGACCAAAACTTTTAAAATAAAATTTAAAATAAAAATATCTTCAATACAAATAAATAAATACATTTCTGACTTATATGATATATCCCCTCTTTTTATTTTTATCTAAAGGTGCACACACCTTTTTGTTTATAAGGTTCACCAGTTACCCAATGCAAGTTAACTAATGCAAGTTCACAATAGCGGGAAAGCAGATCACAAGACTGGTTCCCAAATAAGCGCAACAGGAGACAGCACGTGATATCCTCGCAGAGAAAGCAGGACCATAGAGCAAGCTACTTTTAAGGCCACACATTGTGTTGCCATAGGAAAAACATTGTTTGCATATCAATAGTGTGTGTGTGTATGTGCGTAGAGTGTGTTTTTGTGTGTGGTTAAGGTGGAAGAGGATTTCAGGCTCTGATTGAAATGTATCTACTTGTTAACTTCACATAGAGGAACCATTATAGACACTGGCCATATGAGGTCAGTGTCTATAGGCCTTAGTCAAGTCAAGCTGTAGAAGATGATAATTAAGCTCTATTTCTTTCTCTCTCTCTCTCTCTCTCTCTCTCTCTCTCTCTCTCTCTCTCTCTCTCTCGTTCTCTCTCTCGTTCTCTCTTTGTGTGTGAATATGTGTGTGCATATGGCTGTACAGGACTGGCTACTTCCAGGGAAATCTCCTTTTTTTTCAGAGCAAGTCTATGAAAGTCACCTGTCAAGTTATGAACAACTTTACATTTCTTCAACAACTAGACAAACCTTTTTTCTGACAGCAAGTGTGCAGTTTTTATTTGCTTAGTCCAAATAGAAGTGAAATCTAATTACTAATGAGTGTAACCATAGTTATTTTGAGACACGGTAATAAAACGCGTAAGGTCTAATTCTCTGTCATAAGCATATACGTGTATTTAAAAAATAAAAAAATGCTGTCTGTTTTTCTTTTTTCTTTTTTGGAAAGCCAACTTCTTTCCCAGTGGATGCTCCATGCCAGCTGTCTGTCCTGCAGTAAAGTACTGCTTTCCCAAGCTCTGACCTGTGGGAAAATCTGTTGTGGCCAGTAATTGATTCCGCCCTGCCAGCCCCATTACTCTCCACTGCAGTCAAACTGCCAGTGATCTGCAGAAAGCCTGTTAGCACAGCCCCTTTACTCTTTCTATTTCTCTCCGCACTCACACAAACATGCACTAAAATCCCAGCGAGTCCTACTGTAAGCTTCATCATTATGTTTGTCTGTCTCTGTACATTTCTCTTATGCTTTGTACATTTCTTCTACAACATATCAAAGCTTTAAAATGAGACATTTTACTGTTCACAAAAAAATAAAAGCTCATTTTAAATGTGATGGCACCAGTACATCTAAAGCATTTGGGGACAGTGTCATATTTCCCACTGTGTGGCATTTCCTCTTCTTTTATGAGTATTCCATTAACATCTGGGGACTGCAGGAGACCAGTTGCTGATCCTTTGTAAGAGGAATGTTCTTGTCTGAAATGGTAGCTGCTCAAGAGTCCTGGGTCTTCTTTGTCGTGTTTTTAGTTTCATGGTGCACCAAATGTTTACAGTTAGTGAAATTGCTGGACTGCAGGCAGGCCAGCCCCTTCACCTGGATGGGAGCATAATTTGCTTTTAAACTGCTGTATACCTTTGAGCACTCTCTAGATGTGCAGGTTGCCAGATTTATGGGCACTAATGCAGCCCCACAAGGGCTAATAACAGTGTCTAAAGAGGTGGTCAGGAACACAAGAGACTGCACTCTTACCATTTCTCTGCATGCTGAACTCCTCAGATTTCCAAGACAATGAATCACCTGCAGAAATACTCAGATGACTCTGCATTTGTTGGGTGTCTTGGTGGACAGGGGGCTGAATACTGGGAATTTCTCAGTCAATTTGTGGGATGGTGCGGAAACATCTTGATTACAAACAAAAGAAAATAGATTATTGTGTATCTTAGGAGGAATGGGAGTAATTGTTTTTTGTTGCCATTTTTTAAATTATTTGTTTTACCAGGCAGATAAACGTAAAAGACTAATTTGATCTCAAACAATACCTAGCCAACATGGCAGCATGAACACATAAGCGAAGGGGGTTATACAGGACAACCCGTAACACAATACCTTACAATTTAAACACGCATTGAAACATCAAAGCAATAAAATATTAAAACAAAGAACATTTACCAGGTCAAAGCATATCAGGCAGCGAAGCGCCTGCACGATCCCATATCTCCTATCAACATGTCTGTGACAAGAGTTTGAAACTCAGGGAGGCTAACAAGGATCTTTTTAAAAGCCCGTCCTGTTCTAAGTAAAGGGAGCAGAGTACATGAATAACTTCTTTTCAAACTCAGTGCGAGTTCTGGGCACTGAGGAACAGAGACAGACCTGGAATCGCAGAGTCCGAGATGGGTTGTGTTTGAACGTAAGGAAAAAGCAAAGGGTGTAGTCCAAAAATAGCTTTACAGATAAATGTGGCATATTTTTGATGCCTGTTAAGATGAGCAAATATTTTTTATTAAATAGTAAAATATCTAAACTTGACATCTTTTTATATTCCATTGTGAATAAAATATTAGATGTGCACGTTATTACAGCCTTTTTTTTATTTACAACAACTACTTAACATGTTTGAAATTGGGCTTGTACTACTCAGGAAACAAACATTCACTTTAATCTTAATGTAACTTCATTTTGTGTAATATTTTTAACTCACAAATAGTGATTTCACTCATATTCACTGCTGCAATAAATCCTGCAGCCATATTGAAAGTGACTTATCTTTTGAATTGTTGAGAAAGCTTAAGTAGCACATGACAGTTTATCAGGTAGATTGTGAATAGTATTTATGAATTCATCGCACTGAAGTGATTAGTATGAATATGTGCTTGCTTTTAGTTGTTTCTTTTAGCATACAGCTGGAGAGCATGCACCCTGCATATGGGTTCACCTCTATCAAAGTTTGTCATGAAATATTAAATGCAGTCATCTGCTGAGATGGATGAGTTGCTTGTCACTGCCTAACACTTGCCACATGTCTAAATAAAGGTAGGCACTCCCCCCTCTCCAATTAATCTTCAATTAGGGGTTACTGCTCTGGCCATTGCATCTGTGTTGCTCAGTCTTGTGCCAGCAAGTGGGGGTGGGTGGGATGGTGGGCACGGCGGTCTGTGTGTGCAGGGTCATATGAGGATTATCTGGCCATTGGGGGAGGATGAATGCATGTTTATATTCACATGATAACTAACTTCTGGCCATATTGACTACATGACCAACCCTATTTAAAGCTTCAGTAGAACAAGACCCATAGAAAATAATTGCTCCTTGTAAGATGCAGAAAGACATGAGTGGCCTCCAGCCGAGTGATTTATCAGAGATTCTCATGACTCTTGCAGGCTTTATATAACTACCAGCTGAAGGGGTCCACTTTCCCATATTGTACTGGGTCAGGAGGCCACCCTCTAAGCACTTTGGCAGTTGTTTTTCACACAAGAATTCCATCCCACTGTTGGATGATCTAAGACAGCATAAAAGAGGAGAGGAGAATTGTACACTATGCATCAGTTTAGCTCCCGGTGAACCCCCACCCACTGCACCCTGCACCCAGTGACTGTGCCCTGTGAACAGCTCCTTCCCTGCACCTCTGCCTGTGATGACAGAACAAGCGGCTTCTCTGTGAGAGGCAGCCCCTCTACCCACCCCCCCCAACTCTTCCTCTCCAACCTCACTGTCGGTGAGCTGCAAACCAGAAGCCTGAAGGGCAGAGAGTGTGTGGGATGAAGGGAAAAGAGGGAAGATCAAAGCAGGAAGCGTGAAAAAGCTCAAAGCACACAATCAAGAGGCACCTTAGTGACCTCACACACAAACACACACACACACACACACACACACACACACACACACACACACACACACACACACACACACACACACATACTCTCTCTCTCTCTCTCTCTCTCTCTCTCTCTCTCTTCATCCCAGTTACACAGAATGGCCATCGCCCACCCTCTGGTTCCCCCAACAGCCGTGTAAAAAGGCAAAGAGTAGAGGGCACAGTGCTCAGGTCGTGTGAGCCTTTTAGCAGATGGTTTGGACCTGCTGGGAACCCGACCTGAAATGATGCTCCCTGCTGGTACCAGACCTGCACCATATCACTCACCAAACTTTAACACATCTTATTTAGTTAACATTTCAGATGGCTGTTTTAATTAAAGATTGCAAAAAGGGGAAGTGAAGAAGAAAGTCATAATCTAGATATAGTGATGACTGTAAAGTTTTTATCATTTTGTATTAAGTTTTAAAACTAATACATATTGATACTAATTAGTCCTATTTGAGTCTCAGCCCCCTCTGCTAGAGTCACAAAGTGTCAGATTACATTCAGCACCATCGCAATCAGCTGTGACCTCAGTTTTACCTGCTGGTATATGAAGCTGTACTTTACAACAAGCTCAGTCAGACTTGCAAGCTCCTCGTTGGCCCTGAGGATCGTTTCTCCATTATTAATGAGTGCTCAGGTTGGACCCTGGGAACAAGCTGAACGAGGCCCTGTGTCAATACGCAACACTGGCCGCCACAATGGGCTCTGCCTCCAACTACACTGTTGACAGACACCAACACAAAGGAGCTGAAAGGAGTCCCCCTCCGTTCTCACACACACTGAAGAATGAGTCAGTGTGCTGCCGTTCAGAGCTGTGTTTGTACAGTATATACAGCTTTTGTTCATGGCCACTGTTCTCCCATCAATGGGGGCTGAAGTGTTGATGAAAACCAGAAGGAAAGGACTTCTCAGTGGATGCCAGGGAGAGTTCATGTTCATTAGATGGGCTCTGGGCCTGCTGGATGGCACCTGTATGTATACAAAAAACTCCGGCTGACGGAACAAGTAATCAGTTTATTGGATTGGTAAACAACATTCCATGATATATGGCAGCTTAGCCTCTTTGACTATTGCATCATCTGCTGTCTTAAAAAGTAGTGAATTATTATGTTTTTTCAACTGTTTTCACTCAATTTAGAAAACAAAGCTTTGTTCTAGACAGCACAGACAATTAACCAAAGACCAAACTTAGTTTGCTGAACACCTCAGTTTGTTTATATCAGCTATAACCATAAATAAATAGATAAAAATCATATTGTTCCATGTCAATGATCGTACACCATTTCAATCTTTTACACACTACCTTGAAAAATTCTAAACACATTTGTAAAAACCTTTTTTTAAGGAAATACAATGATGGATTCTATTCATAAATATTGTTTGAGGGCATGGTTGTGAGAATTTGGATGACAAATATGTTGACAAACCCAATTAATTTTTAATGATAACCTTGAAATATGCAGGGAAAATACAGAAATACTATAAACTTACTTAGCACTGCACAACACTGATGCTGTAGACTTAAAATATTTATTTCTTACTATATACTCAGTTACACTATGCCTTTCTTCAGGTTCTACCTCTTCCTCTACCTCCTTCTTCTCTTCTTTGAGTGCCTTCTTTTATTCTCAGTCTTCTTCTTCTAAGTCCTTTAATTTTTGTTAAAGACAGGTGAACTCACCTGCTGGCTTTTACAGCACTTCGACCTGCCTGACTGCTGTTTTCAATAAAGCACATGTGTGTTTTCACACCTGGTGGATGTGGTTATCCAACTTACTCATTAGTGTGATCATTGGCAAGACAGCTGCAATGAGAAGGAAGCAGCCTCACAATCCTTATCTGTGTTTAAGGTGTGAATCTGTGCGCAGAATTTTGCAAATCACTGTGTTTTGCAAAAAGTCTGTGCTTATTGTTGTGCAACAATTGTTGGAAAACTGTAACCCATGCAGTCTGTGCAATCAAACATTGCAGCCATGCAGTTTCTTTAATTTCCTTTCATATTCTTAGGTCAGTCTTTTTGGATTTTTTTCTTTACAAACACTTGACAATTACAAATCAAGCCATTTTTAGCTGGTGGTTGTCAACCATGAATAGTGAAACTACTCAATCTTACTGAGGAAATTAACTGCAGGTCACTCATCTGATCTGAAATTGAGTTGAGGAGCAACTCCAATCATTCCTCTCATACGCTTTTCCACTTCGGTCTTCTGGAGGCCATCCTCAGCAGTCTTAATGAATAATCATGCCAACCCTACAGTAGACAAAGAATTAGAGATGGCGTTCCTCCAAATTCTTCTGTTGGATAGTTCCACAAAAGCAGCCTCAAATAGCATAACTGTACTTTTTTATGTAATTTATATATGAAACATACCAGAAGTATTAAAGTGTGTAATGTTAATATCTAATTAATGAAGGCAGAATCTTTGAACAGGACTGGCATCAGTTAGACCTTTGTGCTGCATTAAGATTTCTTTAAAATGTAACATTAACACATATTCCACTTTAGTAGATATTTTGAGCACAGAAGTATAGTTTTCATTAAATCTCACAGATACTTCACTCACTCCACCTTACAAAAGGTTTACTGCTAATGATTTCATATCACGGCATTAAGATTGTATTTTGACTTATGTTGTGGAGTCATATTTAACCCCCAAGTTAAAGACCTTGGTTGGCTTATACTGTTTATTTTTAATACATGGAACTATTTATTAAATTTGGGTTTTCCATATGTCCCTAACTTTTTTCCCCTTTTTTTAAGAAAAAGAGAAAAACATCCTGCTGTATTTTATAAGTGAGACCACTTGGGGGTAGTGCATGACAATTTATTGTTTCTTCTTAACACTGTAATTAAATTGCAAATGACATGTAAATATATATAATCCATTCATTCATTATCTTAACCACTTAGTCCATTAGGGTCGTGGGTAAGCTGGAGCCTGTCCCAGCATTTTAACAGGTGAGAGGCAGGGTACACCCTGGACAGGTCACCAGTCCATCACAGGGCCAACACAGACAGGGACAAACAACCATTACACTCACACTCACTCCTCGGGAGAATTTACAGTGACTAATTAACCTAACATGCATGTCTTTGAACGGTGGGAAGAAGCTGGAGTACCCGCATACAAGGGGAGAGAAAATACAAACTCCACACAGAAAGGCCACTGCCCCCCAAGTTGGAACCTTCCACACACACACACACACACACACACACACATATATATATGTATATATATACATATATCTTACTGCAAAGAAACTTTATGTGTAGTAAAAAATAATGACATCTACTGCTTTTAAATGCTTTCTTTGCACTCTGTAATGCTTGGAATGTTTTATGTAAAGCACTTTGAATTACCTTGTGTATGAAATGGTATATACACATAAATTGCCTGAATGAATGAATTAATGAATGAATGAATGAATGAATGAATGAGTGAATGAATGAATGAATGAACCTCAAGAGCAGGGATCATAAACACTGGTCCTCCAGGGGCAACTATCCTGTACATTTTAGTGTTTCCCTGCTTCAAATATATCTGGATCTACTTAATTTAAATCAGGTGTGTTTGTGCAGACAAACTGTGATCTTGTGGTCTAGTAAAACGTCTGAAAGAACTAGCAGGACAATATTACTGCTTCAACGTGCTTCTTCTTCTTCTTCTTCCTCTTTTCTTCACAGTCACAACTCACTCATTGTAGCATGCACTTATAGCGCCCTCTGTTGGCGTCCATCCATATAACAGAACATAACAGAAACGTCTAAACACTGCAGTTTGAATTCCCTGCTGAAGAGGTAGGCCTACTAGAACTGCCTCTCGCATGGCGTCATCTAGTGGTTAAATTCAATACAACCAAATCATTGTAAATAGATTTTTTTAAAAATATCTGTTTTCACTAGGAATTATGTCTCACACTTTTAAAAAGACATTATAAAGAAATTTACATATGCATATATCTGTTATAGTGAGTATACTTCGAATGTAGGTATCTACCTATAAAGGGGGATATTTTTTCGGGGTAGTGACTTTCTGAAAGTAATTCTAAGGAATAGAAACACAAAACTGCATCCTAATGGGTCAACTACCCAAATGTTTTTTTTTTTTTTAAATGGGTAATAAATTTTTGCACAACCATGAAACATAATGTATGGCAGATTCTTGAATTTACATGTTATAACGTTGCACAGTAATCTCGCCGAATTTTCAACCTGTAAGAGCGACTTACAGCAGCACACATATCAGGTGATCATAATGCACCATTTGTGGCCTCGCTAATTAATGTCGAAGTCAGGAAACCCAGCCTAACACACACTTCTCACTCTGATCAAACACAAAATCGGAATCAGATTTAAACACGCGCCTCCTAATCCGCTCATTCCCATGGCAACGTCGAATCCTGCTGATGATTGGTAACCCCGAGTCATGCACGAGCTCGCTCAGGCTTCATATAGCATCACATCTCACGGAGTTGCGTCTCTCTGAGCTTCGCTACCGGGACATCTCGTGTTGCTGCAGCAGACTGAGCTTCATCTTTTCCGTCATGGTTGAGCAGTTTGTTGGAAGCTGGAATTTGGTTTCCAGCGACAACTTCGACGAGTACATGAAAGCTGTCGGTATGCTGTACTTTAATTTGAGTCAAAGAGTTATTATGTTCCATGGGTGCCTTGGAAGGACCCCCAGTTTCAGGAGTGACTGGCTGCAGATTTACCAAAGAAGCTACATTCAGAGAAGGAATCCTGATTAAAATCCTTTCTTTATTGTAGGTATGGGGTTTGCCACCCGCCAAATGGGCAACATGACCAAGCCTAAACTAGTGGTCAGCGTGGGAGAAGATGGGGTCATTTCAATGAAGGCTGAGAGCACTTTCAAGACCACAGAGATAAAATTCAAGCTGAATGAGGAGTTTGATGAGACAACAGTAGATGGACGAAACACAAAGGTGGGTTGCCTTACAAGCACATCATTTAATAACAATATTTGTTACTAACCTTTTTGTCATTCTTTCTTCCCTTTTTAAAAGTCCATATTCACTTTTGAAAATGGCAAATTGATGCAGAAACAAATGTGGGAAGGAAAGACTACAACACTGGACCGAGAGATTCAAGATGGAAAACTTATAACTGTGAGTAAAATCATTTGTGTTGTACTGTTCAAAACAAAGAATCAAATGTCTTTACAGATGCAAACAAAATGAAATGACAGTTTAATTATAAAAGTTTACAGGTATGCACACATGCACACGCAAACATGCATAATTGTGCAACAGAACTGAAAAATGTCCAAACAGGAAATGAAATAAAGTAATTAGAAAAAAGGCATTATCTGTTCTTGTCAAAGTAAACATAGATGTCAAACAGAAAAAGCAGACAAGCAAAATTCTGTTCTTAAAACAATCCAATCCAAAACAAACCTCATTCCTAAAATTTAGTACCTATGCAATCACTTTCAACTGAGTGACAACAGGACTGTCTAACACTGGATTTCTTTTTTCAACAGACATGTTTCATGGATGATGTTGTTGCAGTGAGGACTTACGAGAAGGCGGCATAACATCGTTTAGTTAGTGCTTTGACCTCTTGTCATCATGAAGGTGTATGCTCTGAGCTGTTGCAAAAAAAATGGCAATAAAGTTTTAACTGTAAAAAACCCATGTGTTGGATTGTGGTTAATGAATATACTAATCCTGCCCTCTGTATGTACATTTCATTTTGATCCAAATTTCACAATCTGCAGGCAATTTTAAAACCATTTAAAGGCTAATTTGGTTTGTATTGGAAAAACGTTTTACCTAAAGCACTTTCAGATAGATATAATTATTCTTACTTTTAATCAATATCAAAATAAATACATATTACAGCATAATAAGCTCTGGTAAATACTAATATTACTTAAAAAGCTAAACTAATTAGCTACTAGCATTATTCCAATAAGCACTGACCTAATTTTGAACTACTTTAATGGCTTTGAGTCTAATACCTCTTCAGGTTTTATAGACTGGCACCATGGCCTGCTGCCAATTTTTTGCCAAGTTTTTATTCATCTATTACTCATGAAAGTTATCTGATTGGCTGAAAATATTCAGATCTAAAAGCTAAAAAATTTTAGGTACAAAGGCCTTTTGTTGAAGCAAAGGCGACATGCAGCCCTCATGACAAGGATGTGAGTATATGGGGAGGTGCAAGGCCAAATCCCTACTTGGGGTCAACCTGTAACCCCAGTTTGTACCAAGCCTCTTGTTTTGGGTGCACAGATCAGTTCAAGCAAGTGCACATAATTTGTTTTAATTAGGGTTCTTTGGAGCAGTAGGTTGAGGCACAAATCCTCAAAGATTTCCAGATTTGTGACCCCATGTGGTGGTCAAGAAACAGTGAGTACCACATTATATATGAACGTGCTACATGTTCTTTTTTAAAGGAAACCAAATTTAAGCCAGTTTCAACAATGTGTTTTGTTGATGCACATTACTAAATCTTAGAAGAGAAATTTAAAAGTTTTCCCAGCTAATTAATTTTTTGGAAACCTTTTTGTTTAGGATTAAACTTACTTAAACTAGTGTGTGGGTGCAGAGGCTTAAAGTAGCAGACTTCCGTAGTAATGGCTTTACCCCCTTAAACACATCACACCATCAGCTGATAAAGTCTTGTATTGTTCAAAATCGACTTAAGCACTCTTTGTTAATTATAAAAGAACACAGTAGAAACATAGAAATCTCAGTTATTATTTCATTATTGTTAATGAGTGTTAATCTATTTCTTAGAATGGATTAGTCCTTGTAGTTTACGTATATCACAATACACATAAAAAAATTCAAGTTTAAAATGTTATTGGAATATGTAGATATGTCTCAAACTGCTTTAGTTTGATCAGCATCCACCAATATGAACCTGTAGACAGTAAAAAAATGCACATAAACAATGCAAAAACAAACAAACAAAATATGGGCTTTAATAATCCACTACTCAGACTAATCCTTTAAGAGGTTATTAATTATAGATTAAGATAAGTTTATTGAAACAAACCCAGATGTCAAATTGTGAGACGTATTGCTTCAGTAGTCTACTTATTAGCTTGAATTATTACATAATGTAAACTTGAAGACCTCAAACGTTAGAATTTCGCTGCAGTTTCTAACTTGTAGCTCTGGTAGTGGCTGGTTCTTCTACAGTAAGCGCCTATTGGACGGTACCACTGTAGCTTGGTACGGGGGTGGGAGGGTGAGATGGGCAATCTGTTCTTACAGTTTTGTGGGAGTATTTTTGTTCAGTTTCATAAATATTTACATTTAAAATTTTCTTTCGAAGTTATAATTATTCAATTATCATTTCTACTTCAATCTAATTTAATCTTGATCCACGTGAATTTGTCCGGAATAGTGCCCTACGTAGTACGCTTGTACGTAACGGAGCGCCTTCAAACATGGCTGACAAAGAAAACACGGTTATGGAAGTCGATAAGGGAAAGAATAAACCTCTTGTTAAACAAGTTAAGCCTCAACATGATAACGTTACCCAAAAAACTGAAAACCAGGACAGTCCAGGAGGAAAGAAAGACGTCGTTACAAGTCGTGCCACGGCGGAATATTGCGAGAAGCTGCAGGCATGGATGTGGCAGTACTATACTGGATATGTGAACTGGCAAAGCTGGCTGGCAGCGACAACCATGTCCCACCCATATTATATACAACCATCCAGCGGAACATCAGCAGCTTTTGATTTCAATTCCCAGAACTGGCACAATAGTCCGTTTGGGCTTCCACTGTTGCCTTATCCACCTGCGGTGACCTCGCCGAGCAGTCGTGTAGGACAAGCCGTGGTAGGGGCAGCAGCGGCCGCTCAGCCGCAGCAGCAGCCGCAGGAGAACGGAAATGCTCAGAGACCAGGTAAGCTACTGGCCTGTGTTGATTGTGGAGTGGTTTACAGGCTGTCAAAGTGTTAGTTTACATCTAAATATCGCAACTTCGTGTACAATATTTGGTCAAAAGCATATGGACGCTCCAGTGTCCACATAGGTCCTCCCTCGCAATCCCTCCGCCCCCATAAGCTAAAACATAACTTAGAAATGTCATCTTCAGAGCGTTTCATCTGTTCCTCTTCCTCCATTTTCTAAGCTGATCGTCTGATGGATTCTTTAACCTTTAATGTCCAGTTGTGCTTAATTGTCGACTCAAGAATCAAAACATTGCCATCCCCCCGACACAGCAAAATCAGCTGTAAATTCCTTATGTAAATTAATTATATATAACCAAAACTCAAAGTGAAATACAGTTTATTTGGTAGCAATTTGTGGTGTGATTGACTTTAATTAATGAGGTTAATTAATCTGGTGAGATCCAGAGGGGAATCTAACACCGCCACCCACCTCACTTTATGTTCTTCTAGCACAACCTTTGTATATTATTATTTTAAATAATATGTAAGTAGTCATTTTTCTGTTGTTATTGCATATATCATTTTCTTCTTGCACTTTCCTGTTTTGCTGCTGTGCTTGTAATTTTACCCTATTCCATAATATGTGTTATACGATAATTTCTTACTAAAATAAGAAATAAATAAAATAGTATGGAAAACTGGTTGAGACAAAAGATTTAATGCTGTCTAAGCCACAATGTTCAGCTACTTATTAATCTTGTTTTGTATCATATTTGTGTTTTGTTTATTTCCTTAACAAAAAAAAAAAAAAAAAAAAAAATTGGTGCTGGGCTATATCACATTTTAAAAGACAAACTTGTGGTTAACCTGGTTGAATCTCAGCTTTGTTTGAAGATACTTTGGAACACTTCCCAAAGGAAGCAGGATCACTTTTGTCCAGATAAGACTGGGGACCTGTTTAACTTAGCTTCTGTGCTGTTTTTCTTCAGGTCGGGAGTACAGCATTCCTTCACCTCTCCAAAGACTAATGGCAGAGATGGTGGATTTTTGCATATTGTTTTTCATCAAAGCAACCATTATCATCAGTGTTATGCATCTCAGTGGAATCAAGTGAGCTGTTTTAATTTATGTAATTTATGAGTTGCAGCTTTTTTTGCTCTTTAAAAAGAAAGAAAAAAGTAAAAACAAAGAAAATTAAATATTCTTTGAGTCTGTAAAAAAAAAAAAAAAATCCCTTTATTTTCCAGAGATGTTTCCAAGTTCGCCATGCACTTCATAGTGGAGGAGATTGATGAAGATACATCGATGGAGGAGCTACAGAAAATGATGCTTGTTGCCCTTGTGTACCGTATTTTAGTTTGTTTTTACGAGGTGAGGGCTGGTATGAACGTTTTCTTCTTCTAATCTCAAGTGCCTGAAATGAGAGGCTGAACAGTGCCCTTAGCTGAAGTGCCAACTCTTTAATCGAGTTAAGTAAAACCTTCAACACCTTTCTCTGTTTAGATCGTGTGCATTTGGGGAGCAGGAGGAGCCACTCCAGGGAAGTTTCTCATCGGACTCAGAGTTGTCACATGTGACTCATCAGTTCTGGTTCAGCCCAACAGGATACTTGTAATGCCAGCAACAAATGTCTCTCTGTCTGCGTGAGTATCCCATGCTAAAAGCTGTCTTTCCAAAAGTAGTTTTGCAAGTAAACAAGCACAGCCTTAAATTATTTAATAGAACTACTGTTTCTGTCTTTTCTTGCAGATCAACTGTCCGAGCATTGAACAAAAACTTCTCGATTGCCTTCTTTTTCCCCGCCTTTATCACGCTACTCTTCTTTCAACACAACCGGACTGTTTACGATATGGTTGCTGGAACAATTGTTGTCAAACGGTCCAGGGTCAGATGACACTGAGGTAGCCAGAAGAGGTTTCTAGTGTCACTCTGAACAGTCACAATGGGATGTATTTATATTTTTATTAAAAAAAATGCTCACAAAGCTCGGACATGGCTATGTTGAGGAACACAGGAGATTTTGAAACACATCAGTATGAAGCATTTCAGGGTTTTGTTTGTTTCTGACACACTGTTTTTCTGCATGTATGTCTACATGCTGCTTTCAGCATCTGTTCCTGTGCCACAAGTTTGATTTGAACACAGGAACAATGACAGTATATGCACCTTTTTATTAACACAAGCTTTGCCTTTATTCTTTAAAAAGTAATTTTCCAGATTTTGGGTGAATGTGAAGTATATGTCAGTATTTAAATAGTTGTTCTTGCATTAATGAGATTTGAACACTTGTATCTCTTTATTTTAACCCCGTTTCCAAATACAGTATGTTGGGATGAGCGGGGATTTGTAGAACAATAAACCCTGTATTAACTTATAACACAAACACAACACGTCAAAAGCTTGTGACTGGGGAATTTTATTATTTGACTAAAAAAAAAAAAAAAAAAGAAGAATGTTTCCTTTTAAATTTGTTGCTTGCAACACGTATATAAAAACAGTTTTTTGCAGCCGTTTTTACTATTGTATTGCATCACCTTTTAACAATGTGCTTGAAAGCTGAGGAAGCCAGTTTTAGCTTTAAAGAAAAACACTTCTCCCTTCTGCAAATTAATCTTATTTTAGAAGTTGTGAATGACAGGAATTAACAGAGGTTTAAATAATGATACATGAAGGATATGAATAATAACAGTAGGTATGATGCACATTGTCCAAAGTTAAACCACACCCTAAATTTCACTCGTTCCTACAGTGTCCCACACATTAAACCAGAACCAGTAACATCGTACCATTGTGGTATTTTATTTGCATTTCAAAATGTGCAAAACATTAATAGAAGCTAGACCTTTCGTCCCTGAAAATAATGTGTTGTGGATGGCTGCACATGTTGCTCCAAACCTGTATGTATATTGTTAAGCTTTAATGTTATATTAACAGATGGGGAAGTGACTCTGCCATTTGCATTAATGCAGCACCATACCTATCACCGATGCTGATCTCTGAACTCTGATGAAAGGCCAGATGGTCTCCTTCTTCCTCCAGTTTTATACTCTGTTTATGCATAAATGAGCTATTTTCACATGTGTTTCTCTGCATGGTAACTTGAACCATGTTCCCTGACAGTAGTTTTCAGGAGTGTTTCTGAGCTCATACAGTAATTTTTACTACAGCCATTCAGTTGGGATTCTCATAGTACTTACAATGATAACGCACAGATAATAAAATCCCAAGAGTCTTTGCAACTTCAAATTGTGCAAGGATATTTTTTAAATGGTTGTGCATCTGCTGGTTACGTTTCACACAGTTGTGAATTGTCACTGACTTGTTACTAATTAATCCAATTAATAAGTGCCTAAGTTTCAACTTCTCTGTAATGAGTTTCTGCAATCAAACTGAGCATGAACATGCATTGGAGAAAAAAAAGGCTTATTCCTATTAAAATATAACATAGTGTCTTGGTACTACTCCTGATTTGATTAGAGTGTGTGTGATTTGCAGATGATTGTTTTCTGTTTGTATGCACATAAAAAACATGGGTTTCTTGCTTGGTAGCTGCTGGGATAGACCCCCTTCCTCCCAATGACCCTAGAATGAAATAAGTGGGCAAAGAAAATGGATGGATGGGTCTTTTAAGATTTTTTGCCATTGTTTCCACATTTGTTCTGACAGCATGTGTGTGGCTGAAATGATGATGTAATATACATTTCCTGTTATTTTTTTAATGTTATTATTATTTTTTTGCACTACAGATAAATTAATCCACCAGTTCCATGCAATATGATCAAAATTGTCTATTAACTGTGCTTTTTGATCATTATTAGAATACTCCAACCCAGCATTATACCATTAATACACTGTTGTTTCAGCTTTCTGATGGAAGCATTTATCTTTTTATCATAAGTGCTAATTTTTTATGTCAAGGGTTACTCTGCAAACACTTATTTCTTAAAAAGAAAGCTACAGAAGCACATGAGTATAAATAGGGGGTGGAGGGTAAAGAAGCATATAAAGGCATAAAAGGGCAAAAACAGCATCAATGAATACCTAGAAAAATTACAACTGGTCTCTAGTCACTTTTGAAAAACCTGCGTATGCTGTAACCTCTGGTGGTATTATCTAAATTAAAAATAATTTGTGTTACTTTTTAACTCAATATTTGTTGTATTTTCTAAAGTGAAATCTAACGCAGTTATTATTTTACATACCATAGTAGGAACAGACATGTCTAATGTGCCACTGTAGAAGCATCAGTTAAGTCAGTTTTCATTGAGAAAGGAGACAAATTAAATAAGTTAAAGTGAACTACTTGCATTACAATGAATCAACCTTTATTAAAGAATCCATTAATGTATGTTTTTTCTTGTAACAGGATGAGAGTGTCAACGTTAAAGTTTGGCTCCATCTAGTGTTTATTTGTGACTGTTATGGACATGATTTTCTCCTGGGTTGATTCTAACATGTCTGTGTGATCGTCATTCATCATCACACAAATCCATTCGTTCCATCTGCTCACAACAAAAAGCAATCTTCCCTAAATCTAAGAACAGCTGCTTTTTCAGACATTTCTCCCATAATTTTAGTTTTCTGGCATGTTACATACATCCTACTTGGAGGGGACTGTGGAAGCTCTGATTGTTGGCAAGTGTTGACATGGTGACTGTGTAAGTCGCAGTAAGTGGCAGCTTCAGATGACAGCCCCAGATGGTACTGCCAGATTACTGAGTGAAACCCCCCCTTACACAGTACACTAGCAGACACATGCACCTAGGACACATCATACCATAGGCACTGGATTAATATAACCCAGAGACCAGAAGACCTTCCCTGAGGACTAGAAAGGAGGAGCAGGAGGAGAAATGTTAGTTCAACTGGGAACTCATGTAGAATGAAGTGTTGTAAAAAATTGAAATCATCATCAATTGAATCATTGAAAACTCTAGTTACACTTGCTAACATTTGATGAGTGGCATGGCTGAGTTATTTTCTGAGAGTAAGAATGAATAAAAATTTTAGTTTTTGCTTTATTTGTTTATGATTTATTCAGTGATATATATTTACTGAAGAGATTAAGACATGATGGTGGGACAAAAGCTGAACTGGATATGTGTGCAAAGAGTTAAGTCTGTAATATTTTCATATTTTTCCCATTGCCTGTCATTTGGTGTCTGATGCCATGCTTAAAAAACCCATTTCCTTGCTGCCACATGGCATGCCATACGGCATGGAGTTGATGTGGTGTTCAGCCTGAGTTCCTGCCACCCTTCCTGGCTCTTTTAACAAGGGAGTCATCCACAGGCAGCATGGGGGGCTCACAGCTTTCTCTGACAACCATGTGTTCTTGTGTCTGAACAGAGCCATGCACAGGCCAGAGAGATGCGGTAAGCAGTCTGGGCTCATATGGACAGAAATCTTCTCAGCCAGTGATGATAGGTCCTTATTTTCTTATTAGCTCTTTAATGTTAGCAGGTGGCAGCTGCGCTTCACACACAGCAGGCTCCAGTGGTTTTGAAGAAGTGGAAAGGTGATGCGGGCTGAGATTCTTCCTTCCATTGTTATTGCTGCTGTTCTTCTCTCAGTGTGTCTGTTGGTATTCCTCTCAAGTGGAGCCAGTAATTACAGGCTGGCTGCGTTCTGTCTGAGAGGAAAGGGCTGTTGATGAAGAAACCTGTTGACTGGGGAGGGAGATGAATGCCTGGTCTAAGAGATTTCACCAAGTAACAGTGCATACCTTAAATATTCACAAATTCATATACATTTTAAGCATTTGTTGTTCTTTTGTGGACCTTTAGGGACTCTATTAACATGGCCACTGACTTAAAGAGAGAAGCTTCTCACACCAATAATTTCTGTACAATTGCTGAGCCAAATCAGCACTGCACTATTTCGATTTATCACCTCTCACAATGGCAATAAATTATGAATGAAGTCCTTCTGGGATGGAGAATAAATAAGAGTGAATGTGATACGAATAAACTCATTTTGCAGAAAAGTACATTGCCTTCGCTCCAGTTCATTTTCCTGTTATAAAAATAGACAAGAATATGAGGTGAGGACAAACTCAGGGGTGATGGGAAAGCATGAAAAAAGGCAGTGAATATGTGTGTTGAAGTGCAGCAGTACGACATTCATAAAATTTTTTGTTTCAACACAGGTTTTTGACAGTTTTTTTAATAGAGAAGATTTCCCCTTCAGGGCAGTGTTTGAGTTGTCAAGACAACCATGGATGCTGCATGAGTAACTTCAGAGAGATTCAGCCTCTTCCTTTTGTTTCTCACATTCGGTTGGTTTCAGGAAACACAATCCAGGATTCAAACTTGAATGTCTAATGTAAATAAAAAGGGTATAAAGCTATTTGTCCACTTTTGAATTATTTGTAACCTAATCACTGCAGCCGCTACAGCGTCCAAGGAAACTTATTTTTATTTCATCACCTCACTGGATTGAAGATGTACTGAATGTATTTGTTGTTCACAGCCTTTGACTTATGAATGAATTCATGTGTTACCATAAAATGACAAAATGTAAGTGCTCTGGATCAAAATATATATATATATATATATATATATATACATACATACATACTCAATCCCAAGGTTTGACTTATGAGACATAAAAATAACAACTACAGAAAAAGCAAAGCAAAATCTGATTTCTAAAAACTAGTTAAATACAACCTCAGAGAAAAAAAGACATCATGATATTTTAAACTCATAATTTATCTTAAAAAAAAAAAAAAAGAAGCCAAAATTTAGAAATGTGGAAAAGTAGAACCCCATGATTCATTAACTCCTAGAACCACATTATGTATTAGTAAGACATTAGTCCTGCACATCATTTTGGAGGAATTTTGGCCCAATCGTCTTTATAATGTTGCTTCAGTTAATTGAATTTAGCAGAAATTCACTTATGTGGAGCTCTCTCTTGGCACCACTGCAGATTTCAGTCAGATTTTTGCAGCACCTCATTTCTTTTCTGTTTCAGACATTCAGTAGAAAATTTGCTGTTTATTTTAAAAAGGGACATATTGCACATTAATGAACATAATTAAAAAATACAACATGTAAATGTGCGCGCATGTAGTGTTACTGCTAATTTGCATCTGTTGTCTCTTGGTAGGTCACCGACAAAAATTCAACAATACACATATAATAACAGGGTACAAACATAAATGCTTGGGATCATTATGCTGTTGGGCTCATCATCCATTTAGACCAAGGTTCAGCTTTTTGACTTTTGGTATACGGAGGAGTTTAACTCTGTGACCATAAGGTGAAGAAAGAACAAGCCTGAATCATTACTTCTCCACCACAGTGCTTGAAAGTTGGTGTGAAGTGTTTGCTCTACTATGCTGTGATTGGTATTCGCCTAGTCTGTGCATTAAAACCAAATTTATTCTAGAGGCCTTTTGGTTTTTATCAAACTCAACTTTGCAAGCCTAAGTTGTGTTGCTATGTTCTTTGTAGAGAACGTATTAACTATATTATCTAATCTTGTTTTTGTTTTTTTGTTTTTTGCATTGTATGGTCTGACCTTGGGGTGAACTTGCAGAAATGTAGATCCAGTTTAGCAGAAATTCCACTTTCAATACAGTTTCCTTGAATATGCCACTTATGAATAGTCTTTCTCGTTGTACAACAATAGAATCCAACTTGCCTGGAAATGCCTTGTAATTCTCTCCAGGCTGATATGTAGTCAACTTCTGATGACTTTTCTCCATGGGATTGAGTCAACACACACCTGAATGCTCCAGACCAGCAAACTACCCCAACCTCTGCTTTTATAGAGGTGCTCACACTTGCTGATAATAAGTTATTAAGGCCATTTTATTAACCGAACCTGGCTGTCACTTACCCTTGAAGCAGTAAGGATCTACTTAGTTTTTTATTTATTTTTTTTTTTTTTTTACACCACTCATATTCTCACTAGGAATTAATAATAAAAGTATGATACAGTATAACAGTGCAAATCGAAAGTTAGTTTCTGTTTTGAGGGCCCTCTGTCAGATGATTCTGGTTCTGGTTCTGAGCTTAAAGTGGGCAGGAGGATTTGGAAACCTGAGGTCACTAAGGCCATTTCAGAGGGTCATGCTCATTTCTTCACAATCCAAACATGGCACTTGTAACAGAAGATATAGCATGTCACTAAGTTATAAAATGTACTCCGAAATGATATATATGTTTCCAAATTAATCTTACTCCTTTTTCTATTCTAGTACAGAAGAACTTCTGGGCTCCACATTTTTTTTTCTTTTTTTTTAAAAACACAATCTGGTACATGTCTGATTCTTTTAGTTCGTGTACTCAAACCTTTCTGAGTGCCTTCAGTGGCTGTATTCCTCCTCCACAAATTACTCCCACCCAATCCTTTAGTTGCCTAAACTATGTTCTGGAGATGTGCGTAAGCACTGCCTTGCTATTTTCAGCTGAATGAAGAGTCTTGGCACTTGGACTCAGGATGAAATCTGTTTTGTTCTGCTGAATTTGGCTCCCACCACATGCACAGTGTCTACATAAAACACAGTTAAAGAATCCAGTTAAATGGTGACCTACAGTAAAACCACAACCATTTGATTGAGAAGCATGACTTTTAAGTAATTCATTTTATGTCTATCATGCCAGAGGAATCTGCTATCCCTAGCAACATGATTACACAATGTTTTATTCAGAGCACAGCAAAGATCTGATTGTTTTTGGATTTGTTTGTAGGAAATAGATGGCTTGCAGAAAACATAAATAATAGTAATAACCATTCTCTTGTAACAGGCTGATTAAATATTTGTTAATCTACTGGTCCACAACAGAATCCATTCATATTTAGTTTTAGTTGTTTTGAATGGGCATAATTTGAAGTTAAAACATCCCCTTACTTCTCTATATGATGTGGCAACCATCAGAGTTGAAGAAAGTTCACAAATTATGCTTTATTGGCTCTTCATAATGAAATCTATGATTAACTTTGAAATAATACAAACTTTAGAAGAACTGGAGTACCGCTTATTTCTATAAAGAGCCAGGAGAACATTTGCTGGATTATAGTTTAGACTTGCTCCTCACATTATGAATTATTTTTCCGAGAACCCTGTCCATGGTTTCTAATTTCGCAACTGAGCAGCTGTTATTAAACATAGATGTATACAATATCAGCTAATGAAAATACTGAAAACTGAGTAGATTTTATATTCAAACTCCTGTTACAAGAGCACACACTCAGAAAGGAAGGTGAGGTTGGTATCACCTGCCTGATGGGTTTGCTGTCCTTTAGCTCTTTTCATTAACTGTTGAATTCAAAGGCTTTCAATAGGCTCTTTCAGTGTGTCATGCTACACCACCATTGAGCTACAGCCACGTTGCCACCCATCTTTCTTAATGGGGACTGGAGACTGTGGAGCTGCCTTGTTGCCATGGCAGCAAGCACTTTCACATTCTCCACACATAGTGTGGAGTATGCATGTTGTTCCTTCCAAAGTGGAGCACGCCGTGGCAAAGACAAGTCCGCTCTCAGACAAGACAGAGTTGGGGTTATTTACATCCCGCTCTGAAACCACATGCCCTCCCGATACCACCGCTCACACTCGTACTTCCCTCTATTACTAATGAATTCAGTTTCCCTTTAGTTCCTCTCTTGTAATGAACTTAGCCCCAAAATGTACCTTTCACGAGTCTTTAAGGTTTCCTGTTGATTTTCACAAGATTTAGAACAAGTGGAGCCCAACTGGATTCTTGGGGAAGGAGACTAAAAAAACATTTGGTAAAAAGTGGATGTTATGTGCAGTTTTAAAAGATTTTATATTAAGTCCTGTAATAAGTAAGCAGCTTTATAGTTGGCTTCATGTCTAAGTATATTACCCAATGTCAGCTGTGCCTGGCTCCAATCCGTGGAGACACTCAAAGAAATAAACTATTTGCAAGAGCATTTCATTTTTCTAACATAAAACCATAATGGAGATTCTTAGATACTTTCCCTGTCTAAGTAAGCTTGGTTTAAACCAAACCAGACAGACGGTATAGCTTAAAACACTGAATGCTGACACAAATGCCACCATCTGAGAAGATGAATCTAGAGGATGAAGCAATGTGTAATGTTTTTCATTTTTTGCAAGAAAAAATTGTGGAATCTTCCTGCAATGTAGGGAACAGTGATGTATAATGTTGCCTCATTGTTTCCCACTTATGACAGTATGACAAGAAAACATAACTGAACTATGCTGATAGTTGTTGCAGACCAACTTATGAAAAAACTCCATTAATATCTGCATGTGCTCACATTTTCACTCAAAATAAAGATGAGGGTTATGCTCCACTTAATGACTGCTTTTGATAAACATAACTTTTTGTACATTTATAATGCAATAATTTGTTAAGTAAGTAAATAGAGCTTTGGTTATATGTTTTTCCTTAATTCCATAGTTTCTCCCCAATAACAACCTACACTAATTTTGGTATCGCTAGAGCATAACTAACAAAGACAGTTTTGCAAGCTACTCACAGCTAGCTCTTCTTAGCTAGCTAGTTAGCTAAACAAAGAGCTAGCAGAGCAGGAATTTCATTAATGTATTCATTTTTTATTTTAAAAAATTTTATACAGATTGTCTACGATTCTGTACACAAGCAAATAGTGGAAAACAACCTTCTATTTCCTAATTTTTGCATCATACAGAGTTCCCAGTCCAGTGAGTATGTGTCATTGATACATGTCTGGACATGTCTCCTGTAGTAGAGGTGCCATGTTAGCCGCTTGAAGTATATGGTGAGGAGTCAGAGCAGAATGCTGTCATGATGCCTGGATAATGTTTGGATAATTGTTGGCTTGACACCTGCCAGTTTCAGGGTAATGCTATTAATTGCTTTCTTTTTTGGGGGGGGGGGGTTGGGTTGGGTGGAGTGGAAAAGACAGACTTTGAAAGAATTCAGCAAGAAGTTGAAGTCTTGGTGGATTAGTGTTATAACCTGCAGCAGCTGGTTTAGTTTTCATGGTGTTTTTTTGCCCCTAATACAGTGCAGGAAAAGCTACTGAAAGCTACTGTGTGTCTGTGTGTAAGTGAGAGGGGAGGTACATAGCAACATAACTGTTTTTAGAAACTGTGGAATTTAACTATTGTATATTTGTCAAGCCAGTGGGGAGCTGCTGGTGCAAGACTCACTATCACTATTAGTAGGCTACTGATATCACACTACTGTGTGGAGCTGTTTTTAATATCTAATGTCTATAATGAATCTTGTTTTGATTTGCACGCCCTCTAATTTTGTTTGCACCACAAACTGAAATGTAACACTTGCAACACAGTTTGTAGTTATCTCCTAAATAAAAGAAAACATGCAACCAGACCAGCAAAACCCCTCTGCCAGTTTGAACCATAGCAGCATCAAAAAGTATTTAGTAATATCTATAAAGATGCCAACAGATTGCCCTTATTTATGCTGAAGAGTTTTCTTGCACAGAAATCCCAGGGGAAGCGTCTGATCACAGCCTCATTCTTGATCTCTTCTTTACAGTGAACATGCTACTCTGTGCAACTAGCACTGGATATAGTATTCTAGTTCAGCTCACATTCCTGACATTAATTTTCCACCTACAATTCAAATTGAATCATTTAAAGGCAAGGAAACGACAGTCGGTGCCCTTACTGTTTGCTTAATGGGGTTATGAAAAGTTGCTTTTCATTCCCCGGCTGCTAGGTATAGTGTAGTTCCTGAGGTTTAGTTTTAGTTTTTTTTGTAGGAATATGAGTCACAGTAAGAAGATGAGGCTGCAGCTGCTTGGCAGGGAAAACACATAACACATTTTTTCTCTGGTTAAACAGCTGAGAAAACACAGCTTAAATATGTGCATTCAATATGTGTGTGTGAGCATTTGCATGCTTGATAATGTGATCAGTTGTGTCTTTGTCTTTCACCTTTAGCAGCAACAACAAACTGTAGCTGTATAAAAAATCTTGTTTGACATAAACTGAAGCCAAACTGAACTTGCACAGTAGCCTGAGCATAAGCTGTACACTTTGTTGCAGTACTATGTAAAATCTAGAGACTAAAAACTTGTTTTTCATGTGGTGATTTCAACTACAAATGTGATGATTCACATTTTCCACAATAAGCTTATAAACACTAAGTGCATTTGTGTTCCAACTCTACCCATGTAGCCAACACCCATTCATAATGCTGTAAAACTGCCTTATAGTAGATATATTTTTACAGCACTGTGAGAAAGTCTTGAGCAATCAGCCATTTTTATATATTGGCAGGAAAAAAAGAGAAATACAATGATTTATTGAGTCATGGGTCAACATACATGGAAAAACTATTTATGAGGAAAAAGCAGCGATTGTACAGTTCTTATAGGTTTGAAGGTTAATATTTATTATTACCACATTTATTTTTCAACACACTCAAAATCCTCTTTGACAATCTTCAAGTAGTCTTAAGAAATAGTTCTCCAGGTTTCTTAAAGGACTTCTAAAGTTTCTCTTTGGATGTTGGCTTTCTTTATTTTCATTCTCTGCCAAGATGATTCTACCTTGCCTCATTAATATTGAGGTCCTGGGCTTTGAGGAGGAATCATAACTCCAGTAAGACCTGTTGCCACCAATTTTCAGTCCAGTTTGCATCTTTTAGCCTTTTCTCTCACTTTTCTCCTTCTTTTCCATTCCTAATGGCTTCTTAACAGCCACTCTTTATAAAAACCATTTGAATGACATTTTGTTTAGTAAATGGTAGCTGGATCAACTAGAAGAGTCAGACGCATCGCTCAGGCCTTGTTCATGGTCTTTGTTGGATTCTTTGTTATAAGAGTATAACTTTCACATACTATGCATCTGATAAAGATATTTTTGAGTCTTGTCATTTCTTATTTTGTCTTCCACTTGTCCAGTTTCCTCAGTTTTCTATGGACACATTGCACACACACTGAGATACTGTATCTAATAGCTTTTTGGAAGTCACTGTGTTGGTGTGAAAGTGCCATTTTATGCCTGTCAAACTGAATTATTGCTGTCATTTTCAGAAGATGCAACTAAGGAAATTGTAACAAATTATATGTCTTTGTGACAGGCTGGTTTGCGACAGCCTAGAGACCATTTAAAATGGGCTCTTTGCTAAATTTTCTATTGTGTGGACCCAACCCTGGCTCATCCCTTGAATTTGGTGCCTTTTATATTTTTGAGTGATTATTTGGGCAGTGTTAAGTGGCTTAACAAACAACATAAACAAGAACACATTTGTCTGAAAAAGGTCAGGTACAAGGACTGGATGGAAACTACCAAAGAAGCAGTCAATGTCCAAACTGAAACTTTGAAAGATCTTCAGAACGCTTGGAGAATTTTGCTGGCAGCACTGCTGCTAAAAGTGGACAAAAAAACTACCTTCTTGGAAAAAAAATTACAAAGAAATAATGAGTAGCTGGAGGCTTTTTGCATGATATGCCCATTCTAAAATATTATCAAATTTATTTCAGTTCATTATGTTATTAATGCTGGAATTTAACGTTGCAAACATCAGTTATAGAAAAGATGAAGGCTGAAATTCCACAACAGCAGCTGATAAACCATAAAAACTAAACTTACTGTGCTATTCATCACCTTAAAAAGTAGATAGCGCAATAGGATTCTGTCACTGATGCAGTTGATCTGTTATGTTTCTGCTGCATGATGTTGGCCACCTTGCAAATTTCCTTAGATGTGAAGATTTAAATGTCACCAAGTAACGAAATCAGTTTGACATCAGTTTATAGAAAGCAGACAATCTTTTTAATTGAATATGCTTCAACAGTTCCTCTGTTTCAACTAAAAAACACAGTTTAAAAGCAATGATTTTTACACTGTCACAGAACAATAAAAAGCCAGTTGGGTAATATTTTATATACATTAATTCACAACATGCAAAATAGCACCTTACAGTTATTAACACAACTCATACCTACAGTGGGTACATTAGTGAGAAAGTTAATATTTGCTCCTAAGTGCTTTTGTGAGTGTTTAAGCGTCCATTAGGATTTCTGTAGAGGTTTATTATTTTCTCTGTGTTATGTTAGGAAAATTGTATTCATGCAAACCTGAGCTGCAGAGGAGCAGATAGCAGGCTGGCCTGGTGCTGAGGTTCCTGTCCACAGACTGTACTGTGAGCTGCAGAGGTAAGCAAGGAGGAGGCCTCTGGATGAGGAGGGCCCCTGTGCCAAGTGACTGAGTGGGGGGTGTTTATCAGCGTTGGCTGTCTGGATGGAGGAAATATCTCTTGAGAAGAGATTGTGTATGCTTGGTGAAACCTACGCTGTTACTTTGAGTCACTCTGCAGCTGAAAAGAGGCAGAGATTGTAAACATATGCATGGCAACTCACAGTGCAGATTAGGAGGAGATTTGTATCTGTGGAAAAAAATGCCTATAAAAATGGACAAGAACGAAGCAGTGCATTTTCAATCTGTGCAGTTTAATCCTCTGTTGTTTTGCACGTGTGCATAGTGTTTATGCATGTACACAGCAATGCGACTTTCTCACAGTAGTTCACATTCATGTAGTACGACTGTCTGAGCAAACCTTTACTGAATCTCCAGCTCTCTCTCCCTCCTCACTCTGTCTGTTGCTCCGTCCTCCCTCCTCCTCTCTGTGTGTGAGCGTAGTCTGGGCGCCGAGCCAAGTAGAGTGTGTTTTTTTGAATGAATACCTGATGCGGCTGATGAGGCTGGCTGGGGGAGGAGCTGTGTCAGTGGAGTACTGAGAGAGAGAAAGAAACAGGAGGAGGGAGGGAGGTAGAGAGGGAAAGGAAGGGAGGCAGAAGCACACACACAAACACACACAGAGCGCAGGAGACAGAAAAGCAACCAGGCAGAGAGGGGAGCTGGCGGGCTGGTGGCCTTGCATAACACACATTGGAACAGCCTTGCGCGCAAGTCTTGGTGTGATCTCCAGCACTGGGGGACTTCCTTTACCATCGGACCACTGCAGGGACAGCACAGCCTCGCAAACCAGATTCTACAGAGAAGGAAGGCAGAGCTGGAGGAGTCACAGCATAAGCTCCACGAGAAGAGAGAACCACAAAGGAGATATTCAGGAAGAGGAGTCCGAGGAAACACGTCTTCAACACACACAAAAACACACACGCTGATAGACAGGAAGAATCCTTGGACATGCTCTGCAAGCAGTGGCTGTGGAGAGACTGGTGAGCTATTCTTAGTACTTTAACCATGGGAGGGGATGGGAGGGGGGGAGAGAAAGGGTCTCTTTTCTTCTTGATTTGTTGCATAGTAGTAATTCTGCCCTGCTACTACACTCATGCACTCTCACTATTAAGCCCCCAGAGACTGGTCACAGCATCTGTCCCCTGATCTGTCCAGAGTCCCAATTGCTGGATTTACTAATACTGACCCTGTTTGTAATCGCTGAGAGGGAACACGTGTATGCACGCCTCTGCTTGTTATATGGTGTGATCATAGTGTGTCAAGCAGTGATGCAGAACTCTGGAGTCATTGTGAAGACAAACAGCCTGAGTCCCACTGCCTGTTCTTACTGTCTGCTGCCACACGGTTGGTCCGCCTCTTAAAGGCACAGACACCACTGTTGCACAGAAAAGGGGACAGAAAAAAATGGCTCTCAGGAATATCAGAAAAATGCAGTACACTATATTGATCTGCTCCGTGGTGTTGAAAGCAGATTTGTTAATAAGGCGGTTGGGCTAAGGTTCTATTTATTTGCAGTGAATCACACATGTACTTATTGTCCACAGTAGTACCTCCCCCTCTGTTTCAAGCCAGAGCTCAGACTGATAATGATGTTTTTGTTTTCTATATATAGCCATTTGCTGTACAGGGTACTCTCTGAGTATCTATGACTAGTCTAGCAGGTGAACAATAATGCATAGCTTGCTTGACATCAGGTTTTTTTTTTATCCTAGCATCTTTCAATGTGCTTCTTTTGTTTAAATCTGGAGCAAAGAGCATTGTTTAAGTACAGTCAAAAATAATTTGGTTTCCTTGTTGATGTCTCTCTGCATAATCCTCCTGCAGAGAAATATTGCTATGAAGACATGGATCAATACAAGGAGTAAATAGTGGATGTGGGAGCATGACAGAGGATTCAGGGCTTTGATGGATGAAGGTGGGGGCCAAGAGAAGCTGGAAACTGCAGCATAAGAGAGGAGATGTAACCCTGCCGGGGGGCCCCTCACCTGGAGACAGCAGAGAGGAGGCTGAGTGAAATAAACTCTTCCACACAGTGATGGTGGACGCACACCACTGCACAAGCTTATCTTTGTGGTTTGTGGTATGGAAAAGAGATCTCATGTAAAGGCTAACTCCATCACTGTCTGAGCTGAAAAGCATCAGTATGATGAACTGAACGGGAACCCTTCTGTCCCTCCAGTCTGTGTTATCATCCCGCCATACATGTCTTAGAGGTGTCAGTCCAGAAACAGGGGACTGACTACGGGTTCCCATGTTGAATGTCTCAGTGTGACGGTCTTCAAAGCTTGCCATTGTTCTCTTTGGTATAAGCCTTATATTTGTTGCTGCTACTGCTCTAATTATAGGCTGACAGTGGGAAACCTAGAGAGGTTTTTGGCTTCTGAGCTGTGTGTGTTAGTGTCCAGGGGAAGAGAGACACCATCCTGTTTTATGTGCAATCTGTTTAAACTAATGATGTGCTTTTGTGGCTTTTGAAAAGGAGTACATGCTGGCTTTGTCTTCCAGTGCTGCTTTAATGATAGGAGGTCCTTGCGCTTCAGATGTGATGTCATTACAGTGTTGACATGGTGTTGCTGAGGTGGGGTTGTTGCTACTGAGCGATGCTGCACAGTGTAGCTCAGACTGTAGCGATGGCTGTGCTGCTGATCGGGGATCTCTCAGTGAGGCGGGGGCAATGGCGCTCCAATACTGCAGGCACTGCTCAATGTGGGTCAGGAGAAGCAGCACTCTGTCTTCTCCCCTTCGCCCATCCTCTGTCCTTCCTCCCCAGTCTTAATTGTCTTTCCTCTTTCTCTTGCTCCCCTTTTTCCCTCTACATATTTCTGCATTACCTTACCCCCCCCACCATACCCCCTCCTCCCCCTCATTCTCCTCTTTCTGTCGCTGTTTCTCTCTATCTCTGCTGCTCTCCTCCTTTGTTACATCCAGTGGATCTTCCCTGCTGTAAATCAAGCAGAGGCTCTCGGTTCTTTTGAATGCAGTGACCTTGTCAAAACCAGAGTTAGAAGTAGATGCCTCTAAATTGAAAATGACCAAGGTCGCCTTCTGGTTCCCTCCCTGTGTCTTTATGTAACATGTCTGTGGTCTCTTGCTGTAGTGAATCTCTGGTGTAAATACTCTTTAATATTGTCAAATCGTAAAGGAGAGCTCTGTTAAAGTGAATATTTAGGAAGAAAAATTAATGAAGGGCTCTCTGTGTGTAATATACTATATCTCAATGTTGCCTCTGGCTAATGAACAACCCAGAGTCCTGTGCATTGACCCACAGATAAGCTCGCAGGAACAAACAGTCACTCTGAGACACAAATTGAAAATAGAGCTCACTGGAGACAAAAATGCATTATAATTTTGTTACAATCAACAAATCAATCAATAGATGGACTTTTTTTCTTGTCTGTCCATGTTTTAACATGTTTATGTATAAATGATTGATCCATGTATTTATATGTGTTTCAGTAACTCTTGTCAAAGCTGATAATGTGGTTTAGTGAGGTATAGATTTGTGTTTGCATACACCAAAATCCACAATGTCCATAGCTTTTTCCATTCTTTCAGAATTCTTTATAATCTCATTTCAAGCTATGCTGTTTTCTCTTTAAATGTCCACTGACCCAGAGTTCCTTTGTGGGGGTGGATGTTATATTTACAATACAGTACAACCCCACTGACTCAACACAAGGTCTGGGACTGTTACAATAAAGACAAAAACACAAGCTCCTCTTAGGCAGTCTCCAAGTGCTGTTATCCTTTCACTCTGCTCTGCTCTCATACAATAGACCCTGTAGCAAGATAACAGCAACGCGCAGCCATGCACATACCACACTGCACATAGATACACAAACTCTGCAGTTCATAACACTCCCACCTGAAAAGTGACTTTTAAAAGAGGCTTTTCCAATTTATGCAAATGATGATGTACAACATTGTTCTGTACTTTGTGTGTGTCATATGTGATTAATCATAGGGAAGCAGGTTACTTTATGACAGTTAGTTCATATAGATACTTCAGGGGGATCTCTAGGGGTTACGCTTGGAGGAAAATTAGACTAGACCACATGTTTTGTTTAAGTGCATGAGATAAATACAAATCTAATGGAGTGCTTGTGCCTGGTTCCACCTAACGGCATAACAAAGAACAACACTATCAAAAACTTGAAAAGCTTAAAAGTGAAGTATTTTTATGTTTGCTGTTTTGCATTTGCATACCTTCAGAAACATTTTGAGAGGTTGGTTATAAACACAGGCTGCTAATTCTGATTCTGCAGTATAATTTGTTTGACATTTTTAGTTTAGTCAAGTCAAATTTTTTGCAAGACATAAAATATATCTTGCAGGGATATACTGTGTATATATATTAAAAAGAAATGTTAAAATCTAATTTCACCTTGCCTGGATGTCTGATTCTTCTCTTTGTCTACAGATTCCTGTTGACATCGTAAAAGAGGGGGATTTGTCAGAGATGATTCCTCATGAAGTTTATGGAGCTCAGTTTGTGAGCTGGAGTAACTTCATCTTCTCCTGTGTGAGACCTGGAGCTGTCCATCAGTGAACACAAGAAGAGCCAACGTATCAGAGACCACAGAGAGGCTCATCGCTGCACATAAACACCGGGCAGAGTTAAGAGTGTTTGGAAGCAACCTCAGAGGAACATAAAAGTAAGACGAGGAAACTTTCAGATCACAGCTGCACAATGAAAGCAAATCAAGAGCGGAGCAATGGATGCC
The DNA here is from genome assembly GCF_017639745.1 of Melanotaenia boesemani. Taxonomy (NCBI): domain Eukaryota; kingdom Metazoa; phylum Chordata; class Actinopteri; order Atheriniformes; family Melanotaeniidae; genus Melanotaenia; species Melanotaenia boesemani. The sequence goes on along the minus strand of NC_055687.1, from coordinate 20,232,228 downwards.
TGCCTCCTAAGAAGCGTGAGATCCTGGCTCTGGAGCAGAGGCCAGTAGTAGTAGCTGCAGCAACACCTCCTGCTGTAGTGGCCACCGACAGTCCCCATACTGAGAACTTAGCATGGCTAGCCAGTGTGGCAAGTGAACGCTGTAAGTCCAGGGATGCAGAGAGTCCAAGATGCCCTCTCCCCTCTACTTCATCATCTTCTCCTTCCACTTCTATCCCTTCCCCAGCGACTCCCCTGTCTGCAGTGCCCTTAGCCTCTCTCCCCGCAGTTTACCCGACTGCTCTTCCCCAGCAAGCTGGGACTATCCAGTTAGCTCAGCTGGGACCAAATGTGCAGTTCATTAGCTCTGGTCCCTACACTGGATACATCTCCTCTCACATCATCTCAACTAATAGTGGTTCTGCACCAAACAGCTCTGCCATAGTAGGACAACGTGGCCAGCTAGATGGTTACACCACTGCCCTTGTCTCCCCCAACACCAAAGGTGAACAGCAGTTTCAAATAGGCCTCTCCCCTACAGAGCTGGCTCCTGTGTCACTTCCAAGCTCCCCACAACTCACCAGCCAGTACATCCATCTGGATAGCAGAGCACCTCTGACAGTCAGTGGAAATGCTGTGACGTCACCCACAGCCCACCTCCAGCTTCACCCTCAAACAACTGTCCTCCCCCAGACGCTCACACTTGCTCCTTCACAGCTCGTGGTTCAATATGCAGATGGTTCAGCTGGAAAGAAACCAGAGGGACATGCTAAGGGTGTGTTGAATGGGGAATCAGAGGTGGTCAAACAGGCAAAAGCCTCTAGTCAGCCAGCAAACCATCAGCAGGTCCAGAGCTATGAGGCCAGACATGTCCTTCTACCTGCTGACTATGGCCAAAACCCTGCAGGGCTCCAAACCTCCTATGTCCTTGTTGCCCAACCTAACCACGGAGCTGAACATGAAACTGGCTCTAATAAAATCTCCTTAATCCAAACTGAGAAAGGAAGCATCTGTTTAGGGAAACCAGTGAACAGAACATCCACTTTCACTGCCTTTTCTTCCTCAGAGGTGGTGAAGTCTGTTGCTCCCCATACTGTCATCCAGACCTCTCTGTCCCCTGAAGAGCTACCAGCCAATCTCTATTCATCCACGCAGCCACCCATCATCGGCTATATCACCAGTGCAAACCAGCATGCTGTCAGTTACCATGCAGCCCTGCCCCAGCACCTGGTCATCCCAAGTGGTCAATCCCTCCTTATTCCAGTCAGCAGTGCCAACAACGGTACGGAAATGGAGGTAAATCGTACCGTCAATGCCCTGACGGCAACCACTACTCCTCAAATATCCACTGCCATGCCCCATGCCTATCTGGCCACTGCCCTGTCCAAGTGTGAAATCCTTGGACCAGATGGAAACCAACCACCTCCTGCAGTGGCACAGCCTCCAGCTTTGCCAGTACTGCCCTCAAACTCTGTTCCCGCAGTGGTGGCAACTCCATCCCCTGCTCCCACTCCTGTTCCAACTCCTGCTCCCACCTCCATCCAAACCTCCCCTTCAGTCCCTCCTTCCTCTTCGCCTGTGGCACTTCCTCCATTCTTTATGCGAGGCTCTATTATCCAGCTGGCTGATGGGGAGCTAAAGCGTGTGGAGGATCTCAAAACAGAAGATTTTATTCAGAGTGCTGAGATCAGCGGTGAGCTGAAAATTGACTCAAGCACCGTGGAGCGCATTGATAGTGGACAAAGTCCTAATGCCGTGGTCATACAGTTTTCTGTGGGGGAGCTCAAAGCCCAGGTAAATTCATTTCTGATTGACTTTTTTGTGTTTTTCACTTTGATTTTAAAATTTGAATGTGTCTTTGGCGCCCCCCAGTGTTGATAGGGAAAAACTTCACATGGCAGACTGCATGAAATAAATAATTCAGCAGCAGAAATATACAGTGTACACAAAGGATAATGAAATTGAGTGGAAAATTTTCTGTAAATACAAATTACTGAAAATGAAAATTCTGCCTGTGCTTCATAAGTTATTGGCAACTTTTACTTCTTCTCATAGATACTAAAATAAAGTCTACATAACAACATAGAGGCTTGGAGCAGATATTATTAACTGATAAATCCAGTCATGTCACCAGTTCTTTTCCATTCACACACTTCTTTGTCTCTGTTAATCATTAATTTTTGGTTGCTTGTCTCCGGCTATCTGTGCTGATATACTGCTGCCAAATTCCCAGTTTAGTAGTTTTTATTTACATCTATTTTTGTACTGCTTATTCCAATTCAGAGTTGCAGGGAAGCTAGAGCCTTTCCCAGCTTTCATTAACATATTTTTCTATTTCTTTTGTGAGATGGTAAAAACAAGTCTGAACTTGTTACTGAGAAACAGCCCATTAAGACTATTTGTCAACTTTCTCCCAACTTGTCTTTACCTCTCCCACTTTACACTGGCAACATCAAATATTTAGGTGTCAACATTTCCCTCAACCTGTCAGAGCATTTTAACCTGAATTATGCATTTATTATAAAAGACTGAAAATGATTTTAGCCGCTGGTCCAACCTTCCACTCACTTTCTGGTCGAATTGCTACAGTTAAAATAAAAACCCTACCACAGATTAACTGTCTATTATTATTGCTACTAATAATTCCCACTGACAGCTGGTTTAAATCACTCAAGTCTATAACAACCAAATTTAAGTGGAAAAAAGAAATTAGCCTTCCTACCATCACCAAGTCACCACTAACTTTGTAAAAATACACTAATCTGCCACAACCCTGCTTTTTTGGCTACAACTAATAAACCCATTCACTTTCCGTCATGGCAACACAAAGGGATCCCTTACGTCCATCACCTGCTTGAACATTTTTTTCAGTGAACAACTAGAATTCATAACTAAGTCAAAGATTGGCATAAACAGTTTGTCCTTTGACATTCACTGAAAGCATACTGAAAATTACAAAGTGCAGGAAAATAGTATCTAAACTCTATGAACTAATATCTAACACAGACACCACAATAATACTACCAATATTGGTACCACCAGCAATTATTTACACACCACCTGGATCTAGCTATCAGTTTTTTTCCTTTTGGAAAATAATAATATTAAAATAAGAAGAAACTCTATTACTACGAACTGCATAATCCCTCCTTCCCTATCTTTTTGTCTGCTAGGTAACACAAAAGAAATAAAAAATCTCCGAATTAGACATAAAAATCTTTTGCTCATTTCTCTAACTATCGCCAAGAAAGTTCCTTAACATTAACCACTGGACTAATCTCCTTACAGAATATATAACAATAGAAAAGGTAAATCCCACATATGGAGAAAGCTGCCATGTTGGTCTAAAAAGCAGCTCAATCTGGAGTGAGAGATGGATTTGTGGGGTGAGAGCCTGTGAAAAGTGCAAAATTGCATGATTCTTAAAAGTTTTGAAACCTTTTTTTTCATTCGAGTCATTATTTTAATCAGTTGTTCTTAGTAGGCAACTGAAACATGGTTGTCACAGTCGGAGACAGTCTCCCCTTGGAGAAAAATTGGATTGGTTAGTTTTTCTAAATTCCTTGAGATCTTTAAGACTATCATTATGTTATTTAATCTCAAGCACATCTAGCAAATGATCCAACTAACCACATGCTGCTGACTGACATATCCAGACTGCATTAAACACACGGTCTGTCCTAAACGTATCTGTTAATATATTTTAGTAACAGTCAAATTACCCCAAAACTAATGAAGCTCCTCAACTGCACCCCAAATGCACCAGGGGAGTCTCACACTTTGAAACGCTCTGACATGAAACATCAGTTGGCATATTTATACTTTCCGTAATTTATCAGCTAACATGTAGAATATAAATTTGGTAGGTTAAAGTTTCATCAGCTGCTCAGCATATCGGTCACGCACCTCTATAAACTGCACCAGATTTTTTTTAACTAATGTTAGTTATAGTAGATCAGGGTAGGCAGGTGCACAGTGGGTGCCCACAAAAATCATGTACATATTTTCTCATACACAAACAAGTATTTCTTAAGAAAGAAAGTGCAAAGAGAATATGTGCACATCATTCTTAAACCACTACAGTGTCAGTATGTGAATGGGCCCTATATATAAATATTACAGAGTTGTGGAAGCTATGAATGATTATTAAAAGGTCTTTTTTGGCTTGCTGTTCATGCTTAATTTGCTTTTGTTGCTTTTTTTTCCTGTCGGCAGTGTTTCCAGATAACTTCAAACTGAGACAGAAAATTGAAAAAAAATTTATATAATAATAATAATAATAATAATAATAATAATATATATTCTCTAAATATCTTTGTTGTCACATCAAGTAGAAGTTTGGCGAAACTGTGAAGTTAAGCTTCATCTGTCCAGTTGCTTCCTTTATCATGCCTATTTAGATGTGGTGCAAATTCTGTTTTTAAATGCAAATTATTATATTATTATTAAGCAGAATGTCTGCATTCATGCATGACTACAGATGGGAGTGAAAAATCAGGCTTTTATAAATGTGTACAACTGCATAATAGTCGAAATTTAGCACATACGCTAGTCTTGTAAATATGAGGAAAAAAATGCATCTTCACATTTCAGTCATCGTGAGCACACAGTTCTAGACAGAAACTGCATGGAGATTAAAGAATCAGGCTCCAGGTGTAAGTTACAGTGGTGGTGACTCACCTCTAACCAGGTGCCTCAGAAAAACACATAGCAGTTTGAAACACACAGTATGAGGATGCCAAAGCGAAAGCTGAAATTAAAATTCTGATGGAGCTGTGCTGTCCCTACACAGACATCTTTATATATTTTATTATACAGAAAAAAACTGTAGAAATAAAAGTTGTAAATTGTTATTTTACACAAGTGAAACAAATTCAAATGTATGTTCTTCTTTTTAAGGTGTCGGATTTCATGATTTGTTTTAGCAAAAAGCTAACTGTGCCTCTTCTGCATGTGCTTCCATCCAGGTGTGTGTGGAGGTGCTGGTCGAGTATCCTTTCTTTGTATTTGGCCAGGGCTGGTCGTCTTGCTGCCCTGACCGCACCACACAGCTGTTTGAGCTGTCCTGTGCTAAGCTGTGTGTGGGTGATGTGTGTGTGTCACTGACTCTCCGCAGCTTGAGGAAAGGATCGCTAACAGACAGTTTGGGGAACAAGCTGAAGACCGGTCATCTCTCTGACTCCTCTCATAACGTGGATCCTAATGTGAGGAACAGTATGAGTCCCAGCACTGCGGGCAGCAATGGTGGTCTCCTCATGAAGGCTTCCAGTACTGAGAGGATGGAGAGGCAGCAGACTACTGGTCCTGGACCAGGAGTGGGGCTATCAGCAGGATTAGGATCGGTTTTAGGACAGTCAGAGGGGATCTACAGATCAGGACCCATGCTGGCAGTGCTGGGGACTGCAGAAGTAAGACAGGAATCAGTGAAAACAGACATGCCTGCCCTCTCTAGACAACAGGGTGTCGATCCAGAGAGACCCTCAGTCCGCAAAAGACGCTGGTCAGCTCCAGAGCGAGATCAGACTGAGAGAGCTGAAGAGGAGCCTCCTGTGACTCTGCCAAAACCCTCCTTTATCCCCCAGGAGGTCAAAATCAGCATAGAGGGCCACTCCAGTACTGGAAGTGAGAGATGCTTGAAAAAAAGAGTGGACTGTTAAGAGAACTTTTAAATCCCCGATTTTTGCTTTGTGTTAAGCTTCCCCTCTTTTCACTCTGTCCGGACTACTGTAATATAGACTGAGTTTACGCAGTATTTACATGTTTCTTTTCCTTCACATTAGTCTATGAAGTACAGGAGAGCACCTTCATAAGTGGTATCACACACAAGATCAGTGCAATCAATGCTGAAAGCAAAAATGAATGCAGTGTGAATGTTGAGTATGAATGGCAGTCAGACATCTGAGAGGCTTGAGTGTTACAAATGATAAGCTGAATCTTCGTCATGGGCTTAAACCTGTTGGATGCAGACCTATCAGCCATTTCCCTTATTACCTGATTAAGCACAGACCTGATGTCAGTGTGTGGTAAGTGGGTAACTATATTTTGAGCCTGTCCATTTTACAGTCTAATTGTGGTGACATGACTTAGAGTCAAGTGAGAGACAGACTCTTGGTGTTTTAATGATAACAGTGTAGGCTGTTAGCTGTGCTGTCTTGTGTATATGATAAAGAATTTAATTTTATATTGTTATCTTTCATTTTCATACCATTGTAAATGAGTGAGCTGCTGCGAGTGGCCTAGTTCTTTTGTGTTGCTATGCGTTTAAGCGTATGTGTTGGTTTGTATGCATTTTTCTTTGTGTGTGCCTAACAGAGTACAGGTTAGAATACGTTTGTGAGGCTGGTAGCTGTGAACTCAGTCAATGATATACAAATCGAGATTGAAAAGGCCTGAATGTAAACCACCTGAAACTCACTAAACATGGGCTGTTTGTGATGCAAATGAAGAGTTTGCTGGAAATGTGATACTAAATTTGATGCAGTGCATTTCCAAGATGTGGATGACAGCAGTTACGTATAGGTGAATTCCTCATTTGTCTTTACTTTCCTATCTTGACCTTTAATCTCATGCTTTCTTTCAGTGACTACAATTTTGTTAAATTGTACAGAATTTTAGATCAATACAAGTGAAAAATTAAGGTAATTTTATCTTATATTATAGTCAAAACGATATAAGTTCAGTAACTGCAGCAAGAAAAGCTTCTTGATAAACTGCATCATTTTATAGTTTTTGATATGTGGGGATTGTGCAAACTTAGTCATTACAGAGCCTAAATAAACATGGAAAACATGATGAAAGTTAGTCATTTAAAAACAAGATGAAAGAAAGAAAAAAAAACTGAATTTAAATAATAATAATAATAATAATAATAATAATAATAATAATAATAATAATAATAATAAGAAGAAGAAGAAGAAGAAGAAGAAGAAAGTGGAACATTGCTTTGGATATTGTGTTCATCTTAAGTTAAAGGAGATTTCTCTCTCTCTCTTTTTTTTAAAGGAGTTAGAAACCTTTCTCAGCAAAAAAGACTTTTCCAAACCCATGAACTGTAAAACAAAGAACTTGAACAATGGATTTACTTTATACAACAATATGTCTTCTTTTATTTTATGATTTATTTATTACGATCTATACTCTAAGTATAAGGAATAAAAGAAGAAAAATGCTTCAAAACAGCACTGCCATCAGTCACTCAGAGCAAAATTAGCATGTATTTTTAAATTCAATCTTATAATTCCAGTTTATTACTCTCCTTTTTTACTTAAGTTGTGTCTTTACCTGCTCATTAAGAGTACATTTAGCTCTTGGTGTTCTACAGTACTGCTAACCTGCTTGTCTGTTGTTTTGGTGCAAGGGAAGAAGTAAATTTATCAGAGCTTTTTCCACCAAAAAAAACAAAAAACAAAAAAAAAACAAAAATCAACAAATAAGCTAAAGGATGCTAAAAAGCTAAGTAGAACTGGAAGGAATTGCAGTGGGGTAATAAATGTCTAAGGTTTTGTCACTATGAGTGATCTCTCGAGTGACCTCGCTTTCTTTACAGAAACTATGACTGTACATATACAGCACGTTAACAGCAGCACATGGTTTTTATGGTTTTTACATTCAAACCTCAATGCTGGTATGTACCTTTGGAAATCCATACCTGATATATGAGAGTACTGCTATTTAAAGCAGCAAACTCTTTATTTCTATCAGATTGGTGGACATGTAATTTTTTTTTCTTAGAGCAAAGAAAGCTTCTATATTTCAGACTCAGGAAAAGTGTGTATCTGTTAGTGTATGTGCACAGACAATGTATATCACAGGGTGCGTGTCTGTGTGTTTGTAGGCCTGATAAAGTAAGTGCATGTCCACAGCAATGTGTGTGAGTGTGTTCTGAAAAACAGCACTTTGATGGAGCGTCCAGATGGAGTATAGTGGCAATGGTTTCCCTCTCCCTCAACTGATATAATGGGAATAATGACTGTTTCTCATCACATCACATGTCCTGCAGGTTTGTCACTGAGAGAAAACATTATGGAATGTAAATGGACTTTGGGCAAACTTTATTTTTTTGACAATTTATAGAGCTACTATTCTGAGAAAGACAGAGATGCAGAGTAAACTAGTCAGCTAGTGATGATCATGTACAGTAATGTATCTTAGAAAGTGTACAGTGTGTATTCTAACCTTTATGTAGCCTATGTACTGTATGTGCCACAGCGCCTCCTTCTTCAATCATTCCATTAACTCATCATACCAAGAGGTTCTGCTTTTGGTTATGTCAGCTTGGTATTAATTAAATGTTCATGAATGTGCTATTGCTCTTTGGGGACATCTACATAATCGGGCCTCAGAATTAATTTGACTTGGTAACACACAGTTGTTGTTTTTTTTTTTTTGTTTTTAATAATGGACTACACTTTATTCTAATAGCCATTAAACTCCTGTAAGCTGTTTATTGTAAATCCAGTAATATGACTGTTCTGTTTGTGTGTGACTGCTCAGGCTAAACACTGCCCTTTGACTGTTCTTCTCCGAAACTTTATTGTCTTATATCTCAGCTGTTACAAAGTAGAGCAACTATTTGCCTCAATAGCCATTTTCTCTCTCCTTACCTGGCCTGTTTGTACTGTCCTGCAGCAAAATGTTTTTTAATCATTATAGATCTGAAATGTCCATCATTATATTAATTCTTGAACAGAGGTGTTTCTATTTAAAAGACACAGGAGATGTTACTTTCATAGACTGGATAAAGAACGTGGATGTGGTTTCACTGAATGGTTTGTGAAACACTCAGAAATGCTTGAACTTGACATTTTGGCCAAATGCAAGTCATAAATGCCAAGCAAATTTTATTTTTAATGTCCCTTTTGTTTGCTGCATTTATTTATTTATTTTTTTGGTCAGAAGTAACCATATTCAGATAAGATGGAAACATGCTAAGGTATCAGCTAATGCTAAAGCTAATTAGCTGGTTATCTAGGTTAATTCCAATTAATACCATTAATCCTGGTATTAACTGGAATAAAAGAAATCTGTTTATTCTCAGTGTTTTTCTAGTTAACAACTGAGGAAGAAACAAAAGCAAAACAACACATGTTATAAAAATGAAAAAATTTACTTACTAACTGTTAGAATTTGAGTTACATCAACTGGAGCACAGGCCATACTTTAATTTTACTTAAAAGTGATAAAAAAGAAAGAAACATTTCTTCTTTTAGAAAATGTGTAGTTTTAATCTACTAGGAAATGATGAAAAATAGCCTCAATGAATCAAAACAATGTGCTAGCATTTCCAGTCCACCAGTAAATAAACCTCATAGCCTGGAGGACAGTTTTGTCTCTTACTCCAGTATAAATTTAGCAACATTACCCTCATGTTTAGGTCCTTTATATCTAAAACCAGATGACTGACTCAGTTTCCTTTATCTTGCTGTTTATTTTAGAAAAGTTATGTCACAAACTCACTGGAAATCAGTCCAATTAACACTGTGACACTGGACAAAAATAAAATTTATTATTAATTATTATTATTATTATCAATAATAATTTAATACTTAATAAAAAAAAAGAAGTTGACACTTTAGTACAGGAGTCTGTTTGGGCCAGAAATGTTTTTAGCTATCTTCTATTGCACTTGATATTTTTTTTTGTTGTTGTTTTGTTTTGGTTTTTTGCATATTTGAATTGGCTTTGCTTTCCAGATCAAGAGGCTACATCCATCTTTATACAGTCTTTTGTCACTCTCCCATTAAAAAAAATAAACAAAATAAAATCCCTACTCTACCTCAACTGTTCCATCCCTAAGCTCATTCATTCCCACCAAAAACACAAATCTCTCAAGAATTGGTCACAAGTTATTAAAAACTGTTCCACTGACAAAATATTTCATTTACATAAAAATTTATAAAACATTATTCATCAAAGGCCATATTTTAGCTATGGATTGATGCATTTGGTGCTGTGTTATGTATCTGTGGCACAAGAATGAATTTGGTTATGGTCAGTATGATTGTGCACAATGTTGATGCTCATAAAGAAAACACATACCATGGATTATAAAGTGTGACCATTTATGTTTATGTTAATCACCTTTGGACAACAATAAATCTGAGTGGCACAAAGTGATATGATTGATAAATCTACACATTCAACATATTTGTGAATACATTTTTCCGTGGTTCAGACTATTTAAAGGATTTGTTGTCAATGTTAACATTATGTTGCCTGCCTAATCGAAGCTTTGCAGACATACAGTTTTCCATGTTAGAGCTCTGCTCAGCTGTCCGTGCTGAGAGTTGAAATAAGGTTCTTATAAGAGTCATAAAAGTGACATTTCCCCATTGCACCAGCTGAAAAAACTGTGTTACTGTCTTGAGAGGAGGTCTTATCCAGAAAAACCAATGAGAACACCTAAGAAGGTGGAGTGGAGAGGTCACAGTACTGTGTGTGTAGGAGCTTTAAGTTAGACAACAATACCAATTCGTTGGGAAGGTTTAGTATGAATAATTTCCTTTTTTCCCACAAACATGTTTAAGCTTAGCCCCTTAAAAAGGGACATTTTTACAGCCTTTCTGTACAATGTCAAATATGGCATAACAGTGCCGCCTTGTGGTGATGTTTGGAATTGCACTTTTGACATGTGGGCGTGGAGGTGTGGGTGGGGGTTAGTGTCATTAATACACAGAACTAATGTACAGTATGTCTGTGAAAAATTGTACAATATCTGTACAAAATTTCAATTATTTGTAAATAGTCAAAGTCTTCCATTATACTGTTGGTCTGACTTTTTTTGCCAGTGAAGAGGATAAACCTTCCCCATGTACAGACTTGAAGCATCTTTTATTTCCGAAATACATCATTGTTTATATGACAGAAATACAAGATATTGCTTCACCAATGTTTTCTTTTGCACCAGCTGAAATACCCAGGAAATTATGGGAGTTAAAGACTAAGATATTTTGTAATTTGAGTCTGTTTAGATAAATCTCTCGGTAAAAAAGAAAAAAAAGAAAAAAAAAAAACTAAACAAAAAAACAGTATGTCATATGCGTATGGTATGTAATAAGTACCAATAATGTTCATTTATTTTAATGGTGTCAACATTTGCTAGTCAGAAACTGTTAAATCTTTACTTCAAATGTTTCATTTTACATTTGATCAAATATATTCAAAGAAATAAAGAGTTTAAAGAAGAAAATGTTATGTCTCTCTTTTTTAAAGATCAAGTTTCATCCTACAGTTCATGATATTCTTTTACTTAAGTGATTTTTGTGTTTGAGAGACTGCTCATTAATAATAATCTTTGTTCTCTTTGATATTTCCTTACACAAGCCTTTTTTTCTAATAAGTTCTCACATCTTCTTTTAAATAAAAAGACCATGCTTGTAAATTGACAGATGACACACTTATAAGTAGTGTAATTTATGTAAACATAAAAATGGAAAATGACAAAAAGGGCTTTGACATCAACAGATAACATATAAATCTATAAAGACTTATGTACCAATGGACCCCAAACATTTAAGAGGAACTTATACAGTTTTTGCCTGCATGAGTTGTGACAGATGAAGCCACAGGATGGCGCTGTCTTGCAGAATAAAACGTTGAGGTATATTTTTACTTTGTTCCATGTGGAGGAGCAAGAGACCTTCCTCTGATGGGAGACCACATAAAGATGTTATCCAGGTTAAAATAACCTGCATTACTGAAAATTTGTTACAGTAGGCTATAAGCAGAACCATTTATCAAACAACTCTTTATTCTGACAAAACATCAAAAATAGCAAAACAAATTAAACATGACACTAATTATTTGATTCAAAGTGAATGATTTGCTGATGCCCTGACCACTGTGTTCTGCCTGCCTGTGCATGATGCATTTAAAGACAAAAACAAAACAACACAAAACTGACAAACAATCTGATAAATGACATTCAGTGTAGCATGTACAAAATCTCATAATCAACAAGGTGTTTTTTGTTTTGATATGGACTGTTTATCTTTGCAGGTAGTTCATGAACTCTGTGTGAGAGGAAATAACACGCATATAGTCCTTAAATAATTGGTGGAGGGGTTCAGCTGTGAAGACAAGGTCTGTTTCTTTAAAGACAAAATACCACAGTCACTATTAGACAATAATAACTTATTTTTCTGTTGCTAGAATTATCACTTTGGCTTTTTAAAAAGGGTATATGGGGGGGGCTTAAATCAGTTTCAAATACTTTGTTTTCAGCAATATTAATTATCCAAGACCCCAATAAATCACTCGCAGTATATACAAAAACTAAGGAGACAAGATGCTCTAATAAAATAGTGCCAGTGTAACAACAAGCTTCAAATATTGCACATACATCCATAAATATACACTTTGACTTTGTGCCTTTTTGTTAAGCATATGGTTGCATCTTGCTGCATGTGTGTGTAAACTGGACACACAGCATAAAGGAAACATTCCCAAGTGGATGGAAGATGAAACAAGTGGCACCTAATAAACACAATACCAGCGCACACACTCAAAAGCATAAAAAACTCACAATCACTTGAAAACTCACAAAAGCACTTGTGCATCGATCTCTAGTCTCTTTGTGTTGCACTAACAAAGACACAAAAACGAGCTACATTTAAAGCATTGTCTTCACAACAAAGTTTACTCTGTCTTCAGTTCTGGTGCTTCATTGCTATGAATAAACAATGGACATGTGTGTGTGATTTAGTCTGTTATGTGTGTCGGTCCCACTCTGTCTGCTGTGAGTCCGATTGTTCTGGTCCCAGTGTGTGCAGTCTCTGCTTTCAGTCAGTTTCATTCACAAAAAGGCAGAGGACCTCCAACCATGGAGGTTCCAGCTAGTACAGATCCCAGATCTGATTTATGTTATTCAGAAGGTGCACATCCCTCCCAAACTGCAAACTTCCAACCAGGTGCAGTCACGTGTCATTTTAGGCGTCGCCTGTTTGATCAGAAGTCAGCTTCTCCTGGTCGGAGACGTTATCATCAGCTGGTGGCCGTGCCCGGTCGAAGAAACCACACTGAGGGAATCACATTTACAGATTGGTACAGATTTGAATCCTAAAACTGCTGCAAAAAAAGCTGAAGATATTTTAACCTGCAACAAGTGTGTAAAGAAATACCTTCCACATGACTAATGTCAGCATGGCCAGCACCAGCAGCCCCAGCAGTATGGCCAGTATGATGACCCAGAGAGGAACAGCAAACGATACATCTGGAGTCCCCCACAACACCAGGGTACCCATCTGCAGAAAAAAAAAATGCAGTTCATGCAGTTTATACTTTTTCCTCTCAGGGACACCAGAACTAAATATTTATTGCTTTCTTACAGAGATTCTGTGTTGAGGCATGGTGGGGGGTTGGATACGATAAGGCACAGATGTTACCATGAAGGACACAGTAGAGTTGAGAATGTAGGGGTCATTACGCCGCTTTTTAGGAAAAACAGAAATAATTCAGATTTAGGTTGATAAATAGTTAAAGTAGTTTAAAAAGTTCAGATGAGAGTATCACAACAATTTAATTAGTAAAACAACAACAACAACAACAAAAAAAAAAAAAAACATCCAGAATCATTAAAGACACTGACTTGCAGAAAAGTATGCGCCCACAGTCTCGATCGGATCTTCACCACCGCGCTCTGGCCACGATCCAACCGACCAACAACACACATGATCCTCAGACAGGATATGTTGGTGCAGTTCTGCATCAAGTGCGTGAGAAGAAAGACATCAAGCACCTGTGAATCACTAATGAACATTTGTTTGAGCTTGTCTTTTTTCAAGAAGCATGTGTGTGGCTCACCAAGGTCTTACTGCTGTAGCTCTCAGCAGTGCTGACAGATCGTCTGTGGCGTTGAGGAGGAGCGCTGGTGTTCCTCAAGAAGCCAAGTAATTCAGGTGTGTCCTGTAGATCTGTGACCTGAAGAAGACAGAGAAACAACAACAGAAGGACAAAGACATCAATGCGCAATCTTATGTTAAAATACAATAAAATTAGTCTAAGAGCGGACAGTCTGAACGACCTGCGTTTGGTACTTTTAGGGCAATTTTCCATCAGAACATAGTAATTATATTTTGGTTGTTTGGTGGAACAATACACTGCCTGTCAACTACTGAAAAATAACCTGTGATCTAAAGATTTTAAAAATAAAAAATTAGCTGTGAAAAATGAGTGTGACTTTAAAAAAATCTGATCAAAGTGTGTTTTGTTAAAAGTTGGATTTGAGGAGATTTAATTTTCTGGACATATAATCACACTGACAACAAGACTGATAACCTGAGTGTCCTCAGGTCTCAGATAACAGGAAGATTTTATTGTTTTACCTCAGGGAGCTTAGCTTTGGACACAGGCCAGTTAAAGCTAACAAGCTGAGGACACGGATTGCTTAATCCTCTCAATTCAACTATTTTTGGAAGCGCAATGGCAGTTGTTTCCTTTTCTTCCAGCAGCTTTGTCAGTAAGTAAGAAACAAGCCACAGACATTTCCTCTAATCAGTTCTTTTAGCAACAACTGACAACCTGATTAATGGACTGACTTCAAGGCTGATTCTCAGACATCTAGTAAAGAAGAAACTCTTCTCAATTTCAGACAATAGAAGAAATCTATGGTAATCAAACTTTTCTGCCCAGAGAAATGGACACACACTGTAAAATGAATTTCTTTCTGTTTCAACGTGAGTTCTTAAAAGATCTGAAACTCTATACGACTCCAGCAGACTTCACTGATTTGTCCAGGTGGATTTAGATGTTACATGATATAACAGCCTTTTGAAAAAGCTTTTTATTTACAGATGATTTCATATCATAGCTGATGGAAACTCTTGTAGCTCTGCAATAAAGTACAACAGGCATTTCTTCTTGCTTTGATCCAACTGGCAAAGAACAAGGAGAATGGCTTGAAATGTCTCTAGGTTCAGGAGTTTGATACAGTACAAGCTTTGGTGAGCAAGTCTGTTCCACCACATGCAGCATATCTACGTACAGAACTTGACATTGTTCTTTGAATGTGGGTCTGCGTGCATGAGCCTGTATACGTTCATGTTACCTGAAGGCCATGGGGATTAAGGCTGGTGTTTGTCCGGCAGCTAATTGGGCCGTCAGTTTGAATCTCCATGGCATACAGCAGGTTCTCATCACGGAAACGGGAAGGCCAGCCGACCTGAAGCTCAGCCTCCCCTATACTGCTGGGACCAGAGTTATGGAGCTGGGGAACAAGAGAAGGAGCCGCAAAACAGAGAGCTGTCAGGATTTTACTGTGTTCTCTCCTATTAGCTGGTCCCATGTGACCGAGGCTATAATCAGGTTATCATAACTGTGGGATGATGACACGGACCACCTGTGTTTTCATGAAGATAATACTAATGCAGCCTTTAGTCACTGGGGACTGAAATACAAGACATGTAGAACTTACATCATCACTGAGGGCATCATTCTCCATTAAAACTAGGATGAATGACTTATGAGCCCAAACGAACCATCACTTCAATAAATCTATCTCTCTTTTTCTTTTGCAAACACCCATGTATATCCTCTCATATACATATGCACATGCATGGTCTATAATGCCAAAGCAAGTCATCCAAACAGGACGTGATCCTGGTGCTGCGGGGCAGGAATTCGGAATGAGCAGAAAACTCTGTCCTCTTTAACAAGAAGCAGCTGCCCATTGGGAAAAGTACCACAAATGAAAATCATTATCAGCTGCAGGACAGGCCAGACACAGCTACACTCTGGTTCAATGAAGCTGCCCCCCATTTAAAACAAAAAGGAATCACATGTTCTCCGCGCACACATGCACTTTTGCCTATTGTAAACTGTCGTCCGTCTGTCTGCCCCTCTTCCTCCCTCTATCCCTTTGTCTGTACTTCTCAATAATTAATACCTAAATGCCCTGTCCTCTCTTAACATTTTCATCCATCTCTCCTCCCTCCCTCCTTACCTTGCTCTCTGTTCCTCTCTTTTTTCCCCTCCTCCCTTTTTCCTGCCCTCGCAGCAGTAATTAGTCCTGAGTAGAAGACCTTTGATCATCCAGATCTTAATTGTTTCTGGAGCTACTGGTTTTACTGTGAATTTGAGCGCGCTGCTGTTTTCTTTACCAGACTGGCAGACTTCATGTCCTCGCAGCTTAGCTACAACTTTACACACCCGTTTTTCTGATGTTATCTGTTTAAAACACAATTTATTACCAACAACCATTACAAACGGAAGGCTACTCTAAAAACGTCATCCTGGCACAACAGCCCAACCGTCTATTCCCCCATGGCTTCATATGAAATGTACCTCATAGATGTGTGTTACTTGTGGTCCAACATCATCCTCTTTGACAGGCTTCTCTTTGGGTTCCCAGTTTGGGAATGGGAGCACCACCTGAGAGGGATGAGACACCCTGGAAGCAGCAAAAACAACTTGATGATAATGATGCAGAGTCACTTTTGTTCAACTTCTAGATAGGTTGTTTTCCTTTGAATTATTATTCAATACCTGCTTATAATTTAGCTTGAAAACATAACCAATTAGAAAATGACCTATTTAATTTAGGTAAGTCCAACTTTTAGTAACATCATACAATATTTTAGCAGATTCAGAGAAGGTTAGCAAATTTTTACCTCTATCCCACTAAAGAACGTTGAAGCTGTCCTTTAATAGTTGACATATTTAAGTTCCCTATAGGAAAAATCAGCTGGGATGCCTCCTAAAAACAGATTCCCAACTCAGAAAATCTGGGGAGCCTTAACACCTTAGTCTCAAAATCCAACATGGCTGACCCACACATAAAGTGGTGATAGCTTTAGTAATAAACGGCCACATGTAGTTTTATGTCACACACATAAAATGGTACAACCTATATGTATCATTAGCAGCTTGTATGGCTAATAATAGCTTGCCTGGCAAGTGAGCACATAATCACTAAATTCTATTGATTTTCCAACTTCTAACAAGATGAAGCTAATTCAGGCGTCTGATGCCTTTCCCTGTAAAAAGACCCAACTTACAAAGTAAACTGAACTGTTTATCAGGGCTAAACCAATCGCACAGTGGTTTGAAACATAAAATGCTAAATTTGAAATGCTAGATGGAGATTGCTAATGCACAACAGCCTGACAGCCTTATAGTACAAACATTGGAACATTTTCTTCTCCTGTGTATCCCAATAGCTCCTGTGTTTGTGTGCACAACTGACCACACCCAAACAATGGCATTACAGGCTCCAAGTTTTAAAGTGTGCGTAAGTTGTGCGCGCATTGTTTATTAGTGGGCAATGGGAATCCATGAGCACGGAAAAGAGCACATGGATTCCCATGTGTACATGATTAATCTAAATATAGTTCTAGAAATATGTTTTTATGCTGTTTACCATCCATATATTAACGTGAACCACAAGTTTAGACTCAAACCAAATCGACTGTATCTTTGTGAAACAGGCATGCAGGAAAAGAATTGGTCACAGACTGACATGCAGAGAGGTTGCACTCACCCACGTAAATTGAGCTCAGCTCTGGCAGCGATGGATAGATTCAAACTGACCAGGTTGCTGTCAGAGTTATCTTTGTTGGAGCTGTGGAGAGATTCACAGTCAACTTTACCAAAAGACTGAAATAACACCCCAACTACACTCACTACATTGCCTTGAAAAAGTCCACATACCTCTGTTATAATGGCAGATCTTTGTGACATATAAAACATCTGGTTGCTTTAGTGTGCTAACCCTTTTATAAAAGAGGATGTGGCCTTCTTCAGGATCAACAAATCATGCTCCGTTTCATGTCAAGTAATCACTAGCATGCTCTTGCAACGTACTGAAGTGACTGAGTGAATCCAGGTCAGGCTCAGCTGTTCCTTTGGGAATATTCTGACAACTTCATGGTTGTCTCTGAAAAATGCTATAGTTTATCAAGAGCTGTCAAATCAAGAGTGGGATCTTTGAATGGTATTGATCAGGAAAGTTTAGAAAAATGGGGGAATTATAAGCATGTTATGAAAGTATAGCTCAAAAGAAACAATACCAAATCTGACAGGGACTTGTTGCTCAACATGTAACAAAAATCTCATGTATTCTATGTTTGTCTGGGTTATGGGATAGGTTAGCAGGACCCAGCCTTCTTAATTTGGAAAAATAAACATGCAGTCTCTCAAAATTATGTAAATCTCTGATGAGACTAAGGTTGAATTTTAAGGTAAAGCACGAAACAAAAACACAGCAGAAGGTCACCATATACACAACAGGTTATGGTAGTGTGGCAGCATCAAGGTTTGGGCCTGCTTTCCTTCAACTGTTCAGTTAGTTAAAGGGAGTCCTGTAAAACTGAGAATGAAGAGGAATTTTCAGCAAGACAATGACCTATCTAAATCTATCAAGAACTGTTTACCAAAAAGATCAACACTGGGGAATGGCCCAGCCAAAGATCCTAAATCATTCAGAAAATATGTGGACTGACCTGAAAAAGAATCGACTGTAAATGTAAAAGAGCTAGCTGCACTCAGGTAAATAACTAATAACAAATAAAGATTTTTGGCAGGAAAGCATGGGAACTATTGCAATAAAGTGCACAACTTGTACAGTATGTTTTAATTTAACTGCTTTATGATTTGATTTAGTTTCACTGGCATTTTAATGGACTGCAATTTCACTATTTATCTCATGTGATTTAATGATTATTTTTTACATTACAAAAATCTCCGAGGCTACATAACACAACAGTGTTGTGTAAACTTGTAATCTCACATTCTGCATCCTGCTGTTGTATTGACTTAAAGTGAGGATGTTGCACAGTTTTAGTAAAAACAAAACTCAAAAGGAGCTCATGTCTACGTTCAGCTGACTGCAGTTTGAATTCCCATGATGCAGAGCTGCGTCTGCTGATGTGATGTGTCAAATTTAGTGCAATTATGCAAACAGTGAGCATTTTGTGTAAAACTCTTCTCAAGTCTGGGGTTCCTCTGAGCCATCTGTCTTCCTCTATCTTTGTGGCTGGTTTCACGAGACCGCAGACAGTGACAGGATCAGGGCAGACACAGAACATGGATGACAGGAAAGACAAACAGCTCTTTTGTGTTTATGTGTGTGAGGGAGAAGAAGGTTTGGGGGGCTTTGGGTGAATGTTGGTAGATGTGTCACCTGTGGATCTGTAGCTCAAAGCTGATTTTTGGCCCAGCATCTTCCAGCCTTTGGACCGAAAACCTCAAGCCAACAGATAGCTGGGAAAGAGGGTGAATAAAGCAGAAAAGGGTGTATTTTAAACAACAAACATGTCACAAGAGAAGAAGTAGGGCAGTTAAATAAATACAGTCAGGAACCCTGCACATCAAAGGCAACATCAGGACTTGCGTGACCAGGTACAGACAGTAAAATCCCTGTTAAACAGATTCTCTCCTGTTACTTCATAGTTACAATATCAAGATTTTGTGCGTCTGTGTGTTCATGGAGGATGATAACAGCAAGATTCTTAGATCTGACAAAAGCCAGACTACACACACATACTTAAAAACCAAAGTTAAGTTCCTTGTCTCTCCTCAGTTTAAATCCCCCATCCTCCTGGCTAACTCAAAACACGTGGAGAGTTTCGCTCACCATCGACTGCATGGCAGTGTACGTGCATATTTACATGTGTATGTGAGCACCATTGAAAAACAGGTCAAGCTCATGGTCCAGAGAGGGAAATGACAGCATGCAGACTCGCCCTAAAACTTCAAGAGCCAGGCCTACGGGGCAGTTTGGCTGCAAGCAGGACTACAAAGTTAAACCTTCTTTATGAGTCACATTAGAGACAGGAAGAGAAGAACCAGGCAGGGAAGATCTAAAGAAACAGGCACCAAATGTGTCGTTCAGAGCGAAGTTGTCACTATCAGATAGCTGTCACAGAGAGGAGGAGGAGGAGAAATCAAGTGTTTTAATGTTTCATGTCAAAGATATGCCAGTCACAGGGGCTCTGTGGTCAGTTTACAATGAAATTACCCAAATGTTATGTTACGTTTATTATTGTGTCTTAAATATTATTTTGCCCTCGTAATTTCACTGCTTCTGCATTTGGCTATTGCCTCGTTGACAGTTTTATTCTAGAACAACAACGGGAATGGATGGTTTATCCTGAGGTGGTGGTTAGAGAAGTTTTTTTTAAGCCCACTGTAGTAGTTTTTGTCAACCTTTTCAAGTGGGTTACCACTAGAAGAAGAAAAAAAACAAAAACAAAAACAATCAGATCACTGTCGCTATGTAGGTTCTCTAAGTAACTTTATTGGCTACATATGAAGCCATTAAGTGAACTTCAGATAGCATCCTGATGCACTTAATCCATAATTGATGCTAGAGCAATACTAACATAAAGTGTGCAATTGTTGGTAGATATGTTTATGGCTTTATTGCATTTTGTTCCACAGTATAAACATTTTCCCTATAACCCCAGAAATATATTATCACATATACTTAGATAAAATTCCTTAGTTTGGAACAACTTGAAATATGCCACTAATACAGGCTTTTCACTTAGCTTAGCTAGCAAGCTAAGTGTAAGGTAAAGAATAGCTTATTTCTGGAAAGAGACTCATACATTTATTTATTCATTTGTGTAAATAACCTATTACATTTTTTCATTAACATTGAAAAACTATTTCTATGACAACAATTTAGCCTTTTCTTTTACTTGTGCAGGCAGACACAGCAACAAATGAATCTTTCGTGTCAGCTTCATTTAACCGATAATCTGCTCATTCCTTTTTCAGAACGTTCAGCATTGCTGTGATATATGCCTGAAACTCTCACAACTTCCAGTACTGATCTACATAACATATATACTTGCAAATTCACAGTAGAATTAATATTAAAGGTAACTCATGTTACAAATAAACTGATGTTTCTAACACACGTAACCTAAACATGATAATTCCAGATCAATATATTTGATGTATGAAAGGCAAGTAAACAGTTAATTCACCAGTTTTCATGGTATTTAGGTTAGAATCAGTTTATGACCAGCACTATAACTATGTCAAACAACAATAAAGCATAATTATATCTTCACTGTAGGATTCTACTTAGCAGTGAGAGATGATTTTAAATACACTAAAAGAATGAATTTAATTAGGAAAAAAGAAAGAAACCCACATCAGAGATAAAAAAGCAGGCAGATGGGACAAAATCTGCTTTCTTTTAATCGTACCCTCTAACTGGATCAGTCTGCTTAGTGAGGCGCCACAGCTGTGTCATGTGGCACAAAGAATGAACTCTGGTGATCTGAACTATTTTGTTGCACAATAGAAGCAGCACTTTAATGGGGGGGTTAGGGGTGTAGAGGTATGTTCTGCATAAGCTCATGGATTCCTGAATAGGGCAAGGGGAGAGTTGTATATGGGAAACATCTGGACTGCTGAGAGCACACAAACATACGTGCACATGCCTTGTCCCTTTCACATGCCTTGTTATGCACCCCTCCACAAAAACTGTGAAACATGACCACGTAATTGATTTATCAGAATGCAGCGTGTCACTTCCAGCGCACGAACACACCTCTCTGCCGGCCTTCAAACCTTTAAAAGAAAACCTTGCATTTACTCTTGTGACATGCTTTGTAGCACATGTGTGTGGAACAGAGTGGTAGAATTTCATGTCGGAAGGACTACTCTTTATTTTACAAAGCCTTGGCTTCCTGCATCTGTCAGCCATTCAAGAGTTAAATGGATTATTATTACACACCCATGCACAAGTTGAGTGTGAGGCACAACCATGGGAGTCAGAGTGTGTGGAATGAGGGTCAAGGTGATGATCAGTAATCACTGGAAACCATCAATCAGTGTGAATTAAACCTGAAGGGTAACAGAGCCTTCTTAGCGAGGATGTTTTATTGAAAAGGGTGTGTGTGTGTTTTGTTTTGGTGTGTCAGAACTAACCTCTGTCCCAGTCACCATAGGGTTCCCGAGGTCACACACCACCATCCTGGACTCATTGATCATCTTGTACTCGCAATTTAGCTGAGAGAGAGACTAGTGGAAGAAAAAAGAGGGGATTCAAAGTGAGAAGAGGGAGAAGCACATAAACAATGAGTGAGGAAAAGTGAATGAAAGTGACAAAATATGGAGAAGTGAGAGTCAAGTAGTGAAACAAGAGCGCAAGGGATGGAGGTGTAGCACCATCAAAATCGGAAGGCAACAATTGAGAGAGAGAGGAAAAACAGGAGAGGAAGAGTGATGAATGCTCTGACAGTAACAGTATCATCAGTCAAACTGCCCTATTACACACTCTTTAGCACACACACACTCATGTGCACACAAACACACACATGCACATGCTGACCCTATCCATTTCTGTGGTCACTAATGCAGCTTGTAAATCATAATAGGGGCTTTTGGGCTGTTGCCAGTAAAGCATATCCTGCTTTCCTTAATCATGCCAAACAAACACACCACAAAGACACAACAGGATGTGATGCTGTACTTTAACTGCAGTCTCAAATAGCTCACTTCCTTATTTGATACTTGGCTGCAATCATGATGAGACAACTGTCTTAGTTTTATGTACCTATTTTCAGCATCCAACCCCTACTGCTCCTTGAAATCAAGCCAGGAAAACCGATTTATGACAAATCTGCAGTGTGTGTTAAATGTGTGAATATTTACCTCCACCCTGCGCTCCACTCCAATGTAGTCAGCCTCTGGCGGTATCAGCGTGTACAGCTCTGTCTCGTAGGCACCTTCTCCTTGGTTCACTGCAGTGATGATTAGCATGACCAGATTGTCATCTCCGATCACGAGCTCGGTTCGATCCCTGTGTTCATATGTTGAATTTAAAAAAAATTAAAAACAAACAAACACACACACACAAAAAAACAGCGTGGCTGAAAAGCTTTCTTTTCTCGGAGGAGACAGAAAATGATGCTCTTTGCTATAGTAGTACAGAAAATGCTGCATGTTTGTATGAAAATGTGTCATGTTTAATAAATGGACTTTATATGCAATCAGCTACAAGGAATGCGACACCCTCGATGCCAACACAAGGGTGTGTGCATGTGTGTTAGTCAGTGGATGGTGAGAGGATGTTTGTATAAAGCTGCCATGGAGATGTCATACAGCTGGAAACACTATGAGGAGCTGGCTAATTCACATACACATGCACACAAAAAGTCATGCACACACACTCAGTAAATGTGGCTATAATGTGAGCAACTTTAGTGTAAACTTTGTTCATTGTTTGAGGAATAACAGACATACTTGCTTTGTTTTAGCTCTGTTTACGTGTGTTTGCATGTCTGGAGTGTTGACCGTTTACGGGTTGAGGTCAGAGGGCGTGATTGTTTGAGTCTTACATGCTGGCAGAGAGCTGGAGGTTGGGGATACAAATATTGTCGTCACCGCAGTCCAGGAGGATGTAAGCCTGAGAGGAAAAGGGTACACCAGAGCAAACATGAAACCAAAAATAGAAAAAAAACCTTTTTGAGGCAATCAAGGATGCAAATGCTGTGTCAATATGGGCACATGCATGTACAGTGATGCTTTGTTTAGGACATTTTTTAAAAATGTTGAGGCTAATTTAGGTAAAAAGGGGTTTATCTTAAAGAAGAATTAGTGATAATGCTGTGTCTTTCTACAGCTATCCTCATCAGGTAAAGTGACCTTGAATGATCCACGAGTGAATAAACATAGATCTAAACTAGAGTAAAAAAAAAAAAATGCAAACCAAAACTCTGCTCTGGAAAACTTTAAAGTCTGAGTATTTATTTGAACTAATCCTGTAAGTAGAAGAGCAATCAAAGAGTGTGTATTTTCCATCAGGCTTGCATGTTTGAAAAATAAATTCCAAATGTGTAGTTCAGCCAAAGCTGGCTTTTCCTGTGCAGCAGACCATTTCTTCATCTTATTGATCACTACATATTAGCTTCATTAAAAATACGGCTGTAAAATATCCTCATGGTTATACGTCCAGTGGTTAGTAAACCCCTAAAAGCCCATCTGTTTTCCTCAAAATTGTATATTTTGTTCATACTTTTGCCACAAAAAACATGCAATGACTTTTAAAATGTCTCGTGATATGACTCATTAATTTAAAAAAAAGCAAAGACCTGGAATCCTTCTTTGAAGTGGAGCATATTGATCTAAAACATCATGTGTGTACTTGTACATTGTGTATACCCACATGCTCTTGAAGGAAAGTGCTGCTGTATTGGTTGAGAACAGGTGGGAGGGTCTGGTCATGTGTAGGTGGAGCCAGACTGTAGTTCAGGGCCAGTGAGATGGGGGTCAGTTTGTCTCTAAACTCATCCTCCTCCTGGAAAGTCCAACAGTCAGTATAGCTGTTGCCACCTCAAGAGTCACACCATCATACCATCATGATGCAGAGTTAATTAATTAAAGCTTGCAACAACTGTGTGTACTTGTGATTTGCTTACTCTCAAATAAATCATGTAGCTCAAGCATGCGTGTTGGTGGTTGTGACCGAGCTTTAGGAGTCCTGTGTGCTGAGGCTGTTGAGTATCCAAGAAAAGAACTCTCTTAATTCCACTCCTGGTGCCTTTTAACCAATCCAGCTGCAGCTCGGCCCTCAGATCTGGACAGAAAATGGAAGATGCACAGTGAATTTACTGAGTGAGTGAAAAGGTAGAGAACTCTGGCAACCAGACACTACCTTATTGTTAAATCCACAAAATCTGGTCTATTTTTTTATGCAGTCTGGAGTCATGTGTAGGTGTTGTACTCTGCAGAGAATCATAAAACAGTGGAAACAGTGCACACCTCCACTGTCAGTGTATTATATCTTCTATATTCTTGTCCCCACCCTCCTTACTTTCTTTGTTCTCCATCTGACTGGTGTTGCAGAGCTACAGTTCTCTAAGCAGGAAACTTTAATGAGATGTCTCTGACTACTCGGCTCTGACTGCTCTCCCACCCTCTCTGTGTTTCCCCTTTTGCCACATTCTTCTCCAAAACACACCATGCACAGCTGCTTACCTACAGAGCTGGGTATCCCCACACCGCTTACTGCTGCACACACATCCACTTTCAGGCTAGAGGAGAAGATTATTGGGAAGACAGACAAGATACAAGGAAAAGATTGAGATAAACGTTAGCATATTGTGCAAGATCAACACATTTTTGCAGCATTATTTAAAAACTCATACCACATGTAGTGGATTAATTTGTGGCATCTTGTAAGCTTTTGCAGGCTGGTCCTTTTTGTATATGCAATTAGCTTGAATTATGTGGTGAATCCACACCAAACCCAGGTGCTTCTCACATCACAGACTTATTTAAAAGCAACATAAACACATAACCATAACCAAATACTAAGCTCAAATAATTGCATGCTTTCATTTATTGCAAAGATTTCTGCTGTAAGATCATAAAAACTGTATATTGTATTACTAACTAACTAAAAAAACTGCCTCTAAACAAGGCATGACTTCCTTCCTGTACTCCAGGGGGCAGTGGGAATTACCACAGAGGCCCCACCATTAGACACAAAGACATGGGAGACTGGGAAACATTTCTGCATTTCCTCTATTTATGTGTGCATTACTTTATGTGTAAGTGTGTTTTTTGTGTTATCACCTCAATCAAGAACAGGAAAGTGGTACTTTCTTCACACAGGGACACTTGCACTGTTAATATGCACTAATGTATAGAAGACTACAGATTTAACGCTCATACTTTTTACATTGAAGACTGTAAAATGAGGCACAAAGCAAATGACATTGTGATGGTTTGATATGTTTAATTCTAACCTTAATAAATAAAATGCAAGTGTGGTAGGCATTTGGCTATTTTGGATTCCCATTAGATGACACAATGATGAGCTACAGTACTCAGTACAGTAAGCTTTGTTAAAATGTGACTTAATGTGATAAATTAAAGATTTTGTGTCCAAGTTGTTTCATGTTTGTTTAATATGTGCTGCATGTGTTTTATAGTTTTGCAAGGGTGTGACTTTAATAAGCATGTTGTGTTAAGTGCATGCTGTGCAGAAATGACCCCCTGGTTAGTCATTACTCTATGCAATTTTCCCCAAAATACATTTGTGCTCCACCAGTCTACACACTGATAGAAAGCCCTCCCAGCACACGCTCTGTACAATAAATCCCTTCCTGTGCTACCAAGAGTTCATATTAAACAACCTACATGAAATCCAAACACACACCTTTATGATAGTTGATTAGAGGGCTGTTTTTAATTCAGACAAGAAGGTTACAGGGTTAGCTTGTTCAAAAGGAACTGGAGAACAGCCCAGTTTAAAGTGACTGATTTTGATGTTGATAAAGAAACAGATCTGGATTTTTATTTATTTCAAATAAAGTCTTGGCAGAGGTATGTGGTCGCAGATTGCTTTTGTTTTTATTGTGACTTCCTCAAGCCTTTTACTTGGCCTTGAGTGCAGCTATTTGGCACATGCATTCACTTTTGATTCTTGAGGAGGCCGGACAACACAACGCAAAAGGATTTCTTTTCTAGTATAACTGGCCCTAATCCATGTAATTACCCAGCCGCCTATTTCCCTTTGCTTTGGCCCTTCATTTTCCCATCTAACCCCAGGTGTGGGTCTCATGTATTCACTGTCTGCAACCAAGTAACAAAGCTAAGCATCATATTATTACTAAGAAAATGACCCAGTAATCTTTAAAACAATGGATTTGTGGTATTGGAAACAGGCTGTGAACGAAACATATTATCTCCTCTACAGTTGATGAAGATATTTTCCTACTGACATACTAATATTGAAGATTTGGAGATTTGTTTTTTTCTATATAATGATTGTAAGCCATCACTATGTAGGATCTCTTCACACATGCAAATTATAAACAGTGACTCTCTCTGAAGGAATTTCTAGAAATGAAGAAAGACTGGATAAAAACAAACAAACAAAAAAAAAACTGGTTGAGTCTTGTGACTGCATTTTTTTCTCCTTTGATCGAAGACAGACGGGATATATTTTAGTCAAAGTTAAAAGAAACGTTCAAGTTAGCGGAAATACATTGAAAACAACAGCCACTATTGTTTAATGACCCCTGAGGTTAAAGACTGTTGGGTAATTACTGTATTTGTCAGGAAATGAGATGCTTTACAATGTGACTTTCATGTACAAGTAATGCACATGACCTAAACTAAAGCTATCTCCCATTCAGCTCCTTTCCAGTTCTCACTGCAGCCAAACAGCTGAAATGTCCCAAAACCTCACTCCTCTGAAACATATATACCTACAACATCCCTCAGTTTTGCTGCTGTTTGACTCGCTGCTTGTGTGTGTGTGTGTGATCTAAATCGTCTATGGTTCCATACCACGAACCAAAATTTAATGGTGGTTTATTTAAATAAGCCCAGTTTTGTTTTGATGAAATTCACACAGTTTAGTGCTCTGTGTTGATCTGACCCAAACCCAGTTCCCCTTTTGCTCACTGCCAATACTCACACACCACTATGCAGAAACCACGATGGCAACTAGCCGAGCCAATGTCTCCCGTAGCAGCTCCAGACTTGGTGAGTTAAGACCAACAATAGACTGTGGCGAAGTCACAGGAACTTTTAGACCGGTTCCCCTCAACTAAACTCACCCCCAGGCTGTTCAAAGCCAGTCTGCCACCCACACCAACAATAATGTAATCAAAACAGAATTATGCTGTTTCATATTAATTGCAGAGCCCCATAAATCTGAATTTCCAGGTTATGAGTCTGCTTTTTCAGTGGACTGCTACATTATTGTACCGGAGTCACAGACAAACATACTTTTGATGATAGCAGACGTCTAGAACTCAGGGGTGAAATATTTGTCACATCTGTCAGTGTGAGTGTGATTAGTGAAAGTGTATACTTTATACTGCATACCATTTAATGATGCAGTGCAAGTAGAACGATTTCTGTTGCAGAGCTGGGGTTCAGTGCAGCAGAGGGCCTCATTAGACTCATGTTTGTTTAAGACTTTGATCTCTTTAACTTTAATTCACCTGTACACACACACACACACATACACACTGGAAAACGGGCTTGATTAGGCACTCCGAGATGTCATCTCACTTTCTGTTTTTATAGCTTGAATTCTAGTGTGGTGGTAATAAACGCTACTGTCCCACAATGTCTGCAATGTAAGGTCCAACAGAACAAAAATAAAAAATTGAGATGGATAGTTTGGAAACTGTTTGCCTTGTTAATTGTTTGTGGAGTTTTCAAGTCAGAATTTGTCATTATAAATATGCTCCCACCTGTGTGCATATTCCAATATAAGGAAGAACTCAGTTGGGCCTCTTAGAGTTTTGTTTTAGGGGAGACAAAAATATATGCCCAAGGAAACCAGCTACATGTCACTAGTCTTTACTTCGCAAACATCGCTGCAAACAGTAGCTCAACAACCCCCCTGGTTATCCCCACAGCTATGACCGTTTGGCTTACTAACAGTTGATATTAACCTTTTGCATTCAGTCTCTCAGCCTTCCCTTAATCCCAGGTGTTTGGACATTGGAATCTGCTAAACTTTGTTAGAAGCTTTTCCCACTTCTGTCACTACTCAGGTCCAATGATTTTCTTGTCTGCTACTTTTTAAGTTAATCAGTCTGATACCGGTTCTTAAAGTCTCTCTTCTGCTCCATCATTCACTCACCAGGTGGACTTATGTGCAATCTGCCTCCTTTTCATCTCCATTACTCAATCAGAGCGAAGGCATCAGAAGTCTCTGACACCTCCTAATGATGTTCATCCACCATCAACAGCTTGACTCTTAGAGTTCTATTTGATCCCCTTCCTTCAGTCATGAAAGGAGCCAAACATACATGTTAAAAATTCATCCCTTTTACATCAATAAATTTAGCTCCATCCTTTTAACTGATCACTCCTTATTGAAATCAGTGATAAAAGTGTCACCTATGCAAATACTTGCACCATCTCACACGTGCCTGAGTTTCTACAGCAGAAAGATGCTCCATTTTAATGTACAGCTATTGAGTGTGTTTTTCCTATACTGGTTTAATCTCTCTTTTTTGTTCAGTTTGGTTTTGACCACTGTTGAAAGCTCAGAAAGGTAAAAATCTCAGTGTCAATACAGACCTTGCCAAGAGTAACCCTACGTGCAGATGTTTTGTTACACAAAACCATTAGAGGAAGTCAGCCACATGAAGTGTTTGTCAAAGGGCAAGCCTTTGAAAAATATAAATAAATACTTGCAGGTGATTGGATGAATAATTCCAGTGAATCAGATCTACAGAACGGATCTGATGAGCTGATGTTGAAGTCAATTGGATAAACAGTGAAAACATCAGGATTTTTCTCTCCTCCATTCCTTCACACGAAAAAATACACCTGCACAGCACTGTCTATAAAAACATCTGTCAACATCAAAATGCACAAACACAACTAAAGCTAAGTAGTACAGTGTGCATGCAACGTTTCTGACAGGACTGAGGAGTGATCTAATAACAATTGTCCTTCAATGTACGAGCAAAACAGCTCAGTCAAAAGCAACAGTGATGCCCCAGACATGAAAACTCTACTCAGCAAAAACCATCTCATTATCAGAGGTGTCCCCCCAGCTTGAGGCCTGACCAGGTTTGGTAGGAGACCAGCAATGTTGCTGTTGGGTTTTGAGTCATTGGGGTACAATTTTAATGTAGCAGTGTATTCCATAATGTGGTCTGATGTGTCCGTCCCTTAATATAGCTGGCATAAAAGTAACAAATTCTTGATAGCAAGTTAGCATCAGTGCTATCTTGACTAGGTCTGCCATTGCCACGTTAATAAAGAGGAGATTAGTGCATTTTCTGTTGTTAAACTAAAGAAATAATAGATTACAATGCTGCAGGGCTAAATCGTGGTTTTCCAATCCACATATGAACGTTGAGTAGAAATCTTCACCCTGGAAGATGTTTTCCAAAAGTTTTGGCATCAGTGCACAAAAGTGTGATCATACACGGAAGAAAAAAAGCCATAACAGAGGATTTTATTATCATTCCACCACAGGGAACATCTGGCATAGATATAGATGTGGTATACTATTGATAACACTATTAGGACAAAATGGAGTAAGAGCTGTTTCTTTTACCAGGTAACCTTGACATCCGTCTGAGGCAGAATACATTGTCGGTCATCAGGATTCAAGATTCTGGGAGTCAGGATCATTGAAGCCTCCACAGACACTACAGCTCGAGACCTGTGCAGACATTAGCACACACAGACAAACTCATAACATAACTGAAAACATGACAACTTGCAGTAAAAAAGTCTCACAGACTTTTAGGTAAAACTCCAAACCTGACAAACCTGAGTCGTATTAATTTATGTTTGAGCTTTTTACCTGTACACTGACACCTCGCCTGCACCAAACGCACCCACGATCAAATCTGCAGAGAGAGCAAGGAGAGACGGGAAACAGTGAGCTTCAAAGAATGCAACAGATGGGACTGATTTCAAAGTCTCCAGCAATCTTCATCAAACACAGACTTTGCACATGTAATAAACACACACACACACACACACACACACACACACACACACACACACACACACACACACACACACACACACATTAACACTGTGATGCAGAGCTGACTTTTTGATATCATCATACTTTTCCTCTCAAACATGACCCCTTTCAAAGTATATTTACTATGTAAACATATAAAAAATAATGTGTTTCTTTTTTTTTAATCATGTATTTATGGGTGTATGTGCGCTTGTGAGACAGGGACACCCTACTGCATTCCCAGGCCATTAGAAAATTCACATCGTTCCAATCAGAGTTTTCTAAACAACAACATTTCCCAACAACCGGCGCAGCGACGACTCATAATTGTAAGCAGCACCAGATCTCATCTATATGTGATTTTTTATTCGTTTTCATGGGGTTGGCGATGAACACGCTCTTAATTGGCTCCAAACGTTTAAAATAGAGACGGCATTTAATGGTTGTGGTCAAGGGACACATACCGTTGTAAGCCACACACACAGAAACACACATAGGCGCACACACCAGTGTTGATTAAAACAATATGAAACTGAAGAGAGGCACTTAATGGATGCAAGCCATCATGGCCAGATACAGCAGGAAAAGAAGTTGTGGGGTGGCTTTTTTTTAATGGTTGATTTAATTGTTAATTAATTTTTTATACAGTGAAAGAAAATTACAATTTCTCCAATTTATTAAACTGACTCAATCATCTGATTTTTTTTTTTTAGCATGAAACCTTCTCCAACCTTCTTCTGCAGGAAGATGAAAGGAAATGGAACGGTACCTTAGTAGACTTTGCTGGTCATTTGTGTCTCTTTCCTCTTCTGCATATTTAGGAAGAACAAGACTAATTGAATCTAAGAGAAGCACATCTGTTTCTGCCTTTGGCTGCAGTCGCTGAGTCCCCTTGAAACCCCAGCATTAAACATTTAGGCCTTTTCCCCTGTTGTTTTATGTGTGTGAGTGTATATGTGTGAGAGACAGTACTTCATCAGGAAAAGACCCCAATAGATGGGTGCTACCCTGCAGCAGATGGAGAAAAAGGGGAAAAAAGAAGAAGATTGGAGGCAGGAATGACAGAAAGAAAGTTAGAGCAGAGGATCATGCACGCTGCCTTTAAAAGGCAATCTGTGAAAGCAATCAGATGCAAGGTGTGTTTTCAGCAGAGTGAGTAAGGCTGAAGGACCACCTTGTAATTCAAATTCCTCTGCCCACCTCACTGCTGAAGTTGTGTAACCTACAGCTGAAAATCCACTCTTGCCACAAGTATGTCAGTTTGACCGATGCATGTGCTGCTTAATCTAACGCCAGTGTTTGCTCGCTTAACGCTGCATGACACGAGACTGATTTGAGTACAGGGCACCTTTGGGGTTAAGTGTGTGTGAGAGTGTAAGTGCACACATGGCTGCATCAGAAGTTAAATCAAATAACGGCCTACTTTCCTTCCCATATAAATCCCATTTCCTTACACGCAGGAAAACTTGCCCAGCACTTGATTTGAGGTGCACAGAGACCCCCTGACGGAGGCTTTTCCACTCACAAATGATTGAAACCTTTATGGCATCTATATGTGCTGGTACGGACTGAGTAACTGAGCTGCATTAGTTGATGGTGTCTGTCTTGGGCTGTGAAAACACAACCTCCATCCAGAGTTTAGACAGACTGTCAAGCTGTCACTTGGCTGTCTGCTGCGACTGCCTGTTTGGCTGCAGGGGGACTGGCCTTGATGATGAAAGGCCAAGGGTCAATGGCACTCAGTGGAAAAAGAGGGGGTTTTAAGAGAGAAATGGAGGATTTGTTAATTCTTGGATATACATGTAGTATTTGGGGAGCTATTCAATCACTGGCTGGCCATTAAACTTGTCTGAGATTCACTGCTTTCATGCTTAAGATCAAGAGGGAATTGACCAATCCAGGGAGGTGGGGGTTGCCTAATATGGCAACTACTTGACAATAAAAAAGTAAAATGAGGGAAGTTAGAGTATCATAACTTTTCCATGAATACAGTGACATGCAAGACAAAGAGAAGGTAAACATCTGGTGAACTTTTCCCACAGTTTTTTCTCAGTTTTCTTTTTTTGAGTGAAAAAAGAAGTATATCCTGAAGAAGTCTAATTAAGGTGGCAACTAAGTTTGCAAGCAGACATGGACCTCAGTAATGAGTTTTACACCTACATGCCAGCCAAATGGCCAGCCTGATGATCATTTAGCACCACACACATTCAAATGACCAACTCTGACATGTCTCTGTGTCTTAGTCTTTCAACAAATCAATGTGATTGACAAGTAAAGTTTTTGACCTTTAATTAGTAAGCAGAATGTGAGATTCATCCTGAGGCAATGTGACCCTTTTGATACACGGCTGATCCCCTAAATCTCATGTCAGTGCAATGTCTCCATCAAAACGATGCTTGAAATGGAGTTTGATATTAAGCAGTAACTAGTGATTTTTCTTAGACTACTTCCTACTTTTTTATGACTTTTCCATTCTACCTTTCATTTAGAGTGCTTTCCCACCAAATCAAAGGCAAATAAATCATATAATCTTTAGATATAAAGTCCATTAAGGCTAAAAATGGAGCTAAGTCATCATCCTTCCTTCCCTTTTGCAGTAGACTAATGACATTTAACTTTGATGGAAGCATATGGCAGCTCTAGCAGGCCTCCCAGACGTCTGAGTGGCCCTCTTATAACACGGATCAAACATCCCTGGCTCCTTTGAACAGTGCAACTTTACTACCCTGCATACGACACATGTGTGAGTGCCTCACTTCCGTCAACTGGCCCTCTAATGACAGACGCCACAAGCACTGCACATTTGTGTGTGTGTGTGTTTATGCTGAATGTGTGTGTGTTGGCTGAAAACTCCACCACCCATGAGTTTCTACCCTGCTTCCTCCTCCCAATGGGCCTCCACCAGCTGGAGTTTAACCTGTAATCCTTGTGTGTATTTATTGTACAATGTTTTTATTTCTGATTTGCAGTAGGCCTGCACCGGTCTGACTGTGACCTACAGCCTGGCACATGCTCAACACACACTCTCTGCCCGCCAGTGAAACTGATCACAAGCCACACATGTGAACTTCTGTGTACTTGTGTGTGTTAGTTCCCTAAATATGCTGTTTGTTGAATGATGAAATCTGTTATTATATCAGTATGAGAGGATGAAAAGGAGCAAAAAGGGTTAAGGGCAAAGAAAAGTGAAACTGAACAACTTCTCCACATCAGCCCATTTTGTGGAAGCATAAAGTCAACGTAATGCTGAGAGCAGAATGGCTCCAAATTAGGGAGAAAATAAGGTAGAAAAACAGTGGTTTCACAGAGCAGCTTTGTTTTAAATACTGGTAGCTTTTTCTAATTTGAAAACCTAAAGCTCATGCATGTAAATAGCTTCAAAAATCCTTTCCAGTAGTTATTTATCTATGCTGTTATTCTAGTGTGAGTTTTAATATATTTAAGACTTCAGATGTTGAAGGTTTTTGGTGTGGGTGCCACAGTTCTAGGCTTGAATGTCTGGGGAGTGGTGGGGAGTTTTGTCTTGTAATTTGACTGAGTGTTGCTTTGTCTGCTCACAGTTTAAGGGGTAAAGAAGCAGAGGCTTGAATGTCTGGCAGACAGAACATACGGATAATGTATTATTATACATCTTACTTTTGCTCCTTCTGTAAATCCCTAAAGACTGGATGCGGCTGTAGCTCATGGCACACATCCCCATACCCTCTTCTGATGACTTTACCAGAGAACAGGAGGAAAGCAAAAGGGGAGAAGAACATGGAAATGCTAGTTGAGGAGTGTATGGGAGAGTGAAGAAATGTGGAGGCCAAGAGTAAAAAGAGGGGCTGAAAGGAAAGCGAGGAGGTAAAAGAATGCAACTCTGAGAAGGAATTTTGATTATAACATGGGGATCTGAGCATAGAGGGCTTGGATTTTGTAAGTATTTACCAGGATACTGATTGCTGTCCAGATCTTGGCCTCCTCTCAGAGTGAATCCATATCCAGGCAAACTCCTACTGTGGGTCCAGGCAGCTCTCAGCTCCTGGCTTAGTCTCAGACCTTTCACGGATACTTCTCTGTTACCATTAAAGATCAATACTCTGCCTCCACGGTCCTCGCCTCCGAACGGACAGCCCACTGCCACGTCTATGGGGTGACACATACATGTATGGTTTACACATCAACTGAGTTAAGGGCCCCTCTGAGACAGAAGCAGAGGAAAACATTCAGGTTAAAGGAAAAGGAAAGTGAGAAGGACCAGAGCTTGACCCTTTTAAACTGACGGATGGTCATTTACTTATTTGCTTTAATGTAAATGTATTCTATTTTTTTTTTTTTTTAGCTTTCCTCAGTTTTAAGTTCCTTTATTGTTTTAGACTTTGCTAAGGCTAATGCTTCGGGTTCAAAAAGTTCTGGACAAATTGATAGAGTCATTAAAAATAAAAAAAGTTCACTGTAAAGACTTGATTAAAAGTCCCTTATTAGAAATGACAGTTTCAAATGTTCAAATGTTTCAATTTCAAATATGATCATCACTGAAAAATGAGTTTCCTGCTTTATGATGCTTTGCCAGACTTTCGCTGCAGAAGTCTTCAGTTGTTAAGTTCTGTGTTTTTCTGGTTTTAGTTTGTCTTCAGACAATAAAATGCAATTTAGCCGGGGCAGAATATTTGACTTCATCTTCAAACATTCCTGGGTTGCTTTTACAGTATGTTTTGGGTCGCTGCCAGTCTGAACTGTGAAGCCCTTTCCAACCAACTCTGTTGCACTTGGCTAAATCGGAGCAGACAGCACATCCTAATACACATCAGAATTCATCTGGCTGCTTCTGTCTTCTATCAAATCATCGGAGAGGAGAACCAATGCCATGAAAAGCATGTACGCCCATGCCGTGAAAATGAATCCCTGAGTTTTACAATGTTCAGCTCATAGGCTATTCCAAGCCTTCAGCATACTTAACACATTTTTTCTTTCTGTCCTTCTGGTGCAGACTGATTTCAGCTTCATCTATCCAAAGAATGTTTTCTAGAACTGTTCTGGCTTTGTGTATGTGTGCATGTGTGTGTGTAAAAGTCACATCTGGCTTTGCACCTGAAGTACCCTCTGTATTTGCTCTGGAGTCTTTGCTTAAGACTTTGAAAATAATAAGTCTTCCTCCCGCAGAGAGCTTATAACTTGACTGGATACTGTGTGTTCATTTTGGTGCTGATCAGACTTGACACAAACATGTGTCATAATATATCTGATCAAAAGTGGACAGCAGTAAGCACAACTCTATGCACTCAGGAATGATTGAGGACACATTCAGAGGAAATGGTACAACAACGCAAACTTGTGACTAAATGTAAAATACTTATGCTGGCCCACAGGATAATACAAAGCAGCCTCACAATTTTGGCTCAGAAATGGTCCAGTGCCTACGTTTTGCTTCCAGTGTCTTATGGTTCTCTTGTACTTTGAATAATGTTTCCATGTTTACATTTGCAAGGTGAAGGCATTGACAGTTCCAACTATTAAATAGGACAAAAATGCCTCATCAGAAGGCAAGTTGAATGTTGGATGGCAATAAACCTTCAAACAGTATAGATTGATGGTTGAATCTCATCCTTCACAACTTTTTCCTCAGCGTGTTTGCGTCTTTTCTTCTCTCCTGCCCACTAATAGTTATGGTTAGGAGTTAAGACACGGTTAGGTTTAGACATAAAAAAATATTGTACATGGCTAAAGTAAGTAAAATACCCATTCTCATAAATTATGAAGTTTTAGTCAGTGGTCATGGTACCCATCTAATGAGCAGATATTACAAGTGCCAGGCACAAAACAACTGCCTAAAAATATGGTATGTTCCATTTTTAAGCCTGGACGGAAAAACTACAGCTTATTATATGTGTGGATAAAGTTTTATATTTTACATCTTCTGGTGAGACTGGGCTGGATAAACAGCAGTCTGAGGGAATTTGATGAACATGCTATTTTTGACAATAAAAAAAACAGGAAGATATCAGTAGGTGAGTTACCTGGAGGTTTTCTAGATAATATTTGTTCTGATCATTGCTGGTGCTGATTGTACTTGCTGTGGTCATTTAAGGAGTTAAAAACTTTTGTGTGACTGTCTTTATTGACAGAAGTTTGCTGACACTGAACTCTGTAAGAGTCATCGCTTACTGCTTCCAATCTCTAGTGATCACACATGATCCTATCAGGTGTGAACATGTCTTTTTGTTGTAATGTACCACACTGCTAATCTGACCACTTCTAGTGTTTCTGCTGGTGTCTAATGGATTCTACCTGTGTCACTTTGAGAGCTTATTTAATCATTTGTTGGTTCAAATTAACAGCTTCCAAAAGCTAATGTGACACTTGAAATCAAATCAGTAACTTTTACCTGCTTAATTGATGAAGTTTGTGAGTGAATTCAATTTAGATGTTAATACACTTAAATTAATGAAGACATTGCACTTTAACCCATAAGAGCCTGACGTGACATATTTGTTACATACAGTTTCTGAGGCATTTCGCTTCAATTTATGGTATAAACTTTACTCAAAATCAGATATTAATCTTTTGTCGCCTAATAGATATCCAGAAGCAGAAAACCACAATAATATTATATTATCATATTTTTAAACTATCACATGGTAAAAAGTCCCTAAAAAAAAAAAAAAAAAAAAAAAAAATATATATATATATATATATATATATATAAATAAATATATATATACATATATATGTCCTGCGACAGACTGGTGACCTGTCCAGGGTGTACCCTGCCTCTCACCTGCTTAAATGCTGGGAAAGGCTCCAGCTTACCCGCGACCAGTAATGGAATAAGCAGTCAAGATAATGGATGGATGGATGGATGGAGATATATATATATATATATATATATATATATATATATATATATATATATCCCCCCCAAAACAATGTCATTTTTTTTGTTACATTTTGTTAAAGGGCCACATAAAGACCTCATATTTAAAAAAAAAAAAAAAATCTTATGATTTTTTCATGGGTTGGGCCTTGAAGGGTTAAGCCCATGATCGTTATGTAACTGACTTAATGAATTTTGGTGAATGTCTAAAAAAACAACAATCGTGCCATTGCCTAAATATTTCTAGCTCTAACTGTATTGTAGAACAACAGAGCAACCACAAGATATAAAAGATGACCTACTATAGGCACCTGTTCTGATATAAAAATCTGATTACTTTAGACCACATAAAACACTGACATTAGGATTTACTCTTCAAGCTCTTAATGCCCATGCAGTGTATTGTCCTAAGCCTGAATACCCATCAGTGCTGTAACTGTCCAAATACCTCTAGACATCCTGTTTGTCTCCGGACCCCCTCTCTCCCAGCCTAAACAACTGGTTCCACATGAAGCAGATTGCGGGGTAGAAAGGATAAATGCAACCATGTGTGTATGCAAGTGTATAAATGAGCTGATGTGTGTCCATGTGTGCCTTTGAGACTGTATGTCTATGTGTGGTTATGTGTACATAACTGAATAGCTCTGTACAAAATAATCTTACTTATAAAAAAAAGTCCTCAAATAATGTGAAAGTCACTTAAAGGCATTGCTCAACAACGTCCCACACAATGGAGACATCCAGGGGAACACCCACTGTGATCATTGAGACCAAAACTATAGGAGACTCTTAGTTAAACTGAAACCAGCTGACACATTGGGAGTAATGGTGACAGAAAGCCAGTGTTGGCTGATAGAAATTATAAACAAGGGGAGCCACATGGCAAATCAAATTAGCTACATATTAAGGTTTTGACAGCCGACACTCAGCAAAACCATGAGGGAGACAGAAAATGGGTATGGATCTGTTTTTATGAAGCATTTTAGGAATGGGATGATGGGGTCTCTGCTGAGGGAGGAGGAAGAGACTCAGAGTCATCACAGCAAGAAAAGGGATCTGCCAGTGATTATATACAAACACACACAAGAGCAGGTAGACTTGAACAGCCGTTTGACATTAGAAAACTATGCAGATGAGAACCTTGACCACAAAGCTGCCATGGCAACTTTCTCATAATCCTAAATAATGAAATCATGCACAGACATGGATGATTGCTAATTAAATTAAATTTAAACAAATACTTTATGTCCATGTCTCCACAGCTGACCCTCACCTCCAGAGACTGTCACACGCTTAAAGAGAGCAGATGTGATTTATGTTTCTACCCGGAGAAAGCTTCAGTATTGATTCTACTGTTATTGATCTACTGGTAAATGGGGTTAAAAGGGATGGCACGCACATTAACACGTGCTGTCCACGAATAAATTAAAAATAAATTAGTGGAACTGATGTCATACAAGCACCAGATGTGCATCCATTCATTCATCTTTAAAGGGATAATCAACAGGCCTTAGCTGGGTGGAGCATGTCAGCTCCAGGCTTTGTGTGTGTGTGTGTGTCTTTTCTCAATCAACGTGAGAATAAAACAAACACATCGAAGAGGAATGAACTCTGGGCTGCGGGACAAAAACTCCCAGATGATTTTATCACAGGGCACATCTGGTGAGGTAAAAATAGCCCAAACACACAGACACACATATGGCCTTAACTTGATCGTCACAGGATGAAACAAGTTCACACACACACAACCTTTCATCGCCGTACTTCCTGGTTGACTGAAGAGCTTCGAGAGTCTGATAGGATTTCCTCAGTCACTGAAATAACAGTTCAGCAGGCACAGAATCAGAGAAAAATGTGTTACTTGTTATCAAGTTGACCACAAAACATAAACCTCATATCGGCACATGTACCAGCACATGGGGGGATTTTATTTTTTTTTTTTAATTTTATTAATTTAAGATGTATAATTTCACTTTGTGTTTTCTTTCTTTTTCTCTCTGACAGTATCAGCATACCATTGTATCCATCCTGGTTGATATCTCCCAGAGGCGCTATAGCTGTCCCGAAGCGTCCAAAAACATAGGTGCCGGTAAGGGGGACAGGTGTGGAAAAAGTAAGTGAAGCCAGCTGAAGGTACAGGTACACCCTTCCAACCTCCTTGGGTTTGCTCTCCATCTCCCTCTCCATGAAGAGGGGTGCTCCAACCAGGATATCATCCGTCCTGAGGGAAGACATGGCTTATTTTCAGTGATCCAAGACAGAGAGAGATGTGAGGAATGATGTGCTTGGAGTGACAGAGGAGTTCTCTTCTTACCCATCACCATTCAGGTCAGTGACAGCCACTGAGTAACCAAAATAGGAAGCCATCTGAAGCAAAGAGAAGGAAGCAACATGATAGCAGTTTTAACCCAAATCGATCAGATTTTATCTTAATCCAAGATAATGTGATTAGAAAATGAAAAAAAATCTACATTTTATCTATATCTGCTAGTGCTCATGGTTAGGTTTTTCATTTTAGCCCTTCAATAGACACAGTGTGGCTGTATCTCATTTCCTCCACTTGGCTTTACTTCTGTGTTTTTCACTCGTGCAGGTAAGGTATTGCACCTTTTTCTTTTAGGAATCAAGGCATTGTGCTCATCTAGCCTTTTAAATGGCTCCCAATGCCATGGTTCATGAACTAGATGGCCACTACTCTAAAAAAAGAGGCACCTTACACCTGCAAATGAATGGATGAAGGACCAAAGGGAGGAACTGGGATGAGGCTTGTGCCTGGGATGTGTTAATGCTCCTACCTGTTCCCCTGTGAAATTCTGGATGAAGGTCAGATTGGTGGAGTTGATCATTGCCACCTAAAATGAACAAGACATACTATCAGATGAAATGCAGCACATTTAACAAAGCATTAGCCTTTGTCTTTTGTCCCTGGAAAACACCAGGCTGTATCACAAACAGGCACATGAAAAATGTTAAGAAAAAAAGTATTAAAATGGGCTTTTATTAAACTGAAATCCATTTCTTTCCTCTTCCTTCCCCCACCACCATCCTCATTGTGCCTTTTATGTGCCTTTACCATTTTCCCCTCATCTTTCTCTCCTTCCCCCCATCCTAACCCCACTTGCAGGGAGAGACGGAGGGGGAGGCTGAGAATTCCTTCATAAGAACTAAAATAACAACCACATGGAGACAGCCGGGGGCAAGCCGTACACACACATGTGCAGGAGGATACATCATAACCCAATCACTGATCACTAAAGAGGGATAGACTTACAGAGTGATGAGGGTGTGTAAACACAAATATTGAATCAATAGCTTGAGAATTAACTTTTCTTTACTCTCAGTTGTCAGATTGGTCACAGAGGAAACCTGATCAGGCCTGACAGCCACTTCGAAGCCATGCCTCGAACATGGCTTACCTGCTCGGTCTGCCTACTGTGAGCTACAACCGCCTCCTCTGTGGTGCTCAAAGTAACATGTCTGTACAGGAAGGAACATTCTGACTCCAGCTACAGCATCCAGATGGAGGAATTACAACGTGTGTGAAGTGTGGTGAGTCCTATGGTTGCGCTGCAGGTTAGGGGGTTGTGTGTGTGTAGAAGAGGGTTAGTGGGGTTAGGTAGGGTCACCGCCCTCCACATGCAGCGGAAACTGTGTGCCATTAGGGAGGATTGACACAGCCAGCCCTGGGGACAAATTCCCATAAGTAAATGATGACAAACTAAGGTTTACATATAGATGCACAAACAGTGTTGTTGCAACCATGTAGATAGATGTTTTTACAGTTAAGTCCAAAATTAGTTATCCCAGTGACAAAATGTGACTGATTTTCATTAATTTTTACAATAAACATGTAACATACTTTTGATATATTGCTTTCACAGCAATCAATCTAGGCATATAAAACAATTTCTAACAAGCATTTTGCATGTCTCCACTGGGACCACTCCTTTTCTGTGATAATGTTCAGGTCTATGAGTGCTGTGGGCCTTTTTGCCATCACAAATTCTAAATAGGATTTAGGCTCAGCCACTGCAGAACGTCAAAATGGTTTTCTGCTTCTTAAACGCTTCATTTGTTGTCTTATTAGGATGTCTGTTGCTGAACAAATATTTCCTGCAGGATGTAGTCGTCTTTTCTATGGTTTTCCTAAGATAAGGAGACCACCACCTAATTCACTCTGATTAATTTTAGTTAATCTGATACAAAAATCTGAAGGAAAACACTGCAGCTCACTTTATTCAGGGCTGATCACCATGGATACGGATGTTACAGAATCCACAAGAACACCATCCTCACCATAAGGTCACAGTAAAGCATTAAAATAGGAAAACAGTGTTTTTTTTCTTAGATTATTAAATGAGACATGATAACATAAGAGGTCAACAATTGAGATTTTTGAGAAAACACCAAGCAGTCTCTAATGAAAAACACTTGATCTTTTGAACCATAAGACCTTTCAACTAGATGATCCAAAACATTCAGCTGAACTGGTCAAGTAACAGCTAAAAGAAAAGAATTTAAGCATTTCTGAGTCATGCCAGAGTCCAGACCTGAATCCCATTAAGACAACTGAAGAACAGATTGATGGAAAGGAAACCATCTAATCCCAGACCTGGAGATTGTCACAGAAGAGGAATAGGTCAATATCCCAGTGGTGGCATATAAAAAATTTATTAGCATGACCATGCATGCTTTAATTCGATTATTTATGTGTATAAGTAAATTTGACTTTACATACACTACTCCTTGATGCATTTGCTTGTTCATATAGTACATACTGTATATGCACACAAAAAGTGGGATTAAAGTCTTTGGTACTCAAGAGAGGAACAGATTTTCTAAGACATTCCTATGTTTAGTGCTTTGTAATGGTGATGGATAGCATGTTGCAAATCTTCCAAATGTGCTGAGTGGGTTAGAGATTTGGTAACTCTGAAGGCTTTTTATGATTTAAATGTCTCTGCTATAATAAAGATGAATTTACACCTGCTTTTTTTTTTTAAACTGATCTTTTTGTTTCTGCTTAAAGGTACTTAATGTCCACACTCACATATCCAAAGTTATGTGCTCCTCTTGGGACTCCAGCTATCAGCTCTGAAAAACATGACAACAAAGACAGACTCAAATCCGTGACAAAAAGATGCACAGGGATGAAAAGAGTTTGACAGAAGTTTGACTGAGAGATTTAACCCCCCCAATCCCATCCCAAGGTGAAGTGTTGCTGAGAGACTTCGTTTGCACTCTGATTGATGAGTGCAGCGCTGTGAACTTATCGGGGCAAGCAGAGGTTCCCACCCAGAGAGAGGAGACGGAGTCCCCACTTCCTGCTTTGCGGCTTGAACCAACAGGCTCAACCACCAACCAAATTCTCAGCACCATCTTTCCTTAGAAATCCACGTTACAACCA
This sequence comes from Melanotaenia boesemani, assembly GCF_017639745.1. Lineage (NCBI taxonomy): Eukaryota > Metazoa > Chordata > Actinopteri > Atheriniformes > Melanotaeniidae > Melanotaenia > Melanotaenia boesemani. The sequence goes on along the minus strand of NC_055687.1, from coordinate 20,189,572 downwards.
CTTCTCCACTCTATAGCCAGTTTAAGGAACATGACCACAACAAGCTTTGTACCACAACACAGCACATCAACAGGCATGTGGAGACTCTTTAGGCTCACTTTAAGACTGCCTGACACATGTTGTGCCTGAGGGTGTTCAGGGCTGGTATGCGGGTATGTAAATGCAAAGTTATCCCATAGAGTTCCCACTAAATGCTGATTGGTAAAGTAAAATTGAGAACGGGTGGGGGTCTCATATTTGTTACAGATTGTGTGGGGAGGCTTTTTGGAAGATGAAGCAATAAACTTTGTGAAGATGAAAAAACATGGCTGCTTTTTAAATCTGTTTTTCTTCAGTTGAAACAAAAGCTGGTGTTTTGTGCTGACATTACTTATGTGTTTCATTTGTACTCAAGAAAAAAGTCATCAATGAACTTCAACAGCACTTAAAAAAAAAGTGAGAAGATTTGAACAGAAATGTTAGAAAGAAAATTTATCTATTAACTAGAAATCAAAACTTAAATAGTTATTGCCTCCTCACCTGCACATCTTTAATAAAATGATGCTGTATGCCTGAATCTCTTTGCACCCAATATTTCAAGTCCATACCAGAGTCTGGAGCAACTCTTGACTTGAAGAGGTTTGAAGGGTCTGCCAATAGTCATTCTAATCAGTCAAAACGAGGACAGGAAATCCCTTTATCATGGGTTCCCTGAAGTCCTGTCCCCCTGAGGTCATGACCCAGACGTGGAGAGACAGTTCTCATTACTGCTTAAAGGTTCAGACAGTAATGTCCCCTTCCTGTCGCTCACTGTATTGAATGCTTAACAGTTTCCAGTCACACAAAAGTACAGAGATACGCTGATTACATGCAATATTTCAGACACTGTAGCAGGAAAGCTGCTGCTGTTGTTAACCAGGGATTCCTCTATGGTTTGTGATGAACTCTTGGTTTTCTCACCTTGCTCAGAGTCTCCTGTAAACTCTCCCACTGCCACAGAGTAGCCTAAAGAAAAGCAACACATGGCTGAAATGAACTTAGACACAAAGTTGCTTCATATGATTTCATTAGATCATGACAATTAGGATGATCATTTAAGTGATAGTTTGTGCATCACTTTGTGTGTGTTACCGAGGTAGCTGTCATCGTTTGTGTCTTCAGTAGCTCCTGTTTGTTTCTCTCCTGGAACCCGTCTTAGCACTGCCTTTAAAGAGTAGCCATTCAGTATCTCAGCTATTCCTGCTGTCATCACTTGACCTGCATTCACACACACAAAGATAGATGGAGAAAAACTCCATGAAAGGATTGCCTCCCCCCCCTGCTATAGATATCTTTTGGAGCTGCCCGCTTCACATGAACGATGCACAGAGCTAGCGCCACATTAAAGCGTTCCCACAGGAAACCTTAAACATATCACTGGCTGAGGAATAGGTGAAAAAATACCTTTAAAATCTTCCTTTAAAATGCTCATGCAACTCCAGTGCTCTCTACAGTTGCAGATTATAAATTATAGGTGTGCACACACAAACAACACCCTTCCTCTGCTGTTGAACATGAGGTCAAAAAAACAAATGATTCTATCTATGGCTGCCCTCAACTTTCCATAAATCCTCCTTTATGTGTGAGTGCACTGATGGGGAGGAAAATGTGCCCTCTTAACCTTTCCTCCAACTCCCCTTCCCCTGCACTGAGTTTATCACTCAGACTAACATATCACAACATAAACACATTATTAAACCTCTATATGATCAAAAAGATAAACTCTTACCACAGATACATGAGTCACTGCTGCTAATCTGAGGAGTTCTTTAAACCCAGCGATAACAAGATTGCATATAAAAGAGTTTTTTTTAGTGATGAATCGGGTTGAAGGCTGAGGATAATTGTCGTATATTAGAGGCCATAAAATTCAGGCAGAGTGCTTTTATAAACATTTGGAGGAAGTGTTTTAACTGGAGGCAGCCTGCCTTGCCATGCTGAGGGCAAAGAGAGCGAGCAATCCATTAGGCTTTCTGTGTTGCCTGTCTAGTGTGGGTCTTGCATGCTGGAGCATTCATTATTTAACAACATGCAACAACAGCGTCAGCTCTAAACAATATCTCTACATCATAAAAAAAGAGTAGAGCAGTACGTCTAAATATCTTTTAATATTATGTCATCCTAACACATCTTCTCATGATGGAACTTTCTTTTCTTTAATGTGTCATATGTGACACAGATCTTGTGTCACAAAGAAAGGAGCAATGAGTTGTACAAGTGCTCAATAGCTCTCTATTTCCTCCTCAGACACAGTTGTACGTCTCTAAGTTTGGAAAATACAAATGCACACACACACACACACACACTGAAACACCTGGAGCTGGAGGAGTACTGCTACACTTCAACAGCTTTACTATGTCACACTCCAACTACACCTATTTAGACACTTAATCCCTCTGCTTAGGCTGGCCCTGCATGTCCAGCAGGCTTGCTGACCTCAGCGCTGCTTTTATCAAGCCTGAGATCCATCTTTCTTCCTCTCACTGACTCTCTTACACGCTCCCTCCCTTCTCGTCTTTCTCTCCCCCCTGAAACTTTCTGTCATCGCCATAGCAATCCTCTATCACCTCCTTACTCACTTTCTCTATCCATCTCAACTGTGCTGTCCACCTCTCCTGAAAGCTTTCCTAGCTTTGTGCATAATCACTGGGCAGAGGGGCAGTTCCTCAACACTCCATTACCCCCTGATCAGCTCACTACAGTACTCAAACACCCACTTCCTGTTACAACACAGCCAGCCAGAGCATTTAGTTGTGCAGTAAGGGAGAGAAAAGGAGAAAAGTGAGGGCTTTCTCTTATGGAAGACTCTGCAAGTGGCTCAGTGTGCATATATAGGTATGGGGGCTGTGCTGACTGTTAAACTCATCTCCATTCTTTTTTCTCATTTGAACACCTTCCCATCTATGAAATCACTGCAAAATAAAAAAGAAGGAAAAAGAGAGACCAAACACAAGTTTAAACACTGCTGCTCTAGTTACCTTGCCAGTAAAAGCTTCCAGGTCCTCCTACAACCAGCCTTCCTTCCTGGAATGAAAACAGATAGCCAATTAGTCACGTGACAGAAATTTGTCAGTTAATTTGAGCATGTGTGTTTGTGGAGAGGAGGGATATACTGCATAGTGCGTACAATTGCATGAGTGTGCTCATATGATTTCTGTTGTCATGCCTGTCAACATCCTTCAGAGAAGGACAGCTTCCTGTATAGGAGGGTAGAGTTGGACCATGAGGCAGAGGTCAAGGTTCATATTGACTATACAGTGAAAGAATGTGTGTGCATCTATTGTGCTGAGAGGCGATGGGTCACATCGGGTGTAGAGGCTTCTCAAGGGACAAACGCTCTCTCGTCTTCCCAAAGTCCCGTAAATCTCAAAAGGCAGTTGTACGTTTGAAACTCCAGGAGGTTTTCCTGGTGAAAACATATGATTGCTAATGCAGTCTTTACCTTGGTGAAATCCACACTAAACCCAGCCTGGCAGAAACCCTGTCCCTCTGGGTCTGGATCACCTGAAAGTTACACATGCAAAGTGTGAGACTTCTGTTTTTTTTTTTTTTTACAATCAGAATTAGCATCTTAAATGGGATTTACTAGTTTTGCCCAAGCTGCCCTTTAAAATTTTAAAGCATGTTGACATTAGTGTCACCTGAGTTGGCACTACACGTGGATGAGGATGTTTGAGTATTAAAAAAAGTCCAGCATCTTTTGGCTGTTCCTTATTTTTGCTTTTAAAAAAATAAGCACAAGTCTACATTTATTGTTACAAAGTATCATAACAAAGCTGAAGCACTGTGAGAGATGTTGACAGTGGAGTCACCTTTAATGTAGGCGGCAAGTTTTGACAAGGCAAAAGTAAAGAAGAGCCAAAAGACTTTGTTGAATTTAGCTGGCTTTAAATTTAGTCTGAGTACCATGAGTCTGACAGTATTACAGTAGTGCGGTATTTTAAAAGTCAACTCATATAACAGACTGTACGTGGATCCATTAAACTGGCAATAAAAAAGGGGCAAAAGACTTTATAAACTACACAGTCCAAGAAATGAAGGCATACTTTTGGTTTACAATAAAATATACAACCACTAAGGTATTTTCCGTTTAAATTACCTCATCTGACTGTACATGAACACACAAAACTTATGTGCATGTCATAAATTGTTAATCATTTCAGTGGCACCCCGAAGTGAGGTTTAATGATGCGTAACTATACAAGTCACATACAGCGTAAACAATAAGTGAGTTATAGCAGAAGTCTGAGTGGCCGACGAAAGATGTTAAGATAAAGAAAAAAATCTGCCTGAGGCACAAAATTCTTGCTCTATCTTAAAAACTACTCTGAATAATCTCCTCCTTGAGAATAGCTGAGCACAAATTGTGATTGTTCTGGTCAACAAACAAAATAAAGGTCTTTAACAATAATGAGGCAATTATAAAAAGGAGTGTAAGTCGAGTGTGTGTTATTGTGAGGGCGCGATGGAGTGGACAACAAGGGCAGTGTTTTATCTGCTGTTTACAATGCACCAGCTGACTGTCCTCATTTCTCCTCATCTTAGAGTGCTGGAGCCTCGTGTCCAGGGAAAAGGGTGAAAGAGCTCACAGAAAAAAGAAGGTGGAGAAACGAAAAAAGTTGAAGAACTAAAGGGAGGAGGATTTGAGGCAAGGGGGATCCCATAAATCCCATTTACCAAGGTGATGACAGAAATAAGAAACTAAAGAAACCGATAAAAAAAAACTGGTAGAGACGTATTATTTTTAGGGTATCATCACAACGTGCGAAACATTAGGGAGGGTGACCTGTTGAGGAGGCAACAGTCCCCACCTCCTGCACTTGTATGTTGACATGAAAGCATGCTTATCTTTTAGTTAAAGACTTGGAGGTTTCTGCTTAAACTTCACTACAGAGAAGGGAGATGAGATTTTCTTCGTGATGGCCACAGTAAATAAGTCACATATTTTGGATTTTCCCAGACTTCAAGTGTATTATATTCTTTGGATATAAAGTTAGGAAACGTTACAAAAAGTTCACACCATAGAGAGTTATTCTGTCCTGAACGCCTCCTTATCCATCTTCATCGCCCTATTTGCTAAATGCTTGCCTATTGGCTAGTTTGCATGGCTGCTAAGAAGAAAGTGGCTCCCAGACTGAATGACTAGGAGGGGATGTTCTATACTGCTGTGAGTGGTTGTTTCACTATCAGGTGATAAATGACTTTAAACAGGTTTAGAGTGTACCAAATCAATAACAGCATGTCAGGGTAAAAGGGTAAATGTTGATTAAATATGCCAGTTATATGTTTGTTGCGTTAATCTTCAACATTCCAACAGCTTGAAGCTCATCAAATATCATATTATCAATGAAAGACATATTAAGCTGTTAGCTGTATGGATTTGAACCTTGATAAATGGTGGCACCTGCCCACACCCACTCAAGGAAAATCAGTAAATATTTGCTAAATTAACTAATTACATAGCTAAACCGACTGAATCAATCTCAATAAAAACCAACAAATAAAGACTAGAAGTTTACAATCAGCTATTTTTAGCCATCTGCTATTTTTCGACACTCAAAATATGATTATGAACCAGTAAATGAGATTTAACAGTGTTCATGGAGACTTGTTTTATTTTAAAGTAGTTTCAGTTAAAAGTGCAGATCATCACTGTTGGAAGCATCAGCAGGGAACTTTTATTTGAGGTGGAAATTTCAGACAAACAAATCTAAAGCGATCTGCATATATAACACCACTCATGTCAAGTACTTGTTCTTAGGAATCTGAGTTAAACTCTTTCAACTCAACCATTTACACAATTTAAACTGTAAGCTGTCGTATACAGAGATGGAAGTTGTATTAGGAAAAACAATCAGTAATTGGTGTGTCCATTTTAGTAGCAGAGAGAAAGAAAGAGAAAACAAAGACAGCAATGTAAAATTCTCTAAAGGGAGATAAAATCATTTGCAGGCAAGGCTGCAGAGTTACTCACTGGTCCTGCAGGGTGAGTACTCTGCGTAGGCGCTGAAATTCTGGACGGCCACATAGCAGGTCCCCACGGGGTCTTTCTCCCCTTCTCTCTTCACTGTTCGCCAGTGGTACAGAGGAGCACATGCCTGCATAACAGATAGCATTTGATTTTATAAACAACTACATTTTAAAAGGAAGGAGAGGAAAGCAAAAGCTATGAATCATGAATATATTATTGAGATTTTATTTAACATGTCCACTTACCACCACTTTTCCTTTGTGTGTCCTGACTGATGCTCCAAACCACTGGTGAGACTTAAACTCCAGAGGCTCTCTGGTGCCATTCACCTTAATCATTCTGTTATCTGGTGTCAGAGGCGGATTGAGGGGAAGTGGAAAAGACATAAAAAGGGGAATTGAACAGTCATTCCATAGTGGTGGCTGTAAAAGTTGATATTGACCATAATGTGGTCTGTGAACATTTGTCCTCAATAAGCAGAAAACAAAAAAAAAATAAAATAAAAAAAGCAAAGTCTTAAACAGGCCAATAACACACCAAAACACCATTTGGCCCCAAGAAACAGACATTTGACAGGATATGGAGGCTTTTTTCAGTCTCTCCCATAAAAAGTAACAAGAATTAAAAGACTGACAGACACACATACACAAGCTGACATGGACATTATAGACATTTCCAACTGGAATCACAATAAAGTGTCAGTTTGGTGTTTGGTTGTGTTTTCTTGGATATATTTTCCAGCATTTTTAAGACCAGCTGGGTCTGTTTAGAACCATGCAGACCCCTCCTCATTAAACACCTTTATTCAGCACATGTTTGCGCACACACAGAGACTCACATGAAGTTACAGGAATACAGTGGATGCAGGCAAACAGGTGTACGGTGCATGTTTTTCTTACTAACATTATTAGTTAATTTATCTTTGTTAGTTCATTTCATCTTCTCTGGTGGGAACTCAAGGACCATGAAGATTCATACTGTTCACTTGTGTCTGAACACATTTGGTCATCCTATGCTATGTTAAAGGAGGCTTAATTAAAAGTTGTGTGAAAAGAAAAAACAGCTTCTTTTAATTCTGAGATATCATATTTCTGGCATTTATCAGATCTCAGAATGAAACCATGACATATTACACCATATCATTGTATGTTTAAAAAAGAGCCACAAAGCACAAGCAGTCTGTGAATAACTAAGTACATCCCATTAATTGCAATAGTTTGTAGAATCACCACTCAATCCTACATGCTCAGTCAAGCAATAACATTAATAAGATGCTATTACTTTCTCATTATTGTTAGGGATTTTGCCTCATTCCTCTTTACAACATTGCTTCATATCAAATCAAACAATTTAAACACACACCTACTATCATTCTCTCTCACCAGACACACACATCCAAAGTCAAAGATCCAGATTCTATGATGTTTGTGGACATTTGCATAATTATGCAAAAAGTTGTTTTTCTTTCTTAAAGTGCCACCACAACGTTTCAGTGAGGTTGAGGTCTAGACTTTGATTGGGTCATTTTGACAGCTTGATTCTGTGCTTTTTCAGAGACTTTGTTGTCCATTTGCTGTCAAGCTTCACCTCTTTTCTGTTTTATGAGCCAATCATCATCACTCCACCACCATGCTGGACAGCTGGTATTTGGTGTTTGTGCTGGCATTGTGCATTTTAACCAAACATCTCCATTGTGGACTCATCTGTCCAAAGGACATTTTCCCAGAAATCTTTGGTTTGTTAAGCTGCAACTTTGCAAACTTCAAGTGTGCTGCCATGTTCTTTAATAACAGAATAGGTTTTAACATGGAAACAAGCACGTTCAAACAAACATGTTCACACTTTTTTTTCTAACTGGTCATTAACTTTAACATTAAGCATGCAAATCACAGTCTGTAGAGTCTGAGATGCAGCTTTTTTTTCCAGTTTCTCTGAGCTTGAGATGAACTTGCCAGGAAAGATTAGCAACTGCCTTGAATGTTTTCCACCAGTGAATAATCATTCTCACTGTATAATGATGAACTCCAAATTGTTAGAAATGAACTTGTGATCCTTCTCAGATTGATGGACAGGATTAATTGCTTCTCTAAGATCATTGCTGATATCTTTTCTCTATGCTAACACACACCTGCATGTTCCAGACCAGCAACTTCTAATATATATATATATATGTAGAAGAAATACTAAGTTTTTTACACAATGCTTCTGCATTGAGGCTTAGTTTGTGTTCAGTGATACGGTGTAACATGTGTTGCTCATCTGGAGTTGCCTTTGCCTAGTTTTCAGACCAAATCCTTTTATATTTTGCTCAAATACTTTGCTTGTCACATAACAATTAACAGTTTAGGCTTGAAAATAACCAATGGGAGTAATAAATTTAGAATAAGTAAACACATAAGGCTACATTTTTATGTTGTAAGTCAGCTGAGACTTAAATTCCTTATCTGAAACATGATGATTTAATGTGTGCATGTGTGGCACTGGATAAGGTTTTGAAGTCTACTTAAGAGAAAAACAATGAAGACTTTTTTTAAATGACTAAACTTTAAAATAATCAGTTTATATTTGTAGTTTTAAGACATGCATACTTTTTTGAAAATCTGAGAAGCAAGGTATCAGTACAAGCATGGACCAGATGCTAAAGCAAATACAATTTACTTTTTCTCCACTCAAATCACAGAGATGCAATCCATCACTAATCTGTGATAACATATCACCTCCTCCCCCGATCCCTGTCAACTACACATCTGCATAATGTCACTGAATCATCTACACACACAGGTACACACATGCACATGCAAAGCTGGTGTGTGATATAAACCAGAACTGTCTACACACACATGTTCACCAGACCTGCTGATATTTTGTAGTGTACCTTTAAAAATGGATCAGTTGTAACTCTAGAAATGTCTATACCCACCGACATTAATCACCTGATCCATCGTAGTGAAGACACATGCTACTTTACTCACACATGAATTCTCCCCCTTTTATTCCTTATAACTCAAGCCTAAAATGAACCACAAACTATTTCATACATCCATTTGCAAGGAATTTCTGTAATTAACTTTAAGTAGAACAATGGCAACTCTCCTCACTTTGGGGCTCAACATCTATTTCATGGAGCCTTGCTTCAGTTCAGGCAGGCTGCTGATCAGCTGATTGGCTTTCAGCTGTTTAGTTTTTACAGCTGCTGCTCATTGATTAGGAAGTTGATCAGCAAGCATTTGACATTCAATTTCTAGTCATTTTAATGCATGAAGATTTGGATGAGTTTGACACTTGTTTTGAAAACCTCATAGGTGGAGGATTACTTGCAGCTTTGTTCTCCATCCTCCTGAAGCTTCCTACAGAAGCTTCTGACACTGTTGACTCTGCTACACAATGTTGTTCATGTGTGTTTTCCACTTTCCTTGAATTGTGTCTGACATTTAAGCTCTCTCCACAGAGCTGCAGTGCAGTAATAGGTCAGTTTATTCTGTAGCTCATTTTTTTGTGGTCCACATAAAGATGATAGAAGTCTTGGTGAAAAGAGGAAGAGGGACTGACTGATGGAGAACAGGAGTGGGACAAGGGGAGGGGAAAGAAGACAGGGATACATTTTCAGGATCTAATAAAAAGCAGACCTCACCCAATCCCACTTTTCTCTGACTGGAAACTACATTCCCATGTGCATACAGTTTAATTCCCCCACTTTTCTATCTACCTCATGCACACTTGCTGACTACTCAGCATCAGAGACATTAGATGCTCTGCATCAGTGTCCAATCAGCCATTAGTGATGGCCGATTGGACACTGATGATAAGGTATTGAGTAGCATAATTAACATGATGCAAACCTGCAAGGCGTCCTTTTTACACAAAGCTGATGAGAGCCATATGTCTTATCTCTTTCTTTTCTTTCTGCACATGCAGCCACACAAGAAACAACTCATGTCACAGACAGGACACACTGGTTATAAAATTTCAGGGCTTCCTAACTAAGAGACATCTGGGGCTGAATGGTTATAAAGGAAAGGATGACTGCATGTTAATTTTAATTTCTCTTCTTCACAATAATGTTAAATTGAAAAGTCATGAAACAATTAAAGCAGTCAGCATACACTATGTCTCGCTGTTTGTACAATTAAACAGTTACTTTGGCTATCATGCAACAATACCAAGAATCTCAGTAGAACAATTATATCCAGTGGGGCCCTGAGGGGGTCTGATTAATTCATTCTGGCTCATGAGAAAAACCCAACTTTAGAAAGCTTCAGATAACTCACTGGAATTGTCAAACGGAATCTGTCTGCAGCTATCAGGCAGTCCCGGCCATGGGCAATAATAGACAGCTCCAGCCTCCACGATGCCTGGTTGAGAGGTGTTCGCTTTAGGGGCCCCCACCAGCACACTGATCCTGGTGGGCAAAAGGAAAAACCAAGGTACATGCAAGAGATGCAGGAATCGGTGCAATCCACAACCCATAAATATCACTTTCTTTTTGGTTTCAAAATGTTCAATTCTCTGCCACAGATAGTGAGCTTATTCTTATTTTACCTCACTAAAGCATACTGTTCAGCTGTAGACCACCAAGCATCATCCACCCATTCAAATATTTTGCATTTAGTAATATTTTGGCAGGTTAAAATAATGCAGGCACATTTTAAGGTGCAACTGTCTTTTATATTAAAACTTGTGCAGAAGCTTGAAAGTACAGTTTCAGCTCTGATGTTGGTACTCACATGTTCCTGTCGCTAGTGGCTTGGTAGAAGTCTACTGAATAACCGAAATAACTTCCATTAGGTCCTCTGTAAACCGTAGGATGTTCCGCGTAAAGGTTAAAACTCCAAACTTCATTTGGCGCCGGCCAGAGCACACACAGCACCCCCAGCATAAACATCCCAGCACAAGAGGCACAATCCCATAAACGCTCCATCCCGCAGGACAGCAAGCTGCGCGCAATTCCCCCCCAAATGAGAAAAATAGTTTCCTCTGTACAGGTGAGTTAAGTTTGTCCCGACTTCTAGTTCCCCAGCTGCCTTCCTTTGGATGCTTGTACGCGCTCTACTGCGCTGCCCCCAGAAAAGCCTCCTGACACCCATAAACCACCAGGTCTGCCCCGAACCTCAGCTACGGGACTGCACAGCCGCGCCCCCGCCCCTCTGCATAAAACTTTACCCCCTACACACACTCTCTCTCTCTCTCTCTCTCTCTCTCTCTCTGAGCGCAAACCACATCTGAGCGCGCAAAAGTAGGCTGGCGCGTCACCGCTCCTTTTATGGCACAGCTAATTTTTCACAGGCATCCCGAGACAATTGATATTACTAAAGAAACACACACACGCTTACACACACATGCAAAGCTATAACACCCAAATAGGTTTTAATTAAAACACCTTTTGGGTTACTTTCTTTACAAGCCGACCAAACTATTAAAGATGGTTGCGTTTCCTTCCATTGAGAGCAATCTCTTGTAATTATGTCAGTAATTATTATGTCGGCTCACAGCACGAATCTCTTAAATTGTATTTGTGCAAGTTTTGAGCAGTTTAGCCTACTCTCCGTTTTAAGTGATTCCCCCCGCTCCGAGGTAGCAAACTCAACTCGTGTTGAAAATAATAGCTATTCTATGTAAAACTGTCGTGAAGAGATGACAGGCCAGACTGTTTTAGTATATTTAGTTTTGCGCATTTAAGAGCATTTATCTTCCAAAATCTCGCTCTGTGTGCGCCAGGGAATAAATGTTGCACCCTTTTAATTAAACTTCCAATGTGCTCTTTATGATCATGCGGACTTTGTTTTGATTAAACTTAGCTTTATGGGCACATAAGCGATGCATTAAACAGTTTAAACAGCCTCACAACTGCAGAGAAGCAGCATTAAAATCATTTTGGCTCTGGGAGTGTTTCCTGTCAAGAGGTGATAAGAAACAGGGTGGAAGGTGAGGGAAAGAATGACGAAAACCCAACACGGATCGAAATCTTCCCTTACCCTACCTGCTTCATCCCACCCTCCATTTTATCATCCAAACATGGACTTGTTTCACCATGTCTAGACATCTTGCTGAACATTTTTCTGCAGCAGTGAAGTGTGTCTGTGATTAGGATGGAGGGAACAGAGTACAGGAGAGGCTCTGGCCTTTTTCAACAGTTTCTTTGTAAATCTAACATGGACAAAGTGGAGGGGGAAAAAATCTCAGCAAAACATGAGCAGCACAGAGGTGCTTCTTTTAGTTACAGTTTCAAACAAAAAAAAGGGGGGAGCTGAAGAGGAAGATAGGGGGATGAGACAGGACACTGCCTTTGCCTTGTTTTTGCTGTAATGCAGTGTTATGACACCGTGACAGGTACCCAGCGATTTACTGCAACTGACTTTCAGTCTGTGTGCAACCTTCCATCTGTAATCATTTTCTCCGCTGTCTTACATCCAATAAAATTCTCAGTTACTGCATTACCAGGAATACACACATGCTGTTCAGGTTACATCCTGTCACACTGCCAATGTGGTCTGATCAGAGATTTATTGCAGGTCATTCTGGATTGATTACCGCATGTGAACAGTAGTGGCTTATATCTTTCACACTGTGCAGTTGCTCTACCTTCTTTCTTTACAAACTCATTATGAGTCTGTTAAGCTGCCAGTCAGATTAACATCCTTTCTCCATTAGAAACACACTTGGGCAATATTACAACTGTTGTGCAGAGATGCAGAGACCGGCATTCTAAGCATGCATGCAGATCAGGACTGAGATGCCTCAAAAACCTGCTGCATGTTTTAAGTTGTGACCCTGAAAACTATGGATATTCAAAATGTGCCAATGTGTTTTTGTTGCCTTGCAAAACGCTGATATGAGGTGAAAGTACAGATGCTCATTTGTCTGCTTTAGGGAAATTCTGGTGTTCAACAGACACCACTTTCTGTCTTAGGAGGATTACTTTCTGTTTACTTTAGAGGTACTACAGTTCCCATCGGTGTCTTGGGGATTTAGTAAATTACTGGTTTAGATTCTCTCAGGGATACACGTCATCAGTTTTTGATTTAGTAATGAGGCTGGAAACACATCAGACATCTGAAACCTTGTCCCACACTGGGTCAAGATATGATATTCATGAAAGGAAGACACAGAAGGAGGAAGTCTATGATTTCAAAGCTGTGAAATGACACAATGTCTGAACAAAGAAGTGTTTATTCCAGAACCTTTGAGTGTGATAATAAATACAAGCACTTGGCCAACATCCTAGTGTAGTGCACAAAGCACACACAGAGCACCTAAACCAACTTCATCTTAGTTAAACACTGAAAACCTCCAATTCAGATCTCAGGATCTCTGCATCTGGGTTGGTCCCTTTTACACTGTAAACTCTCAGCAGTGGAAGTAACTGTCAGCGTGTTGTGTGTATGTGTGTGAATCTGTCCGTGTGTTCTCATTTGTGGAAGGCTTTGGTAGGTTTTCCCTCAAACAGTCCGGCAGCTGGGTTAACAGTAGTGTCTCACAGTCGACTGGCTCTACATGTGGTTCAGTGTGTGATTTGGTGACACGCTTGTTGAACCAAACTAGTTTGTTTCATAACAGCTGTCTAGTACCAAACTGTAGCAGAGGTTGTTGGCACAAAGCAGAGCTGTAAAAATAAACAATCATTCATTTTTTTCTTTAAGTTATCACACCATAAACATCCTGTGTGTCAATTACAAGCTGTGGTGAACAGATGACTGCAGAGGTGAGTTTGTGTGGAATGTGTGAGTGAAAGAAAAGGATGGATTTCAGGTTTGATTGATTGGTCCATGACAATGTTTGTGTTCTTCTTGTTTTCATTCATTGCTGTTGTGTGTTTCAGTCTTTGCAGTCCGCTGACCTTTAGTGGTCAGTGCGAGGGAGGGGATTTGAAAAGGGATGTGTGGTGGGGCAGCAGTGGTCCATCCACATACATAGACACACACACACACAAACACATAGAGTGTCAGTGCTAGTTGAGTGATGGAGAGCGGTTGGTGGTCCACAGCAACTCGATGTAGGGCCACTTGGTCTGTAGGCAACGCTTCACTGGAGTGTCATCAGTCCGAACCATCGGATCCTCAAAACCTAGCACCACAGCTGTCCCCTCCACATACTCAACCTGAGAACACAAACACATAGCCTCAAGACACAGAATAACCAGACACAGACATTTATGCACTTCAGTTCTTTGCAGGCACTTCCTCTGAAGGGTCATAGATGAAATGCACAGGAATGGATGCATCTACGCAGCAGGTTCTCTCAAAGATGCATATACACACACCAGATGTATGGGACTGCTGTCAGAACGCCTGTTTTTTCCATCAGCAGCCATGGGAATGGAACTGCCATCATAACTTTATAGGTGCCTTGCTACCATGTGTGTGTTAGTGTGCTTGTGTGTGGGCAAGTATGTTGTGCCATTCCTACAACTTCAGGTAGTGGTACAGGAGAAAAAAATGGTTTACAGACTAGACAGAGTTGACAGATGAGGAAATTGATATTCCTGAGTACCAGGTTTGTGCACAGCCACCAACAACATCCACTGACAATCATCCATCAGACTGAGCCGGTTCATTGGGCTTGTGTTTCACCATTTATCAGGACCAGGCTGCTGACAGTTGCCTCCATGTCAAAGTGGCTTTGGAGAAATCAGAGGCTTAGACAGGGTCTTGGGATGGTTGGACATGCTATTAGGCTCGCAACAGCTACTGTTTATTCTGGAGTGGCCGGCTGCCTCCAGCTGTATGTGAGTGCAAGTGTGTATGAATGATGACAGGAAAAGAAGAGAAGTAATTGGGAGAAAGGCAGTGAGGATTAAAAGGAAGGAACACCATTAGTTACAGTGAAAAAAAAAGCCTCATATCAAAGAGCATCTTACCCTCTCTTTGTGGTTGGACTGTTTAAGTCCATTGTAGTGGTAGACGGGAAATGAGTCTGGGATTCCTGAATCCTGAAACATAGTCAAGAAGGAGAGTCAAAAACATCTCAGAGGCTCTGAGCAGATGGTTGTCACAGAGATGGTGGTAGAGATTGAAAGAAGTTGAACATTTGCAAAGCAACCAAGCAACCAAAGCTTTACTTTAAATTTGTGCATTACAAAGCCCAACTCCAATTACCACAAAGCAGCCAACACTACAAAAATGCTCAAACAATGACAGTGAGCCAAAACACTTCTCATGAAATTGGCTTGAAGGTGCAGAGGGCTAACAGGGTGTGCTGTCTGAGAGTGTGTCCAGCTTCTTGTGTTTATATGCCTGTATATGAAACCCTAACCCTAGCCCCAGTCCCACGTGTGTCTGAATGTGTGTGTGTCCAGTTGGCTAATGGTAGTGTAATTTCTTTGCGGCTCGGGGCCATTCCTCTGGTGAGTCCCTAAAGCCCTGATCACTTTAACACAGTTCCCCTCTGTCTCTTCCTTTCCATATTCCTCACTCGCTCTGCCTCATAAATGCATCTTATTGCTCCTTCTTAACTTCTCAGAAAGTAAAGTCATACGATTGTGAACGCACATGCATTTCATGAGACACCACAGGAATGTTTTAGGCACAAAAACCTTTAATTTGATTAAATAATACCCCTCAAATGCTTGGAAATCAGAGATTATGTGTGTGAACGCAGCTCTTCCTCCATATGTTTTAACAGTAATATGGATTGTATGTCTGATGGAACGTATGTGTCATATACTGTGTGCATCTTAGAAGTGGAAGTTAATCTCATGACGCACACATACCTGATCAGGGAAAAACTCCAACAGGAATGGGCCCAGAAGTATTATACCCAAGCTTTCTGGATCTAGTTTACTCTTCACCAGATTGACACTGAGAAGGTGCAGATGCAGAAACAGAGAGATGAAGTTAACACAAAGAGAGAGAGGGAAAAAGAGAGGCAGAAACATCAACCATACTAAAAAAAGGGTTGCAGTAGGAAGGAACCATGAGTGTGGCACACACACAAAAAAATAAACAAGATTTGTGTATGAAGGCAAAGCCAAACTTCCCATCACTTCATTACTCAGACTGGAATTATGATGCATGTTTTTGCCAGTGCGCGCATGTTTTCATGAATACCTTGGTACAACTAAATTTAATCTCTGTCCAGACATTCCTGCTTGTTAGATCAGTGTTTGTGTTACTCAATCCTGATAAAAAAAAAAAATAAATCTGGTCAGATTGACCTTTTATGGCAGTAAAGAGTGAAGAGAGTGTTATACCCAGACAAGGAGGAAAGAGAACAATCATAGCTTCATCTTTCGATTATAATAAAAGCACATGAGGAAGGTGGTACACAGACTTGACATTGGACCTGCTGAAAGTGGATAAGCAAAACTTTGTATGCTCTCTGTTCACACCGAGGAGGAAATGTGATATAAAAAAGTCATCGAAGGAATCAATACAGTATTTAATTACCATGAACAAGTAAGTCTTGTGAGTTGCTGTGGATCAATGGAAGCGGTTGTTCATGGCTGGTTTGTTATTTCGATGCTGCTTGACATTTAAAAACAGGATGTGACATGATGCTGTGTGAAAAATCACTTCACTGAGCATGCCAGAGTCATTTGTTGCAGTCAGCTGATATTTGTCATATACACTCAAAGGCGACAATACTAGGTACACCCGTTTGAATTCTTGTTAACACAAATAGCTAATCAGCCAATCACACGGCAGAAACTTAATGCATTTAGGCATATAGATGTGGTCAAGGCGACTTGCTGAAGTTCAAACCGAGCATCAAACTGGGGAAAGGAGATTTAAGTGACTTTGAATGTGGCATGGCCTCTGAATGCACAACACATGGAACCTTGAAGCAGATGGGCCACAGCAGCAGAGGACCACATCACATGCCACTCCTGTCAGCTAAAAACAGGGAACTGAGGTCAGAATTCACACAGGTGCACAAAAATTTAGCAGTAGAAGATTGTAAAAGCTCTGCCAGGTTGGATGAGTCTAAATTTCAGCTGCAACATTTAGATGGTAGGATCATAACTTGGCGTAAACAACATGAAAGCATTGATCCATCCAACTTTGTTTCAACAGTTCAAGTCTGTGGTGGTGGTGTGATGGTGTTGGGGGTATTTTTTGACACCCTTTGGGCCCCAATTAAGGATTGTTTAAACACCACAGCCTCCCTTAAAATTGTTGCTGACCATGTCCATCCCTTCATGACCAGTCTACCATCTCTGATGGCTACTTCCAGCAGGATAAGTCATCAGATCTCAATCCACTAGAGCAGTGGTTCCTAACTTATTATCCTTGAGGACCCCTTTCATTCAAATACTAAAAAGCCATGGACCCTGTGCCCCAACCTGTGCTGAAACCATGCTTGGTTTTATGCTTTCAAAAGTGAGATTCTCACCATAAATAATAAATTCTGGCTGAGACCTGTCCTTCAATAAAGCCAAAGTTAAATTAATAGCATATAGCCATACTTTCTTAAACAGGGACAATGTGTGGACATTAATCACAATGGCTCTGAATGTTCAAAGTCTTGAGGACCCCTGTGCTCTTTGGGGGACCCAGACCTCAGGTTGGGAACCACTGCACTAGAGCACCTTTGGAATATTTTGGAACACAAGATTCTCATCATGGATGTGCAGCTGACAAAACTGCAGCAACTGTGTGATGCTATCATGTCAATATGTACCTAATAAAGTGTCTGGCAAATGTAACTAATAAAGTGCCTTCTGTAAGAATGACATGATGGAATGATGGGCTAGCAAAGACTTTTGTCAATAACGCTTTGAAAATTTGTTTTCATCTTAATGTTTGATTTATTAGATCGCTTACGTATTCAAATTTAAGATAATTAATCTGGAAAGAAAAAAAAATAGCTGAAATGGCCAAAACCGTATTGTTAAAACCTTTACAATAGATACTTCTTTTAAACATTTGAGTGTTTAACCACAGTCCAAAAAGTTTAGCCCAAATAGTACCATCTGACTGACATTTCATAAGTTATGACTGAGATACTAGAAACTTACTTGAGCATCATTTCAATCCATCTTTGATATGGACCTTCTAGATACTCATGTTAAATCATTTACCCTACACACCAAAAAAGATTTTATAACATGTAGGAAACCCCACAAAAACTCTTGTTGTGTGGGAAGGAATTAGACTCCGTGCCCCCCTCAAAGTTTGCTCTGTTTTGTTGTGATGTATTGGCCATCTGGGGGTCTGCAGACCAGATCAGTGGTCTTGTTACTTGGCAAGGCTCATGGCTGCAATATTAGGGCTCATAGTTTCCCAGAGGATAACGTGCTTCAGTTTGAAGCGGCACTTGTAAGCATTTCTTCCGTCTCTCAGCCTTTCTTCCGGCGCTTAATAATCTCCCTCTAAGTCTGTTTCTAACTTTTTTCCTCTTTCTTCCTCTGCTTTTATAGTGGGCTCTCTCTGGTCCCTCTTTATAGTAGCCTGGTAGTGAAACATGAGCAGAGGGTTGCTGACCTGGCCTGGCCTTGACTTAGAGAGGTAGAACTTTAGAAGCTCTACAGGTGCGACATGCACCCACCCACACATCCACCCCCACACACACACACATACATAATGTCTTGAACATGCGAGCACTTACTACTCAGGCTCTGAGACAAGGTCAAGAGCTTTCATCACATCCTCCAACAGAGACTCTGGGATGAAGCCATTATCTAGAAAAAGAGAGGTGGACAAAAAGAGACATAAGCAAAGGCTGGTTCAGCCTAGACACAAAGCATAGGCTTTAACTGGAAACCAGGAAAATCCTTCACCCACGCACATATGGCACAAGAACCATTTACATCATCGGCCCAGAGCAATGAATTCATCTGACACAACTTCATACAAACATACGTTGTCTATTCTCTTTGACCTACATTCCATGGCGGGGGTGATTGCTTTACCTGAGAGGAGCAGCTTTAAATGCTAACACGTGTTTTTTTCCCCAATTCTGTCTGGCTGGGCTCTTACAAGTTTGTGTCACTAAAACATTAGCATGTGAGTCTGTGTGGTCTGTTGTTTAGATACAAACAGAAACCCCAAGTGTGTTGTGAAAAAGATTAACTGACAAGTGCTCTGCATGTTTCCTCACAAGCAACTCTTTTTTTCTCTTTCCAAAACCAGATGTTTTTCTCTAAGAGCGACAACTTACAGTGTGACAGCAAGCAGAGCAAGCATTCAATACAACCCAAGGACATAAACTAATATTGAATATCTGAGATTGTGGGTTTCTGAGTGGGTCTTGTGAGTCACTGCAGTATGTGAATGCATGTGGCACCCTTTTTCCACAACATACAGAGCTGTGCTGATTCTACATGTGACAGACAGATTTATGGCCCTTTTATACACCACTCATTTTTATTGTGCATGGATATGTTTGCTGTGGACAGTATGTTCTCCTTTCATGTGTGTATACATGTGCATTCAGGTCAGTGGGTACACCAACTGTAACCAAAGCATGAGTTTGTGTGCACTAGCGTGCATGAGAAAATATTGTCCATATGGTAAGCAGAATGTGCTGGCAGATGATAGCTGGAGTGGTATTCTGTGTAAAAGGAAGAAAAATTAAAAACAAGGAAACAACAGATGACATTTATGTTTACATATCTGTTGGGTTTTTTGAGCAGGGAGGACTGCTCTCACTGGTTGGACTTATCTCATGGTAATGTGGCATCGGAAACTAAGGCAAGGTTCATACTGCAGGGCATAATGCTCAATTCGGATTTTTTTGTGAAATCTGATTTTTTTGAGAGTCCGTTCACATTTCCAATTAAATGCGACTTGTATGTGATCTCCTGTATAAACCTTATGCGCACCAAAAGTGTCCTGCATGCGTAGAAGACATGACGACGTGACAGTGAGTGTGCGGGTGACGTCTTTGTGTTTGCGGAAGTAAACATGGACAGTAACAGTGGAGCTTATGTTACAATTTTTAACTTATTATCCAACCGTAGCCAGCACATTATCGATGGCGTCATTTTAAGGAGGAGATTGCAAAAGAGGAGAGCCAGATATTTGGCCATGGCATTTTGTGGAGCAGTGGCAGCAACATCTATACAGAGAAACGTGTGGGTAAGGAGTCGCAGTCAGGAGTGATGGGAGAGTGATGTGAGCGCCTTTACAGATAAGAGTTTATAAACAATGATGTGTATGATGTGTAGGTCGGATTAATGCGACCTGGCAGTTCAGACTGAAGTTGCATGGCAAAAGATAAGATACGTACCGGATTTAGGACCACATATCCAAGTGGCCTGGGTCGCATTTGAAAAAAAATTGGATCTGTGTCGTTCAGACTGTCATGAAAAGATCAGATACAGCTTGCATAGGGGCCAAAAAAATCAAATTTGGGTCACTTCAGCCTGCAGTGTGAACCTAGCCAAAATGATCTGTACAAATCACAACATGTCCCTTCAGGCCAGAATGTGAAAATTTTGCTAAGTGGAAAAAAACCCTTGAAGGAAAAGACATAAAAAGCAGGTTGTGTTGACCAAGTCTGGTATTAAAATTGAAAAAGGACCTATGGACGTTTTAATTAAGAGTACTGACATAGTTCTTTCATGCCAGCAACTGCTGGCTATGTTTCTTCTCAAAAGGGAGAAACAATTCTCTCTTGAAATTGTTCATATGATCAATCATGTGAGTAAAAGTGTTCTATATCTTCTTAACCTGGGGGATACTAAAGATCACAGTGTCTGAGACCTTCACTTGACAGAGGTTGTAAAAACGAGACTTGCACATGTACAAAATCAAAACACATTGCCAATAATCTGTATGAGGATAAAGTACTGCTGATGCATGTATTAGGTGTATGTTTTAGCGAATTGCAGGACATGACACAATCCTTAAAAGAGCACATCTACAACTCTACAAACAGATGACTGATTAAAATGGCCCATGTGGCATTTTTCTATAATACGACCAACAAGCGTTGCAGGGTCCAGAATCAAATAATATACAGTGGAAAAAAGGCTTTAATGCACAATCTGTAGTGCAGAGTTGGAAAAATGTCAAATGGAGCCACAATCCTGTCCAGTGCAAATGAAACAACATGGTGGCACCACGTGTGTGTCTTTAAGCACCATTTTTCATCAATTTACTCAGAATAATAGTATGCTTTGTGAGAAAATTACGTCTCATTTTGCCGATGAAGCTACATACTTATGAATGGTGGAGCTCTATATTTCCAGCCTCAAAGAACAAAAGTACCTTGGCTATGAAAACACACTTGTTTGACTCTGTAAACACAGTAATACTCTGAATCAACTTCAATTAAAACTTCCAGGAAAACACAAAATTTTTAAACTGAATTTCTAATTATTCTCTCATTAATAATGCAAAAAAAAACAAACAAAACAAAACAAACAAAAAAAAACACAGACACAGACGTAAATACATCACATCTCACAGGTGGCTGTTAGTTTTTTCTTTTTATGAAAGCAAGTGTGGGATGACAAGACAAGACTAAGAGAGACAGAAAGACAGAGAGAGAGAGATCAATAGATAGATACTTGTATTGATCCCAAAGCTGGGAAATTAAATTAATTATTGTTCAAGTGTCAATACAGTTTTGGGGAAAAAAAAACACACTTAAATGTCATTATATGTACATCAACTCTTTTTTTCCCAAAAGAAATTAACTACTTTAAATGAGAGCAAATACTTGTTTCAACTTTTTCTTTTAAATTCAAACAGCATTTTCTAATGCTCAAAGGCAAAATGCAGATATAAAGTAAACACAAAAAACTGTGTCACTCCCATGTCCTTCCCATTGCCTTTTACCCCAGTCACCTGGAAGCGGCAAGAACAGAGAGAAAATGAGGAAGAAAGGGAAGGAGGAGGATGGTTGACTCAGCTGTTAGAGGAGCTGATCTCACTAACTCAAACAACAACAACAAAGAGATGAGAGACAGACCCTTGAAGAGGCAAGAAGGGCAGTGGAGGTTACAAACGCATCTGCAACTAGTAGGAAAGAAAGAAAGCAGGAGTAGGATATTGTTCTCTGTTTATAAGTCTAGCTTTGTAAACATTTGGCCTCAAGAACATCTGTGAGCCAGAATGTTTATATATTTATTGTTCTATATCTGACAAATAAATGAATAAAATAAGAGCGGAGAGTGGAAAACACTGATTATGTGTACAGTAGATATGAGACAAATACTTGTTTCTTTACCTTCAGGATCAAATGACTGGAAGACCCTCCTTGCCTGTTCTGATGGAGACTCTGGACCTACCAGCAACATCTCCTATTGAACGACAACCAGGAAAGTTGAAGACAGAAGGAAAAAAAAAACCCACAGAAAGGAGGAGAAGAGGGAAGAAATTAGAAATTTCATGACAAATTGAAAAGATTTTTTATTAAAAAAAGATCATAGTGTAAAGAGATGAGACAGAGATAGTGAATGGAAGACAGGAAAACTTGTATCGCTGGAGAATGTAGCTTTATCAACAATGAAATAGAACAACCATCAAAGCACAGCCAGTCATCGAGACCTACTGACAGCTTACAGGTAATAAGGCATTAATAAATATGACACACATCGTGGTGGCCGCATGATGCAAGCCTAATGTACATTAGGGACATACTTTATTATGTGTGTGAGTGTGCAATCTAAGGGGCCGCAGCAATCAGCAGAGTCTAGTGGGTTATTAACTGATCAGCGGATAAAGTTAGACAGCTTGTTTTCACTCCAAACACGCAGTCAGGAAATTGAGCCTTACAAACATAGACTGTGATTTGTGATAAGCTCTGCAGTGTTTGTTGGTAAAGTTTAAAGAAAGCTGTGTTGGCAGAACATGAAGAAATAAAGAGTTGAGCATACTGATATACAAGTGGGTGATGCCTATAATAACAGGACAACAATGTAAATTAGCATTTCATAACTCTCACTGAACTGTTATAACTACAATATTTGAGAAAATTACTATTAAAAAGTTGGACAATTTGAGTATATTTGAATATATTGTAACTAAACGCTACAATATATTCAAACTAAAACCTGAGAATTGCAGCCACTGCAAGTAGTGACATCCCACTGGGTGGAGGTAATAAAGTTTGGCTTTTTGGAAAAATGTATTGGAGAATGTAATGGAGAATTTTTATGACAACAAATCGCTGGACAGACAATGTTTTCAGCGAACAAATAAACCCTGCTCATCTCCTTTTGCTGGCCTCTTTATTAAAGCTTTAGCCTCAGATTCACACAGGCTGCTTGGGTTTCACCGGCCACTTATTACTGTACTTGGGGCTTATGCTAGGAAAGTAGGATGTTCGGGGGTACACATCGAGATGAGATGACTCCCAGCTGCAGGCTGTTTGAATGCAAAGAAAAACAGTCGCACACCAGTGGACAAGCACTCACATACTCTTCTGTCACAGAGTGTAGAGGGGCCTGATATGTTAACATTACAGGCTCCATAAATCTGACAGTGTATTTGTCATTAGCTAGATACGTCTGTGTTTCACTTAGGAAGGTGGACAAGGGTTCATGGTGGAATTAAGCGCTAAAAATTTTTCTCAGCAGCTGATGAGTCAAGAAACACAAACTGTTTGGATAAAATGTAATTATCTATTATTTCTTAATTAATAAAATATGAGTCTCTGAAAAGCTGTGAGAAGTTTAATTATTGTCAGGCTCTAGCCAGCAGTCCAGTGACTCTTATGAGGTAGAGCACAGTCAACGGGATGGACCCATTTGTTGTAAATTACCATGACAACTTAGAAAAACACCATGCCAGTCACGGTACCAGCAGACTAAGTGGCTATCAGTAGACTGAGCAAAACATGCCATTACAGCTAGTTTAAAAACACCAATATGTGCACACTGAAAAAGAATAAAAAACAACAAAAGACAGTGACTCATGACTATTAAGGGCATGCACATGCACACAGACACGTAATGGCAGCACAAATTATGTTATTGTGTTTGTCAGTGTGTGTGCGATGATAGGTCTGCTTGCTTGACTTTGATCTGTGTTTTATTAGAGGCTTCAGCAAGATGCTGCTGAGTTGGAAAATAAGTCATGGAGCTAAAACATGCTGCAGGGAGGTGTTTGAGTGTGTATTTGTGTGCTTCGGCATTTCTTCCCTTCCCTCGAAAAATTATTATCACTGGATCTGTGCAACAATTATATTGCATCCCCTGTTGACAAGTGTTTGCTTACATTAGAGTAGTGAATTATATTCTCTGGAGTGCTCACGCAAACACACAGTTCAGTGACACACACACATGTACTGCTGCATCAATACCAGCTCTTTTTAAGTGTGACTAATGAAATCAAGGAGCACATTCCAAACTCTGCAGTCTGACCTTTGTGCACAAACCCTTGACCTGTACAACAGCGTAACAACAAGCTAACCTAAAGGAGTAAAGCAAGAACAACACACATATACACACTACCCCATGGACTTATATACACAATGTAATGTGGAACATGTACTTTGACCAAAACAACAATACATGTATTGAAACCAAACATATCTTCACCTACAATTTCAAACATACTTTCATTAACATTTTCAAATGTGCCTTTTTTGCTAAATGACAGATTCATACGCGTGTTACAGTGTAATATACATACAGCACAATCCAGTTTGTGTTCTTCTTCTGCTATTATCAGGCCAGATTTCCTGCATGCTCGCCCAGATAAAGTACAAAAGCTAGTCTGACAACCATGTAACCCTCTTCATCACTTATGTCATGCTGGACTGCCTAGCTTAAATCTTCACCTCTGTCTTCTGATATTTTGTTGTTTTCTATTTTCCAAACTAAGAGGAGCGCTCACGCTGAAAACTCACTCTTTTAGGCTGTCGTCTTCTTTCATTCTTTCTCTTGCCCTCTTTACCTACCTTTTCCTGTGCTAAGCAGGTACTTCAGTTTTGAAGTATTTCCTTCCCTCCCACCCTTAAAGTTTTGTTCATTCTTTCTGCTGCCATTCAAGCCTTTATCTCAACATGCAGGTAGGTACTTTAAGACAGGTAGGCACAGTACTTTACTAGAATTACGCCTTTGCTCCTTCCAATACATCCAAAGAGCTATTATATGTGCTGAGAGGCACTGAGTGGTCACAGAGTATGTCTAAAGAGATCAGTTTCAAAACAACAAAGCAGTGGTCTTGTAGAGTGTCTCCTGCCTTGTTCTCAGCAGGTACAGAGAGCCTCACTACATGACAGATTGAAGAGAGGGTCTGTGTGCACTAGCTTGTTAAACAGACAATATGCAGTTTTGAATGTGTTTGTTTAGTTCAGCTTAACTAATGTGTCCCAAGAAATCACAAGAAAAAAAAACAATGAAAAAAAAAGAAAAAAGTGTCTCCTGGTACATAATGACAGTGGAGTTTCTACAAGTTTGTGTATGTGCTCCTAGTGTGACAGCCAGAACAAAGTGGTGATTTATGAAACTGTCTTGGATGAGCAAAAGTGCGCCTTGCTTGAAAAGACAGGAGACACCAGAGAGTGGATGAATAGCGCAATGATGGGTCTTATAACACAGAAAAACACTCAGGGGAAAAGGAAGAAGAATGCAGCACGCACACACTGACAAAGATGGCCTTTCATCCCACTATAATGGCCTTTGGTCTGACCTGTCACAGATTATTAATGACCGTTAATGTACACCGCTTGGTTATTTTGTGTCCGAGTGTGGCCCGCACCCACTGATCATATGAAAAATAGAACGCTATCCTGTTTAGAAAAACGAAACCCCTAAAGGCAGATACAGATTTGGTTTTAAAAACAGAAAAGAGTTTCATGTAATATGTAATGGTATTAAAAAATCATACAAATTATGCGCATAGTATTCCATACTGGAATAACTTAGCACACTTTCCTACTTTTATAACCCAGTAGTTTGACTGTGTTTATGTTAGCATAGCCTCACTAAACTAAACGGTCTTACATTAGCTGTCTGCACACAACTTCTTGCTTTGAAGGAGTCTCCTTGAAGGATAACCTGTGTGTGCAGACAGAAGCCGGAGTCTAAAGAGACACAGAGCGCCACAGCGACTGCTCTCTGTTCTAGTAAATCACTGACCCGGAGCACAACTACTGTACACATGCACACACAAAAACACAGATGTAACTCCCCAGATACAGCCTGTGAACCTCATCACTCAGTGAGGGCAGAGTAAAGAGTGATGAGAAATGTCACTGGAGGATCAACCTCCCTTCAGCCCCTTTCCTGAGTGACCACTGCAGTGCTCTTTAAGTGCATCCTTCCCCTCTATTTCCTTTCCCCCTCTTTCCTCCCCATGAGGGACTAATAATCTGAAGAGGAAGACCAAGATATGCTGGGGAATCCTTCACTTGGGCAACTGACCTACTGTAAGCTGGAGTGGAAATCTACTTCATAAGGAACGGGGTGAAGGACAGAAGTTTTCCTAACCAATGTAATAACACCCCAATGTATTTCTTTTTCTCATTATTTTTGCATCTTGTCCAAAAACAAATACCACTACATGCCATGTTACACTAGTTATTCCTCCCATGGATACATGCATTAATACAGACGACAGAGTGTTGAGTGCTGTGGGTAGGGATAAAAAATGGCCAAAATTACCTTTATGTAGGAAGATAAGATAAAATCACAAATGCTATTAAGCCGATGGTTTAAAAGCCAAAGTCGCACACTGATGGCCACTTGGGGGAATACACACCCATCCCTTGTGGCAGACAGAAGGAGCCACTGACACATCAGAGGCAGGGATCAGGTTTGCTGCTTTTGTGGGAATGGTTCTATATCACAGCTAAAAGCTACATAACCAGGTAGTGTGTATTTCTGTATCACAAAGCCTCAAAAACGTGTTTCAAATTAGCTCTAAACAGATTTCCTTTAGAGGTCAAACTGTGTGAGGTCTACCAGCAAAGTATCCTTGCTCCATGACTTTCCTCTTCAGCTTGGCCTTCAAGTTGTAGAGCAAATGGCTTCTAACACAGTGTAGCTTCTAAAGTGGGAATCAATACGTAAGCATGTACATGCTCGAAGTTTGTTTCCAGTTTTTACTGGAACAAATGTATCCAGATGAAAATTTTGGAACATCATTCCTGCTAATCAGGATTAAGTTTCCTGCACTCTGGAATGTGTGTACATAAGAACATATCATTAGCACCAGGGGAGTTACTGCAGTTGGTAAGTCATCGGAGCAGGCATGACGACTTTGGCTCATCACTGAACCAACATATGATACATATGCTCATAAGGCTCAAGCTGTATTCATGTAACTGAGCTTTTAATCAATGGTGTATTACGGGTGGGGTTTATTATGGAGATGGTTGTCTTGGATTTTCTTTTTCTCCTTTTCTGGTGCCATTTTCCCCCAACAGCATGGAGAACTAAGTTACCACAACTACAACTGCCAGCTACAACACAGCACCATGTAATGTTCAATAGTCACTGATAGAGATCATAACATGCTTGTTTAAGTAGGGCTGGGTATAGTTAATAATTTCCAGAATTGATTCGATTCACAACAGCTTATTTTGGTTTGATTTCAATTAAATCTGATTCGATATCAATTCATTTACATCTAATTATGCAATGTCACCTATTTTTGTTGTATATTAAAGACATTCTCAGATAACTTTTTTTTTTTTTTTAACTTTATAGATGAATCCACACTAGTGAATGAAAACATCTGAATGTGATATTATCTGTGCAAGAGAAGCTGATTTTGGACAGAGGCAACACAGGAAACCAGTTGTGTGTGTATATATGCTAACATCTCGCTGAGCCTCGTTTAGTCACGCAAGAATAGGGTCACATTTACCGTAAACATCAAAAAAAAAAAAAGAAAATCGATCTACAAGTTTTATGAATCAATATTGTAGTTTTTTTTCCCTTTTAAACTGATTAAAATCGATAAATCGATTTTTTAAAACCCAGCCCTATGCTTAAGTGAAAGCTCAACGTTTGTGTGCATTTTTGCATGTGCAAGCAAACACTAATAAGTCTGGACATGCCGTACCAGCGCAAAGTTGGAAACACCTAACCACTCAAATTTAATAGGTAAGTGCGTCCAAACGTTAAACTGGTACTGTATATGTGCACTATATTGACAAAACTCACCTATCCAAATAAATTAAATCAAGCACTGAGGCATGCAGACTGTTTCTACAAACAGGAATAGGAATAGGTCGCTCTCGGGAGCTCTGTTAATTCCAGTGTGTTACTGTGATAGGATGCCACCTGTGCAACAAGTCCAGTCATCAAGTTTCCTCACTCCTAAATATTCCACAGTCAACTGTCAGTGGCATCATAAAGTGGAAGCGACTGGGAACCACAGCAACTCAAAGTTACTGAGCGGGGTCAGAAGCTTAGGCGCATAGTGAGCAAAGGTTGGAAACTTTCTGCAGGGTCGATTGCTACAGACCTCCAAACTTTATGTGGGCTTCAGATCAGCACAAGAACAGTGCGAAGAGAGCTTCATGGGTTGGGTTCCCACGGCCGAGCAGCTGCATCACCAAAAGCAATGCAAAGCGTCGGATGCAGTGGTGCAGAAAACGCTGCCACTGGACTCTGGCTCAGTGGAGATGCGTTTTCTGGAGTGATGAAACGTGCTTCACCATCTGATGGAAGAGTCTGGGTAAGGCGGTTGCCAGGAGAGCAGTACCTGCCTGACCACATTGTGTCAAGTGTAAAGATTAATGGAGGAGGGATTATGGTTTGAGATTGTTTTTCAGGAGCTGGGCTGGCCCCTTAGTTCCAGTGAAAGGAACTCTGAATGCTTCAGCATACCAAGAGATTTTGGACAATTCTGTGCTCCCAACTTTGTGGGAACAGTTTGGGAATGGCCCTTTCCTGTTCCAACATTACTCTGCACCAGTGCAGAAAGCAAGATCCATAAAGACATGGATGAGTGAGTTTGGTGTGGATGATCTTGATTGGCCTGCACAGAGTCCTGACCTCAACCCGATAGAACACCTTTGGGATGAATTAGAGCGGAGGCTGAGAGCCAGGTCTTCTCATCCAACATCAGTGTCTGACCTCACAAATGCACTTCTGGAGGAATGGTCAAAAATTCCTATAAACACACTCCTAAACCTGTGGAAAGCCTTCCCAGAAGAGTTGAAGCTGTTAAAGCTGCAAAGGGTGGGCCAACGTAATATTGAACTCATTTGATTAAGAATGGGATGTGTCTTACGTTCATACGAAAGTCAAGGCAGGTGAGCAAATACTTTTGGCAATATAGTGTATGTATGTAATATTTTCCAGCAGTCCTGGAACATGAAATTTAACCAATAATGCTCATGACATGCAAAAAACTCTTAATAGGACTGTGACGACTGAGGCCAAGATGCTATAGCACAAGGTCTTGGACTGACTCAGAACACCCATTTAGACCATGCACAAGCCGCTCTTGTCTTTTAGCATTTTTAACATGCAATAAGGGTGTCATCATCGTCCAGTTTAATCCAACTTATCAGATGTAAGAGTGTTGTTTCTAGGTGACAGCACCATACAGCAGAAAACCTGTGCCAGAACATGAATCTATATTGTTAGAAATAAACTAACAGCAAAGGTAGACAGAATTGTAAACTTTCACAAGAGTCTAAATTCAAGTGTTTACATCACAGTCGTACGTTATGAACAAAACATTGTTTAGTTGATCGCAGACGGCTGAGAAACTAAAGCTGTGTGTTTCTGTGCTTGGGAAGAGTGAAAAACGATGACAGCATGTATGCCTGTATTTCTTGGGTTCATCTTTGGAAACTGAGCCCCCCTCCCCTTCATGCTTGATAGGGGGAAAGCCAAGAAAGAGAACTGGCCATATATGACTATCTGCTCAATTTTTCCTCTCCCTCCCTCTCTGTTTCTCTTTGTTCCCCACATTGATATCTGATCTGCACTATATAAAAATCTGTTAAGCACATTCCTTATTTTGGTTTTTCTAACCTGTGGTGCAGACTGGCTTGTGTTACAGAGTGTGTGCCGGTGTGTGAAATATGTGTTGGCTCTTTTGGATGAATGTACTGAACTTGCCTTGGTGAAGAATACAGAGAGATGAGTTTCACTGCCAAGAATCCAAATAGGGAACTTTGGAGACTTGAGGAATGTACCGACCTGGAACAAACGCAAACAAAAAAGAAATGTTTAAAAAAAAACAAGAATAATACAATAATATATATATATATATATATATATATATATATAGTAATTATCTTTATGAATCACTATTTTTTTGCAAATATGTGTGCAAATTGACACACATTAATGTTTTAAACAGAAACTCTAAACTTTTAGCAAGCAGCACCAGAATTAATTAAGCGAACAATGTGAAAAACATGGAAATCCCTTTAGTTACTTTGGAAACCTTTGTCTTAATATCAACCTTTAAAAGCTTGCTTTGCTTATTTACACATTTCAACCATTTAGAATTGTTGATGCTGGCGATGATTTAGGATTCCTGTTTTAAAGTTGACTTAAATGTGTCAATTCAAATTCTTATAGCTTTCTGATTAATCTTAATAAATGTCTTTTTGAACTATCTTCCATGTGTGATAGAAAATACGAAGTATAGTGAGAAAGTGCAGAAGTTTACACTTACTCTGTTGGGGCTGTTTCTTTTCACATATTTTCACATGGGGTCTCGCTTTAGTTTGTTTTTCACAGACCAGAAATGTCCCAAATCCCAGAGTTAAAAGTCACAGTGTACATTTTTGTATTTATTTGTCTTCCTAACACTCCTCTCAGTTTAAATAATAGCTGTCCATCTCTATTTACATTTAAGCTTTGCTTTAAAAACAAAACAGAAATCCTCTGCAGACTCATAACTAACAACTTTTGGACAATTAACTTACACATCTTACTTATCTTAAGAGTATGTGTGTACCTTGCAGTAGCGTAGTGACTCCATAAGGGTGAGGAACCCGACTGATGCTTGTTTGTGAATTCCATGTAGTTCTACGAGGAATAAAACACAGACAACAAGAGAAACAAAATAAGGCTGTTGTTGATGTCAAACGGGCAACAATTCAGTTTCTGTGCAGTACTGTGGGATTTAAAAATTATTACCCTCGAGTGAATATGGTTTAACTCTGGGACCACAAAAGAGTTTTGTTGGCCTGACAAGCATATGTCTGTTGTGCGGATTTGCAGATTTTAACTGTGTGAATACAGTAATTTCATGTTTCGGAATTTCAGTTTCAAGTCTTACTCATGCCAGAACATTCCCTGTCTCCATCCCAGACATTAGACACTGCATGACCAGTCACAAGGAGGTTCACCAGGCTCTGACTGCAAAAAGATGGAAAGAGATATTTAGACTAAAAAGGGTTTGCAGAGGGAATGTAGTTATCATGTACACTTTACCATACACATAAGTTTAATATATAGTATCATGTGTCAGCCTAATTGTTTTAGGCATCAGGTAAAAATGTTTTTATACCTTCCATGACCATGCACAGGGTCTATGAGAGGCTCCGTTGGGTCTTGAATCTCATTCCTAATATTCTCTATGCCCTGCACAGAGGACAAAAATTTCTGTTTAATCTTTCCATATGTAGACATCAATGGAACATCCGGTTAAAGCTTAAAAGCAACTTAAAATGCTAAAACACAGTCATTCAATGTCCCTGAATAAAAAGGCTAATTTGCTTTTGCAAGCTACATTTCTTTCTGTTTTACTTAATTAACACTTTTTCAAACCACTAATCAGACACCAATCTCAGTTTTTCCAGTCAGCATTTACATCTCTGTCCATCTCTCTCCAGCACTTCATTTGCTTTACCTTTGTGAGGATGACAGAGTAAAGGAAAAGCAAAACTCCACAGCACCCCCTCCAGGAGTGGTAATGAGACAGCACTTCTTCTCTGAGATCGGACACTGACAGGACTGTTCGCTTGCTGCAGGATGAAGACAAACATCAGGATTATTTATAAAACACTTAAAAGACAGATTTATTGAGTTTTGTTGCCATTTCCCTTTTGGATAAATAAAGTATTTTTCATTTTATTTATATGACCATCCAAGATCAATCCATTTATTGCATTCAACCTGTACTGGCATGGGTGCCCTTTAAAACAAAGAAGACATCAATTAAATTCATTTGAGGACAAAATATATAAATAAATCAGATCCTCTTTGTGCAAAGCTTTATCCTTGCTCAGCTAAACCTTAAAAACCTTGCTAATGAAGCTGTCCATCTTTGTTAGCATGCACTTCTTCACTGTGAACCAGCACTGCTTTCTGCTGACTCCAGTTTAAATGGTGATGAAATTTCAATATCACTCAAGCAAACCCAGCTCTGTATTCATTTAACTTTTGTGTGCGTGTGTGTGTGTGTATATGTGATAGACATTATGTGTATAAGAAAGGTAGTTCTTTTTTTATTTTTTTAAACAAGGCAATCAATAAAAGTGCAGAGTCATCAATTTGTGAGCAGAAAAATAGGTAAGTCAATATGGGAGCCAATTCTTACAGACAAGACAAACACACTTCCACTTTTCTCTACAGATACAATCTTCTGAGAAATATGCAGTTGTCTGTTCCAATACCACATCCTGGCAATTGTAAAACCAGGATTTATAAGCACTTCATGCTTCCAGAGTATCCATTGTATTACTTACTATCAAGACTATATCAGGGGAGGATAAGTATGAAGATGCAAGGTGATATCTGAGGTTATATTATAAAAGTGACTTACTGGAGAACACTATGAAATCTCTCAAAGCCAAGATCCTCTGTAGTCAAAGCAGCTAGGCACAAGAAAACACATAATTACTATAATCAGAGTATAATTCCACACTATCAAAGCTTGAGTGAATGGATGAGCGCTGATATTTGTTCTTGCATTCTTTCTTAGATTATGCATTTTGTATAGCAAAGTGACATTTAAATCTCACTGGGTTGTTGATCCTGTGGTGGCCGGCTGCTCTCTGGCTCTGGCATGTCCTGCGTTTGTGGTTGTGGCTGCGTCTTAGCAAGTTTACTAGAGTGTGGGCACTTTCCCTTGGCCCAAGTTACCAAGCAGAACCCTGTAGAAGGGCTGGCACATGCGGACTCGAGGATTTCGCTGAGTGTTGAACACAGGGCTGTCTTCTGCTCTTCTTCTAACAGAAACAAACATAACAGGAGTTTACATAAAATACACATAGAAAAAATAGCAGAAATAAATAGATTCAATGTTTTTTTTTTTTATGTAATCTACCTTCCATTTGTCTCCAGTGAGAAGTTTCTCTGTTAAAAAGAATGTTCTTTAAGAGAAAAGCCTGTGAAGAGATATAGATTTAGCCTTCTAATAGAAAGAAAATACTCCACTGTGGCCTTCCTCAAGATTGTGTTAGGCAGCAATAAAAAAAATATATACTTTTAATGTTTGATCAATCAATATTTAGGTTGTAACAAACTGCCAACAATGCTCAGAAACTTTCATGCTCTGGTGAAACCACAAGGTTGTGAAACAAAACCATACCTGGACAGGTGCAATTACAGCACATGGCCCTCCTTCGAACTGCTCCAGTGCTGTGTGCTCATACTCACTAAAAACAAACCCTGAGGGGAATAATAATAATAAAAAAGAATAAAAACTGAATATTATTCAACAGAAAAATTTTGATTATCCTGAAGAAGAGGAAGAGAAGCAGAAGTACTGATTGTTTAACTCAAAACACAAATGGTGTTATATAAAATCATACCTTGGGTCCATCTTCGGAAGATGGAGGCAGAAACGCCCTCACCAGAGGGTCTCCCCCAAACTAAATCAAGCATCTCTTTATTTAATTCTGACATCTTAAATTTACGAGTTGGCAAATCCTCAGGCAATCCCCCTTCAGTCCAACAGCCAGGTGGGGAAAAGAGAGTTATGCTTAAGCCCACTTGACAGCTCCTCTTAATGTTGGCAATCCAGTTCTCTGGGCGGGTTGCGCTTGTGGCATTGGCCACAAGCTTTGACTGTAGAGACTGACACCACAGTGGCAGGTATGAATGACATCAACGTCACAACATCAACCTACAACAATGGGACAGAAACATACGATAAGATTAGTCTTCAGGAGAAAATTATTTCAAACCCACCACAAGTTCATGTCCTCATACCCATTTGGTCTGCAATCATGCTAAATAGCTAACGGCTGCGTAAACGTTGAATTGCTACATCAAATGGTAACTAACAAAACATTCACTACAAGATACTGATGAGCTATTTCATGTCCACGTTGCTATAATGTCACAATGTTAACAAATTATTTGTCAATTTTAGAATGTAAGAATTGAGATGTCTAGATAATGTCAGAACCTAGCATTAGCATTGCCACTAGCGGTTTCTTTCATTGCTTTGTCATTCAATTACTTCATATACAACAGCAACGGCTATATTATGAGTCTTCAGTTATGTCGTTTGTTCGATATTTACAACCCTTAATTACCTCAAAACACGGTGCAATAGGAGGAATTTTGTACTGAGTATATACTTCGGTAGGAATTTAACCACCAGCCGCTTCTCTGTCATTCGTTTATTTACAACAAATGGTAAAATGGGACCACCCCCACCCCCGAAAAAAAAGAAAGGGGAAAAAAGCGTGCGTACAATTTACGTAACTCTTCATTGGTTGAAATCAGGAAAGTTCCTGTGCGTCAACAGCTGCATCAATAACGCGTTATACAATTGGTTTACAGACTTGCCAATCGTCTTAAGGATCCGTCGAAAAGGAGTAAAGTTTAATTTGTTAAAAGCATCCTTAAAGTAACAGCAGCTGGAGGAAGAACATTTTAAATTTAGAATATTGTATATTATTCCATTATTAAACTCTATGCTTAAAAACAAAGGCGTATAGCACAGAAGCTCATAAATCAGACAACACACACACATATAAAATCAAAGTCCTCTGGTATTTTGTCCTGTACATTTCTCCGTAGTAGCGAGCCTTCACGGCATGCCGCATGCGCACTGCATGACTCCAGTAGTGCACTCCACGCGTGTACTAAATTTAGGGAGTGTGAAAAGTATTTTTTATTAATTAAGCTAAAAGTTCTGTTGAAATCACGAATATTTTTAAGTATGGGAGGTCAGGCTAAAGGCAAGAAGAAAAACAAAACGAAGAAGAAAGACAACCGTCCAAACAGGGGTCAGTGGTTTATCATTTCGCTAATTGTGAAAATAAAGTAAACTGCATATACCGAATATCACATAATTTGAATTCAAAGTAACGTGTGGTTTTATTGTAGACCAAATTAGACTAAATTTATTCTCAATTTACACTCCCATGTCATTCTAGCAGAAGGAGGATTTGTTGATTTGACACCTCATGAAAGGATGAAACTAAGAATTCACGAGAAAGCCAAGAAGAAAACAGCTGAGAAGTACTCCGTACAGCAACTCCTAGAAAAGGTCATTTTGACAACATATCTACATCAATGACAATATTAATAATTTCACTGTGATAACTGACAGCTTAACGCTTCTGTCATGTTCAGACAGAGGAATGCATGGACAGCCTTGACTTTGAGATGGCTGGTCTATTCTGTCAACGAGCCTTGGATGTGGACCCCAACAACCTGCAAGGGCTTGACATGCAGGGTCACATTTACTCTGAATTAGGAGACACGCAGAAAGCTAAAGAAATATCCTTTGTGTTTCTTATTCCTTCATTTTCTATGCCTGTCAGTGGCTCAGTCACTAGAGCATTTCTGTGGTATTTTATTTCTTGCTGCGACAATGATGGCTTTAGCCTCCTTGACCAAGTCTCTTAAGTTTTTCTGCGTGCAGTGCAGCTGAGCCCAGATGTAGGCCACAGTAAGTATATGTACCTGGGACAAATCCACACAAGCCAGGAGTCTGTGGACTACTACACAAAGGGAATACAAGTCCTACTGTCCGCACTGGAGAAACAAGAAGCAGCAGTAAGTAAACAGATCTCTGCATCCCTCCTTGTTTGTTAAGGTATAGATCAGGGCTATTCAATTCGGTCCTACGAGGGCCGCAATCCAGCAGGTTTTCCATGTATCCCTGCTTCAACACACCTGACTCAAATTAATTAGTCATTGTTCAGAAGTTGATTGGCTGTTAGATCCATTTAATTTGAGTCAGGTGTGTTGAAGCAGGGATACATGGAAAACCTGCTGGATTGTGGCCCTCGTAGGACCGAATTGAATAGCCCTGGTATAGATTATCAACATAAGAGGAGGATTAAAGGTAGCTGATGTTATGTGCACAAGAGGGTGCTATTGGACAACATTCAAAATAAATGTATGTATCTTTGAACTTTTTTCATCCTACAACATTGTCTAGTATAGGGGTGCCCAAGTCCAGTTCTCAAGAGCTACCATCCTGCAACTTTTAGACACATCCCTTCTCCAACACATCTGAATAAAATCACTGAATTCCCTCATGCATGTGTCATTCTGCTCTGCAGAGACCTTTAAATCTTTGCTTAAGATGCACTTGTTTACCCTGGCCTTTTGGTTGAGTACAAAAAACCCCTAATGGGGTTTTTATGTTGTACCTTTGTATGTTCTATGTTTTTATATTTTATTGGTTTGTGTAAAGCACCTTGGACGCTTTGGCTGTATGAATATGCTATAGAAATAAACTTGGCATTAACATTAACGTTGGTTATGTGCCATTAATTTGATTCAGGTGTGTTGGAGAAGGGATGCATCTAAAAGTTGCAGGATAGTGGCTCTTGAGGATTTGACTTGGACATCCCTAACCTAGTAACATGGTAATGCACACTGGGTGATGTTAATGTTAGTAATGTTAATGCTACTGCTGCCCAAGACTGCTCATAAAGTCAACATATTACATTGAAACCACAAAAACATTGAAAATACAATGACATACATAAAACATATAAATATGTAATAATGTATAAAGCCTGCAAAGTTTAAAGAGTTTATTTTGATTATTCTTTTTTAATTTGTTAACTTTTGCTCAATGCATTATTCAAAAGAAGTAAGAGATATTTTGGGTTCCCTTGCATAAAAGTAATATATAATTAAAAGTATATGGAATGATGTATATCTTTAAAAATAGTTTTTTGTGCTATGATCTTCAAAAATGGGGATATTGCATTACCAATATATATATAAAAAAACTCTTTCCTTACCCACCCATCTCACCTGGGCGGGGTGGGTAGCTGTTCATCTCAAGCTTGGTCCTGTGCAGTTACTTAGCTGGGACTGCACTCTTCTGGAAGGAGATGTCTGATGTTTCTCCAGGTATCTGTTAGAGCAGGGATCTCTACCTCCAGTCCTTGTGAGCTACAGTCCTACAGGTTTTGGATTTTTCCCAGATGCAACACACCTGACTCAAATCACTGGGTCATTAACAGGCTCTTGCAGAGGTGTATTATAGTAGGAGACGTCTAAAACCTGCAGGACAGTAGCTCACGAAGACTGGAGTTGGAGATCTCTGTGTTAGAGCCACTTCTCCACTGTGGAGACACGGCCCCCAGTGCTCCAATGATTACTGGTACTACAGTTGCCTTCACCTTTCAGGCTTTCTGGTCCTCATGGTTTACTCCTGTGCTGCCATGATTAGTGTACTGTTCTACTGTCATTTAGCTGATTTTTTTTTCCAGAGCATCTTATATTTGTAGGTGGTTAGGCAGTAGCGTTAAGTGTCTTGCTTAAAGACCTAAATGGAAGGTGTTAATATTTGTCCTCTGTGGGATTCGAACTTGGGTCTCCCACATATCAACTGAGCTATCCAGCCGCTGTCCTTTAATCCACCCCTCTGTAGCCATTGGTAGCATTTGATCACATCTACTACTTAAGCTATCTTTCAGTGGTACATCCCATGCAGGGGTTTTTCCTCTCATGGTGGCCCCTCCAACTCTTCCTCCGCCAATGACTATTGCGTGAGACATTCACTAAGTGCTTCATCTCTTGAGCCATCGTCCTGATGATCATGGAGCTTGGATGTTTAATTTTGGATAGTGGTCCTGATGCTCAGTAGTGGTCGTCCTCCCATAATTGTGCTAAGCGTATAGCCTTTGGACACTGGATTTGGGGTGAAACCCTCCATGGATCGTGAGCAGCTTCTGTGTTTTAACATCTAAAACTTGCAGGACAGTAACTCACAGGGACCAGAGTTGGAGATCCTTGGTCTAGACACTGTAGTAACATATGTCCCATTTAGTGATATTACAGGAAAATACGGCCCATCCGTGGATTATCTCAGTTGTATATATCGGCTGAATAGAACATTAATATAATCTGTATTCTTTTTGCCACTTATGTTGATAGCTGTAGAATGATTTTTATTTATTTTTTTACAAAGCACTTTTGAGGTGAAAATAAATAAAGAGTGAGTCAGAGGAGAAGAACATCGGCTGCTATTGCAATAAGTTTGGGTTAAAGGTATCCTTCCTGTAGTTGTATAAGTATAATAACACAGTTATTACATTAACTCATCAACAGAGTTGCTCAAAGATGATATTCATTCATTTAAGGCATTCATTCAAGCACTTTTTTTTTCGATTGAAAAAAAAAAAGAAAATTCTCATAATGTCTCAAAGTGTCACAATGACTTGGCTTTGAAAACGCCAGGATCCTGAACTAAAGTAGAAAAGTGAATTTGAGTAACAATAGTTTTTAACTTGATAATACTTTCAATGGAAAAAATAACCTTGCAGTTTATCTTGCTCTGGGAGTCAAGCACGGTTCTACAGTTGTGACATAATAAAAACATCTGTATACTAATTATACTTTTAATTGGTTAAAATTTGAAACAACAACAAAAGAAAAACTCTCCAAAAATCTCTCCTGTGCTTTCTTTCTTTGCAGGCTCAGACTGGAGCTGCTGCCCTAACAGATGAGGATCATGAGCGGCCTACAGCAAAGGATGTCAGTGTAGCCTACTGCTCCATCGCTGAGATTTATTTAACCGACCTCTGGTACCAAAACACAAAGAGTTGCACTCTTGACACGTATAGTCCCATCTCGTGTTTTATCTTTTCTAATATGTTGAGATTTGCCTCTTTCTGTGTGCATTTGTAGTATGGAAGAGGGAGCTGGAGATAAGTGTAGAGAGTTCATTGAAAAAGCATTACAGTATCACCATGACAACCCCGAGGCTCTCCAGCTTATGGCCAGTTACCTGTTTAGTACAGACAGAAACCAGGTCAGTCCACACTCATGCACTCACACTCTGGATGAGTTATCACCACATTAAAGCAGAAATCTGCTGAGTTAATTATTCTGAGCAGATTGAATTGTATGTCATTAATCAGCAGATGGACACTTACATTAACTTGAACACATGCAGATGGGTCATGCTAATAGGAGTGTTAATTACTGGGCAGATCATTGAGGTCATATTGCCATCTGATAAATAGAGATGAGGGAGCAGCTTGCTGAACTCAATTTTGGAAAAATGAGATAGGAACTTTGCAGTGTGACACACTTGATGAGGAGCATCTCAATAATATATGCTGTAATTTTAGTCAGTTTTAAGTAATTTGGATATTACAGATTTCAAGTTTTGTTTCTTTACTAATCAGTGCCGATGGTTAATATGATGGTAATATAATAGTTTTATTTAATTTTGTATTGGCTTTTTATTAACCATATTAATTATTTGTAATCATTCAGCAATCTCTGTGGTTAATCCTAAATAACCCATAATGTTGATAATATTTTTTTATTTTTAAAGTAGAATTTTTAAAGTTGAATATTGTAAAACTTAATCAATTAAACTTAAAAGACATCAGAAAAATGCATCACATCAGCTCTGAGGTGGATCTGCAATACCAACTGTAACCTTCAGGGGTCAGGCTGGTACCAGTCACTTTCACTGACCACATCCACTCGCCAGCATTTATTTATTTTTTATTTTAATACTTTGGTAATAATGAGCACTAATTAAATTGATCTTAAATTAATCCAGAGGTCACTGGTACCTGTGGGTAACCCGAGCGCCAGCCTGTAGAGGGAAAATTACATAAGAAGATTAGTCACCAGCACTTGTGTACATGCACATTTTAAACCTCCCCCCCCCCCCCCCCCCCCCTCTCTCTCTCTATATATATATAGAGAGAGAGAGACACCACACCTTTTTGGACAACTGTACGTATACACACATATCTTTGTTTTTCTGTCTTTAGGAAGGCAAAGAGTACCTGTTGAAAAGTGTTGGAATGTGGCTACCTGCACAGAAACAAAGTGCATCTTCCTCTACAACAGAGGAAGACACGCTGGTGAGCTGGAGCTTTGGTTGTTTATTTTTTTATTTTTTCGTCACACCCAGCGGCAATAAGTTCTCAGTGTATTTTTATAGCCCTTTCAACTAAAGGGATTGTCTCAGTGTGCTTTGCAGAGCAAGCAGACTGGAGGACACCAGTAGAGGTAAAAAATGAGAGATAATGAAATGAGGGGTAATACGAAATAAAAGAAGGAACAAATACTTCACAAACCTCTGTGCTTATTTGTCATTGTGTAAAGAGAAAGCAGACATAAAAGGCAGCACCTGGAATGGCTCTATGGAAAATGAAAAAGGCTGCAGTATCAAAGCTAGCATGGTTACTTTATATTTCTAAGTAAATTATAGTTGAGTTAACATTTAGATATTGAACAAATATGATATAAAAATACTTGTGTGCTGATTTCATAGAAGGGCCACAGTGACTCCACTGCTGTGACTCTTATCTTCAGGAGCAGGTTGATTTGAACACATCCTGCTGACACTTTGTCTCTGATTAACAGCCACACAGCTACAGAGCATTTTGCACCTTTAAATTGGATGGCGTTATTATCAGACAAAGGAAGAACAATGTTTTTGGTTGCTCTTGGTAACACACACCTTATCGGTGGTCATATTTCCCTTTTCTTTCTCTCCAGAATGAGATCCCTCCATATGAGTCCCGCATCACCACAGCCAAACTGCTCATCGAGGGAGAGGAATATGAGGTAAAATGTTTTCTGTGTGTTGTGCTCGCACACAGTCTGTTTTGGTTGGGTTTGTGTCTCGTGGTGGGAGGGCGGCCTGGCATTTGTATGTGTGTAGATGTTTGTGTGTTTTCTTTTCTAGTGAATAGCGCTGAAGGTGGGAAGGCCATGCCTGGTCTTTATGCCCTCCAGAGTTTAGTGTCAATAATTGAAGAGTGGTATTTACAGAGAGGGACAGGGGTTGAGGGGCTGCACAGGGGAGGAGGAATGTGGAAAAGGGATAATATAAATAAAAAAAAAAACCCTGTGAAACTATGTTTGATGGATGGATGCTGTATCTTTGAGAAAGCACACTTGTCTACTAAATCACTCATCAATTTCTAGTGTAAATGGCTTCGGATTTCAGTTCACTGTTAAAAACTCCTGACAGTCATTAGTGCTTAAAGCCATTTTCTGTGATTACTGCCACACTAACAGCAGAGCAGTAATTTTCTGTTGTGATCCAATGATTAATTTTTAGTCAATCTTGTTAGGTGGTTTATGGCTATTACGACAGGAAATGAGAAGAGTGTCTTTTTTTTCCCCTCTCACACCCAAACTGCTCAGCTGCAGTTATATGTTTGGGCGTGTGTGTGTGTGTGTGTGGGAGAAGGGCTGTCAGGTGTATCAGTAAAATGACAACGTCTCGGTCCATAGTTTCTGACACGTCGTTTGTCTTCATCCTCCTCTTGGTGTCATCCAGCCTGAAGCCCAGACTGCATCCATGCTCAGTGCTTTAAAATGTCAAATATTTTGCCATGCACACAGGAATGTATATGTATATAGTCATGCAAAATTTTGAGCATATTTGCTGTTAGCCATTCTCTGTTTGGAAGTTTCTGATGGCAGGATGGAGGCTCTTACTTGTCGGTTTCCCCCAGACTTGGACAGATTTGATAGGAGCATTCTCTCTTCTGTTTACTTCATCATCTCCTGTGTCACACATAGACTCTCATTCACTTTCTTTTGTGATTGCTATCTCTCCCTGTTGACTAAAGACTGACTCACAATTCTAAACTGTGTGTGAAGCTGTTCTTCTAGTCTTAAAGGTTACATTTTCATGTGGGTCCTACAACATCAGTTGCATATTTTATGATGGTCTTCCAGTTTGGGACAAAGACAAGTTGAATATATATGTTTTTTCTAGTTGGTAAGAGTATATGTAGCAAAGAATTGTTCAAATATTGTAAAAGAACCTCGATTCTCTCTGGCTTTTCTTTTAATGGGAGTGCAGCCTTGTGTGTTTTCATTTATTTTTTGTCAATAAAAGTAAAGTGACAGTTGTTAAATGTCTGATTACTTCTGCCACATCATCAATAGGCATGAAATTACCTTATTTGGTGGAAAATGTGTTGTTTGTGACAGATTTATCAAATGTTTGAAATGTAATGTACAACGTTAGATGAGATATTGTTTTTGGTTTGTTTGTTTGTTTTTCAATTTCTATGTGCACTGATGGTCTGGTCATGGGGTAAAGTTGCTGAGATGTCCACCCCTGGGAAGATTATCTGCTTTGTTAAATGTTTTCTACTTGTGAATAATTTGCTCACTGTCGAATGATGGAACATGTTTGGACATGTCCTTATATCCGTTTCCAGATTGATGTGCAGCAACAATTTCTTCTTTAAGATCATTGATGACATCTTCCCTCCTTGACTCTGTTGACACACAACTGAATATTCCAAACCAGCAAACTTATAAAACTTCTACTTTTATAGAGGTACTCACCCTTTCTGATAAGTTTATCAGGTGCGTTTGATTTGCAGCATCTCACTGCTAATTACTCTTAACTCCTTGGAAAGCAGTAAGGGTGTAATTTATTTTATTCGCCCACTGCTGCTAAACTTTTACTTAGTTTTTTATTAACGATGTAAGGTAAAAAAAAACATTTATCCTCATTATGTAAAACCTCAAATTAAAGAGGAGTGTACTCTTTTTCATATGACTAAATGCAACCAAATTGGACCTTGCATAGAGTGAATAAAGGTGGGATATGTCAAGGCCTTGAGTGACAAAAAAGCACTGGAAACTAAATAAATGTAAAAGAGCTTTCAGTTGTTAAGCTGAATGCACATAATAGCTCAACATGATAATAAAACTGACTGAAAACATGTCATGTCAGGATCGAAAGCATGTCCCTTTATGGTTCTTCACGATGGGGAGATAGGGATAATGTCCACAATCATGGACAAAAAAAAAATATATAATAATAATAATTACAATGGCTTGGTGAAGGTCTGTTTTCCTGAATGCTTCTAGTTTTTTTCTTTTTGCTTGGGTTTGTTTGTTCTTTGTTTTTACCTGGTTTAAGACCTGGTAAGGACTGGCTTAGATCTACTGTGGTGTTGTGTAGGAACACATGAAGCGAGGGGGTTCAAAAGCCTGATTATTGAAAGTATTCTGGACTCATTAGTGTCAAAATGAGGTAACTAATAAATTGGCTGAATGCCAATAGATGTATTTACAGTCTTCATTA
Organism: Melanotaenia boesemani; assembly: GCF_017639745.1. Classification (NCBI taxonomy): domain Eukaryota; kingdom Metazoa; phylum Chordata; class Actinopteri; order Atheriniformes; family Melanotaeniidae; genus Melanotaenia; species Melanotaenia boesemani. The sequence continues at coordinate 20,146,309 of NC_055687.1, read as the reverse complement.
TTCATTTTAGTCATTTAGCCATCAAATTTAATTGGTTTCATCTTTTGATATGGGAAAGTTTTCTGCTGTCTCTGCTATATTTGTAAATTACTTTGAATTCAAGTTAAGAAAAGGAGCAATTTGAAGCAATTTGAGGACTTTGATGAAGGTTTCAGCTTTTTTTTTCTTCATTGTTTTATGAGCTAAACTCCTGAGGATAATTATTACTGATATCTGTTCTTACTATTGTATTGTTCCCTCTTGTTCAGTGAGAGGGTTGCACCTTCTCTGCACTTTTTGTAATAAAAATCATGACTGTCAGGCATATCACACAAATCTGAACAATTTGCCAACATTTTCTATTTTTATCCTCTCAGCTTAACTATAATTTTTTGCATCCATGAATTCTTGTTTTCTTTTTTTTCTTATTTAGAAATGCTGTTGTGTTTCAAAAATATGTTTTCTGTTTGGAGAAAAATATGTTTTGCATTAATAATGCAGCCTTTAGAGATCAGTTGTCTCTTCTGTCTGAACACACACACACACAAACCATTATCATCACACATCTCCACCACTGAATCACTTTGTCTCACGGCAGACAGATGGACAAAGTTCCTTGGCGGACAGCCTTCAAGGTATCTTTTAGTGTAGTTATGACACGAGCTTGTGGGTAGTTAAGCAGAAACTCCCTCTGTCGATGTCACTCTCGTTTGCCTCCATTTATATGTGGAGCGATTCTGTCTTTAAATGTCTTTCAGTGCATAGCTTGTATTTCTTATATTCTTTGCAAGCACAGTTTGCATGGACATCTCCAAGATTTATTTACTTCAGTGTAGATGTCTCTGTTTGTGTGTGTGTATGCATGTGTGTAAGAGCTATGGCTCACCCTTGGTTGTAAAGCGATTTGTCTTCCCCCTGTCTGTGCCGTGCGCTCCAGTAAAATAATTCTGTTAAACAGAATTGCCTGAAGATGACGCGCACACACACACACGAACACACACAAGCAGAAACTGCACCCGCACACACTGGACATTATAATTGAGTTCCTCCCCAGACTGCTTCCTTTTTTTATTTTTTCCTTTGGTTTTTTCCTTCCCCCCGCAGAAGATGTCTTGAAATAAAGAGGACAACATGTACGTAGTGTCTTTGGTACGTGTTAGTTTGTCTTTGTGGTGCACTGTTGTTATTCATGGACCAATTTTTTGCAATGTTATGAAGATACTTTCCTGCACCTTCTTTCTAATTTTCTCACTTTTTTCCTTTGTAGCAGCCCTCTTTTCTCTTATCTTCATGAGAATATTAATCTTGTTGTTGTTTAGAGCGTGAAGCAGCTTAAGAATCTCTGAATCTTTAATCACTTGCCCCTGGGGTGACCAGTGTAGTTAGGAAGTTGGAGACAGTATAATGGTTATCATTGCTCACTTATCCTTGCTCCCAGTTATCTCTTGTTCTATTTTTGTTGCTCCAAAACTGCCTGTTCTATCAGTTTAATACTCACACAGATCTTTTTTTGTTTTTTTTTACCCCTATCTTTTATATCTTGTGCTTGGCTCAAACTAGTGTGTCTGTGCTTGTGTGTATGTGTTGGAGTCAAGTAGATAATGCAGACACTGGGCATGAATCCATTCTTCATCAGTTGGGATTAGGAGGTGTTTTTTTTTTTTTTTCTTTTTTTTTTTAGTTTTTTGTGTGTGTGTGTATTTTTAATCAGCAATTAATTAATTTAGAACAATGAGGTTTTCAGCTTGTAATTGGTCTAGCAATCAATCAGCTGACTCCCTGACACGCACATTTGTACATTCTTAACAAGATACTCTCAATTAACCTGACTCTCCTTTAATCTGTGCAGGCAGCACAGCTCTTTATCGCCACCGGAAGCGTTGGCTTAATGAAAAGGATGAAGAGCTCCAAAGAGCAGGAGGCGTGAAAAAATTAGGAAGTTCTCTATTTAATAAGACTTCCTTAACAAGAAACAAGTGCTGCTCGTTGTGCTCACTGTGGTGTGCAGCTTTGATATTGTGTGCGCGACTGTAAGGTGGTGTGTAAGTACCTGGTGGATACGTGCATGTCTTTTATTCTTGCCCTTCACCACGGGTGATTGGCTAATAGTCGCCTCCAACCTGAACTTGACAAAAATCAATATATCATCACCTGGGGCCTCACGCATAAAAGCACACACACCAACCACAGGTTTCACATGGAGAGAGACAGAGCAAAACAAACACGATTTAGTCAAGGTCTGATTTTTGTAATGGAAACTTCCCACTGACACTGCTATGGCAAAGGTCACTTAGCATTTAATTCCTTTGGCACCTCAAACCGCCTCTTCACCATACAACAGAGAGGATATCAGACAAGAACTTAGAGGAGGAGGAATATGGACAGGGTGTCAAATCTTTAGGTTTATCATGCATCATATGAAGTGAAAGGTGGGTATTTAAAACATATTGACAGTCTGTATATAGATTAAAAGGGCTATCAGAGACAGTGGCTGTAGTGACTATCGACTGTATGATAAGCACTGGTGAGTGTGTCTATTGACTGCCATGTCTGTTGTCTTGTTGGTATTGATGACACTGTAAATGGGATTCTGACCTCGTGGGTGCTTATCAGACCCTCTGATCACTCTGATTGATCGAGCTGCCTGGAAGATGCAAAACACTGCAAGCAGCAACACTGTGCTCCTCTGTGCACAATTTATTCGCACAGAGGAGCAGACTGACCGAGTTAAATGCATTTGTGAAACATATAACTTTATTCTTCTTGTATAACTGTTACACTGATCGCATTTTTCTTAAATTTGCCTTTAGAGTTCTGTCTCTGTTGCTTACTGCTCTTGTTTTCTCTGTGTTTTAGATGGCAGTAGATGTGCTGGAGGTTCTTCTGGAAGAGGATGATGAAGTTGTGCAGGTAAATAAACAATTTGGAAGGCTCTATGTTAAAATACATGGCAGCCAGCTCAACTTTCACTCGGTTATTTCAGAAGTTGCATAAGAAATGTTTGCATCTTCTCTTTTTCTGTGCAAATGTCTTGAGCCATCCCTTATTTATTTTTATATTACCAGGAAAACAAGTGCAGCTATTTATTGAAACATGCATGTGGAAACAGAAATGAAAAGGCAATAATAAACAGTTTTCTTTTTTAGTAATATTTTAAGCAGTCTTCATGATTAGTTATCTAGGCTTCTTGATGAACATCTAAATCTTTTTTTTAGATGTCAAGTTAATTTTGTGTTGTTCTGTCAACATGATCCCACATTATGTTGAAGCTGGGACTCTGAGGAGGATTCATCACTCCATGTAACCTGTTGCCACTGATTTTCAGTCCAGTTCTCGTGTCATTTGACATAACTCTGCCTTGTCTTCATGTTTCTCTCAGTGGAGGCCATTTTTGATGAGTCTTCACTGAACAATAGATAAATCAATTCAAAGTCCAGATGAATCTCAGATCCTGTTTTGAGGTCTTTCCTGGATTCATTTCCTGTTTATTAAAGATGCGCTACTCAACTTTGGCAGAGTTTCTCAGTGAGTCGCCCCCTCCGATAGTATCCTCTTGCGTTACAAATGGCCAATGAATTGATATCCAGTTGCTAGCGTGTCCTGCTGTGCATAAAGAAAAACCTGGCTGTAAAGTGACACAAAAAAACGAAGAAAATGTTGTGAGGTGCAGTTTCTAAAGCTCTGGATGCTACTTGGCAATGACGACTTCAGGAATCTGCTAATTAAATGTCGTAGGGCCATCAAAATGACTCACAAATGCACATTTTTAAGTTTGGAAAGGTACATAGTGCTACTTTAAGGACATTTAGAAACTGTTCATCTCTTGTAGACAGTTTTTAAATAATTAGTGTCAAAGTGTCTAAATATATTAAAAAAATAAATTCTTTGCTAAGTTGTCTGTTTTACAGACATAAGACTCATCGCTTGAGTTAAGTGCTTAATTGATGTTATGGGGCTTAACAAAAAATAAATAAAAAAAAAACCAAAAAAGCACATTCCTTTGAAAATGGTTGGTTTTAAGGACTGGACTGAAAATGATAAATGTTGAAAGAAAAAATTTGAAAGACATTAGAAAGCCTGCAGAACTGTTGCTTAAGACAGAAACTGCAAAGGTTGGGGTGGGAGGTGTGGGGTGATCAGAGAGCTGAGAGTGGGCAGGTCAGGATACACAGACCGAAATGATTGAAAGACAGCAGCTCAGCTCAGCAGCCAGATGCAAAGTGAGCTTCACAAAGCAATAACGCCACAGAGCGGTCTTTGAGGTGGAAGACTTTTCCCCTCCTGAATCTCCTCAGGTACACATGAACAAGGTGGTCCTGAATCGTATCAGTCTGAGCCGTTAGCGTTGTTATGCTGATCTGCTAAGAGCTCCAGCAGGTCTGGAAAGCTGTGGCGACTTGCAGCAGGTTGTGGCAGCTGCAGGAAGTGCCGCTATAAGTTGCTGCTGCTATGATTTGAACTGTTATCTGTCACTAGGTGAGGATCAGCAGGTAAAGAATCAATTCCGGTGTTACTTTTACACCCCTTAAAAGCACAAATCCATCCCGTTGCAGGAATATTTAATCAGAAACTCCGTGAAAGAATAGAAGTCTGAAACTAGCAAATCTACACCAGCTCACATCCCTTCATATGCGTTGGCGGGCGTGGTTTTCTATGCCTGCATGACGAGGACCTGTCTGTTTGCATCTGGAGGGAGGGGATTGTGGGGTTTTTAAAATTTCCCGGTGATGTAGATAACCTTTCAATGTCATGAAAAGCACAACCTGGTTTTACCCTGTAGATGGCATTATGAGCCATTTTTTACCCAGAAAATCCTGTTCATAAAATAAACTAAAAAAAAATACAAATTTTATTAACAGTATATGCAGTTTTTATCACAATTAAATAATTCTGTGTTGTTTACAGCTCAAAAACACATTTTTGGGTGCACTACCCCTTTGAAAAGACAAGGAAAAGAAGAAAAATGTATGGTAGTTTCACAATCAGGGCTTCAATGATGTGAGTTTCAAAGATTTAAATTTTGTCTTATCTCAGTGATATAAGGTTTTTTTTTTTTTTACTATTCGGACAATGATAGTAGGATGTTGTAACATACCTAACATGTTTCAGCTGTCACCTGCAACCTTCCTCACAAACGTCTGCTGACGTGTTGCTGATCAGCTGTTTTCTGGAGGTGTGATCGTCAGATCAGATCTTCTAGGATGGCCTGGGATTCCCTACTCCAGAGACCACAACACAGCGGGGGGAGTGTATATATTATTCATTACATAGTGAAATTTGTTGAGAACAAAATAACATAAGATGGAAATGACTCTTGGAGGTCTGGATTCAGAATTGTACTCAAAATAAAAGTGGAAAGATTATCAAAGACTGACCCAACTTCTGTGGAAATTCTTCAAGACATTTTAAAATAAGGTTCAGCAGTGTGTGTGGCCTCTACGTGCCTGTATGCACTCACAACAATGTCTGCGCATGCTCCTGATGGGACGAAAAGTGATCTCCTTTGGGAATCAACTCCCCTGAATCAGAGCATTACTCAACCCCTGAACAGTCTGTAGTGTGATGTGGCAGCAGTGGATTCAACAAGACATGATGTCCAAGAGGTGCTCGATTGGATTCAGGTCTGGTGAACAGGCAGGTCAGTCTATTGCATCAATGCCTTCTTCATGCCGGCAGGCCAGTTCATAGCATTAATGCCTCCATCATGCAGGAACTGCTGACACACTGGCCACGTGAGGCTGAGCATTGCCATGCATCAGAAGAAACCCAGGTCCCACTGCAGCAGCATGGTCTGACAATGGGTCTGAAGATATCATGCCAGTACCTAATGGCAGTCAGGGTTCCTCTGGCTAGCCCATGGAGGTCTATGCGACCCTCCAAGAATATGCCTCCCCAGACCATCACTGACCTACTGCCAAACCAGTCATGCTGTAGGATGTTTTAGGCAGCAGAACATTCTCAACAGCGTCCCCAAACCCTCTCACATTTGTCCCGTGCTCAGTGTGAACCTGCTCTCATCCATAAAGAACACAGGACAAATGGTGAATCTGCCCATCCTGGTGTTCTCTGGCAAACACCAATCACACAGTGTTGGGCTGTGAGCACAGGCCTCACTTGTAGACGTTGGCCCTTATACTACCAGCATGAAGTCTGTTTCTGACAGTATAAGCAGAGATATGCACATTATTGGCCTGAGCTTGGGAATGAAAATATTAAATGATATTATAGTTGTTTTTTGTGAATTTGATATAACTGGAAATGACTGTGATACCCATGAAATGGTTTCATATCAATTGTTGGATCCTAAATCAAATTGAATTCAGATCTTGTGTGTGTGCGCATGTGTATATATATATAAATTTTAATTTATTTTTAAATACTTTTTTTAATCATGAGTCTTGATCATACTTTGCTTTTATGAAGATGTGCATATGTGTGTGTGTGTGTTACAACTTGTCAATCCAAAGCATTAAAAGACATCCTTTTATTCTTTTTATCAGTCTCCCTGCAGACAGGCTTCATATTATTAGAAAGTGGCCACTGTGGAGGCAAACAGACTTATAGGCATCCCTTTCATCCCTGCAGCGTAGAAGGAGTAAGCCTGTGTGCTTTTTTTTCTTGCTTCTGCTGTTTGCATCTAAACTTATCTTTAAACAGGTGCATTTCTTCATTTTAACAAATTTCAGTCCAAATTACTAGCATCCCTGAAGTGGAAGTACACAATTTCGAATATCTTTAGAAATGTATGTTGGACATAAATATTGGCACCCTTTTGATGTATCTGGATAATTTCCTCAAATAGTTTCATAGGCAAAGACTTTTTGGGGGGCATAATTTTCAGTGTTCACGCAGTGAATAAAAAATGAAAAAAAAATCTGTGAATGTTTTGCAGCGTGAAAAGGTGCCGGGTATTCACAATGTTGAATAAAAGGAATTAAAATAAATTACCTGAGACTTTTCGAAATGCTATTAGTTTAAAAAAAAAGAGAGAAAAAAACAACTACAAAGGGTAAGTAAGCTACAGTTAGAGTTCAACCTCGTCATTTATTTAGACCAATGTCCTTTTTCCCTCTATGCATGCATTTCACTGTGGGAGAAACATGTACATGTAAGTATAGCTAATTTCACTGCGCAGGTGTCTTTTAGTCAGTTGAATAAGGATTTTTGTAAGAAGAGACACAAAAATTTGTAAATACGAGCATCTTTCTCAGGAATTAGGCTGTATTCTATACTCTGAAATTTGAGTGTCTTAACTAGAAAAGCAAAATTTGAAGCATGAAGCCCCTTTAAAGGGGTAGTGCACCCAAAAATGTGTTTTTTGAGCTGTAAACAACACAGTATTACTTATTATGATGGAAACTGCATATACTGTTAATAAAATTTGTATTTTTTTTAGTTTATTTTATGAACAGGATTTTCTGGGTAAAAAATGGCTCATAGCGCCTTCTACAGGGTAAAACCAGGTTATGTTTTTCATGACAGAGAGGTTATCTACCGTACCAGGAAAATTTAAAAAAACCCCACAGCCCCCTCCCTCCAGATGCAGATAGACGGTCCTCGCCATGCAGGCATAGAAAACCACGCCCACCAACGCATATGTAGGGGTGTGAACTTATGTGTTAGTCTGGTTTTTAGGGGTTTGATTTCATACGATTTTAATCTGATTTGAGCATGATTAACATAATATTTTGTTTTCTTTCTGGTGTCATAAAAACATAATGACTGCCATTTAACAGATTTCTGAAAAGTGGTAAGAAACGTGCGAAGCTTTCTGTTGGCTGTTGAAAATAAACAAGATTTTCAAAGAGGTGCAAGCTGACCTGGAATATTCTGGAGTAGCGGTTTCAGCCGATACCATCTGCTGCACCTTAAACGAAGAAGGGCTAATTGGGTGAGGGCCAAAGAGGACACCATAACTCAAGAAAAGGAACATAAAGCCAAGACTAATGTTGGTAAAATCTTCTAAATCTTTTTTTCTGGGTTACTGTTCTCTGGACTGATAGCAAAATAGGGCTCTTTGGGAATGCTTTTTAAAATGTTTTTATGATTTTTTTAATCATTAAATAAAACCAGTAAAGAAAAAAAAACATTTCTGAAGCAAAACTTTTGGGTCTTTCTTGCTGTGTGTGCTTTGCTGCCTCTTGTACTGGTGGTATTGAATGTATCAAATTTATGTTGAAACCAGAATATTGTAAGATGTTGTCAAGCGAGATGTGTTTTACAGGTTTTTGGTCTTTTAGAGGGACACAAAAGCAGGACCAAATTCACACAACTGCACAAAAGATTGGTTGAAAAGCAAATGTCTCTTTGGCCAGCAATGAGTCTCTTCTGCCACTGCAGAAAAGGAGGCATAAAAAGTTCAACTTCAGGGCAGATGAGTTCCAAAAACTGGAAACTGACTATTCCAGGAAGCATCTAGATGGCTCCAAGCAGAAATTCAAGGCTGTTAATTGCTGCTTAAGTTTTACAGGCAATTATTGGCGAAGTATGCTGCTATTTTTTTTCCAGGATATTTATTGTATTTGCATTGTTGCACATTTTAGAAAGTTTTGTCTTGCTCTTATGTGGTATCCTTGGAAATTTCCTTTTCTTTTTTTTTTTACCTCAGCATTCTGGCTAAAATGGTAATTGGAACCAGGATTGCATGTGCTCACATGCAGCATGTGATGCTGAACTTGTCATAGAGTGGCGTGAATAGCTGTATTTTCTGTACTTTAATGGGAACTGTTCTGCCAATCTTTCCAAAATCCCCCCGTCAGTACCAGAGTGCATGAAGGAGTGTCACTGAGTGTCAGACAGAAGCACTCTCTCTCTCCTACTCCCCTCAGGCTCAGCCTCCTACACAAACCCCTCTGCAGACAGAGTGAGAGCAGTCATCAGGGGGCTGAACTTTTAAACTCACTTTAGGGATGCACAGCTGCAACACTCAATTTAAGCAGGTGTAGTTGGTCACATATTCAGCCACCAGTGCCCAGTGGTCAGAGAGTTTCTCGTGGTCACATCACTGAGCCCTTGCAAGCTGTACAACCAACACAGTTGACTGCTGTCAATTTCTCAAAATTTTTTTTTCTCTTTGTCTACCTTCTTCTTTTTTCCTCTCTTATGTTCAGTAGATAAGTCCTAAGCTCTTGCCTACTTGCTTTTGTGCATCCCTGAGTTAGAACCTTACTTATATAACATTAAGTCTACACAAACAACTGAGCGAGTGCCTTGCAAATCTTGTTTCAAAGGTGTTCTGTTGAATCGTGATGCTTTTGTTTTTTCTTCAGCACCACCACTTGGGAACTAAGATACGACATTACTTTGACATTACAATAGTCCCAGTGATTTGATTGACAGACCTGGCATTTCTTTTATTATGCTTGCCTTTGTCTGAGACTATAGCAGGGTAGAATTCACTCTGAAGTTCTTAATGAACTAACTTTTGTTTTCATTTTGAGTGCAAATGTTTATGCTATATTACCACATACATATTTTTATTCATTTTGTCCCTGCAGATAACCATATGTGAATAAATTTCCATCCCTTTTTAGTTTTTTAAAGAAATTTTTCTCATTTCTGAAGTCAAAAATTTAAATCTAAGCTTATGTTAGGTTTTACATTAAGAGAAAATCAGTCGTCGTGATTGTTCTGCAACACTGCCGTTTTGCTGCTGCTGTTCTGATAAGTATGGCTGCAGGGGGTCGACTCCCACTCCACATGCAAAGTGACAATTTGGAATTCAGTGTGGCAAGCCATCATGTGTTGACTAGCTAAATGGTTGATTTGTTAGAGGTGCAGGTTCGTACTGCCTCTGTTCTCAACGAATAATGAATAAAGATAATATTTGTTTCTTGGTGCTTCAGGAACAGTGGGTGGGTGATCTTTGGCCTGAGATGAGAGGCGAACACACACACAGCTCCAAGTTCACTGAGAGTTGAACATGATTGTTTTTAGAAGTGGAAGATGACAATTAGTTCGAGAGGATAAAGGATGATTATAGAAAAGAAGGAAAACAAATTGATTTTGGCATTTTCGAAATAGAAAATACCCCCTCTGTTTAACCCTGTGGAACAACAGGATTATTTTAAAACAATATTTTAATTTTTATCTTTTTTCTTTTTTGTGCTTCTTCATTTTTCTTGCACTTCACTTACAGAAAGACAATTATTTCTATTGTCTTGCCCTTTTTTCTTTATGGCAATGTCAGATTTAAAATGACTTTCTCAGTTAAAAAGTTTAACACCTAATTCTCAGTGGTGTTGCCCTGATTAAGATGTAAGAATGACATGTTTGGAGCAGAAGAGAATAATTAGTTAATCTTTTCAAATGTGTTGTGCTTAAACAAAACAACCTTGTTATCAATGAAATATTTGTGTCAAGTTGCTTAGAAGTAACTGTTCCTATGATACTGATCTTTTCTGGAGTAGCATTTTCTGGCCGACCACTGAAGGGAACGCAAATCATGTCCTTGAATTTTCTCCAGTTGCAAACAGTCTGAAAGACTTTTTCTCAAAGATGGTTTTGTAACATGTTCCAACCTGGCATTTGACAAAATAAGCCCTTATTTTAAGCTCAAGTTAGTTAAATCTGACGTGACACAATCACATCGGTTAACTATTTTGTTGCAGCATCCTATGATACGTTTATTTCTAATTAAATTTACAATCTGGGAATAAGGTGTCGCATCCTCTTTAGACATCTCGGATGAAGTCTATTTATTTTATTGGAAGACTCTTGAAGCTTTGAATGCATGCTTAAAGTTGCAATTTTTCTCCCCCACAATCTTTTTAAAAGCCATAAAAACACTCAAAAGAAATGATCAGAGGTACAACACTGAAATTATGTTTAGAAGATACAAATTGGCAATGGATGAACAATATTAAAAGCTTCTTTTAATTTAAAAGGAAGGCTAATATCGTCCTCAACACAGACCGAGAATATTATTTAAAATGCAAAGAAGGTTTTTGCCTGGGGAAATTTATTCTTTGTTTTCTAATAATATGTTATACCTTGTTTCAGCTTAGTAATTACATCTTTTACTGTTTTTTTTTTCTTTTTTCTTTTTTACTGCTTAAGTACTAAACTGAGTGACTGAAAGTAAATGAAAAAATAGATGGTGGAGCAGGCATTATGTTAGTCTCATAGTGTAATGGCCTCAGTCATATTTTAAGGTTTTATAGGCAGTGATGCGCAGTCGATCAGCAATATTTGTAGAGTACAGTTAGACAGATATCACAGTTTAGCCAAAATATCACTTAGGTAATTATGCTATGAGGCTAATGATTTGTAAACAAGTACAGTACAGATCAGCATTGGACCGGGTTGAGTTTTTATTGAACGGCTGACTCAGTGTGTGATTACAGGTTATGTGTCTGAGACAAACATGACGTTATGTTCTGTGAGGGTCACAGATGTGCTTTTCCTCTCTCAGAACTCTTACTGCAGCAAAGGGTACTCTCACTTTGCACCTCATTTCAGCTCGACCCACTTCCCTCTCTGTGTCTGCCAGGTGTGGTATCTGTCCGGCTGGGTGTGTTACCTCCAGTGGGAAAAGGCAAAGGAGCAACAAGAAAGAGAGAGAAGAGAAGTGACAGAGGAGGAGAAGGAAGAGTGGAGGGCACTGCAGGAGGCAGCCAGATCATATTTAACTAATGCTAAGAAGGTAATATGGATCAAGATAACTTCAAAATATCTTAATTGTTTTTTACTGCATGTACTTGTAAGAGCTAAATGAAAACTTGATTACAGTTGTTTAGAAGTTTTCTTCATTAAAATGATCCACTTGCAACTGTAGCATTTAGGGATCTGTGCACATGATGTCCACCTTCCATCTGCACCATTCATTTGCAGGCCTTTCCAAATCCACGCTGATGTGCATGAAAATCCAGTTTGCTGTTTCACTACATCATACACTACATTGTACAAGTGTTCTACTTTTCTATTGATACTTTTAATCTCTAATTTGAAAGGTAGGATGTCCCAGAGCATATCGATGGTCCTGTTATGTTGGACTGACACTTGTTGGAAGTTATTTGCCCCATAGACCATGATGGTAAAGCTATAAAAGAAAAACAAACAAATGATAATCAGATGCATTTCCATTAACTGCACTAAAGCTAACGAACTGTGTTGTCAGAGGGTTGACGGTACAGGTAATATTGTCTGTGGCTGTAATTTAGTAGAAGAAGTAGCCATCCTGAATGAAAACAAACCTAGAGGGCAAAATGGAAAATGGCTCCTCTTCAGGAATAATTTTTTTCTCTGGGGATATCTTGGATACTTCATCATGTCTGGGAAAACAAATCTTTTAATTTCCCTAGTGCACACCATATCTTTTTTTAAAACAGGAAAAAGAGCAATAAACGATTAATACGGATGTAAACCTTTGACCTTTTTATATAAACATACACCTTTATTATTGTGGTGATAAGTGCTAATGACAGATAAACCTCTTGACCCCATCCAGCAAGGTCATGGCTGCTAGTTTTACTTATGGTTTATCTTTTTGTACATAAAAAAACACCATATGTGTATGTTTAAAAAGTCAAAAACTTTTTTTTTTAATAATAAAGATAACATTTTTGAGTTATGCACGTACAGTGTAGCTGTTGTTGATCTGTTGTGAGAATAGAATTAATTATTTTCCAAGTACTGCTATGGAAAGTAAATGTTTGTTATGTGTTATGTGTAATTTGCTAAAGCATTTCCCTTTCACCACACTTTTCTTTTTACTCACATTTTACACATTTTAAAAGCAAACCATTGGACTTTTTACTCCACTACATTCCTAGTTAGCATGGTTCTATTAATCCATAGTTTTTAGCTAAAATCTATTTAGGTCCATCTCCTTAGATGGTATGAGTTTGTCTTAAATCAATCCAAATAATTTAGAGGTTTCTTAGGATTAACAACACAGTGCAGCATGTTTATGTATAGAATCATCTCCTGCCAAGGAGACCCAGGGAATGTTTTAAAAAGAAGTGTTTCCTGACAGAAACTCGATGGCAGATGGTTCAGAATGAACAGACCACATTAGTTCAGTTAGATGTTAGTCCAGTTCCAAAGGTTCTTCTTGCTTTAAGATGCTCTTCTAAACACTCAGTCCATTAGACGTGCATTCCCTGGATTTCTCTGTCTAGACAGCGTTCACTCATTACTCTCGTAAGCTGGTGCTCAGTCACTGACATATCTTATCTGAACAACTCTGACGCTCAGACAACTGACACCAGGATATAGTCAACTTGGCTTTTTGGGCAACTAACCATGACTTAAACCTTCTCCCTTTTCAGTACTATCAAGCAAAGTCTATCAAGTCTACTATCAAGTCAGTCTGAGGCAGCTGATTAGTGTACGTTAAAATCTTTTTTAATTAGTTGCATTATTTAATAAAATTAACACTTCAGTCAGTGAGACTTAAATTCTGTTTATATTCGATATCATTAATGATTTAAAGTTATACTTGAGCTATAAAAAGTAACCAGAAAAAGGTAATTTCATTTTCAATACTTTTATATTTTCTGAATAATACCTGCTTACTGTCTGCAGATAAATGTACAGCATTGCACTTTCATATAAAATAGAAAGGTTTTGTAATATGTATGTGGGTCCTGACACTCTCTCCCATTATGTGCTGCACCAGTGGGTACAGATGGGTACATCCAGTATAGTGAATACAACAAAAGGTAAGAACTGGTTCCAGCAGAGAGTGCAGGCAGTACTGTTAACACGAGTGGATTCTCACTAAATGTCATTGTGTCCTCAGAAATGCCTTTGTATAATCTCAAAGATGTTTGACTTTCCCCTAACTCTCTTCCCCATTCCTCCCTGGTCTTTCTCTCAAAAACACACATTCACACACACACGCACAAACACTCTAGGTGATGTGTCTCATTCATTCTGCCATTCTGTCAGAGAGTAATGCTTCTATGAAGCAGTGATTCATTTTAGTCTAAAATCCAATTGGCTTGTAAATCAGACGGCACAGACTGAAGGATGGCGGGCCCCACCCCCTATTTTTTTTTTTTTTATCTCCTTTTCACCTCCCCACCCAGAACACAAGCTCTTTTCTCTGCTGCCACCTCATCATGTTCTTGTAGAGCTGAGTAGGAGCAGCTTAGAGGCAGTATATTGACACCTGTCTCTGGCCGGCAGTTTATTGACAGGACAGTCTAACCAGCATCCGCTGGGCATGTCCTCAACTAAGACGGAAGCATGGTGGGCTTGGAAAGGCCAAAAAAAAAAAAATGAAAGACCCTCGTGCATATAGATTTGAAGTGCTGCCTTTGCGGTGTGAGTTTATAAACACAAATCAAAAAGAAGGTAGAAAAAATAGTGTGACAAGGTTCATTTTGTCTATTCTACTTGTATTTTTGTAAGAATTCTTTTTGATCAGAGTTTTTAAGGAGCTGTAATTTTACCTTTTTGACATGTTTCAGTTAAAACTTCAGTCTTCAGAAGACGTCTTCTGACGTGTGTTATGCCAAGATCCAGAGACGCCTCTGGGATACCATCATCAGATACACCATCACGTCACCACACAGGTTGGATGACTGAAGTTTCAATCGAAACATGTCAAAAAGGTCAAATTACAGCTCCCTAAAAACTCTTTGTCTGATCAAAAATAATTCTTTAAAAGGTAGAAAAAAACATGTATAGAGAAATAGTGAATTAAGCACTTAAGCATTTCGCTTGAAGAGAAAGAATGCAAAGAAATTGTGGTAGAGAAATGAAAGACTGGTAAAAGAATTGTGCAGTCAGAGCGTGACAAGTAAACAGCAGAGCACTTTCTTTGTAGATTAAATGAAGCAACAGGCACAGAATAATGTGAAAGGTAAAGGCACAAAGACCTTGAGAGGCGAGGTGGAATGTGCTGAAGAAGGCATCTCTCCTGTTTTACTTAATTCCACAGCATTTCTTCTGCATATATGTGTGTGTGTTTGTGTAAGTGTCCATTGTGAGGTTTTAGATTTTCCCTCGTTCATATCACTGCTTTGTTTCAGGGTGAGTTTTAATTATTAACAATGAGTCAGTCTGCTAGTTAAAACGGGCTCCAACATGGAAATGAGGCCTCAAAGCCCAACGGCTTGTTTTGGTGCCGGTCTACTTTACTGCATACTTTATGACGTTGGCAAGTATGTGTGTTTTGTGTAGTGTAAGACAGTGAAAAATGGGATGCTGGTAAGCATAGGCGCATCATATGTAGATCCCCTCTATATAATAATGTGTGTGTGCTGTGCACCAGCTTGCTTTTTTTTTTTGTTTTTTTTTTTTTGAAGTTTCATCAACATAATTTTTTTCAGACTGAACTATAAATTCGGCTGAGATCCTCTCTAAAGGAATGATAGAAAAGAATGGATGGTTTGAGAGAATAAGACAGAAGAGGAGGAGAAGACCAGAAGGACCAGCTGGAGAATGAAAAAACAAGGGAAAAAAAATTGGAAACAGGGTTGGGAATGTGTGTGTGTAGGTGCAGGGGGTGTAGCCTGAATAGTGGCGAAGGTAAAATCAATAGTAAACTGGACGTGAAATGGAATTTGAGTCTCAGCCAGATACGTTTGGTGGGTGTGTGTGTGTTTTAAGGAGTGTGTAGCAAGCCAGCTAGGGCAAAGAGAGGTCAAAAGCTTTACTATTTGAAGTGGCTGAAAGGGTATCCCACTAACTCAGATTGTGGGTAGTGCTGGTCCATGGTGAGCTAGTCATGTAATTTTAATGTCTTTTCCTTACAAAGATGTGACTGGAGGACTCGGGTGTTAGGTTGTGCGCGTGTGTGAGACTGCTGTCAGCTCCCTCGAGACTGCCAGCGACATGGCCTGTTCACACTCCAGAAGCTGTAATCTCAGCCATTGTCACACCCTTGCTAGTGAAGAAGTGTGTTAATGTTTGTATGACAGCAGGATGCAGCGGGAAGTTAAAATCAAACACGTGTGTTGAAAACATTTCATGAAAGGATCTGCTGTAGAAGGTCTCTGTGTGCTCTGAAAATGGGATTGAGGACACAGAGAAAACGAGATAGGAGGTCATGATTTTGACACTATTCTGCCAAAATGGAAGACGGGCGTGTGTGTGTGTGCTTGTGTGTGTGTGCACTTGAAAACATGCAAGCATATAGATGAGACTAAGAAGACATATCTATCTCCTTGGCAGGAAGGTCATCTTGTGAGAATGTATGAGTGCAAGACAAAAAAAAAAGCACAAATAACTGCAGAGAGAAAATGGTCAGGAGCAGGGAGAATGATGGGATTAGCAAAAGAAATAAAAGAAAAGGTGAAATGAAAGTGGAAGTTAAGCATAGGTGTGAAGAAGAAGGTGAACAATGATGGAATGATTACGCATAATCAGCCCGTCTTTTATCAGCCATGCGAGTTGTAGAAAAAGATTTCTTCCAAGTAATGAACAGAAAAGGGTGTATTTTTGTATAATGGCCACCATAGTATGCATTATTGCACCTTTGTCTTCATTCGGGACTATAATTCAGATAATTCAGACATTTTATATTATACATGCATCCAAAGAAAGGAAGACATTCTTCAGATATCGTATATAATGGTATCATTTTGTGTTGTTAATTAGTACCCTTTCTTAGCCATTCATACTAACATCTATTTAACTCTGAAGCGAGAAGAAAGTGCCTTCAGGCTATAGTATAATATAGTATAGTATAATGACCATAAATAGTATGTGACCTCAAGTGAATACAATTTAGTTTTATATTAAATTCTATACGCATGCTCAGTTCTGTTGCTGTCATCATAAATTTAATTTTCTGGCTCTTCTCTGCAAAATTTTGTCCTTTTTTAAAGTGCTGTCATGTTGATTTATGCAACATTGTGTCACTAAATATCTGGAAACATGGAACTTAGAGTTTTCCTCCTGGTTTTAGATTCACTACTCAAGTGAACACTCCTTTACAGCTGGTACCACAGCAAACTGTTGGACATTTATTTCTAAACAAGGGAATCAGCATAGACTGCTGTTACACTGTTTCCATTCAATGTTTTGAGGTCTCTTTTATATATATTTTTTTAGATTAATCACATTTGACTCTGCAGCATGACAGGCGCATTAACAAGAATAAAACAGAGGCCTGTATTTGCAACTTTTTTTGGCACAACAGTCCTTTGAGTAAAACACTAATAAGTGACAACACTAACAAGCTGAGGGTGATGCCAGTGTCGGTGGTGTTGCACTTATGTGGTCATAAATTAAATTATCTTTTCACACATGCACCTGAGAGGCACAGGTTGCAAGTGAGAATGCAAGTCTCTGATTTATCAGACTTTCTGCAGACTCTACCAAACCAGCTCACTAGTATTGAGTCTGGAAATGTGCAAGTACAGCAGTGAATTTACAACCAGCGTTGCGTGTGTGCAGAGATGGACTGTTTTGCACGTCATTCTGTTCACTTGTATGTTGCTTTGTACTTGTTTGTCAGTGTTGCATCCACACACTTGTTATTTAGATGATGTTCATCATATAGAATAAATAATTTTGACTGCCTTTACACCCTTACTGGAAATAGTCGGTCTTAGTAAATACAACAGAAAGAACTCTTTACCTATCAACTCTGGACGAAATCTGGACTTGATTCTCTGGTGTTCACATATAAAAAGTAAGAGTTTTGTGAAAGTCGGGCTGGTTCATCGTGAGATATTTGAATAATTGTGTGAAAACGTACCACTGCCAGAGTATCACATAATTTCAATTATCCTCCTGGGACTTCTAAGATGTCTATATTAAATTTTCTGACTATCCCTTCAGTTAATGTTGAAATAGTGCATTTTAGTAGGGAAAAACGAGTTGACTGGACAGACCAGCATTACCATTCGCAGAGCCATGCCTAAAAAAAGATTGGAAAGTAAAAGTGTAGAGCAGATGTGTCCAAGTAATATCTGTGTGTGCAAGTGTGTAAAATGTGTGCAAGTGTGAGCCGTTATAGCTGTGGTCAAGTGTTCTTTGGGCCGTGACTCAGGGCTTGAAAATGGAGCAAAGTGGACCATGAAAAAGTTATACGATCACATGCACACTCTCCCTCCCTCTCTAGGCAGCTCTGTGGGCCGTGAAAGTGAGGAGAGAAAACAGGCTGTTGCAAATGAGAAATTCTTGTGTTTTTCTTTTCTTTGCAACAGCGATGCTGATCTCAGCAGCGCTCATTGCAGAATGTGTAAAGAATTGCCTAAGTTTGCTTTGCTCTCTAAAAGTATTGCAATGAATAATCACATCCTGTCCAGCAGACACAACATGCTATTGATTTGTAGTAAATATCACCACCTATACAATTTCCACGTAGCATTCAGTATTTTAGCCCATCGAGCTTTGTTTTCAAGCATTCTCTGCATGTGTTTTGTTATTTCTGTAACGCAGCTCACGTAAAAGTCATTCTCTACTTTTCACCTGAAGCTGTTTGGTGCAACTATTCTGAGTATTGAGCCAAGCCCTTTGTGAAGCACTCCTAACTTTTTCTCAGTGTTTGATGCGGATACACATCTCTGGGCATTTTAGAGTGACACTGTTGTAATGAAAATC
Source organism: Melanotaenia boesemani (assembly GCF_017639745.1). Classification (NCBI taxonomy): domain Eukaryota; kingdom Metazoa; phylum Chordata; class Actinopteri; order Atheriniformes; family Melanotaeniidae; genus Melanotaenia; species Melanotaenia boesemani. The sequence goes on along the minus strand of NC_055687.1, from coordinate 20,127,826 downwards.
ACTATGTTTTCTGTGGCTGTGTGTGCATGTGCATCTGTGGTGCTTTTAAAGAGTCTGAAAGGGTCAGCTCTCCCCAGGTATCCGACCTTGTGCTTGGACCTGGGTCACTCGCTACCTCCCTGGAGCCCCAACCTGCAGAGACAGCATCCACTTAAATATACACATAGACACACACTGCACATTCTAACACTCCAAATGAGTTCCCATGGGACTGCGTGTCTCCTGTCAGGACCTGCTGTTGCTTGGAGACTGGTCCTGGGGCAAAGCAGTCACTGTGTCTCCACTGGCCTCGTTACATTGAGTAAGAATGATGGCACTCGGTTGCTTATTGTTCAGGAGCTCAAGCAGCTGTGTGTTAACTGTGTGCATTTGTTAGACTAAATAAAGTAATGTTGCCTAGATCACATAAACCCACCCACTGTTTTTTTCTCTTGTTTCAGGAAAGAGATACTTAAATTTAAATTGCTGCATTCGCTCCCTTTACTGGATATTTTACATGCACACAGAAACACAATGTTATGCTTCCTGTCCTTAGTGGTAGCAGTAGTGGTTTTTATCACCCAGCTCCACTTTCAGTTCAGTAATTACACACAAGCAGGGTATTTTACAGAGATAAATCTGCTGGCAGCTTTGAGAGCAGCACCGTTTTTTTTTTATCTCGCTCTTTCACAGCATATTTCACTGCGATAACTCTGATTATGTCTGTGAGCACGTGCACATGAGCACCACATAGCCACATGTGCTTTAGGATGCATTTCTCTGTGTGTATGCGTGTTGCAACAGCAAGAGGAAGATAAATGCTCTTTTTTTTTTTGTCTCCCATGCAGCTAAACTGTGTATCAAATGTGCTGATTTGCCAAACAAAAGACAAAAAGTGTTTACCAGCGTTTTGTGTGCCTCGACTGCCTCGCTGACAGAATGCAGATACTGTTGGATTTTTCAGGCGGTCTAACCAGCACTAGGAGACTTAAAACCTCGGGGCTGCTTGTACGCTTCTCTCAACTCCTAGCTGCTGCTTATGGATGGTGCAGCGATGCATCATTAACTCCAGTGACATGACAAAAGAATCTTTGTTGGGAAGTTTTCTCTCACCACTGCTTAAACAGTACAATTTTGCACTTCATATTTAGTGTCATCTAAGCTGCACACTATATTGAAAATTTCTAAGTTTCAATATCATATTCACAAAAAGTTGAGTTATTTTAGTATCTGATCTTAGGCCAATTATTCTACAGTTAGATCCACCAAGACGTTTTCCAATCAAGCATTAACAGTCCTTGATAAAAAGCAAATGAGGTACCAACATTTGCCATTATCATCAGCAATTTAGAACGTTTAAATTGACTTGCTCTTCCATCTTTCTGTGAATGTTAAGAAACTAAAGAATCGCAGGAGATCTAGTTCAGCTGCTTCATGCATCAACTGTAAAGTCGTGTTTTGTAAAACGTCTTTTGCTCAGACAACCTTTTCAGTGAAAAGTGCAAAGATTTACACACATTAATGCACATTTAAAACTGGTTAATTCAGCAACAAACTTGTACTTGTGTGCAGTTATAAAATAATGGTGCTGATTTAAATTTTTGCGTAGTTCTTAAACTCATTTCCTTATATCTTTAGTTTGATCTTGCCCTCCAAAACACAAGTGTTGTAAATTATCACATTTAAATACAATAATACTTGAATTCGAGAGCTTTTTACAGCCTATGCATTTTTCTTCATCACTGTTAAATACACTTTGAATGAATGCATATATAAATGAGTAAATAAACAAATTCATAAATGAATAAACACATTTTGACTTGAAACAGGACAAGCACAGGTATATCGGTGAGGGAGACATTGCACCTAAAGGAGGTGCTACTTTTGTGCATGCTCTATGTAATGGAAATTCTGCCTTTACTGATGAGAAGATTCAATGATGAGTCAGAATTCTGAAGCACAAAGGTAGTTTGAATAATCTTTGCTAAGAGGGAGCAATGCATTCAATACAGTGTGGTGGTAGTTTCCCCCCCCAAGTGATTTTTGTACAGAATACTTGTACAGTAAAACAAACCCTATACAAAGCTGTTTTAAACAGGCAGTCTTATGATTAAGTTCTTATTGCATAATCCAGCTGCTTCTTTTTGGTCAGGTGTCTGCTCCAAATGTCAACAGTTGTACTGGTTTCATTAAGAGAGAAAAATTGCACTAAGTTCACAAAGTCAGCCTAGAAGTAAGTGTCCAGTTCACCAGGTCAACTAAGGAAACAACACAACTCTTCATCTTCAACAAACCAGCATGCACAGATGCAGAAATGGAATGCAGCCCTCGATAACACACCAGAGATTAGCTCCATAAATTAAAGTACTTTTTTTAGACATTGCATGTCATATCAAAATTACAATCTTAAATAATTATACTACACATTTACCTAATATGAGGCCTAGGCCTCGGTTTTGGCTATAGAACTTGAGATTGTTAATATAAAGCATTTTCCCACAGTTCTCTAGCCTCTTGAAAAAAATGGATCATCTGCTTTTGTCTTTTGTTTGTGTGTGTGTGTTCACCAGCTACACAATAAGCTGCGATGCGATGACCAGCCGATGTTGGAACATGTGGAGCAGCTGCTTGGTGAATTGGGAGGAGAAATGGAGGCAGAGGAGGGGGACCCAGCCCTGGATGACGACTATGAACCCTGTAGTGATGAGGAAGAGAACGATGGTGCCGAAGCCCCCATGGAGCACTGACCTCCTCACCTTACCTGTGATATCACTTTTTCCCATCCTGCTTCCCTGTAGTTCTTGTGTGTTCTCTAAAGTGCCTTTTTAACTGTTTCCCTTTATCACCTGCTTATCAAAGATTAAATAGATATGGACAAACAGAGTGGCATGAAAAGCTGCTGTCGACTTATTCATTTTCAGTCAAGGCGTTAAATGTTTTTGGTGAAATAAGTGCATACTTGAGTAATGTTTCCCTTGATCTCCTTGACAGATGTTGATGAAAGAAATTAATCTTAAAGCTTTAATTCTCACCAGCAGCAAATGCAAAACGCCTTTGAATGCTTTTACCTCTTCTGCACACCCACGCTCAGTTTCTACAAGCAGACATGCACGACACATGCAGAAATACAAACAAAACACATCAAGAAGGCAAGTTAATTACTTCAGTTCAGTTGCAGCAGTAGCAGCACTTTTTTTCTCCTGTCAGACCGTATAAGTGAAACTGCCCACTAAAAACACTCCGTACTGTTTTTAGATAAAATCCAACAGATATGTGCAGTGCTTTCATGGTTATTCACTTTATGCTCCAGCTTAATTTTCTTTTTTTTTTTTTTTTTTTTGTAACTGGCTGGATTCAGTAATACAAGACAATGGAGAGAATTTGACATTAAGTTATGCAGAGTGCATCTCACGCTCTCTGCTAGACTGTTCAATGACTTGAATAAAGCCTCTCTGAAAGGAGAAGTGGACATCTGACTTTTTAAACTAGTTTCCAATTTCTAGTCTTTTAACAGCCCAACGCTGTTCTTGTCATAAAAGTATGGGTTAGTGTAATGGCATTGTGCCATAATCGAGAGATGCTGTCAGTTCTCCTTTGTATTTTCTTTACATCTCTGGCTGCAAGGTGAAGAGTTTGTACATGTGAGAGGTGGACTGCCACAAATTGCTGTCATTTGTGGACAAAGAATATGTTCTTTCTACACCAAAAGCTGAAAAGCATTCACAGCATAACCATCTACTGGGACAGGGCAGATAGATTAAGCTCAAAAGATTTCAAGTCACTGCATACATCACAGGTCCTAATATCTCCAAATAATAAAAACATGAAAAAAATCAGAACAGATATATGTCTCTGTGTTCCTCTTTGGCTGAATTGACATCCACCATCTTAGTATAATCAACATTTATGATAACATGAGAAAATTTACATATGAGAATATAATCTGTCCTATCTGAAGTTAATTTAGCACCTTTAATGTGTCTCTAAGTTCCCCTCATGAAAAGAAAAGATTATTTAAAAACAATTATAAAGCAGTGCAGTTTTAAATATGGAGAGAAAAATCAATGGAAAAAAAAATCAATAAAATACAATAAACATCAGGAATTAAAAAAACAATTTGAAATCTGAAGCTGTAGCAACAAGCTATCATATTACTCTGAATTACAAAGCTCCATTAAAAAGATTTGTTTTTAATTTCCTTTTAGAAATATTGAAAGTTTGCAGTGCTGACATGAGGAGGCGGAGGGTTTTCCATGGGTCAAAAGCATCAAAACAAAAGGCATCCGCAGTCTTACTTAAAAGAAAAACAGTGAAGGAGCTGAACTGTTCTGGCTGAGTGTGAGGCGAGGTTATTTAAAGTTTTAAGTTCTGTCAAAGGGCTTTAAAGTCCATTCTGTTAAGTCAACATACAGGCAGCCAGAACAGCATGTGGAGTTCTGGGTGGATATGATCCATTTTCTTTGTTTCAGATTATATTTCTGGCTGCAGCATTCTGCTCCAGCTTACTTTAACATTACAGAGAATTACAGCAGTCCAAAGAGTTTGGTTAAATAAGCATTCCAGTATCTTCGTCAGATTAAAAGGTCTGATTTGCTGAAAGACTTTTAAGATGAAACCTTGGTGAAGTTCAAATAAGACTACCAACCACTGAATACACTGTATAAACATTTTGAAGTAGTTTCTATGCCGTCTTTTCTGTCTGCCTGAATTATATTTTGGTGCATGGTTTTCTTTACCAGAGGAGAGGTTACATGATGTGACGTATAATCATTCAGCTGAGCATTTCTCAATGCACCATATCCCTGTTAGCGAGCACAACACACCACGGGCATCCGTTGCCACACAGCCGCTTTGAAGAATTTCATAACCGGTACACAGAAACGTTATCTGAGATCCTGCAGCAGATAGTGACCCAGCTGCAAGCTGAGAGGCTTGTTTGGGGACACAGGTTCAGATCCTGTGATCTGATAGCGAATGTTTGTATTTAAAGAGCGTAAAATACAGCTCAGGAGAAAAAGTTACAGATATAAGTCTTGTGTGTGTGCTGCACTTTATCGTGGCTTAATTTGGTATGAAGTTTAGTTTTTTGTAGACTAGGCTTCGCTTAGAAATATTCATGTCTGTGATTTTTAGTTTATGGTAATGTACCAGCACAGGCCTTGAGGAATGACTACCTGGAGCTATTCTGTCATCTAGCATTTGCCTTTTCTAATTAAAGTAGGCTGTGGCATGTATGTGTGTTTTTGTGTTTACGTGTGTATTTCGACATGTGTCTATGTGGTGCGTATGCAACGCTGTGATTAATGACTCGGGGGGGGGTGAGTGAACACTGGCGGTCAGCCTTATCTGGTTATTCTGAGCTGACCTAGTGTGAGTGGACCGTGGTGGACACAAAGCCTCAGGTGATCTCAAAATCCTTGGCCACTGTCTCACCTGTATATCAGCTTCAGCACTGCAGGGATATTTTCACTTGCTGAGAGGGGGGAGAGTGCAGTTTCTACACAAGGACACACATTCAATCACCGGTAAAGGACACTCGCTGTTTTCTGGCCTCCTCTCCCACTCTGGTCAGAAATCGCTCTTTAAAAGGCCAGAATGAATTTCTGATGGGAAAAATATGGCAGTACTTGTAACGTTGTTTTTCTAAATGGTTTTAACTGTTAAATAGTTGGAAATGAAAAAATAAAATAAAATAAATAAAAAAGTAATGTATGTAAATGTAAAGCAGTCATATATTTAGTAAATGTCTTTTTTACCTATAGGCTGTGTTACGCTATATTTATAGACCTTAGCAGCATGTGTTCAGTCTCCAGGGAAACCAACCAATAATTAGTGAATGTGTGCCTGCCTGTATGTGTTTTTTTAATAATCGACGGTAATGAGATGATTGGAGGGGAGAATAATCCTGGATTAACAGCTTAAAAAATGCACGTGTTGTCATAACAACATCCTTATTGGGTCTTAATCATCGAAATGTAGTCCCACAAACACTGAGTAAGCATGCACACGCATCCACACAGCAGTCACTAGTTGTCCAGTCAGATGTAACTCAACTTTACAAGCTGTGTGTGTACTGTTTATCCTGTGTTGGTGTATGTGCGTTCATTTGACTTAACTAGACGGCTAAGTGGGGTTCTCTTCTGAAGGGATTATGGGGGAAATCATCAGAATTTGCAGACTTAAAGCTGAAACCAGTTAAACGGAAACAGGAGGAGGGAGATCAGAGCTTGGAGGAGAAAGGAGCTTGAGAGGCAGCACTAATGTTTTTTCATACATTTGCATGTTCATTTGTGCAAATTGTCTGCTTGAAGTCATGCTCAACTTCTCACAATTACTTCAAGGTGTGCGTTCGTTCAGCCTCTCAAAGATGCTGTTTGGGGGGTTTGTGAATCATGGACACTGCTTGAATGCTAAAGAATAGTATATTAGACATGAGCCTGGAAATGCAACATAAAGTTAAACAAGCAGGACATAGAAGACTTAATAAAATTGAGGTCCAGGAACTGTGTGCCACCCATATATGTTTTTTTTTATTTTTTAACTTTGGCAATGCATTCAAATTGAATTGTCATCATAATTAGAATGATGGCTATCTAACTCAAAGATTTGCTTGACAGCCTCTCTGAGAAGCCATAAATAAAGTGATTGTTATCCTCTGCTGTGAATCTCTTTCCTGCATAAAATGGATTTCCACTGGATTCAGTTGTCTGACTCAGGAAAGCTCTGCAGCTGATTGATTGACACAAACCGTTAATACCATTTTGTGTGGCTTAATATGATCATTAAAGAGGATACAATTAGTTTTTTTCCCTCCATGTCATCAATGACAAAAGGTCATTGGTCATTATATGACTTGTTTGATTTTAAATTAAATATTTGCTTAGGAAAACTTTCTTTGAAAACAGATTTTCCCTTAGTTTATTTAATCTACATCTACAATTACATCTCATAATTAATTCACAGAGAAGTCATATATAATCGTAATAATCTCTATAGTAATCAATAAAACTCAGGACTGAAGGTGTTAATGCTGTGTGTGCTTGCTCCCAGTTTGCATATGTACTGTTTTGGCTTTGTGTGTGCACACATAGTAATCTTTGCTGGGAACATCTGTCTCTCAGAGATAACATAACCAGGGAATTAGCCATGCTGTCTTACAACCGAGCATCACATCTCTCTATATACTACAGCCCCCTAAATTCTACCCTATTACACCTCCATGTGTGTTCAGACGAGTGTAAGCAATGTGCTGACAGTGCCATGTCCTTGGAGGTCTGTGCCGTGTTTAAGAATATCACCAAGCCCACTACCTGCTATAATCCTTAAATCCATCGTCGGCTGGAATTTGTGTAGTTATTTCTACATAATAACAAGTCCTACATAAGAAGTCTTGCCTTGACGACAGAGCAGAGCAAACAGCAGGTGAGGAGAACAAAACAAAGAATGAGGTGGTGTTCTGTTGAATAAAGGTGCTTTTTCTGGGCTCAGAATTATACACAGTGATGTGTCGTTTTGATGTAAAAACTCTAAACAGCCTGAATCCAATTACCTCTCCATATATTGCACCTGCAGCGAGAGCAGAGTCTCTTGACGCATCGGTGGTGACAGATTACTCTTTGAACTGTACTTTTGGAGGAGTTCAAAAGCTTACAAAAGTTAATAAGGTGATGCATCAAAATTGCAGAAAATACTGGCTGCTATATGATAAAATGATAAGACTAAGAGGTCACCAGGCTGTTCAGCTAATGGAGAATATAATTTTGACCTGATCTTCAGCAGCTTAATTTTCTTTTTACCTGCAGTAAATGTAACATCTAGAGCCATAAATCAAGTAAGAAGAGGTAAATTGGAGTTGAATTTTAAGGTTTATCACACTTTCATGACTTGAATAAACTTTAAGGAATGTTATTATAAAAATGTATGGAGGAGGCTTTTTTTTTTTTTGGCATAATAACATAGTGACATGCGGCCTCTGAATGAGAAGCATTGAGGGGATAAAGTGTAATTATGCCTTTTTCTCCCCCTGCAAAGTCAAAGAACAGCAAAGGAAACTGAATGTGAAGGGAAGGAGGCAGAGCACAAAAAAGGGGAAAAAATTGAGAAAAAAGAAGGGAGCAAGAGATGGAAAAGTCACTCATTTATGCAACATTGCAATTTTGGATCAATGGATCATTCTGTGCAATCTATTGCCGTCCTGCAATCTAACAATCAAATGTGGTGCCAATAAAAGATCTAGCCTGAGCACTGAGCTCTCTGTGACTGCCGATGCATTTGACTGAGTGCCAGCTTCAGTTTTTATTCCTCATTAGTTCTCAGAAGCGGATTGACTGAGGAAACTGCTTCCTTTCGATCATAAATCACCTCCCTCTCCTGTAGGCACACATGCAGCAGCAACATGAACCCACCAGGGGGGCAAATCTCAGGGCTTAGGTAATGGTTTAATCAGTCACTGACAGAAAGTACGGTGATATTGTGATTACTAATTTCCACATGACCGCTGTGTGAACGGCTCTGCATGTCTGTGAGAGAGAGACTTAAGATTTTATGCTGTAATAAAGTGTAGCTCCCAGGTCCGCCATGTTATTGGGTTAAAGAAAGAGTACATTTCTGTTCTTCAAATTTTATAACTGTTTGAAATCCCCTTAAAGACTTAATTATTTCAGATAATTTCAGGTTCGAGATTTTGAGAATTTTTGAGCTACTACAAAGTGGGTGGATAGATGGGTTACTGGACATGAATCCAGCTCTTAAAAGGGAGGATTCCATGCTATTTGTGAGTATCCAGAAGGCGGCCTCCCCGTCCTTTGATTACATAAAAACAGTGGGAGGAAGAACTAGAGTTGGACATATCAGATGTTGACTGGAGATGGGCAGAGGAACTAATAAGTACCTACTCTATATGTGTTAGACAGTTTAAGTGTGTTGCAAAATCTTTTTATCAAGAGCCAAACTGTCAAGAGTTTTTCAGGGGGCTGATCCGACTTACCCTTGATGTAAACTGGTGCCAGCCAACTTATGTCACATGTTCTGGTTTTGTCTCAGACTGAAAGAGCCAAAAGTTTTAGAACTTTTGCATCCATTTCTAAGAAAGACATAGATCCCAGCCCTCTGACAGCCATCTTTGGTATGGTGCCAGAAGAAGCACAACTGACATTTGTCCAAAGAAAAGCAGTAGCAAGGATATTGATCCTATTCGACTGGATAAAGGCAACACTGCCGTCTCATGAACGATGAATAGAGAAAGTGATGGCACACCTTAAATTAGATCATCTTAGATGTACTCTGAAGGGCAACTCTAAAGGATATTGTAAGGTCTGGCAGCCTTTTATTTATTATATTGAACATAGATTCTCTTCTTCTTTATTTATTTTTGTATTTTTTAATATTGTTATTACTTTTATTATTTTCATCTTTATGTATCTACTTGCTTCTGACCAGGGAGTGTCAGGACCACATAGGTGGTGGGTATGTCTAAGGTCTGGTGTTAATATGATCTGTATTGTTAATAGTTCTGCCTGGAGTTTAGACTTGTATTTGTTACATATGATTTGAGTCTTACTGTCTTGTTTGAATGGGATGTTTGCTGTTTAGATACAAAAAAATCAATAAAAACAATTATTATCATTTATGACTGTTTAATGCATTTCTTTATACTCCAGCGGAGACTGAGAAAAAATGGATTTGATTTAGTATTTCTTGGTTTATTATCAGTTTTGGAGGACTGCAACGTTGTAGCACATCTGAGTGACTCTAAATTAAACTCTTTGAGAATAACAGAGCAGCAGGGTGTGTGTATGTCAGAGAATGAGAGGTACAGACAGAGAGGTTTGATGCTGTAACAGCTGCTAATTATTGCTGTTCTATATTTCACACAGTCTGTTTGATCTCTTGTCCTGTGGAGAGAGATAGAGATTCTGTTTCTCACAAACTCAAACACATACTCACACGCTGAGGGGTCACAAGGAGGAGAAAACACACTTCTGCTCTAATTACTGAATCTCTGCAAGAGTTAACTTATATTTCCAGCCAGCACCTCAGGACAGAAAAAACACGTTTTGTACCTTGTTGTTGTATTTGTATGAATGTCACCCCTCGATATAGGCCTGCATGTGCTGGGTTGAGTTCACTCATATCATAGAGGGCAAATCAATCCAATTTCTCAAAGCACTCTGGGTAGTCTGAGTCCATAGACCATCTGGATGCCGCTCTGTTCTCTTCTGTGTTCTGCTCCCCGAGTGCCGGCCGCTGCAGCTATCAACTATTTGGCAGGCTGCTTTATTACCAGGCTTGAATGCATAGCAACAGTTACCATCATCCATAAACCTTGGCAAGACATGCAAGAAAGAAGCTCATCTGTTTTATTAATGATGCAAAAAGGTTTTTTTTTTTACCCACTTATGTGTTTTCTGTTGTTCTGAAACAGCTTCAAATGGGGTCGAAGAAGCATGTGTCTTTGGATAAAATGACTTAAATGTCTAGCTATAAAAAGGACTAATAATATTTACAAAATATGGTTCATTTTCAAGGGCAGAGTCCTCATTTGTTTCTCATGATTAAAATACTGCCGTATGATTTTGAATTGGTAGATAAAACTTAAGAAAAATCATCATTACCTTTCCATTTGTGTCTTTAGGTTGATAAGCATGCATTCCTATGAAATGAACATGCTAACAGTGCACACATACATAGTGACACAGAAAGAAAGCTTTATTAAAGCCGCATTACTTTGTGAAATCATACTATCAGGCTTTTTTAAACTTCATTTTTAGATGTATTAAACCAAACCATGTAGATTTATGTAGATTTTGTTGCAACATGTTGCATGATCAAGAAAAAGGCAGGATAAGAAAAAGCATTAAAGAATTTATTTTTACTCATACTTTATTCATTCATTCATTCACTGGTGCAGGGTGGGGGGAAAAACAACCAAATTTCTCTCTTCAAAGTTGTAAAAAAACATTTATAACAACCTACTGGGAGGGGAATTACCAGTGTAGAAATGATCAAGGTTAAATTCACATTTGTTTTTCATTTATCCAATCAGTTTTTCCAATTTAATTAAATACATATATCATTTGCTGTCATTATATTTGCACTATCAGGACAAAACAGATCTTCACATGTGTCAGGTGAGGAAAGTAGTTGTTGTCCTTCCTGATGTAAATTTATTTCTAGTCAGTATTACTCATATCTTACACGCTCACACAAATACAATATATGTAGGGTGAAATTGGCCTTGCCAGCCCTTCTGGTCCTTGGTATATTATTTATGTTGAATGTCATACGCTAACTCAGATAACCTGTATGAAATAGAGATAAGGGAAGAGTATTATTACTTTCTCTTGTTACTCTATCCTTAGCTTGAAGGGTACTTCAAAAGGCAGCTGGTCTGCCTGTGGCTCAGAAGGAAAGAGAGGATGACACAAGCCCAGCTTGTCTTTGAATAGCAGGTGCACCTTTCCCTTTTATTCTAGTCCTGAATGAGGAATGAAGGCAAAAGCAAAGGATCAAAGTCTGTTTTCTCACTGTCAGCTGCAGCACAGCAGAGGCTAAATGGGAAAACAAATTTTTATTTGAAAACAGTCAATAGTTGGGCTGTTTGAGTATATAAACACATGTGAGTGTGTGTGTGTGTGTGAAGGCATATGTGAATGAAAGTTGGAGCTGATGCAAGTAAAAGCACTGACACAACCCAATTTCAAAAATCCGGCTTTTTGTCAACCATTTCATCTCGTTCTCTCACTGGCCAATGTTGCCAAGAAAGATTAATCAACATGGCAGCCACTCTGTGAAAATCATAACGCCTTCTGTTGAAATCTCACTGGCCAAGATGCGTCCATGAAAGGCTGTGAGTTCAAAGGTTGCAGGGCTACTGGGGAGAGCAGCGTGAGGGGGGATGTGTGGAAAGCTGGGGATTGGGGAAGCAGTGGGATGGGATGATGGGACAGCAAAATAGAGGGAAACAGGGAAGAGATGGAGAGGGGGGAGAGGTGAAGAGGATGAGGGAGAGAAGGAGGATGGAGGGTTGGATGTGGGTGTGCATGGATAGCAGCAGATGGGGATGAACAAGAAGGAGAGGGGGAGTGGGAAGGCATGGAGAGAGCTGTGTGCTGTAAAATGATATGATGGAGATTAGACAGAGGGGGAGAAGGTGGAAGATGAGTGAGGTTTGGGACTCCCAGAGCCAAGGGTTGTGTAAAGCTCTCTTGTGGGGTCACATGTGGGTTTGGGAGACTGACGTGGAGAGTGTGTTGGACTTGTCTTTGCATCGTATCTGTGTGCATTAACTGAGTTTGAGGCTGTGCAGAGCTGTGCAAAGGTGCATGTGTGTATTCCTCTGAAGTCACACAATTCTCTATCTGTGCATTGTGTGTATAGCTTGTCTGTGTGTGTGTGTCTTCACTTTCTTGTGTCTTTTCTAGGACTTTCTGCATGTGCTCCCGTGCCTGCTCTTGCAGGAGACGATATTTGTCCATTTCCTCGGCTGAAAAGCTGATTGCTGGAACTGTCTCTCCTCCTGTCTGTTTGTTGTCAGTCCTAATCTGTGACAGGCAGAGATTTGGCATACTGCTTGGATTTGACTCAGCAATTTCTAGAGGACATTTCTGACTGTCAAGAGTTGTACCAAGATTCACTCTATGGCCCTTTTCTTCCTCTTGTCTTTCCTTTTCCTGACTCTTCTCCAGTCCTTTTTTTCCTTTTGCTTTTCTCTGGATTGAAGGAAGTTTTCCTATGAGAGGAAATAGCAACATTCTTGCTGATTTCTGTGGCAGAGTCTTACTTTGACATGTTCCTGGCATAGTTGTGCCTAGGCTGACAGGTGCAGAGGGTCCGCTGGTATGGTCTGACTGTGAACTGGTCTCCTTTAGCTGTAAGGGGTTTCTGTTGCTGTGGTTCATATTGTGGCTTGGAGCTATCTGAGCTGATCTGTGGGGAGAGAAATGAGAAAGGGGAGCAGAAGAAAGGACAGATGAAGTGGACATGGGGCTGCTGTGCTTTCTGACCTCCTGTGGGACCTCAGCAGCTCTTGAGGATGTCCTGCAGGAGTTGACTGTCAACCCTTCTACAGTGACTTCTGAACAGGTACTGCTCCTGCTCCACTCACAGCTCAGCTCAGACATGCTGATGCTGCTACAAGGGCTACAGGAGCGAGGGCTATGGGTTCGGCTGCCCTCTGTCCCCGTCATACTCTGGCAGCTGTGTGACTGTCGGTTTGTCCACCACTCAGGGCTTGAGAAGTGCCTTGAACTTGAGTGTCTTGTGCCTGCAGATCTCCAAATGTCACCTAGGCTGCTTCTGCTGTCAGAACCTGTCCTGGAGCCTGAAATGGACCTGTGTGTTCCTCTATCTTCCCAGCTGTCACTGCTGCCCCATGTCCATCTGTCCACACTGCCCCTGTCCCACTCTATATCCTCTGTACTAAGATGTCTGCGTCTTCGACTCCAGCTACCAGGACTAGGGCTAAATCTTGCTACATGATCCCACTCTATTGCTCTGTTTCTTGAGCTCCAGCCAGTCCCTGACTTGTCCTCCTCACCACCTCCAGCACAACTCCCTCTCATCCACTCCCACTGCTCTGTATCTGAAATCAGGCCTCTGTCTCTGCAGCCTGAGTGTTCTCCCATTTTCCTCCTGCTCTCATCCCAGACTACACAACTCTTCTTACTATGAATGAATGTCCTGTCCCCATGGAGGAGTTTTCTCTTTTTCGTTGAGCCGCCACCACAGCTGTTGTCAGGGTAACAGCAGTCAATGAAACTCCTGGGGTTGCTATGGTGACCCCTTTCCCAAAACAGCTTTGAGTTACGTCCTGGTGAGAAGGAGCGTAAGGAGAAGTGAGACCGCAAGGGAAAAGTCACTGGATCTCTGTCTCGCTTTCCGCCCCCCTCAGCATTTCTCTCTGCTGTGTGTCTGGTCAGCTGGGAGTACACGCTGGAGTGTTCTGCCTGCTCTCTGCCTGGCTGTGACTTGAATTCAGTGCCGTGGCTCCTATGAGGCCTCCTTTTCCTGACAGAGACAGATACTGGCTTGGCCTCCCATGTCCCCATGAGACAGTCACTTCTTGCTCTAGCCACCCTCCTCACCCTCGTCTCTCTGTGCCTTCCTTTCTTTCCCCACCTCTCTCCAGCTCCTCCACTGCTTTCCCTTCCTGTGGAAACTGTGGAGACGACACTTTTCACTTTGCATTTTGCTAATTGGCATTTATCTGAGGCTTTTTTCTTTTCAACCTTTTTCCTCTTTCTCAGCTTGTGTTTTTTAGAGCTGGCCTTCCTCTTTTTGTGTGCCAATTTTGGGACATCCACATATGGCTGTAGTGCATTGGCACAAATGCACATTGTCTTACTCCCACATTCACACCTGGACGGGCTGATGCACATCCCCTGTGTGCCAGGTTGGGTGACAGACTCTAATTTACAGCTCAGTGCTGTGATGGCTCTCTTCCTGGTCCTTCTTGCACCCTCTAATCTGCCTCCCAGAGGATTCTGGGAGTTGGCATCAGAGGTTTCACTTTGACTGGGTTTGAATGGACGGGAGTCTACTCTCTCACAATCCTCCTGACTTAGTGTGCAACCTCCTCTTTCTGCTTCTGCTTCTGATGATGAAAGTTTTTTGCTCTTAAGGAACAGATGTGCTTCTGTCTCCACATTGGTATTTTGATTTAAATTCTCTTCTGCTTTTTCATGTCGATGTGCTTTAAATTGAGGTTTTTGCAAATAAGAATTAGCATCTTGTGTAAGAACATCTGGAGCACATGGATTTGGTTCACCTGAAAGAGCACACATAAGACTTTGTTCTGACTTGTGCACAACTTCTGTGAGTTTTTCAGGTGGTTGAAGGTCCAAGCACAGCGGGTTGCAGCTGTAGGAGATGTGTGGTTGACACTTGGTGAACTTAAGCAAGCTGACAGGCCAACTCAAATGGGTCGAACCATCTTTCCCCTGCACAAACACAAAATCACTTGCCTCCCTCCCTTGCTCTGTTTCTTGCTTTCTCTCTGTCTCGCTCTCTTCATATTTGGTGTCCACGTGCGCCACTGCTAGAACTGTTCCCCATGTGGTCACCTGGGTCTGTGATTGTGAGACAAGTGAGTCATCACTCTGATTATTATTGGCTGCTGTGGAAATAGAAAAATGTTCTTTTACTATCTCTCCTTTTTCCATCTGTTCCTCTTCTCTTGCAAACTCTCTGGGGATGGGCTGAATGTCGCTTACTAAGACACTGTCAGAGCCGGACTTTTCCTTTTCGCTCTCACTATGTCTCCTCTCATCTGCTTCTCCGATCTCCCTGTCGATATCTTCCATTATCGCCTTTACTCTTTCTTTCATTTGTTCCTGCTTCTCCCTCTCTTCCTCTTCCAGGTCAGAGAAGACGGAGGCAGAAGGCTCTAGCCTTGGCCCTCTGCGTGAGAAACAGAAGGATACTCCAAGCCTACCTCCCACTCTTCCCTGTGCAGGGAGAGGCAGCTGGGGACACAAGCTGTGGCAAGACTGGGAATGCACAGCAGGAAAGGCTGTATCAGATGTAGAAGTGATTAGTGGGGACTTTGCTAAAGCAGTGGCTAGAGGTATTTGCGAAAGAGGTTGGCATGGATCTACTGCCTGCTGGCTTGGAGTCCTGGACTGTGTAGCTGGGGTTTTCTGAGGCCGGTTGAGGGTATCAGGTTTGTCCTCAGGGCTGTTGTCTCTTTGGTGCAAATCTTTATCTTGTTGGTGGCTAACAGCTCTGGCTGCACGTCTCAGCCCATGAAACTTTCTTGGGACTCTGAAACAAGATGTAAAAAGACAAATTTGACTTTGGTTCAAGATTTTATTTTATCCTGGCTCTGTATAATTTCTTAACACCTTTTTTTCTGAGTTGCAGTGGCTCCAAGAGCCCATGAATTCACCTAGAGGAGATGGCCCCAGTGTTCAGTGGTAAAGAGAGATTTTCATCAGAGAAAACCTCTTAAAAATTATGCAATCTCAACTTTAGTGTTGTCATAAAAGCATAAATTGTCTATATAGCATCAAAATGTATAGTTTATAGCATAAAAGCATTGAATAATGAATTATAGCTGTTTCTAGTTATGTTTTTAACACCAAAAAAAGTTTGCAGAGAGAGAGAGTAAAAGACCTACAGGGCAATTAAGCAAACTCTGATGTGTTTCTGCACTCTTCTACTGTGAAGTGACACCTGTGCAAAAATTGCATGACATTCATAGAATAGTCATGAGAAGAAAATCTTTTGCTGCTTTCCTCACAAGAAAATTCAGCTTCAAAAGTGTGCAAATCAACATCTAAACAAACACACATTTTGCAAACAATTGATCTTTATGAATTTGAAATAGAACTTTTCTACCACTTACAGCAAAATTGTTGTTGGAGGAAAAACTGTGCAGATTTAAAAATAAACAAATAAATAAATCTACTCAAAAAATAAAAATGGAAATAAATAAGTCATACAAATAGTCTTTGTTACTGCAAGTGGCACAGATATTGCAACATGAAAAACAAATTCATCACACTGTTAAAAAACAAACAAACAAACAAAAAAAACTGACAAGAATGTAGCTGCTATATCAACCTTTTATTCTACAGTTGGATTCTACTAAAGGCCCAAATAACTTTAAAATGACTCAAGAAGACCAATGATTGCTAGACTGCCCCAGAATTTCAGAGAGAGATGCTTTTTTGCAACAAGCAGGACAAAAAAAACAAACAAACAAAAAAAAAATCTTATAATTAATAAAAACAGAAAGAATCATAGCTAGAAATCAGATGATTTTTCTTTTACTCAGCTACTTAGAGTAATGGCAATTTTTAACAGTGGTGCTTAATCATGTGTGCTGGCTAGTTGTTACTGTAGTAACAGAGCATCAACTATATAAATACACACACACACACACACACACACACACACACACACACACACACACACACACACACACACACACACACACACACACACACACACACACACACAAACACAAATTTATATATATATACATATATGTGTGTGTGTGTAATATACACATTAATTTTTTGTATATTTCAGAAGTACAAGGACAATCTAAAGGAGAGAGAAAAAATAAGGAAAGAAAACAGTTGGTTTCTAATGGTACTCAGTAATGATATTCACATTTTGTCACATGATTACAGGAAAATTCATGTAATTGCAAAGGAAATAGATGCAATCAATATGATTAATATATGATGTACATCTTGTTGTTTATCAGTTGCTTTGATTGCTTTAGAAGTGCAAACCCAGTGGCATATTTCATTTTTCAGCTGTTTTCTATAATTTTATTAAGCTAATGTTTTTTCTTCTAGTTGCTCTCCTCTAAAACTTCATCTCCTTCACCTACAAATCATCCACTGACAGTGTGTCAGCAAGAATATGTCTTTATGTTATATTTACCTCACCTGTGGCCTATCTAGGCCAACTGAGCGCTCTCACATCTGTGCTCGCATCCATCAAATCTAAGAACTGTTGACTGGATGTGACGCACTCTCACCCCTCTGGACTCCTGCCACTGGTCTCATTACACACACACTGCCACAGACACACACAAATACACACTCCTCCCACTCACCGCTGGGTTTCTTGTTGCAGCTGTGCGAGCTGGTGCAGACGCCTAAGAGCCTTCTCTTGCTTGCGCTGGTCCTTCCACGATTTTGAGGCCACATTACGAACAAACTCTCTGTGCTTTAGTTCCTTCAGCCTCTGCAGGAAGTGGACATAAAGAAGCAGGATGAGGATGAAAGAGAGGAGCCACAAGAGTGGAGCAAAGGGGTGAGAGAGAGAAATTAGTTTTAGGAAGCTCTCTGCAGGCACCTGTCTTTAAAACTAATAGTCAGCAATGTTTGCAGATGTTCTCCTTCAAAGCTCTTCTGCAATTACTTCCATTCAGCTTTGAAGAAGGGGTCTTTCTTTCAACATACAGCTTGACAACAAATAGAACTAAACAGTAAATAGATAACTACAGATGCAATTGGAACGAGTGAGTTAATAATGATGTCTTTTTTTTTTTTTTGAAGAGTTGGAGGGACATGTTTATCTTTGCTAAGTAAAAACGATGGCACCCCAGTTAGTTCTAAAGGAAATAACCAGCCTTTCAGTCACCACAGTTTGATTTCACTGACAACTGTTAACCCGGAAAAATGCCAGTTTTAACCTGGACAATACAAGACATTTGTATGATGATTTTAGAATAACATTTCTACAGCAAAACACAACACAGCATAATACACACAAAAAAAATGAACTGATATTAATTGACTAAAAGAAAAAGAACTGAAATTACACAAGCACAGAACCACATTTAATGGAACAGCTTTTCAGAAAAAAATCTATCAATCAAACTAAAAACAGAAAAAAATATCATAAGTTTGCTTTCTAAGATGTTGTGCATCACTTTGTTGTTATACTTTCTGAAATGCTCCAATAAACCCAAGCTATTGTTGGAGTGCTTTAAAAAATGTTGTGTTTTGCCATTGTGCTTTGCATCTCTAATATACAGCTACTTTAAGGCTCTTAAACAGCAAAATGAAACCCCCCCCAACCTCTCTCTGGGTTCCCCAGATTCTGTGCAAACAAAATTGCACTTGAATTCAACGTGAAAATAACTTCCAACTGCTAACCAAGATGCACAGCCTATGTCTCCTCAAAAAACAAAAAAACAGAACTAAACAAAACAAAACAAACAAAAAAAGCCCAACTAAACATAAAAATACAGAAGGAGTGTCAGTAAAAAACCAAACAAACAAAAGAAACCCACAAATCACTTGCTGCTTTGTTTATTTATTTATTTTTCTCTGGTTTTCCTGTTTCCTTGTTTATAAAATTTAGAAAATTTACCCAAACTTCCCTGAGGACTCTCCAAAGGGATTAATAAAGTATTTCTATTCTAGTATGTAATTTTATAAACAAGGAAACAGGAAGAACAGAGAAAAAAAAAAAAAATAAACAAAGCAGCAAGTGATTTGTGTGTTTTTTTTTTTTTTTTCATACAGAGAAAACCTCTCTTGAGTCAATATTAACAGCTGTTCTTCAGTTTCTTCTTTCCACATACTGTTGTTGTTGAGAAAGTGTTGCTTGTGTTGGGAAAATGAGCAATGAAAAGAGAGAGTGCGCAGCATGCTAAGTTAGCTGTTTGCCGTCTGTTCTGCTTTCTTTTTGTGCACTCATTGGCTGCACTGAACAGGAAAGCTCTTTCACCAAGAGACGGTACGCTGATTCTACAAGCTGAAAAGGCTGAATAAAGATATTTACAGAGTCTGATGGTAGTGACAGTGCACACAGAGGCAGACATTTGTTGGTGCTCCAAATTTACCCAACACCCAATGTTGGCTTGGTGTGAAAGGCACCTTACATTTCCCTTAATACTACAGACTTTTGGTTTGGAGACCCAAGTTCAAGTCTAGTGTGTGGGGTCATTATTTTTGCACTTAAGCTCATTGTATAGGTAAGAAAAACCTCACATTAACACCTAGTATCATTTGGCTTTTGAATGTAACGGGAACACGTTTTATCATCATGAAGTTCCACATCAAAAGACTCTGCAGTGGTTGCAGGTTTTTTTTCCCTTTGACTCTGGCTTCACGTGGCATTGATGGGAACATGACATGAAATGAATGAAATGAAAAATACTTTATTAATCCCTTTGCAGGGAAATTCATGTTTTCAGTACAACCCATCCAAGACTAGACAAAACAACATGTGATGACACAAACAGAACAGGCATACACTGACGGAGCAGCCATTTCTACAGCGCTCCTTGTCTTAGATATAGGTGAAAGGAACATTAGGGAGTAAGATGTAGCTGAGAGGATAAAAAATAGGCATCTCCACACTGGGCCTAAGGGCCCATTATTGCGATACAAAAAAAACACTCCTCAGTACATACAAAAACATAACTCAGACAATCACAACATGAGAAACACGTGGCGGGGGGGGGAGGCGGGGGACTCCCATCGCAGCAAGTGCAGACGCAGCTGCATTCTCAGAGCGCGTCCAATGAACCCACTGCCCGGGAGTGGAAGGAGGTGGAAGGACAGCAAGGCAGTGAATAACGGGGAGGTGTATCTGTAGTCGTGTACTTGAGTGTGGTGCGTGTGTGTGCGTAGAAGTGAGCATATGAACTTTGCCCCAGTTCTCCCTCACAGTCTCTGCCACCTGATGATAGTGGGGCATCCTTGAGGGCTGATCCAGGTTGAAGTCCATCGCCCGTGAAGAGGGTGAGGGGAGGGTGGGGGACTGAGCGTCCATCAACAAAACATTCCAGGGAGCTTTCAGCCAGCCATTCAAGGCCAGCACAGGGAGCCAAATTTGATAACAGCATTTGTTTTGGTTCAGGCCAGAGCTGTTTCGTCTGCCTTAAGTCTCTCAGTGGTCCCACTGGCGACTCCCAATGATCCGAATTTTGGGTCAATTTCCATCCAGCCGAGCTGACAACTTCTCCAAGTTGGTGACCACCTCACGTACAAGCCCAGAAAGCGCAACCAGTTTGCCATCCAGTACTGGAATAGCCTCCAGTTTACGATTCAGCTCCTGTACCGCCACAGCCTGATTGTTCATAGCTCGGCACACACCCGCACAGAAATCCGGCAGCTTGCCAGTGACTGCCGACAGTGTCCGAATTTTGCGATATGCCAGGAAACCGCCCGCTCCAAACAGCAGAAACCCAGTTATCATGAAACCGAATGTATAGATGTCCTCCACGTCCTCGACAGAAAGAAGGACATCTATACATTCGGTTATGACATGTTCATTTTCAGTGAGGATTCTATGCTAGGTGTTACAAGAGTGTGCTCATGATCTTTTTTTATTACAGAAACATGTTTACCAACAATATTGCCTCATATGAAGGTTCAGAAAATGACAACAAAAACACTTTGGTGAAAAGATTAAATTGATAGAATATTTTTATCTGTCTGATGGCTTATTTTCTGTGCTGCAGTGTACGGCTGATATTCAGGATGTCATCAGATATCATACACAAGCCTTATTAACACAGGGCTGTGATTATCACAGTCTGTAGGATACTGCATCATGCTGTCCCTTCATGTTGTAATGATGTGACTCCTCTTGTAGAGTCTAAACCTTAAGTACAAGTTAGTAAATATAAATAACAGTAAACTAGCACTGAAAATGTCTAAATATAGACAACCCAGTCTTACATGAAAAGGTATATCTTTTACAAATGTCTAAAAACTAGGAACTTTATGATGTTGCCATCAAGATGCTCCATTAGTATTGAAACAATTACTAAAGATTTATATAATTCCTTACCAACTAAAGCAAAGTTAAAAAAAAGTGAAAGGAAAGTTGTTAACATTGCATCTGGTTGGCCTCCAAACTTATGTGAGAAGCTGCAAATTAGCACCATTCTCATCCTCCTGAGAAGTGCTCAAATATACAGTGTTCAACATGTGTTCACTGAGTCATGTATTATGATGCCGCATGCCAACGTCATCGCGAAGTGAGAACGTGGGTGGATGCTGAATATATGTCAGCCTGCAAGCTGCGTCTCCATTCAGGACATCAAGAAATTAAAGAGGAAATCATAGTCACAGAACAAATTTTGAGTTTTTAGTGTAAAACCACAACAATAAATAACTCATTGTGTATTTTGGTAGTACATACATTTTTTCTTTTCATCTAGATTTATACTACAACACTTCAAATTTAAAAACCTAGCTTTATGTATTTATTTTCTTCAATGAAGGCAAACATTATTTTGGTTTATTTATTGTTCTTTCGTCTCTTCTAAAATCAGTGGACTCCATCCTCAGAATGTATTCCCAAACAGGGACATGGTTGTTTATATGTTTTTGCAGTATAAGATCCAGTAGAACACAAATGAAATACCTCCAGTTTGGTAAATGGTTTTCTCCCAGGCATGTGCCTGACACTGGATATTAACTGTTTCTGTAAAAGGTTGCAGCCCTTATTTTCAATCTTTTAGTTGCACAATGTTTTTAATTTGAGCGATGGGCAAAATTTCAAAAGAAGAAATCTTCTGACACATGCTTGTGTAAAATGTAATGTTATTGGATTTCCAAGGTTGTCACGTATAGTGAAAGGCTTAAAACATACTCTTTCACAACATCAAATGCACTGCACTTTGAATAAAACGCCAAAGGCTACTTTATGCATTACAATGTGAAGGCAAGGGGTTTTGACAAACATCAGTATGTGATGAATTGGGAGTGAGACTAGACGCTGTTTATGCCTGCTTGATTATGTCAGATGCACATGAACAAAAATGCAAGAAAAACAACAGAGAACAATATTATAATTGCAAAGCTCCCTATTTTGAGGAGGGATGGTGTCTTGGTGAGCCTTTACCTTCATTACAGGGGAGGACAATTAGCAATTAACTTAACTTTAGGTCAGTGTTTTTTTTCATTGTTTTACGTGTGTATTTATTTGAAACTGTGTCTCTAGCCATGGGTGCTCCTGGGGAAACAACGATTTGGGCCTCTCTCTCTGGTTTCCTTTTCTGACACAGTTTAATCCATCCTTTATCCATGCTTGACAGGTGTGTGTGTTTATGTGTGTACATGTGTAACAGTGGTATGCTTTTTTTTGTCTGCACATGTCTGAAGGGGGTAAGGAGGGACTCAGGAGTTCAGGAACAGCGGCAATATTGTGCACCCCTTTCCATCTTCTTCTTGCTTCCGAGTATATTCTATCTACTCAGTATAAAATCCACCCATGGCTTACGAATTCAGGATTTGTTGTTTACTTTATTTATTTGTAAATGTATCTTGTAGTATAAGTTGCAACAGGATTACACAACACACACTTTCAGATTATGCTAGGCTATTATCCATCTATACAATATGTATCACACACTCACACACACACGCACACACACACACACCTACACATGCACTCATCAGATTAGCTCCTGTGACATCAGATTTATTTATACACTCACTCTTTTTCACACCCAGATTTAACGGAGGAGCTGACAGTTGTCAGGTTAATCTTAGCTGAGTCTTACACAAGCTGGTGTCTTTTTACATTATCGCGCAATGCTTAACATCCCACTCTCCGCTCACTGAAGATAACATTAGGTATGTGCCACTGGAACTGCAGATTTGGATCCCTGAAACCTACATTGTAGATGTTCGTGATCATATTTCTGTATGTGTTTAGGATGCTTTGATGGTTTTGATGCCAAACTTATTCTATGGGAAATATTAATCTTGTTCAAGTAAAAAGGCATGCATAATGAACTACTTGTCGGAGACAGTGAAAAAGGGAGGAAGAAAAGAGGAAGAAAGGATCAGAGTTGTAACTGCTTATGGCAATGAATGAAAGAAAAAAAAGAGCAGTCTTAAAAAAGATGCTCATGCTCATGCTTCCTCTTCCTCTTGCACTTGCCAGGTTATTGTTCTCACTTAAAAGAGGTCCCACTGCACACAAACCTGTAGCTATATTTAGAGTCAAACAAAAAGGTTGTACTCCAAATCATTTTCACTGAATACACAGGGCTTCCTTTTCTTTCCCACTCAAAAGTAGATACATTTATCTTCAACAATAATTAAATGTCCCAAACAGCATAAAGGGATATTATGTCTGCTCTCCAACGTGTCAGTCTTGCTATGTCCTGTGCAGCTCAATGTGTTTTTGACAAAGCCATGATCAATATTCTTTTAGATGTGCTAAGGAGTACTCAGCTGAGTTAGGATGAGTTAGAGTTGATATAGATCCACTTGGGTTAAAATGAAGGATGATGAGTTCTTAGGCAGCATGTGAGGGGACATGCCAATGAGCTGATTGTTCTTTTATTTAAAAAGATGTGTGACTTTTGTAATAAGCATGTTTGGGACATGTTTATCCCTGAATCGATGACAAGGAAAGGAGACATAGCAAACGCAATCAGCTTCCATTCTCCAAAGCCAATACTCCTGCAGGGAGGCTGTCTTCTGCTAGAATTTCATCTGTTTTCTGCTCTGCAGGCAGATTGTGCATGCATCGTTGTATTTGTGAGTGTGTTCCCACGGTGCCAATGGCTACTGTCAGCTCAGTGCCTCATGCAGCTCGTTTCATGTGCCTGCCGCTGGCTAAAACAAAGCATTAACATTGGCCTGCAGTTGCTTCAATTCATTTTCAAAGAACAATGACAGAGAAGGAGCGGTCTTATTCAATGTTTATTTCATGATGCACAGTGTGGGCGTTTAGAAGTGGGAAGCGGATTGCCTTGGTTGAGAGATTGCCTGTGTTTTAGGACAAGTGTGTACACGGGTAAGTGCATGTCTGTCTGTGCATGAGAGTACATGTCTTGGCATGACAACAGATAGCTGTAGGAGAATGAACTATCAGCAAAACATTCAGCTTGTTAGTCCAGAGTTGAGGTTATGTATGGAAGTGGATGTGAAAGCAGGAGAGAACCTGCTGCCGGGGCTGTTGCTAATGGTCCACTGGTCCCATCGAGTCCAATCTGGAATAATAGAATTAGGCTTTAGCTATTACTAACAGCTCCATGGTTTATTTGTTACAGAAGATTTATTTATCTTTTAAAGAAGGTAAAAACTGCTGGGGGACTTCAATGCTCACGTGGGCAATGACAGCGAGACCTGGAGGGGCGTGATTGGGAGGAACGGCCCCCCGATCTGAATCCGAGTGGTGTTTTGTTGCTGGACTTCTGTGCTCGTTGTGGACTGTCCACAATGAACATCTTGTTCAGACATAAAAATGCCCACGTGTGCACTTGGCACCAGGACACTCTAGGCCGCAGTTCGATGATCGACTTTGTAGTCGTATTGTCGGAATTACGGCCGCATGTTCTGGACACTCGGGTTAAGAGAAGGGCGGAGCTGTCATCTGATCACCACCTGGTGGTGAGTTGGCTCAGATGGTGGGGAAGGATGCCGGTCAGGCCTGGCAGACCCAAGCGTGTTGTGAGGGTCTGCTGGGAACGTCTGGCAGAGTCCCCTGTCAGAAAGAGTTTCAACTCCCATCTCCGGCAGAGCTTCAACCATGTCCCGGGTGAGGCAGGAAACATTGAGTCCGAGTGGGCTGTGTTCCGTGCCTCTATTGTCAAGGTGGCCAGCCGCAGCTGTGGCCGTAAGATCATTGGTGCCTGTCGTGGCAGTAACCCCCGAACTCGTTGGTGGACACCGGCAGTAAGGGATGCTGTCAAGCTAAAGAAGGAGTCCTATCGGGCCTTTTTGGCCTGTGGAACTCCAGAGGCAGCCGATGGGTATCGGCGGGTTAAGCGGAGCGCAACTTCGGCAGTCGTAAAGGCAAAAACTCGGGCATGGGAGGAGTTTGGAGAGGCCATGGAGAATGACTTCTGGACAGCTTCGAGGAGATTCTGGTCCACCATCCGGCGGCTCAGGAGGGGAAAGCAGTGCTCCGTCAACACTGTGTACAGTGGGGATGGGGGGCTGCTGACCTTGACTCGGGACGTTGTGAGACGGTGAAGGGAATACTTCGAAGACCCTCTCAATTCCACCACCACCTCGTCCGATGAGGAAACACAGTCTGAGGTAGCTGGTGCTGGCTATCCCATCTCTGGGGCTGAGGTCGCTGAGGTGGTTAAAAAGCTCCTCGGTGGCAAGGCCCTGGGGGTGGATGAGGTCCGCCCCGAGTTCCTTAAGGCTCTAGATGCTGTAGGGCTGTCTTGGCTGACAAACCTCTGTAGCATTGTGTGGACATCGGGGACAGTTCCCCTGGACTGGCAGACTGGGGTGGTACACTCCTCAGCCTCCCCTGTAACGTCTATTCAGGGGTGCTGGAGAGGAGGGTCAGTCGGATAGTTGAACCTCGGATTGAGGAGGAGCAGTGTGGTTTTTGTCTCAGTTGTTAAACAGTGGACCAGCTCTACACCCTCTTCAGGGTCTTTGAGGGGGCATGGGAGTTTGTTCAACCAATCTACATGTGCTTTGTGGACTTGGAGAAGGCAAGGTGTTCAGGGGATCTGGTTCGGTGGCCTCAGAATTGGGTCTCTGCTCTTAGCAGATGATGTGGTTCTGTTGGCTTCATCGGGCCGTGATCTTCAGCTCTCACTGGAGCCGAGTGTGAAGCGGCTGGGATGAGAATCATCACCTCCCAGTCCGAGACCATGGTCCTCAGCCGGAAAAGGGTGGAGTGCTCTCTCTGGGTTTGCAATAGGGTGCTGCCCCCAGTGGAGGAGTTCACATATCTCTTGGTTTTGTAAACGAGTGAGGGAAGGATGGAACGGGAGATTGACAGGTGGATCGGTGCGGCGTCTGCAGTGATGCGAACTCTGCATCGGTCTGTCGTAGTGCAGAAGGAGTTGAGCCAAAAGGCAAAGCTCTCGATTTACCGGTCGATCTATGTTCCTACCCTCACCTATGGTCACGAGCTATGGGTAGTGACCGAAAGAGATAGGGTGAGAAGCTCGGTGATCCGGGAGGGGCTCAGAGTAGAGCCGCTGCTCCTCCACATCGAGGGGAGCCAGATGAGGTGGCTCGGGCATCTGGTTAGGATGCCTCCTGGACGCCTCCCTGGTGAGGTGTTCCGGGCACGTCCCACCGGAAAGAGGCCCCAGGGATGACCCAGGGCATGCTGGACAGACTATATCTCTTTGCTGGCCTGGGAACACCTCGGGATCCTGGTGAATGTGGCCGGGGAGAGGGAAGTCTGGATTTCCTTGCTTAGGCAGCTGAGACCCGAGTCCGGATAAGAGAAGAAAATGGATGGATGAAAACTGAGGAATAGAGTGAATTTTAAATGCACATTATGTAATAGGTACATACAAATAGAGTGTTCTAAACTTTGTTCTACAAAGAAAAAGGAAATTTGTTGTATTATAAATGTAAAACTTGAAACATTATAGTTGCTTTAGGTACTGTTTGCTGCATCTTTGATTATACCACTTTGTTATTTATTTATTTATTTAATTGTGGATAATGCAAAGAAACAAAAAGTACAACTAATGTTTTGCATAAGGAGTGTATGGCAATAAGCTAATTTACTGTTCTGATTCCTGGTTGGGCTTTTTAAAGAAGAGAAAGGAAGAAAGGGAAAAAAAAACAAACAAAAAAACTTTACAAAATAAACCACACCAAGATAAAGCCACATGGACAAAAAAATATATATATAAAAAAAGCAACAATAAACCTGGTTTCTATCTATGTTATATGATCTAAAAACTCACACAAATACACTCCACAAACAACATGATCTGCTCACCCTTTTACATTTCATAGGTGGGTGAAAATTTTAAAATCTGTTATCTCTTTTATCTTGTTTGGATGGTGTTCCAGATATGACTGTCTTTTATGGAAAATGCTGACTGTCCAAATCTGGCCCTGCAGGAGGAGATTTTAAATTTATTACTGACCCGGTGACGGCTACCGCCCTGTCTTTGGATGACTCCACAAAGTCGCATTGCCCCTAATGCCATATACAAAAAAAGAGGTTCAAGAGGGGTTTAATAATGGAACAGTTGCAGTGAAGGCATAAAAAAACATGTCAATCAAATGGAAGATTTAAAAAATATATATATAAAAACATATATAATTAAAAGAAATTACGCAATTAATAAGACTTATTGAAAGCAATGTGTATTATGAGTTTATTATTACTATTGTGTATTATGGTTTGTGTTGTGCTTGAATATCCTGATGAAATGCTGTGTAAGTGTCAATATTTAAAATATTATTGGCAAAAGGGTCTTGGACTAGATTCATCCTAAACTTTAAAAGTTTTGATTTTGTGTATTAAATTTTTTTTTAAATTTTAGTTTAAAAAAAGAGAGACAAAATTGGCTTTTTATACATAATTTTGAGGGCTTGGTTATAATGAAGCTATGCATTTTATTGAGGAAGGGGCCTCTTGAGTTCAGACTGTAAGGTAGTACGAAATATGGGAAAAGATCTTACCATACATATATAGTAGGGCTGCCTGGTTTGGTGTGTAATTGCTTACAATAGAAATGACACAATTTTACAACTTGGTTCATTGGGCCACAACATAAAATGGAGAGTGAACAAAACTGTTGAGAAAATACTTGGCATATTATTAAAAAACAGCTAATATTAAAACTTTCAGTAACACACTTCAAGCAGCAAGAATATTGTCCTGCCTGTAAGTTACACCAGGCATGGTGTATGCACACCTTTCCTGGGTGTATATAGTTAAGCTAATTAAAGCAATAAAGCCTATGCACCACCCAAACACTGTTGCACTGCCACTGCATGGTGAGAATGCAGAGAAGCATAACACCTCTCCCTTTAAGAGGGTTCCACTGGGAACCCATAAGAATCAAGACAAAGCCCGTCTGTTCCCCAGCTGAGCCATCAGACCTGTAAGATAGAGAGGAAGGGGGGATCCAGGGAAACAGCCACTGAGTGTTGCAACCTAAACCCCAACAGCCTAACACAGGCCACCCCACTCACTAAACAAAGAGCAAGATGCTTCAGCCATCACACACTCAACTGCTCCATAGCTGCCACAGGCCATAATTCAAGTTTTCTCATTTTTCTACACTACTCTCAGAATAAACTATAAACCTCTATGTGGCACCTGTTTAGTTTACAGACAACCTTTCCAAACAAAAGAAAAATCAAAATACATCTCTCCAAACTGTCTCAAACCAGAATGTACATTGATCCATAGAGTGTAAAGCATACAAAGTGATTCTAACACTGTCTTCCCATTAAATTGTTATACTCTTATAATAACAATGGATTAGATTTATATAGCGCTTTTCAAGACACGCAAAATACTTTACATTTTATCTATTATTCATTCACTCCTCACTTATGCTTGGTGATGATGAGCTGCATGTGTGGACACAGCTGCCCTGGGGCAGACTGATGGAAACGTGGCAGCCAGTCCGCACCAACAGCCTCTCTGACCACCAGCGAACATTCAGCCACATTCATACACCAGCGATGCTGACACTGGAGGCAAGGGGACTGAAATGCCTTGCCCAAAGACACAATGACATATTGATTGGGGGAAATGAACCGCCAAACTTTTGATCACTGGACGACCCATTTGACCATCTGAGCCACAAAATTGCTACATGTTCAAGGTTCCAGAAATTTATTTAGCATTGCTGACTGAGACATCCCTTACAAGCTAGAACATGTAATTAATAATTAATAATGTATTAATAATGTCAGAAAATAAATAGTATTTAATTTTTAGGATGAGCTTTAGTTAACTGAATGTGTGCCTTTCTTTAATGTCATGCTTCTTGCTGTTATGTATTTATATTATCTTTGCAACTTTTTTTTATCCACTTACTTCATTAACTCGATGCTGGATTAATAGAAGGTATTCAATGTTATGTTAACACAACTAGAAATTAAAATTAAAATCTTAAGAATAAATAAGTATTTGTACGTATGTGCTGTGAAATATGTGTTTTCTTTCAGATTGGATGTTCCACGCGAGTGTGAGTTCTTATAAAAGACGATGCAGTTGTCATACTCCTACTGATGGGAAACAGGACCCAATGGCTTCGCTGACATAGCAAAGTAGAAAAGCTTATAGAAAAGCAGTCAGCACACATAATTATGCCACAGTGACACACCCAAATTCTACAATAATAAATCATGAAAAAAATTGTTTGCATGCATGGCTGTTTGTGTGTGTGTGTGTGTGTGTGTGTGTGTGTGAGAGGTGCATCTTCTGTACCTGTTTGTGTGCATGATCGTAGGAGTTGATGTGGTTGTCAAACTCTTGGTGTCTCAGGTACTGCTTGTCACATAACTCACAGTAGAAAAGAGACTTCAGATCCTCCACTGAGCAACCCAAAGGCCTCTCTGCACATTCCTGGAGGAAAAGAAGGATGGAGAGAATGACTGGAGGAATTGGAGAAGAGAATAAGAGTTGAGAAAGAGGCATAAGTGAAGGCATAAAGGGTTAGAGGGGTAGAGATAAAGAGCGAGTGGCAGACTGTTAGCCATTTAGAGCAAATCTGCATCCCGGAGACATCAGCAATAATAGCCTCAACATGTGCTTCGCATAAAACTGTTAAACAGCATCCCATTAAAGTAAGCTGCCTTTGCTGTGACTGCTGGAGGTTGGACAAAGCCACTGAAGCCCTGTGCTCATGGCAGCTTGAGCCTGGAGCCACATTTAATACAGCCACTATAATATAAAACCCATGAATGTACTGTGATAGCAAATAGGTTGAGTCTGAGTGCCGAGAAAATGGCCACTGACAGACAGAAAACCTGAGCGTGATTTAGACTTATGTACACTAACAAAATCGTGCATGTTAGGAAGAAATTTCACATTTAAGGACATAGAAATAGCACCTGGCAAGACACTCACACACCTACACACACATGCACACACACACAAACATTGTGCAAAAGGCACATGGACCTGAGGGGATAAATTGCCTGTCTACAAGCTTACATCAGCCAGAAAGCTTTTTGGGTCCTGAGACATGCACAGTGTTACGTACAATAGGCATGTTCACTTGCTTATGTATGTGTGAATGTGTGTGTGTTTTAAAGTGTATGTGTGTGCATTCATGCCATGCTCTGCTTCAGAATGTAATTTCCCTCAGGCTAGGGGCTGCCAATAAACACTATTGAATTCTGTTGTACACTGACATGATGGGAATTTAATTTGAGGTTGTCACTTCTTTCTCCCCTCTTCTTTCCTTCCCTCTGTCCACATTCTCCTCTTCCTCCTCTCTTTGCTAGCTCATGTCCCATCCCATCTTTTATTTTTACTTTCCTACTTCCGCTCAGTCTTTTTCTCCTTAATTTATCTCAGTTTTCACCCCCTCTATTGGCATGTTTCTCTCTTTCTGGTGTGCTTCCTTTCTATTTGGTGTGTTCTGGGTCATACCGTGACAGACACTGTTGGCCCCAATTTGCTTCAGTAATATGTCTGCACACAGGAACAGGAGTGAGACGAAAAGAGCGCTGGGATAAGAATGCAGGCAAACAGAAATATGCCTGTCATTGCAAATTTAAATGCAGACTCCTACACATACCTCAGCACTGTCAGTGTAACAATGCTCATCAATAAGATCACGTATCAAATGACAAAGCTACATCCAGGGAAAGATGTTCTCCCTCTTCTGTTTCATCTGCAGGTAGGTGACTTGTGCACACCATGGACGAGGAGGAGGTTATGCTGAAAGAAAGGCTGACAGAGTTCTCCATTTCTAAAATCTACTGAAAGGGGACTGATATATATTGATCCTGTGATTCCAAGTGTGTATGTGTGTGCTATGGTATTGATCTGCCCTGCAGACTTAAGTCACTTCCAGGAAATGATCCAATCACAGAGAGCGGACTTCATTTGAGTTCTAGCAGGGTGATGAGAGCGAGATAATAAATGTTAATTGCCAAGATTGCACTCGGACTGTTTAGGCACATGCTTTTTATGTATACTCCATGTTATGTGTTTACATGTGTATATTTTTTGCATGCGGTCGCCTTAGAACACCCTAACAATTTCCTCTCACCTCTCTGTGTGCTGTCAGGATAATTAATTTTGATGATGAAATGCAGATAGGAGTGTACATACAAGGGAAAAGGTGTGAATGCATCAAAGCAGAAATATGTGTTGTGTGTCTGTGTGTGTTTGAATGTGGATTCAAGAGCCATTTCTTTGTGTCAGAGGCACCCTGAAAAGCCATTTTTCTGTTATACCCTTAAATCAGACATGAAAGCTTTCACTTGCTTTAAATACACACACATCATATGATGTCTGCCCTTTACCCTGTACGCCAACTTACATAAACCCACTATCAGCAATACATATACACACTAAGCATCCCTACACACACTTATGCATGCACAGTCACACACAATCTGTCAACCTGATATGCCAGTGCCAAATTAATGTAGACCTCAATTTACCTCACTAGCATAAATCTGTTTGCAGAATGAACACAACTGATATATCTGCAGACCTGAACGGACAGTGATTGTTACAGGTTTATGTGTTTCTGTGCTTTTTCTTGTCACTTATCCTGAGTTTGGAGAAGAATTGCCATTTTCACTTCTGACTCTGCTACAAATAACAGTCATTATAGATCCTAACTAAAGTACCAGGTACGCAACTGTAATTTAATATTTTGAGCTAGTGCAGAAATGAATGGTTT
The DNA here is from genome assembly GCF_017639745.1 of Melanotaenia boesemani. Taxonomy (NCBI): domain Eukaryota; kingdom Metazoa; phylum Chordata; class Actinopteri; order Atheriniformes; family Melanotaeniidae; genus Melanotaenia; species Melanotaenia boesemani. The sequence goes on along the minus strand of NC_055687.1, from coordinate 20,095,800 downwards.
ATGCTTGCTTTATACACATAATACATAAGCATTTGCGAATATACACCAAAAACTAATGATATACAATATATTCATGAAAAACCCTGTGAAAACAAAGACCTACTGGAGTATTCTTGGGTGAATGCAGTATCCAGGGTGATTGCACATTTCTGGTGCAGTCACCCTGTAACATATTTAGTTACTGTCACAACTTAGCATTTACATCTTGACATTGATTTGAAGTTATGTAGAACAATATTAAGGACAAATTATGAATGTATTCAAGTCCACATTAAAAGCTGCTAGGGCCCCTGCCTTGGGTGAATGCTTTGGTCCTCCCAAAGATAGTGCATTATTAGTCATAGCAGCAAATGTAAGCAAGTTTTTCTTTTCTTTAGGAACATGTCTAAAGTTGTGCTTTAAAGTTTGGAGTTTTTTTTTTACTTTTCTCTATGTATATAAATCATTATAAATGATCCAGTATGATATATAATATTTTTGACTGATTTGACTGGATTTTTCTTTGTCTACGTTCAGAAGTTGTTTGGTTCAGCAACTTTATGTCTCCAAAAATTAGGTCAACTTATGACCTGAATGTAGTGAATGGGAGGCTTTTCCATCAAAAGATTTTCCCCAAAGGCATGGGTATATCCCAAGATGACAATGCCAGGATTCATGGGGCTCAAATTGAGTCCAGACTTTGACCCCACTGAGAATGTTTGCGATGTCCTGGAGAATCCTTTTTGCACATCTGATTTGTCTTTCATTAATACAAGATCTTGGTGGAAAATGAATGCATTTCTGGACAAAAGTAAATGTGACATTTTACAAACTTATTCAAACAATGTCGTAGCAAATTAATGCCAAATTCAGAGCTAAAGGGAGTTTAATAAAGATTTGTCTATAACTTTTACTTGTTTTTTTTTTTTTTTTTTTAACCAAGCAATTTAAACACAGTATAAAAGAAAATCCTAAAAGCTTCACAAGCCTTCAAGCACCACTGTATGTTAAGCTTTACAAGAAAAGCTTTAGTGTAATCCTCATCCCCTCCCATCCCACAGACTCACAAAAGGGGTGTGTAATAAGGATACACACTATAATGTGTTCAACCTATCAAAAGGGCCCCTGGAGAAACCTCCAGGCAGAACTGAAGTCAATCATCTTGAGAAATATAATTTTATTTCATCTCACAGACTGGGCTTACATTACAGCCTAAACCTTTACTTTATTTGGGGACAAATGTGATCACTTCTACATGTGGGTTCAACATCAGACACACTGTTCACTGTCCTTTTGTTCACTGTTAATACAATATATTGATCTTTACTTTTCAAAGTAAAGAGTGTGATACCATATAAAAAAAGGTCCTTAGATTCATCAGTCTTTTGTAAAAATCAATTGTAGTAATAAAAAGAACAAATATTTATTGATCAAATCAATAAGATGTTTTTCTCTTTCTGTTTTGTTAGCTGCAGTAGAAGATTAATAAAAAAATAAATAAATAATTGTCCACTTTGATAATATTAATAAACATTTAATATCTTGTATCTGTTTTCAGATAAAATTTTAACATTTTTGCAAATAAATCTTCATTTCAAACAGCCCACAGAGAGCATGGAACACCTCAATGATACAAAATAGCTCTTTCAGAGACAGCCATGCAACTCAAATCATGCTTACAAGTAAATAAGAAATGATGACTGCAGCTATGATTTAAATCTATTTCTACATCACCTTTAAATCATACACAACAATCTTTGTGTCGTTTGAAGAGTGAGGAAAAAATGATAGAAATACCAAAGTTAGACCAGAGTTAGAGACGTTCCCTGCTTCATTATAGATGTGCATTAATGGCAAAACCATGACAAGCTACTTTGATGTACAACAAGAGAGTTATGGACAAACACGTATTATGTTCTGATGTCCCTGCTCTCTCCACTGAAATTTTCTGGAGCAAATTTAGTATTTAGTAGTTTTTGAATGTATGAGAAAGTCTCCTCAGCCTTAATGCCCACTGATCAAGACATGAAGGCATCTAAAAGGACCAAATGGTCTGGAGAAAATTGGTCCAAAGATAATTCAGAGCAATAACTTACAGACCTTTGACAGTTTCATTGTCAGACAAAACTGTGGCAGAATCTGAGGAAAAACATAAAATAGATTCCTGAATCTCTATTAGCTCATTTCTTTACTTATGGGTTATTTTAACATTATACTGGCTGTTTCAAAATGCTAATCTTCTCTGCTCTCTTCTGTACCACTGAGGCAAACTTCTAATTCTTACAAGCCATGAACAAAGCTGAAAGAGAGCGGCAGAAAGTGAGAGGTTTGACTCAGCCATGACAACCAGAAGAAGAGCATTATGGGATGGTCGGACATATGCAGTGACAAAAAGCGCACAAAGAAACAAGCACTGAGAATCAAAGAAGAAAGAAGCTTTCAGAGACTGAGCGTGGTGTCAGCAATTCTTCTCCACCAGAAGAGCCCAAGAAGGGGATGAGATTGTAGGAGATCAGATTTATATGTTCCAGTGTCTCAGTGCAAGAAATCACCAGTGTCCAGTAGCACATATAATGCCATGCTGTAAGTCACACTCTAATCTGATTTCTGGACAAACATATGAGTGAAATGGTGGGCAGATTAGGCTGGAATTGAGGTACATGGATTTTAATTATATCAGGCTAAATATTTATACATTAAACTACTCACAACACTTATTGCAAATATTCACATCTTCACTGAGATCGGATCATTCCACTAATTCTACATCTTTTTTTCCAGCATTGTTCAGGACTGAATGTGGGAAACTGACCTCCTTCCAAATATACCTGCATGGCTCATACGTTCATGCAGGGCAAAACAACCCTATCATTATGTTTAAATATGCCACCTCCAGTTGTTGTGAGCGCAACTGCAGGTGATCGTAAAAAGAAAAGTGTTGTAAATAGGATGTATTTTGGCTTTAACCATCAGTGATGTCTAATCCTTTTTAATCAAATGAAGTTATTACCTAAACTTAACCTGGATGTGACAAAATGTTGCTGAAACAAGTTGTATTTATGTGTAACCAAGGCAACCAGCAAATAGAAGTCCATGATGGTGATACTCATATTATAAAAACTATATATTTTAGCTAGTTGAGATCTACACTTACATTCAGAAAATGGTTTGCAGCAAAATATGAAGATATTGCAAAGTGTGCATTTTCCTTTCTCATAATTTATTTAAATATCTAATTACCAAACTGAGCTGGACTTTCTTAGAAGTATCTCTAAAATTCCTAATTAAATACAAGCTCATGCTTGGGCGAGTGAAAAAAAATTCTTTTTATGAAAAACATAGAATCTGCAAAGTTCAAACTGTTGCTGACTAATATAATGTGTTATTTCAACAACAAAATTAAAAAAAAAAAATTCAAATTGATGTAAAAAAAGAAAAAGAAAAAAACAATTTCTTTATGGATCAGACTCACAGCAGGAAAATATTTGTGACTTCATGCATTTAGCAAAATCAGGAATAAAGCTAATTCAAATGTTTACAGGGCTTAAGTGCTGCTCCATCTATCCCATGCAGTTTATTATCTTAAAATAGACCGTCTCTGCTTTCTGTGTGTTTGCAGAAGATGACACTAAATCCATCAAAGCTTTTTGTAGAAATAAGATTTGATGAAAATTCTTTGCTGCCGTTTGTAGAGTCTTTCTGAGGCTCAGAGATCAGCAACCATGTTCTAACATTGCTCGGATCCCCCAACGAGCAGCATCCTCAACGGCGCCCCACAGAGCGGGATCCATGCTGCGGCAATCATCTGCGCTCCTGCTACTGATGCTCACTGTTTCGCTGTTCCTGCAGTGTTCACTGGACTTGCTGTGGCTTTGGCTTCAGCTGCATCCTCCCACACATTATTTCCACTTTGTTCCTCATCTACTCAAAATTACTTTAAACTTTTCTCTTTCTTCTTCTGTTTTTTCCCTTTAAATCGCTAGACCTCCCAGGGAGTCTCTTTACAAGGTTCTAAATGGAAATCTGCAATTGCATTTTGATTATTTAAAACTTTAATTTTACTTGTCAAAATTATTGTTCAATCAACAATCAGATTAAGTCTAGTCAAAATTCTTTTAAAAATATAAAAACTTACATTTCTACATGTATGAGTTGCTTACTCGAATAATTTTTGTCTGCTCAAAATAGGAGACCCCGTGAATGACCCAGAACATGCTGCAGGGACCATGTCTCTAGCCTGGGAAAGCCTTGGGGTCCCCCTGGGTGAGCTGGAACAAGTAGCCAAGGAGAAGGAAGTCTGGGCTTCCCTGCTTAGGTTGCTGCCCCCGCAACCCAATCCTGGATAAATGGTAGAAAATGGATGGATGGATGGATGGATGGATGGATGGATGGAAATAAGAACTGAAGATGTTTTTTGAAAAATTACAGATAGTTTTGACTGGAATTATTACAGGTCAGAAATGCATTGAGGATATCTTTCATGTAAATTTTCCAAATATATTTGCTAAAAGTTTAATGCCTGTTATTCATAGAGGTGATGTTGACGGTGGCTCAATGATGGCTAGCAATGATGGCCCCTCAACATGGAACACTCCTACAAGCCTGTCAACAGGATTTAAATTACACAGGGTTTTTAGGGCAGCCTTATCTTGTAGCATGCACCATGACTTCCCAAGTCACGCACACATATATATTAGTGCACAGCAGCATGATCAGAAAAAGGGTTACTACCAAAAACATTTGGCTTCTTCTCCACACAGATGGTAAAATCTCACAATATAGGGATAACAACCACATAAAACCAAAGCAAGAATTTCTGTTCTTGCTTTCAGTTGGAGCAATTAAAATTTCCAGAGCAGATACACATGTAGTCTAACATTTTCTGGCTGATCATGCAAAGGCTTTCAAAAACAACAAATCACTTGAATAAAGTAGCTGGACAATAATTATCTAGTCTAAATAAATCACACAGCTGTCTGAGGTTTTTAGCCTTCTCAATTTATCATTGTCCTTCTCTGTTGCTTTGCTGTCATTATCCTGTAATTTTTTTGATATTTCATTTTTACCTCTGGATTACAACACAAATTGAAAATTGGATGAGGATCAAAAAGTTATTTTTATAACCATAAAAGCAAATTAAGTGGTCACTGCTTAGGCAGCTCAGACCGCACTTTAAAAACAATTTTGCTTTCCATGGTGCTGAAACAACAGCTATTGTAGTGAGTCAGTCTCACTGAAACTCAATGGGCTGTAAAATTGTTTTTTATTATGGTTTTGACCGTAACACAGTAACAACTTAACAATAATTAGGCTGCATGGCCACAATGCGTGGACAGGAGGGTCCATGCAAAATTGTTGCAAATAGTAAAGACATACGTTAGGAGAGTGTAATATAATAAATTAATAAATACACAATGCTGAAAAATTTTTTATTTTTTTAATTCAAGATAAATCAAAAACCTTTTGGAAAATGAAATAAAATATAACTTGAAAGAGGATCCGTTAGCTACCCTGTCATTCAAACCATGCTTTTCATCCAGTCAATCAAAGTATTGTCCTAAAGATAGATACAGTAGAAATAAGACAGTTCAAAACAGACAACAAAAGTATTTCTATTGGTACCCGTCCAAGCCTGGTTATTTATTTATTTATCTATTCATTCTAAATACTTTTGAAGTATAGCATTCACCAGATTGTTAGTTATTTAAAATCACCCTGTTTGATATTTTTCTCCTTTATAATCACATCTATGGTTTACTCATCTATCACCAGGAGTAAAATTTGTTTATTGTACACTGTCATTTACAATTTAATAAGCAATAATCCTACCTTCCATGGATGCTTTTATTGTACATCATGACTTAAATATGACGTTCTGACAGCCACTTAAATCAATTTTTGGACTGCAGTCAAATATTTTATGTCAACAGAACAAGTTGAGATGTTGTTTTTGTTGATCATGAATTCAGAAAAACAAAAGCAGATGTCTTTGAAAACACCATATTAGACTTAGACTTTCATGCTTACAGGGAGCAACAGTGAGGGGAACAGCCTGGGGTCTTCTTTTAAATTGCAGTCTGCCTGACTGACATGATGAATTGTTATGGTTTAATCCATTACACTTAAATAAACAATTAATATAGTTTTCACCAGCCAACTGCTCTTGAGCTAAATCGTTTCTCTCATCTCACTGGTCACTTTCTTGTTGGTTGTAATTAAATATTGAACAGTATTTTTCATGGACTGCTGGAGTCAACCCAGAGAGAGTGTAAGGATTTACTTTTGAGTCTTCCAGACTCAAGAAAGAAACTGCAGCATAGTACTTTGATAGCATTTTGCCTTTTTAATTTGATGGTGTTTGGATGAGACACAGAATGGGGAAAGATCATTAAAACTGTCAGCTTACACAAATTAGACATGACTGGAGGAGAGACAGGCAGTTTTGTTTGATGAAGAGAGCAGACAGCCCACATAAAAATATTAATAGTCACCACGTGAGGACATATTTCTTGATGAACATATAGTCTCATCAGTATGTCAATAAATGCGAATTGGTCTACGGAAGCAGGTAGTGAGTACTTGAGTAGTGGAGGAAGAGCAATTTGCGCCTTGTCAGATTAATTAAAAATGATGGGTTGGACATTCTGGGATGTAACTGATCAGATGTGATATTTGTTAACAGCACTGCAACACAAGTTTTAATTGCAATCTTGATTCAGTATGAAATTCAAACAGCAGAACTAGCAAAAAAATAGGACGGAACAACACTCTGCATGCATAATAAATGAAGAAAGCAAGCCTGGTAGGAGCTGATGGTTACAGATTCTCTCTGTTCAAATATATTAACTTCCAATGAAAAGAACTCCTACTGCAAGGAGTAAAAAAAGAATCAGTGAAAACTTAATGCAGAAACCATTGTACAGTGACTGCAGTTGCAGAGCTGTGCCAAACACACGCCTGTTTTATTCTCAGTGTTCCCTAATGAGCCCAGTTTTGTTCTGTTACTCTGAAATTACTGTGTGCATAAATTTAACCTTTCTCTTTATTATATTAATTGTTTAAAATCGATGCATATTTGCAGTAATTTTGTTAGAAAACTCACCAGTAACATTCATATATGACAAAAATGTTGGGAGATGTTCCCCTTTGTCATTCATTTTGTTTTGTGCATTGCTTTTTAATCATGTAGTCTTTGACTGAGTGCAGCATCCTTCCTCTCTGTGACTCAACTCTGTTCTCACTCTTTCAGAGGTGGTCAAATAGTTGTAAGCAATAAAACCACATAATGCTGAATCTATTCATTCGGCAGAAGAGAAGAGAAGAAGAATGTCACAGGGACAAACTGTGAAAAGGGAACAGTTATGAATTCGCAGAACTTCTAATTGCTTCTATGTCTTGTGAGAACAATTCAATAAACAATTCACGACTGTTTATCAAACCCAATTAAGTCTTTAATTATCTTCAGCTATAATTATCACCCTAACTTGGCTACTGTAATGAACAGAAACAACTTCATCCGAAGTGATGTAAAATATCTCAGTGCCTTTAATTATTTTTTTCACGCCTCTAAAGCTTTCCTCTGATTCTTTCTGTCAGACACATGTATTCACACAAATAGAGCGACTCTGACATCATGAGAGTCTGGCAGAGTAGTCTGATTTCTTGCCATTCTTCTGAAGCCAGTGACAACTGACCTGCAGGCCAAATTGCTTGTTACTGTAATGACTTGTAGATCTCCGTGGCAAGTGTACTTGTGCACAAGCACGCACACACAGACACAGCGTGCCAAGCAGAATAGTAGAGTGTTAATGAGATGATATTTGCAGCCCAAATACATCTCCTCTGATTGCTATTATTATGCTTCGATAGCCGGCATCCACCCAATTGTTCATTTGATAAGTGTGCCTGCATGTTTCTTTTGTTTTTTTTCTATATGCAAGTGTCTCAATGTTGGTGTGTGTATGTTTATCAATCTTTGTGTAATCCAGATCTTCAGACAAGTGTTTGCAATCAGTCACCACAGTCAAAGTTGGAGATATGTTGACCATAGATACAGTACTTAATTGCTTTTTGGTTATTGTAAAGGACTGATATGTTAGTGTGAGTAAGCTACATCAAACCACACACAGCCAGCAAGCATGTCTGAGAAAGAAAAACATGGCTAAGATTATCCAGAAAATAAAGACACAGTATGAAATGTATGCAACAGGTATGTTTGACCCATCATATCTTTTGCACAATTCTCTACACAAAACACTGTAATACTAAAAACTACAAAAAAAAAAAAAAAAAAAAACTACTAAAAAAACAAAACAAAAAAACAAAATGTTCCATCTTCCTTTGAAGAAAAAATTGGACTACATTATAACTGCATGACACTTCACAATTTCTCTCTCTCTCTCTCTCTCTCTCTCTCTCTCTCTGTCTGTCTGTCTGTCTGTCTGTCTGTCTGTCTGTCTGTCTGTCTATCTATCTATCTATCTATCTATCTATCTATCTATCTATCTATCTATCTATCTATCTGTCTATCTATCTATCTACCTACCTACCTACCTTGAAAACTAACCCTTCCTGCAACAACCTCACTCTGCACACTCACATCTTATGCAGTCCTTGTCTATCTATCTATCTATCTATCTATCTATCTATCTATCTATCTATCTATCTATCTATCTATCTATCTATCTATCTATCTATCTATCTATCTATCTATCTATCTATCTATCTATATATACATATATATATATATATATATATATATATATATATATATGTATGTATAGTAGCAATATTTCTAAGTCTTTTCTAGTGACCTATGTGTTGTATTCAAACCACTTATTAGGTGAAATACATGTAGCATTGATATCAAAATAGAAATGGTCATCGATAGCCCCCATCTACCACTCTAATGAAACAAAACACAGCAACTTCTGTGGCTTTTCATTCCGTTTCCTTCCTGCTGTGTGATCTACCAGTGTACACTACTCTGTACAGCTTCCAGCTGTGAGAATGTGCATCCAGCAGAGAATCTTTTGCTATAAAGTGTATGTGTAAATGACAACTACAGAGAAAGTCAAGATCTAATTTTCTGCACATTCCTCAGAATATTTCTGGTGTTTATACGGATGTGAAAAAAAAAAAAAAAACGTGAGAAAGATGTGAATGGGAGTCCGAGCTGTCCATTGAGAAATCATTGGTCCCATAACATCAGTCTTAAGCAATGTTAGACCGTGTGCCAGTGGAAGTGATGCCTCTTGATAAAAGAGATCAGTCCTACAGAACCCTTTTGTCCACTCACCCCCTCAGGATAGGGGACAGTGGAGGGCAAATTTTTTCTATGTCAAGAGAGAAGAAAAGTCATAAGGAAGCGGACATCTTTTAAAAAAAAACAACATAAAGCAATCTTGATTGTGCACTTTTCACTATGCTAACATATCTTCATACTTTTCTTATTTACAGCTCTTTGATACATCTTTAAACAAGGATATAAGAGAGAGATGCCTTTGCTTTCCCGCTTTCCCATGTTAATCTCCTCCAAGAGCCACTTTTTTTTTTTTTTTTTTTTGTCTCGCTGACTTTATTTAAAGGATTGAAGGATCTGCTGAGATGGCAGGGTGTAGTGGCAATGAATTCTGAGTTACTGAAGGAGAAAGTAAACCCCAATGGCCAGATAGTCTGTTGCACTACACCATCTGCTAAGCTGTCTGAAAAGCATTTGTAAAAATGTAGGTACTTTAACAAAAACACGTCAGCTGATTTGATTAAACATTTATCCATGACTCTCAACCATGAGCAACCTTCAACTAATCAGATCAACAAACAATTAAAGTTGGAGCCACGTAATAAATCAAAGCTATGCTAAAGCTAATCAGGAGAAGAGCCAAACATAGCCAATCAAGTAATGTCTTTTGTAAAGTTTTTTTGAGGTCGTTCAGTTAAGAAAAAACAGTCCCTTTCTAGATTAAGTGATGTGGCATCTACTGGTAGCCATTATTGTTGACTATTGTCACAACCAAAAACCACCTGCTATTATTTGACCCAATCAGTGTCACAAGAGGCATTGATTGGTTCAACAATTGCTTGATGAGAAGGTTTTTTCTCTTGACTTTGCTCCCATGGCAGGTAAAAAGAGAACATTAAAAAAGCTGTTTCCTCTCCCATTAGGTTTATATAAATTCCTTTGTTATTTCCACCTGCTTGTCTGCTATCTGTTCTACATCTGAGGTAGTTTCTATAGTTCTACCACTCACTTACAATTCACTAATGGAGGCTGGGAATGATAGAGAGTGAGTTCAACGTTCAATGTTTTTATGGTCTACTAAACACTGTTACGTCGTATGATAGCAGCTTTAAGAATAATTAATCCATTGGCCTCTACAAAGAACAGAAAAGTGTCATGCTGCATTCTGACTACACAGACAGCAACTTGTCACAAATTTAAAAATTGAGAAAAAAAAAATGACTGAATTCTATTTTGAGGCATCAAAATAAGTGGACTGCTTTTGTTTGGGTCTGCAGTAAGGAGCCACTGCTCTCCTGTTAAAGTCATAAATCTATGATTAGTCACAAGGCCCAACCAAACGATCACTCAGTGAGCAATCAAACTTTAACTCCCTGTCCATCCCGATGCAAGGCCAGAAGACCCCCTTGCTGATCTGTCTGCCCCTCCCTTCCTTCACCCTCTCTGTCTCACTGTCATGTGCTGTACAGCTGATTCTGTGCCACATTTTAAATCTTCCCACCTCTTAACATCCCAGCACTCAACTCTCTATCTCCCTGTGTTTGTGCTGTCTTGTATACAATGTGAGCTCAGCCTCTGGCTTGCACAGGTAAAAATGTTCAATTAATTCACCAAGTGTAGCTTACAGACAAAAATGCAGAAAGCATCTCAAGACATTTTCACTAACTGAACAACAGAGTTTCTTTCCAGGACTTTTGCTGATTTGTGCTGGATGGGATCAAAGTGTAAACATGAAAGCAGCAGTGTGTGTGCATGCACACACCTGGACTACTGTACTTAGGCAGTTAACTGTGGTCTTCTCTTTTTGTATTTCAGTGTCTCTCTAAAGTCCTACCACTTACAATTCACTAATGGAGGCTGGAAATGACAGAGGGCGAGTTCAACGTTACACTTCATTTACGCAATTTCTGAATTGTATAATATTCTAAGTATGCAGTCCACTTTTTGCAACTCTCATTTCCCTCTTTAAGAGTCTTTACTGAGAGTTTTAGGGGCTGAGTGATAAAAGGGGAGCCTTGGATGGGCAGACTGGTGAGATTTGATCATCTATTATTCTTTCACTCTCGCCTTTCACATTATTCCACATTTCTGTCAGGTTTCTTTTTTTAATGTATCATTTTATAATATTGCAGATTCCTCTCATTTTCTGCTTCATATCAGTTTTCCTCTTTTGTGCACTAAAAGCACTTGTCAGATATGTGTCCTTCCATCTGTGTGCCTATCAGGCCTCTCTTCTCTTGCGCTAAATGTCACCTCTAGTATTAAATGTTTCTCGCTACCGGCTAGCAGGGGGAAAAAAAAAGATTGAAGTATATGGACCATTCACTCCTGACATTTAAATTACAGACGCAATTGAAAACCCTGCATGGATATATGGATATACAGCATTGTTGAGCCATCACACACACACACATCAAATGCCTTCTACTCGTGGGCTGTGTGTCACTTTCCTGTCTATCCAGGAAGGCAGCTGAGAGACTGCTTCAAAGAGGACAGAGTGTCTATCTCTTTAAGTGATCAAACTATAATCTGCCAGTTTGTGATGATAATGATTAGAGTGAAAGACAGGTAAATCAGATGAAGGTAATCAGTTTGGAAAGCAACAGATTTTAAGAACTGGATTAATACAATAGAAGATTACACGCTACTTCTAATGCTCGGCTGAGTCTGAGGAACTCGCACATCAGGGGCAACGATGGATGAGAGGGAACCCTGGGCTGCTGATGTCGGTGAATTGAGGAATGATTGCTCTCTTTCAAGCTTTTATGATTGCAGATTCTTTTGAAGCTTACCAGTGTGGGTGAGCATTTGTGTGCATGCGCTTGTTCGCTTTGTGTGGTTCATTTGTGCTATCAGGGGATAACACGAGTGTGTCCAATAAGACTGAGTGATCTTTTCCCTGGCACATTACAGTACAAGTGCACGGATGACTAATGATACCTCAGAAGATGAAATTAACTGTTTGAAGGCACAGACTCACTAAATTTGCTTGGTTTTGCACAACTTTGTTGTTTTTGCTGTTCTTTGACTCTTTGCTGGCCAAGGATTTCCCCTGCTTTTAACATTTCATCTCTCTCGCTCAATTTCTCTTCTCTCCACATCTTTTTCTTCCCTGGGTTCCTTCACCATCACTCTTGCTTCTTTCCAGGCCTCTGTATGGCTGCATTAGTATGTATGGCCATGTAGCTTAGGGTTTAGAGGTTTATGTCTCCTAATAGACTGAGATTTGTCCTGTCACACCAACACACCCTTATAGCTTATAGCTCGAGACAGCAGGAGAACAGCTTCTTCCACTCAGTTTGTGAAGAGACGAGGAAGAACATTTATGTTCCTGCCTTATCTCAAAGGAGAAAGGTTCCATTTCTGTGCAAATCACAAAGCATTCATTTGTGGCTTTCTCCTCTCTTCTTCCAAGCTCTTCATCTTTTTCTTCCTCCTTCTCCTGCTCTCTTTTTGCCCCTTTCTCTACATCTTCCATTTGTAATGATTGGATTAAGACCAAAGAATTAGAATGTGGACATGAAGACGGGATGAGAGCTTATTAAAGTGTGTGAGAGGTGAGATGACATTAAGCTGTACAGACAGAGATTGAGGGAGAAGTGTGTGTGTGACCACATGTGAAAGTATGCCAGTGCGCATTGCACATTTCTGTATTTATCTCTGCAGAAGGTAGGTGAGAAGCGGGAGGAAGTGAGGCGTTTAGCTGTGGAGCACTTTAATCAAGGGGCGAGCAATCCTGCATGACCCACTCTGTCATCCATTATTGATGCCTGCCTCAGCAAGGCTGATGAATCATTAAGCCACTCATCAGGCCTGGGAATTCTGCCTCCTCCTCGGCCGGTGACACTCATTTACATAAATCACACACTGCTGTTTTTCACACGCTGGCACATAAACACAAACACACACCCACATACAGCCACACACACAAAGTTCATAGACTTTTGACTTACACTTTTCTTTTTCAAAGATTTTTTTCTAGCACACACATTGCTGCCATACCTGGATAAGCAAGTTATTCAAGCAGTGAATACAAAATTTCAGTTGGGGCTTATTCTGTTGATAACAAGCACTCTGCAGCTGTAACACCAGCGTACCCAGAGATGAAAGATGAAGATGTTCCACATGCTCCAGACCTTATGGTACATTTGTTTTCTTTTACTACATGAAATGCAAGTTTTGCATAATAGCAATCACACACGAAGCCTTTGGTAACCTGACACAGAGAAGATTGTGAGACAGGTGCAATAACAGAGAAAGAAGAAGAGACAGAAAGACTCGCAATCTTAGAGAGTTTGTGTTTTCTGCTTGCCCCTGGGTTTTATGGTAGAGAAAAAGTGGAGAATCTTTTAGGGAAATTGATGAGTACCCATCCTATGCAGGTATATAAGCATATACACACACACACACACACACGCACACACACACACACACTCAATCCACCCACACATAGCTTCTCATCTTTGTGCAATTTCTCTTCTCTTCTCTTCTCTTCTCTTCTCTTCTCTTCTCTTCTCTTCTCTTCTCTTCTCTTCTCTTCTCTTCTCTTCTGTGACTCTTGCTGTGTTTTCTCATTCAGTCTTGTGACTAATTCTGCACCACAGAGTTAAGAATATACCTCACAGCAAGGGTAAATAGGCCACAAAGCAGACTTGTTCAAAAATGCAATCATTCCAAACAAACATACACAAACAGACAGAGGAAGCAGGCATCCTGCCCATATACAGGAGTTGGCCAAGGCCTGGTGGCTGGTTGCTGGAGGCTGCTTGCAGACCACTGTGATTCTGCCATCCTGGCAGCATGCAGCCAGGACATTTCCGCACAGCGCTAAGCTAAACTGAGCTGTTGGCATCTTCAATCTGCTAAACATAGGAATGCTGCTGCTCATGATAAATGCACCGGGTTGTTTTCTCCATCCCAGCTAATATGAAGACTAGAAGCAAACAGCATGAATTATTAGTGTCTGCATCGTGGCTCACACTGCTGGTGGAGGTAAGTCTGACATAATGTGATGCATTGCTACTGATGCGTGACCGACCCTTTGCTATCAGAATGTCCTAGTAGGTCCTATCTGGTCTAATACATAAACATGAGAGCAAATCAGAATGAACATACATGAGAACGCGCACTGGGTTATTATAATGCTACAAGTTTTTTTTTTCTTGGCTTGTGCATTTTCCCCTTTCATTTATAAGTGTATGATGCAGTAAACAAGAACAATATGCTCAGATACAAAGAGATAAAAATAATAAAGGCTCAGTAATACCCCTTTCATCTTTCATTGACTTTTTCAACCCCCTATTTTCATACAGGGCTGTAGGTCAGAGGTCAGAAGCAAAAGATGAAAAGTCAGGGGTAAGGGAATGTGGCTGAGGCAGCAGATACATGAAAGCCTCACCTTGATTCAGCAAAACCAATGTGATAAAATATGCTTATAATTAAATTTGATCTTGTCATATTTTTTTATTAAATCAAAGTCCTGCTTAGATAAGTCTTATATATATGCGTGTGTGTGTGTTTGTGTATGTGTCTGTGTGTGTGCATAAATGAATAAATCAAATTTATTCATTTGTGTCATGGGACATGACAGGATCTAATCGGACAAAAAGTCAAAATAGATCAAAATAGTTTTTTAATTTTGTTTTGAAACATCACTGGTTGCGTGTGTCTCCAGAGGGCATAACTGTGGTTGGCAGTCACATGATAGTAATAAACAAACTTTATTAATAAACATAGGTGTCATAATTTGTAGATTTGTGTTGACTTAATAATGAAATAGCCATCAAATGCCATTTTATACTTCAGAGCTTTAATAATGACGTGGAAAATGTATGCTGACAATATTTTTCAGAGTGATCCTGATTAGTTTTTGAGGATGCTTGTATATTTGACAGTATCATCAGTTTGATGTTATCATTGGTTTTTTATTACTCAGTAGGTACAAATGTTCAAAGTAAGATTAATTTATAACCTGAAACATTTAACAAAGATTGCACCTACTGTGAACATTTAGCTGAAAAACATCTGCTTAGACCTGGCAAGTAAATGGATCTGATTCCTTAGCTTGAGCCACAATTATAAAATAGAGATATAATTTAATGACATGGGATCAGCGATTTCAATTTGGAGACAGGGAAAATACTGCAGAGACTTTGCTCCCTTTGTGATAAGTGGGACCCCAGTCCACCATTTGACAGATCTGGATTCTTAATCTTCTGATCTTTGCACAGGGATATTATCCCTTTGGAGTTTTTAACAATTTCCATTCATGTTTTTGGCAGCTGAGTTAACTGCCTTGTCATCTCTGATTAAGAGCTTGTCTCTGCAAAACAAACTGGGATAGGAACTGCTTTTTTGCCCTGTAGTTGTGCATGCACCTCGCTGATGATGTTCCACAGAAACAAGTCAACATTATTTGGAGGCTGAAGTTGATCCATGAGAAGTCATCCAGGAGAATTCATTCCCTGATCCCATCCTTTGTATTTCAGTTTAAGTTTTTTTTTTTTTTTTTTTAACTTTCACTTATACTTTTTATTTGGTTACATTCAAGCACTCAAACTGCCTGGTAAGATTTTAAAAAAATGGTAAATGAGTTGTACTTCTTGCCTGCTACTTCCTCTCGGGTGAACTCCGCATCTCCGGAGTACTGATCACTGGTTTCTATACTACAGTTCCCAGAAACCCTCTGCTTCAGACATATTGGACACACCTGCTTCCCATCACAATCATCATCAGCCTGCACCTGGTCACCCGCCTTTATAATCTCTCTGCATAGACTGCTACATTGTGTGGTATTCTCACTCATGCTTGTGACTCAGAACGACCATTGTTGTACTTCAGAGGCGCTATTAAAGTTTCTGTGTTCTTACCTGCGCTTGTGTCCGGCTCCTCTCTGGATTTGCCTGACAGCTGCATTATGTCTGACCAGTCAAAGCACTTTAACGCTACGTGCCACATTCATAATACTGAGCTCTTCAACATTTTATTATCATCACAGACCATCATTAAAATAAAAAAGACTTCCTTAATTTTCTAGAAGTAAATAACCAGTTAATACATATTTCATACAAGTTTAAATAATCATCTCTCAGTTCTGCTATCAGGCTGAGGCGTAAAGCAATCTGTGTGTGCATTGGTGCACCCAGCAGTGCAGTACTTACCGCAACAGCCTGGCACAGCAGTGCAAAACATGGAAGCCTTGATCTTATGTCAACAAACTCAGGGAAGTAAAACTTGTTCATATGTATTAAAATTCTTCAGACACTTTGATCTATAAATGCAAAATGCCTGCCCCACTTCTTTTGGTTGCACTTTTTTTTTTTTTTTATAAATCATCCTTTTTCACATGAAAAGTGAAAAAGAAAATACAATGTGAAGATCAAGCTAAGAATAAAATCCATACTGCTGTATTCAGAAGGAGTGTCTTGGACTCTGTTAGGCTGAAAGTAATTCCTGGAGATGCTAGTTCACAGCTTCTCTTTCAGTGAGTCATCTCTCCTCCAGAGAAGAGATAATTAATTTGTCTGAGCTGTTCTTAACCCTGGCCTGCATGTCAGTGGTGGAGACACGTATGGGCATTTGAGTGCACAGGTGCAAATATGTGTAACACACACAGTTGCATGTGCATGACAGCATGTCTGCGTCTGCAGGCTTCAGTTAATGGTGCTATAACTGTATCTCCACATCGGTTAGATGGGAGTGTGAATCTAGACAGTGCAGCAGAATAAGCAGCAGAGCCAAGGAGTAAAATAGAGGTTAGAGAAGAGCAGGAAAACTGACCATCAAATAAAGCACACCCTGTCATCTCTTTCTTCCTTCAAGGATTTTTCTGTAATATTGCTGCTGCAATATTAGTGCCATCGCTCCCACACAAACACCCATAAAGATTTGCTGTGCGCACATATTCACACCAATACCTTCACATACTCACACATGAAATTCAAAGGCCTAAACAGCTAAACCTTTGACCTGCTAAAAAATGAATGGGCTTCAGAGATGAGATGAAAAGCAATAGGAGAGGGCATTGTGAGAGGTGTCAGGGAGAAGAGGGTGAGACCAGAGGTACCGGCTAGAGAAATAAATGGGAGAAGGGACAGAGAGAATGTAGTAGCAAATAAGAGTTAAAAAGAAAAAAAAATAGAGAGGATGCTAAGTTTAGACTGTAAATCCCTTCAAGACAATAAAAAGATAAAACCAAACCCTGAATGAGAAATGATGTCCTAAAGACAGTGAAACAAATCTCATTTCTCACTGTACTTTCCAGTTTGGTAAGCATTCTCTTTTTTTCTCAGTACTGAAGCAGTGATGCTATTTTGGTTGTTTTAGGTTTTTCATGTGTATAATTTTGTTTAGAGTGTTTTTAGACTTTATCTGTGTTGATATTCCAGATGGTTCATCAAACATCTCTTAATTATCAAACACTCACTAATTGCATGTGAGTGTGTGTTTATGTGCTGGCTTGTCTCTGGGTGATTATCTGATGCTGTGATCAGTAATGACCACACAGACAAACATCTGTCCTGGGGTAATATACAAAATGAGAGGTTGGCCATCTGCTGTGTGTGAGAGCGTGGATGTGTGAGTCTTTATTAACTAGTGTGTCACTCAGCAAATGCATCAAATGCCAGGGGTTGTAGCAGGTACTCATCCATAATCAGTGTAGTTGGTGGTTAGCATGCCCCTCGTGTGGACAGGATGACTGACAACAAGCAAAGAAATGTACTGATATGGAAAAACATAACAATAAAAAAAACTGACTACTTAAAGCCATCTTATAGAAGGCCCAAGAAAAAAAAGTAAGCTATATTTATAAGATTTTGATGGCTTTATCTCGTTGCCTGACAGCCTTCTTCAGCAAGGAGCTGAAACTGATGTATATCAATTCCCACACTCCTTAGAGCTGCTAAAGTCTTGAGAACAAATTTTTTCACTGTACATAAAATGTGAGTAGCTGGTCTGCACCTGCGTCTTTCAGACAGCTTGTTTGTGCTGCTGTGTAACTTTTGTGTTTTAACAAGTTTGTTCTTAAAACAATGAGTGTGAAGAAGACAGACCTTTAATTCATGAAAATAGCTCCTGTCTGAGACTTTTCGGTTTACATAGATTCCCTGGGTGAGAGGACAACAGCAGCATGGTAAGTTTTGGTGAAAAGTTGCCAATCCGACACTAAAGTCTGCGTTTCCATGGTGCTATCAGTCATGTTCATTATTATATTTAATGCTAAGGGACTAAGAGACAACGGGCTGCCCTGCTGTTGAGAGTAAATGAATAATTTGGGAGAAGTGTAGACCTGCTGCGCAGAAAAAAACAAAACAAAACAAAAAAGAAAAACAATAAGTATAAAAAATAAAATAAAATATTTGTACTTTAGCATGAAATTTGTGATACATTTTTATTGTTAAAACATGACACATGAAAAGTATTTATGTTTCTGTCTTTGAATGAGGAAACATCAGACCAGAAAAATGTCTAATTTACTAAACCTGATGAAGTTGTTCTTCATGCTGGACTGAGACATGGAGAGATTCTACTGTTACACTTTAGATGAGGCAGTGATAACGTTGACGTATAAGAAAAAAAAAAAAAAAAATCAGACACATTAATTTTATTCTCCTAGTTGTTGCTACTGCATTTACAACAATAAACAAGATTTATTCGGATCATTGGTGTGCAGTGATTAACCACAACTAAACGATCTAGCCAGTACAGTAACGTATTACAGTACTGAGATGGGGGAGGAATCTCGAGTAGACTTGAGAATGAAATGTAAATGTAGTTTTCAAGTGAATGTAATATGCTCAACTGTAATTTTTAACCCCACGTCATGTAGTTTTGATAAATAACCCAACCAAAATAATACTATTGCCTAAATCTAACCAAGGTAAATTGTTATATTATTAACTTGACATAACTCAGCAGTGAAAAGACACTTGTGCAGAACTTGCATTCTATGGTTGCACTGCATACAATTTCATTATCCTACTGCCTCCCTTCCACCTGCAAATGATTCTGTGTTAAAGGAAAACTCTAGAATATTGCTTGTTTGATGTGCAAATGCTCACAAGTCTTATTTCCTTCCTGCAGTCTAGAAGAAGCTCTAGTTTAGAAGACATCCCAATGGTTCATATTTAGAGGTATAAATAAATGACATATTTGGTTGTTTTAGGTAGAAGACATGCTGGTACTGTATGTGCTATACTGACTGCAGAGAAGGATCGCTTGCAAACCTACTTAAAACAAATCCTAAGTATGTTTTGATGATGTTTGCACATCTCATCATTTTCTGTTTCCAAAAAACTTAGCCCACTCTGCACACAACCCACACACAGTCTGTACAAGTCAACTCAGCTCAGCACACATCTTTTTAGATGGATATACGAGTAAATTAAATTCATAAACTTCAAATTCATCCACCAGATTCTACCTTCTAGCTACACTGACAATTTAACGTTTGCAGTGTTCATGTAGGAACAGCTGGACCACCACACTTCAACTATAATAATAATAATAATAATAATAATAATAATAATAATAATAATAATAATAATAATAATAATAATAATAATAATAATTCCACTGTAGAATGTAACAACTAACAGAAAATTTGATTAAACCATTAACACTATAACAGAATACAAATCATCTCCATACCATGAACAAGCATCACAACAAACACATCATTTATACATCTCATCTCACTCTTTCTTCATTCCTTAGGGCATGCTATGTTGCTGCTGAGAGGTGGCAGGTTGTTTCACCTCAAACAGTGACTTCATTCGCAAGTTATACAACAAAGCACAAACAAACAGGAAGAAAACTTGCTAAGTAGAACAGAAGAAATAGATGTCGACATGGAAGGCAAAAGTCAGAAAATAGTGATGCAGCAGAGCACAGACAATACTGCTCCTCAAGGGAACTTTCCCAGTTTTCATGTAAAGGTTATTATGCTATGAAGCTCTAATGAATTCATTAGCTAAATGAAATGTCAATAAAAGCTTTAGAGAGTGTTAAAATTAATGCCAACTGTCTCGTTCCCCCTGTCTCCTTCCTCTTACTCTTCATCCTATCTCACCCATCTGTTCAAATTAACCACCTTTTTCCCCAACACACACTTAAGCACACGTTTTCTCTAGAGTGTCGATGGTAAACTGTGATGGAGGACATTAGCGGTGATCAGCGGGAGCACTTTGCAGCGGTCAGCAGGAATGGGCCAGTCATACAGGACTTTAGCATTCAGCAGCACTCACCTGCTCACTCAAACTGCTCCTCTAGGGCCTTATGGCTGAGTTGGTGAGTGTGTGTGTGCATTAACATTAGACTTTATGAATGTAAGTGACTACAGCATTACAGGCTTTGACTGTGAAACAGTAACAACAGCTCAACTATTCCCTTAAAGTTTAATTGTTTATTGTTTAATTCCTTTAACTCAAGACATTTAACTACTAATGTTCTTACTGGCATTTGCAGAAATTTATGAATGTCAAGCTCCTATTACTGATTTGATCTTTTCCTCCAGGCTCTGATGCTGATCCCGGATTACTCATCATTATTATAATTAAAAGTGTCTGGGTCAGATTTATGGATGTTGTATTTACATCCCTGTTAAAACAAAATACAAACAAAAAAAAAACAAACAAACAAAAAAAAAACGGGCATGCCAAATGCCCATCCAGTTGGCACGTCTCACCTCTGTATCCTCATGATGGCTCAATATTTGCTGCTAACGACATGACTCACTCAGAACAGGACAGTGCCTTTGTGCTGCTAAATAGTTGTTTCAAGTTAATTGTTCAGGGCATATGTTTAAATGCCACCTCATTTGCATAAACATTGCTCAGCTCCCTCCTGAATCAGTGAAAACACAAGGGTTCAAATGCAGTCACATCCTCACACACAGATTTGCACCCAGTATGACACTGTGCTCTATGGCCAATTTTATACATCAATTCCTTTCAACTGCAGTGAAATATACATCAAAGTGGTCTGCAGAGGATCAGCAAAAGTATGCACACACACAAGCTAACCCGTTACTATGGTGTTGGTACAAAAAGTGGTGAGTTTGGTAATGAAGAGAAATATCAGCTTTGTAAACCAAAATAACAAAAATGCACATTTAACAAAATAATTTATACACCAATGAGGCAGTGTTAATCAACAGAGTGCTGCATTTCAATATTCCCACAGAACCAGCAGAAAAACGAGAAAAAGAGATTCTTGAAACCACCCTTTATGGTGAAGACTTATAATGTATTCAAATTACAGTCGCATAGAGAGCAGCTAACCTCTTCTCAACTGAAAATAGCATGTTAAAACCTCTCAATCCCTGTTAACCCTGGTACTGTGGGCAACCGGGTTACACCAGTGAACTACCATTAGTTGCAGTGTAATGCTTGTATCAATACATACATATTGAACATCCATGTAAGAAGAAGAATGACAGCTAAAAGCTCAACAACATCAATCTTAGAAAAACCGACAAATCAAACCACAAGCACTTGAACAAACAAATGCTGAAAACAACCAAATATGAGTTAAGGGGTTAAGTGAGTGTGCTCATAATGTCTGTCATAGCAGTTGGCTTCATTACAGGATGAGGAGTCCACTCCCAGGTTTCAATGACATCACAGCTGCATCACTGAACGGTCATAGTTTCATTTATTTATTTAGAAGAGGGAAAAATGGATCCCACTGTTGCTTCATGCAGTAAATATTATGCTAACATAGGCTATGTTATGGACTATGCCTAAACCTAAGGCAAGGCAAGGCAGTTTATTTGTATCGCACATTTCAAGTAGAGGACAATTCAAAGTGCTTTACATAAAACAAAAGCATTACAGATATTAAGAAATAGTAA
Source organism: Melanotaenia boesemani (assembly GCF_017639745.1). NCBI lineage: Eukaryota > Metazoa > Chordata > Actinopteri > Atheriniformes > Melanotaeniidae > Melanotaenia > Melanotaenia boesemani. The sequence goes on along the minus strand of NC_055687.1, from coordinate 20,073,727 downwards.
AATGCAGCAACAAATAGCAAGAATCACAAAAAAAATCCTAAATTACATTAAAATGATTAAAAGAAAGATCAATTTTAAAGTTACTGAGCATATTTCATGCATGATACTTAATCAATTCATACTTAATCCCCCCCCAAAATCTAACCAATGAACTCTAGAAACAAAACAAAAAAAAAAAAAAAAAAACCACAAACAAAAACAAAAAATCAACTTAACTTACTAACTTAACTAAAACTTAAAAAAAATTAAATATGGTAAAATGAAAAAATGTCAGCACAGTGTGTAAGTTGGTACTGAATGGTGCACTATAAGAACTGCTGGAGGAGCATCCGGCATCTTTAGCTGGAAATTTGCATTATTTATGTGCTGCATTCCATCCCAACAAAAATGCTTTTTTAAAGGTTTTATTCTTCCTCAGTAGTGTCCTTTTGTCCAGCATGACAAGTAAAATTAGCAGTGTTTAAATTTTAGTCATTGTTGTGAAATCCTAACTATTTAATTAATAGAATTAAATTAGTAAAAATCAAATAATACTAATACTAAGGTTTTCATTACCAAATATGAACACCATTTGCAGTTTTTGAACATTGTCTGTAATCTGAATAACAGAAATGAAAAACATTATATTTCTTTTTTATTAATGATTATGTTGACAATGACTAAAAAGTCAAGGATGGATGCATATTGACGTGTGCTGAAATTTCTACCTGCCAGGGAGCAAAAGAATCATAAAATGCATTGAAAGTTTTCTTTCTACCTTTTTTCTTTGTTTTATGTGAACAAAAAGGACAGGCAGAACCAGTAAACAGTGATGGATTGCTTATTTGGCAAAGTAACAAATGACTGCTGGAGCTGCAAAACCAACATTTTACATCACAACAGAAATGTGTAATTTGGTTTCTCCTTGCTTTCTGTTGCATGTAAAACGTTGTAATACATTGTATGAAATACAATACCAAAACTGTTACCAACACATAATTTCAAAATATCAAGGGCCACCAGATAAGATGTTGTTCATTATCTTGAATATATTTTGAATATTTAAGTCAAATCAAATTATCCCAGAGAAAACCTTGTAGACTCTTACAACTTTAGAGGGTCCATAGCATTTGACTAGTGGTTAATGGTGGATAAATATTTCTGGTCAGTTTAGCTGTTTTCTGGGAAATTGTTGATTATTTTTGGCAAAACTGCAGGAGCTGCTGATGCACAGTAGCATGTGGATTATACTGCTAGACACCTTGACATTGCAAACTAAGGTTCATGTTTCTATCACCCTCAACCAAAGTTAAGTCTGATAAATACCTGTAACAGCTCCAAAGTGGTTTGGGTCACTATACTGACTGATGCTGATTGAGTCCTTTCCCATAAACCATTGCTCCCATTAGGTAAGTGTGTGTTTTTGTCTGGTGAAAGAGTGTTTAAACTGACTGGCTTAAAAAAAAAAAAAAAAAGGTCATACATCCTAATATTTGGTTGGACCTCCTTTGGCTTTGACTACAGCACATTCGCTGTGGTTTCAATAAGCTTCTGTAATGTCACAGGATGTATTTCCAGTGTTTCATTAATTTTTCACCAAGCTCTTGTACTGATGATGGGAGAGTCCAACCACTATGCAAAACCTTCTCCAACACATCCCAAAGATTCCTAATGGGGTTCAGGTCTGGACTCTGTGGTGGCCAATCCATGTGTGAAAATCCTGTCTCCTGCTCCCTGACCCACTCTTTTATAATTTGAGCTAATATGGCCGTGCCATCAGGGAAGAAATAATCCATTCATGGAATAACTTGGTGATTCAGTATATTCAGGTATCAGCTGACCTTATTGTTTGGGCACATAATGTTTCTGAACCTAGACCTGACCAACTGCAGCCACCACAGATCATAAACTAGCCTCACAGACTTACCCCGATGCTCCCATCACTCTGGAACAGGGTCAGTCTGGACTCATCAGACCACATGACCTTCTTCCATTGCTCTAGAGTCCAATCTTTATGCTCCCTACCTTTTTCTCTGGTTACCATCACTGATTAGTGGTTTTCTTATGGCTACACAGCTGTTCAGTACCAATCCCTTGAGTTCCCTTCACATTGTTTATGTGGAAATTCTCTTACTTTCATTATTAAACAAAGCCCTGAGTTCTACTGTTGTTTTTCCTTGATTTGATTTCACCAAACATTTAAGTGATCGCCGATCACCATCATTCAGGATTTTTTCTGACCACATTTCTTCCACAGAGACGATGATTCTCCACTATCCTTCCAGTTTTTAATAATGTGTTGGACAGTTTTTAACCCAGTTTTAGTAGTTTCTGCATCTCCTTAGATGTTTTTTTTATTTTACTTGATGCATGCCAATGATTTGACCCTTCCTAAAGAGAATAACATATTTTATACAACAACTGGATGTGTCTTTTGAAATGGTTCTTTAAGAAATGAGAAGCTACTCGTCGCACCACTTAAGATAACTTGTTGCCAGTCGAAAGATAATCGCCCATGCAGTAATTTTTCGATAGGAGGCTCGTACAAGTTTGCTTAGTTAAATCCATGTGGCGACTTTTTTTTTGACCGGGCAGCGTAAATCAACATTTTGGATCTGTATAACATGAGGGACACATTAGACCTCAAACTGTCCTCTTTGCACCAACTTTGTTGCTGCTTCATCCATCCTCCCACCTCCCCTTAAGGCTAACACCAAGAACACAAAAACCTTTGAAGTGTTAATGAGAGTTTGAAGAATGACTCACCAGTAATGACTAAGTACCAAAGCACATGCCTTTTTTCAGAAATTTAGACATGTTTGAGGAGCCTATTTCAATTACTAGTTAATGATTACAAAGGAGTAATGAGTAAAATTCTTATCCTTGACAAAGCATAGCACACCCTGGGGAAGCTATCTAAACAACATTACGGACTACTCTTAACATACTCAACAGGATTGTTGTGGAGGAGGAAGAGTCGAGTCGAGCTGGCTGTTCTTCACTGCTGTCTTGCACCTGGTGTTTCCTTAATACTTCATTACCTTATCAAAGAAAAGATACAAGAAGTTGCCCCTGACAAATCCCAGTTGTGAAATCCTTTGTACTCCACTGATCTGAGCTAAATCAAAGAGCAACTGGCTGTTGTGCTGGCTGTCATGGTATTCTGTACATCAGGGTGGACAGCAGTAAAAGAAGCTGCTCAGCATGTTTAACTGCCTCGAAGAGGTGCGTTAACTCGCTCTCCTGGCTTCACCTAACACAAAGGGTCACTTTTAAACTGCTTGACCACAAGCACAGACTGTTTATCATGTTGACAGGCTCATATATCCTACCTTGTCTGAACTAATATGGATAAATCTGAAAGCACACCTCATTTTTTCTTTTTTCATTTTGACCTTCCATATCTACTTAGCCAGCATTTTGCAAGAGTGAAATCTTTCCACATGTAGATTTTTCTATATTAGCTTTGACATGGCCTCATAGCGCACAATGTCCTTCAGCGTTTAGCCTGGAGAGAACAAAATAATTTAAATTTTTATCTTCCTATGAATGTGTGCTGCTGTTGTGAAGCCTTGAAGCTAGTTATGGAGTCTGTGATTTTTGTTAGGTAAGCTTCATTAAGGTCAGCTTTTTTAACCTATATGCACTTTTGAGGGACTGTATGACACTTCTTTTTTGCAATTTTATTAAAAGAACTAGAATCACATTACAGCTACAAAGACTCCTGATTATCAGGGAAGATCAGTCTAACAATATACAACAATAAGGCTTTACAGTTGAAAGATTTTGCCATACAGCAGAGGAAAAATGTCAGGTATAAAACAAAATCATACATTTGTATACATTATTGTGCATGCTCACCCACTGTCAAGGTAAAGCATCAGCATCAGCATTGTTACTGTAATTGTTTTAAACAATGACAAGTCAAAATGTTACGAGTAAAAAAACCTGTAATGAGATAGCGGACTGGAAACAATAGCTGCAGTGACAGAGATTAGCAGAATGTATTATTCCAGTCTTTCAGGAGCACTTGAGTGCAGGAAAAAGGCTGCAAATGTCTCTAGTTTTTTTTTACTGATTTACCACATATGATACAAACCTGAGATTTATCAGTTTTGTCAAACTAGACAGTTTTTTTTTCATGTAAATATTCTGACTCCCTGTGTGTGAAATATTGTGTACGGCTGAAGTTTTCTTGATTAAAATCAGTCTATGCTTCATCAAATAATGGCTAAACAAGAACAACAAAAAGAACTGCCAAGAATTTAATTTAGGCTGCCACTGTGTTTGCTTTTATTAACTTGCAGGCCAAATTTATTCTTTCAAATGAATTACTTAATTGGTTTGTATTTAAAGAGGACTTTAAACTGATTCAGTGTTAATCAGTCAATTTCAAAAGCTAGAGATGAATCCTCTGGCTGCCAAAATATTTAATTTACTGATCATTAAACTCAAAGCATTAAATGCCTACTCTTCACACAGTGTATGGCATATTTCAAAATGAAGAAACTGTTGACAGATGTAGGATTCTATTTAAAAGATTTTGCAGCGCCTTTCTTGCTACAGCTATTGAGTATGCTTTTAACTTTTGGTGAATTGTCATGCATTGTTTATCTAAAGAATGAGCCCAAAGTGTCAAACAAATTCCATTGCAAACTTGCAATTTGCCTAAAAACTATGCAATCATCTCTAAATTTAGATATGCTAGTGAGCCTCAAGCATCCAGATTTGATTTTCTCTGCAAAATTAGGCTGCAAAGCAGTCTAAACCTGTTGCACTACAAAGTGAGCTTTTGATGTTTGAAGAAGATGAGAAGGCTTGATGACAGGTGATAAAAATGATCAAGTTTAAAAGGAAAGTCCTAATTTATTGAAAGGCAGATATGTGCTTTACATACTGTGTCTAAATAGAGAGATTGACTGATACTCTAACTGGAAATACTTTTTGTGTGTTTGTGTGCATGTTTTTGAGTGTGTGTAAAAGTTTGCAAGGATCTGACTCATTGCAGGGTCTCTGCCAGTCTGACTGTCTGCACAACACTATTCGCTCATTCCGATCACAGAGTGAACGCGGGCCGAACATGACAGACTGGTAATGACTTCAGAATGAACACACACACACACACACACACACACACACACACACACACACACACACACACACACACACACACACACACTTATACACACGTACCAGCTGCTCCTTTCCTCTTTTCTCATCAAACTTGTCATCAGCTTCGCCAGTTTGTCTCATCTCACATTAAGAGCTCATGAATAATGTGTGATTACCAGAGACCCTCTGGTAAGCGGCTCCTGGGTCTATGACACACACACATACACCCACAAATACACAAAGCACCCAACTCCACACAGTCCAAAATATTATGTAGATATTTACATGTGCTGTCATTTCCTCTGTTACTCCTCCTGTTTTATTTTTCCTATTTTTTTTTAAACCCCCCCCCCCCCCCCCTTCCCTTTTGCTACACTTACTGTCTTTGCTTTTGGAAGTGCACACACACCCACACACACGCACACACATACACACACACACATACACACACACCCACACACACACACACACATACACACACACACATATGCACACAAACCCAATATGCAGTGAGGCTGAGAAATTGTTTGCAAAGTAACAGTTTGAGGACCAACCACTCACAAGAGTAAAGTTTTCCCTGTTTTCCTCCTCTGACACACACAAATGCAATGCAACAGACCCTTTTAGAACAGACTCAAGGTAATTAAGCCTATTTTTGCCTGTTTAACTCATCTTCTCCTCAAAGAAATAATGTAATTTGATTCGATTAATTCCCACAGCCATAAGAAAAGAGGGAGGCATGGGGGAGACAATGGTTTCATGGTTGGATGCACATTCGGTCATCTTTTAGAATATTTATATTCTCTCCTCTATTAAAAATAGAAAAAAATATCTTTGTCTCAGGAAAAGAAATTATCATCATGTGCAAAAACATTCACTTTACCAGAGTGTGACAGGGTCTGATATGCTGCCCTCCATAGTTTCCACACACTCATATTTTCTGACTGCACTTTACTTATGAGAACACGTTTCCCAATTTTGCCCTATAATGGCACCTCGCAGGTTCTCAAATAAGAGACGAGAATTATCTCTCTTGGACCCTTACTATCTTTCAAGCTCCAAGAGTGACAAAATCACACACACTCATTCCTACACTGTCTCTGAAACACTTAAAGAAAATTAAAATGTACAAGATCTCCTACCGGTGATTCACTGCTTGTTGCTGGACACAGTGGTCCTCTGAAGACCCCCTTGACACGCCGAAAGTGTCCATTGCTTAGGTGCGTAGAGCTGATAACCAGGTAGTAGCACGCGCTGCACGCCATCCCGGGGGGTTCTCGGGGTTTAGGGCCCATAAACAGGGTTCTTCTGTCCTGTTCGTGTGTATCGACGCTGCCAGGTCCTGTACGGATGCTGTGCAGGTGCGAAGTCTGCCAGAGGACGTCTTACTCCTGTCCTCTGTTGGGAAGTCTCTGGCTGCGAGGGGGAAAAAAGAGGGACACGAGACGTGAAATGCACCGTGGGATGCCTGACACTGTGATGTATGCGCGTGAATATGTGAAGTACAAACAGAAGAGACAGAGCACGAACAGATTAAGAGGCGGGGATGTGATACAAACCGAGCTCTGCCGCTGGAGTCTGCGTTTGGCATGCTGTCGTCGGCCAGGCTTAAATAAATGGATGAGCGCCTGTGGAGTGCCAGAGGAAGAGATGGATCCATCCAGTCTCTATTTTCAAGCACACACACAAACACACACTCCTGTTCAGCGCCCCTCTTGTTCTTTGTGCCCAGTTCGTCCAGTCTGTTAAGTGTAGCCTTAGTGTGAAGCAAGCAGTAGGAGCAGCGCCCAAATGTGAGTTCTCAGTTAGGGAAAGGGGAAAGGAGACTCTCGCAGGTGCGCCTTTCCCCCACGCTCGTCGGAGTAGAATAATAGGGAGAATCTCCGAGCCTTTCTTTCCCCCCCCCCTCTGCCTTCTATTGATTGGCAGCGGTTTTACAATCACCTGTCTTGTGAATGAAATTCTGCGGTGCGAGGTGGGAGGGACGGTAAATCCATCCAGAGCGGTCCTGTAGTTATTATCGGGCTCCAGGCAGAGTGAAGTGGTTCATTCTTTCTCAAACACACACACACACACACACACACACACACACACACACACACACACACACACACACACACACACACACACACACACACACACAACCACCACCCTCCTACCCCTCTCTCTTTGTATATGTGTGTGTGTGTGTGCTTCTCTTCTCGAAAGCAGCACTGGACCGGATTCCTATGTGCTGTATGATGTGCAGCCCGATACCGCGCATGGGTCTGGGACAGGGGGGATCACTCCAAGCTGTGCTTGAGTAACTCCTAACTGAAGCGCACACACCTCCTTCCACCCAAGAGCCGTTTCTTTTAGTTTTTCCTTTGTTGTGCGCAAAGAGAGGAACATTTAGTAAACTTTATTTTAAAGTGTGCACCATTGTCTAAAGGATGACGCACCGACTGTGTTTAAGTTACTCCCTCACTCTCATGTCCTTTGGTCCACCCGCCCACCCATCCATCCATCCTCACCACAGCACCCCTCCTTCTTTTCACATCAAAGTGAAACGTCTTGCTTTTGGGCTACAAGATCGAAGTATCCTCAAGGGCAAAGAAAACATCACTGAGCAACCTTGGGGCTAATGATTTGATTACAGATAAGATGGTCCTTCTGCGACTCGGCCTGTCAAACTGCGCCGGTTGCCGTGAAAGAGCAGCTCGACACCAGCTGCAGCTGATTCTGCCTCCGCGGCGTATAGCGCTGTTCCCTGACGCAGTGCTGAAACGACTAAACTTCGGTAAGCAGCAGCTCCGCGCGGTTCATCATGCATGTCCGACCCGGGATCAGGGTCTCCTTGACAGACAGTTCTGGCTTTTAGTAGTTGACATGCGAAAAAAAACAAACACGCCAGCAAACAAACAAAAAACAAACAAACAAAAAAAAAAAAAAAAAAAAAAAAAAAACAACCCTGGAGGCTAAAATATGTGCAAAATTAGAATAAAGTAGCGTAATTTCTTTTTAGTCCCTTTAAGTTTGCACCACAAACACTTATACACTGCCGCTACGAATACGAACACGAACAACTTTCTTGATCCCGAAGGAAACTGATGTGCCAGAGTACAGGAAAAAATATAACAAAAAAGACTGTTGCTCATGTTATGGTTATGAACAGATATATACAGATAAATTATAGTGAACAGATCTGGTATATGATATTGCAGTTCTTATTTACAATAAGTTTTTAAGTTTCCCTGCTGCTGGAGTGGGAGGAGTTATAAAGTCTGATAGCTTCAGGTAGGAAAGACTTCCTGTGGCGTTCAGTGAAGCTCCTCGGTGGTCTCAGTCTGGCTGAAAGAGGTCTGACAAGACGTCAGTGTTGCATGCGGGGGGTGAGAGACATTGTCCACAATACTGAGGAGCTTCCTCATCATCCTCCTCTCGGACATCTCTGCCACAGACTCCAGACTCCAGTTCAACTCCTATGACAAATCCAGCTCTCCTGGTGAGCTTGTTGAGTCTGTTAGTGTCGGCTGTCTCCAGCCTGCTACCCCAGCACAGTATAGCAGATGACGCTGGATACCGAGTAATAAAACATTTGTAGCAGTGTCTTGCAGGCGTTGAAAGATCTGAGCCTCCTAAAGAAGAACAAGCGACTCGACCCTTCATGTAGATGGCATCAGTGTTTATTGTCCAGTCCAGTTTATTGTCCAAGTGGACACCCAGGTGTCCACAATGTCCACTTCTATACCCCTGATGGTAACAGAGTTCAGACGGGTGCTCTGTTTTGTGAAATCCACAACCAGCTCCTTTGTCTTTGTGACATTGAGCTGCAGGTGGTTCAGTCCACACCACTCCATAAACCTGTTCACCACACCCCTGTACTCCTCCTCCTGGCAGTCATCTGAAAATTTCTGCAGGTGGCAGGACTGTGAAGAGAACCTGAAGTCTAATGCGTAAAGGGTAAACAGGAATAGTGAGAGGGACCGTCCCTCTGTGGCACCCCCATGCTGCTCACAATGGTGTCCTATGTGATATTCCCAACCTCGCATTCTGCGGCCTGCCTGTGAGGTAGTTATGGATCCAGGCCATGAGTGGAGCATCCACCTGCATGTTCATAGCTTCGTGTTTTGTGTTATTTAAGGTAGGGACAGCTGTCACTTGCTGGGAAGTTGCAATACATCTTAGCAACCGGTTTCTGATAGTTTCCACAACTTACAACAATTTAGCAAACTCGTCAGTTCGGGTTTGGGGTACTTAAATATCTGCCGTCAGTGGCATATATAAATAAATAAATAAATAAATAAACAAAACAAGCCAACGATATTGTTCACTGAGAAGGAGCCTTTAAAAACTTTTTCTTAGCTTCATTAAGTCGATAAGCACCCAAAGGACACTATTAAAACTAGATGCTTCTTTTTTGTTTCTATTACAGTTTCTGTGATAATCGAACTTCCAACCACCTCGAATACAAATGTGTCTGGTACAACTTCTGCAAATACTACATTCTCAATATCCTCCTCCTCGTTTGTCAAACTGTTGCTTCTCTGTAAACTTCTCTCTTACTCTGCTGCATTTTCCCTGCTCTTTAACAAGTTTCCATTCAGGCCCGGTGTTCTGTCAGTTTAGCATACATTGTCAGATCAGCATACGCATAGTGCAACCTAACTGCATCTAACCCTAACCTTAACCCGCATTAGCATTAACGTAATGTATGCTACTCTGATGCTTATGCTAAACTGACAGAACACCGGCTTCCTCTCACTCCTCAGCCCCCAGCCTGACCCCTACTTGCTGCTTGAATCGGTACATGATTCAGTTTCAGAGATGTGTTGTACATTGGTTTTGATCAGTGAGACTGTGTGATAGTGTGCATTTTTCTGCATGCCTTGACACTTGAGAGATTTGTTCCTTTGGAATTTTACAGTTTCTTGTTAGAATAACAGTAATAATGATAAAAAAAGAGGGGGTTGTGTGTTTGTTTACATGTGTGTACACTGTGTGAAAGATGTTAATGAGTGTTTTTTTTATTGTTGTGTAATTCTATTTTGATGTATGTAAACGCTTGTTTTATGTTTTAATATTCACAAACTTAAATATGCTTGAATTTTTTAAGTCATGTAAAGCACTTTGTGTTGCCTGTGGCATGAGAAGCACTTTATAAAAAGTGTATATAAAGTTTGATTTGATTTGAAAAAGAAAGGACATTTCATATATCTTCACAAATACTTTGACTAATACACTCCTGCTCTCTTACTAACTCAGCATGAACATAATCAGAGACCAGTGAGGTGTCTTCGTCATTGATTAGGTTTAATCTGCTGTAATGGTAACAGGAGAAGGGCTTATTTTCTGAGAAAATACATTTTCCCTCTAAGTAAAGGTCTGTATTACAGGCAGATTTACTTCTGTGAATGTATTACTGTGTTCTTAGAGGTCATAACAACCTGACCCTGTTAGTAGGTCTCATTGAAGTGACTGAATCATAGAGAAGGAAGGATTCTTGAAAACAGAGATCCAACCTTGGATTTTTTTATTGCTTAACTTTTAGATGAAAAAAAGACAAATGTAAAACTTAAAATTTGAGGAGGACATTAACCTAATAATTCAATTCAATCACATGCATGTGAAATTCAGTTACATCTTTTAAAACAAAAACTTCCCTGCAATACCACATCACTCTCTCACAATTTATATATGTATATATATATATATATATATATATATATATACACACACATATGTCTTCATAAGTGGTAAAGACATTTATGATTTGTGCACTTGATAAAGATGGTTCTACGGGGACCCTCTCTCTAGAGGTTAACTGGACAAGGCCAGCTGTTGGGAGGTTTGGATTGACTTGGGAGTCACTGTAGGGATTATATCTCCCAGCTGGCCGGAGTGCCGCTGAGGATTACTGCGGAAGAGCTGGAGGACACTGCTGGAGACGGATATTACTTGGTTTTTATCTATTCCCTCTGCTGCTATACCACGACACTCAAATGGACTAAGCTCTTTGGAGAATGGAAGGATGAATGTATTCTATCCCTGTAACATTAAAAAAAAAAAAAAAAAATATTTATCTAATACTGTGTTCTCATGTCTTTGTGGCAAATCGTAATAGTGAGGTTAGAGTGATGCTGTCCTTGGGGAATGTTATGGATTTTAGGATTTATTAAGATTAAAATTGTTTACATAAAATTAAAGATTAAATGTTCCCTTTTCTCAAACTAAGCTATATCAAAGCCTTTAGATTTATCAGAGAAACAAACAACCAAAAAGGTCAAAACCATAGTTTTTATCAACTTATAAAAAATTAGCAATGTGAGTTTTATCTATAACACATAGGCTACTGTAATTGAGAGTTATTGCCATTTTATACATATCTTGTATTTTATTCACAGTAATGGCTGTTTGTAAAGTAGAAAAAGATATATATATATATATATATATATATATATATATATATATACTCTATTTATTTTCATTCTTTATGACCATTCCTCTTTTTCTGAATGGATGTGTGTTCATTATAAATTTGTACAATGATGTTAGTGATTTTCTAAGCCAAAGGTATTAGCCTTTAAAATTATTTAATTAATTTTCTTTTGCGGTCGAAAAAAACAAAGTAACATTTGAAACCTTTAGGTTCAGTTTTTATTAGGCTGAGACAAAGGCTTACATCAGAATTGGTTAGTGCAGTAGTTCTCAAACTTTTTCTACCATGTCCCCCTTTGGAGGACAAAACATTCGCATATATTTATAAGGGAATGTGTGTGTGTATATATATATATATATATATATATATATACATAAAGGGCTGGTCGATATAGCCTAAAAATAAAATCTCTGATTTTTTTTTATAACCAAATCCGATTTCCGATTTTAATCGATTTTTTTTCTTTTCTTTTACAAAACATAAATAAACTTATTAAAAGTGTTTATTTATATGAATGAATGGCAGCAAAAATAAAGCATATAATGTCATAACTTTTCCACCATATAAATGACTTTATATCTTATATAGAAATATGCAACACAACTGCATTCGTGATCTCTTTCCATCTGGATCCTTATCATACAGAATCCATTTCAGAAATAATTCCCCTGATGTAGGTTGTCTCTTAACGAGAGTTTGTTAGCTAAAGTTGACTTCTGCATCTCATAGAGAGCAGCATTTCTCACTGCAGTTATACACACAGCTAAATCCAAGGCATGAGTAAAGGGTCACTTCATTGAAAATCTGTCAGACAAACACTGTTCTGGTGTGGAGGGAGGGCTAAGTCTGCTGCTAACTAACTATGGAAAAAAATCCAGATTTTCATAAAAATAAATCGCCAGATATTTACATACATACATACATACATATATACATACATACATACATATATATATATATAGTCTGCATGAAGAAGGAAGGGGTGACAGTAAGCACACTCATGGGATGCAAAAACTTGTATTTTAACTTCTTTCATTTTCACCTGTAGTTTTTACTTTGTTTGGTTAGGTTTAGGTACCAAAACCATGCAATCTTGAAAATGTATTGATTTTCCTTGAAATGTATCCTTTGACAAAGTCGACCAAGGCTCCCTCGTCCTAATCAAAGAATAATCAGGTGGTCCGATTATTATTATTATTATATCTTGAGAACATCTTGGCCCACACTATAAATAAAGATATACCCCATACTCAATAAAATTAAGGCAACAGATTACACACATTATTAATTAGTTGGCTGTTTAGCAGTTGCTAATGGTTCATATTAGTAAGATAAAAAGGCATGACTACAATAAGCATGTTTCAAGCTAGCAGCTGCTTAGCAGTTGCTAATTGTTCATGCACATTTGAAAGAAAACACCAAAGGTTAAGCACGATGTTTTCTTCCATGTAGTGCCTTTTTACAGAAGTTAATGGATAATGTTTTTTTAGTTAATCTAACATCAAAAACAAGCATGGCAAATGATGGACATAACAAGCACATTTCATGCTCTCAGTTGTTTAGCTAGCTTTTATGCTTCAAGCTAGCAGCTGCTTAGCAGTTGCTAATTGTTCATGCACATTTGAAAAAAAACACCAAAGGTTAAGCAGGATTTTTTTCTTCCGTGTAGTGCCTTTTTACAGAAGTTAATGGATAATGTTTTTTTTAGTTAATCTAAGGTCAAAAAGAAGCATGGCAAATAATGGACATAACACGCACATTTCATGCTTGCAGTTGTTTAGCTAGCTTTTATGCTTCAAGCTAGCAGCTGTTTAGCAGTTGCTAATTGTTTGTGTGAATTTGAAATAAAACACTTAAGGTAAAGCAGGATTTTTTCTTCCATATAGTGCCTTTTCACAGAAGTTAATGGATTATGGTTATTTAGTTGATCTAAGACAAAAGCAGGTATGGAAAATAATGGATGGCTTTTTGGTAGTAGTTCTTATTATATTTGTACAGTTAACCAAATATTAGTAAGAAAAAAAGGCATGACTACAATAAGCATGCTTCAAGCTAGCAGCTGCTTAGCAGTTGCTAATTGTTCATGCACATTTGAAAGAAAACACCAAAGGTTAAGCAGGATTTTTTCTTCCATGTAGTGCCTTTTTACAGAAGTTAATTGATAATGTCTTTTTTAGTTAATCTAACAAAAAAAAAGCATGGAAAATGATGGACATAACAAGCATATTTAATGCTTGCAGTTGTTTAGCTAGCTTTTATGCTTCAAGCTAGCAGCTGCTTAGCAGTTGCTAAATGTTCATGTACATTTGAAAAAAAAAAACACTTAAGGTAAAGCAGGATTTTTTCTTCCATATAGTGCCTTCTCACAGAAGTTAATGGATTATGGTTATTTAGTTGATCTAACACAAAAGCAGGTATGGAAAATAATGGATGGCTTTTTGGTAGTAGTTCTTATTATATTTGTACAGTTAACCAAATATTAGTAAGAAAAAACGGCATGACTACAATAAGCATGCTTCAAGCTAGCAGCTGCTTAGCAGTTGCTAATTGTTAATGTACAAGAAAACACCAAAGGTTAAGCACGATGTTTTCTTCCATGTAGTGCCTTTTTACAGAAGTTAATGGATAATGTTTTTTTAGTTAATCTAACATCAAAAACAAGCATGGTAAATGATGGACATAACAAGCACATTTCATGCTCTCAGTTGTTTAGCTAGCTTTTATGCTTCAAGCTAGCAGCTGCTTAGCAGTTGCTAATTGTTCATGCACATTTGAAAGAAAACACCAAAGGTTAAGCAGGATTTTTTTCTTCCATGTAGTGCCTTTTTACAGAAGTTAATAGATAATGTTCTTTTTAGTTAATCTAACGTCAAAAAGAAGCATGGCAAATGATGGACATAAGCATATTTCATGCTTGTAGTTGTTTAGCTATTTTTCATGCTTCAAGCTAGCAGCTGCTTAGCAGTTGCTAATTGTTCATCTACATTTGAAAGAAAACACTTCAGGTTAAGCAGGATTTTTCTTCCATGTAGTGAATTTTTACAGAAGTTAATTGATAATGTTTTTTTTAGTTGATCTAAGATAAAAAAAAAACAACAAGCATGGCAAATGATGGACATAACAAGCATATTTCATGCTTGCAGCTGTTTAGCCAGCTTTTAGACTTCAAGCTAGCAGCTATTTAGCAGTTGCTAATTGTTTGTGTGAATTTGAAATAAAACATTTAAGGTAAAGCAGGATTTTTTTTTCCATATAATGCCTTCTCACAGAAGTTAATGGATTATGGTCATTTAGTTGATCTAACACAACAGCAGGTATGAAAAATAATGGATGGCATTTTGGAAGAAGTTCTTATTATATTTGTACAGTTAACCAAATATTAGTAAGAAAAAAAGGCATGACTACAATAAGCATGCTTCAAGCTAGCAGCTGCTTAGCAGTTGCTAATTGTTCATGCACAAGAAAACGCCAAAGGTTAAGCAGAATTTTTTCTTCCATGTAGTGCCTTTTTACAGAAGTTAATGGATAATGTTTTTTTAGTTAATCTAACATCAAAAAGAGACATGGCAAATGATGGACATAACAAGCATATTTCATGCTCTCAGTTGTTCAGCTAGCTTTTATGCTTCAAGCTAGCAGCTGTTTAGCAGTTGCTAAGTGTTCATGTACGTTTGAAAAAAAAAAACACTTAAGGTAAAGCAAGATTTTTTCTTCCATATAATGCCTTTTCACAGAAGTTAATGGATTATGGTTATTTAGTTGATCTAACACAACAGCAGGTATGGAAAATAATGGATGGCTTTTTGGAAGAAGTTCTTATTATATTTGTACAGTTAACCAAATATTAGTAAGAAGAAAAAGCATGACTACAATAAGCATGCTTCAAGCTAGCAGCTGCTTAGCAGTTGCTAATTGTTCATGCACATTTGAAAGAAAACACCAAAGGTTAAGCACGATGTTTTCTTCCATGTAGTGCCTTTTTACAGAAGTTAATGGATAACGTTTTTTAGTTAATCTAAGATAAAAAAAGAAGCATGGCAAATAATGGACATAACACGCACATTTCATGCTTGCAGTTGTTAAGCTAGCTTTTATGCTTCAAGCTAGCAGCTGCTTAGCATTTGCTAATTGTTCATGTACATTTGAAAGAAAACACTTAAGGTTCAGCAGGATTTTTCTTCCATATAGTGCCTTTTCAAAGACATTAATGGATAACTTTTTTTAGTTAATCTAACATAAAAAACAAGCATGGCAAATGATGGACATAACAAGCATATTTCATGCTTGCAGCTGTTTAGCCAGCTTTTAGACTTCAAGCTAACAGCTATTTAGCAGTTGCTAATTGTTTGTGTGAATTTGAAATAAAACATTTAAGGTAAAGCAGGATTTTTTTCTTCCATATAGTGCCTTTTCACAGACTTTAATGGATTATGGTTATTTAGTTGATCTAAGACAAAAGCAGGTATGGAAAATAATGGTTGGCTTTTTGGTAGAAGTTCTTATTATACTTACAGTTAACCAAGTATTAGTAAGACAAAAAGGCATGACTACAATAAGCATGTTTCAAGCTAGCAGTTGCTTAGGAGATGCTAATTGTTCATGCACATTTGAAAGAAAACACCAAAGGTTAAGCACGATGTTTTCTTCCATGTAGTGCCTTTTTACAGAATTTAATGGATAATGTTTTTTTAGTTAATCTAACATAAAAAAGAAGCATGGCAAATGATGGACATAACAAGCATATTTCATGCTTGCAGTTGTTTAGCTAGCTTTTATGCCTCAAGCTAGCAGCTGCTTATCAGTTGCTAAGTGTTCATGTACATTTGAAAAAAAAACCCTTAAGGTAAATCAGGATTGTTTCTTCCATATAGTGCCTTTTCACAGAAGTTAATGGATTATTGTTATTCAATTACTATAACACAAAAAGAAGTATAGGAAATAATGGATAAAACAAGCACATTTCATGCTAGCAGCTGTTTAGCTATTTTTCATGCTTCAAGCTAGCAGCTGCTTAGCAGTTGCTAATTGTTCATGCACAAGAAAACACCAAAGGTTAAGCAGGATTTTTTCTTCCATGTAGTGCCTTTTCACAAAAGTTAATGGATAATGTTTTTTAGTCAATCTAAGATAAAAAACACAAGCATGGTAAATGATGGACATAACAAGCATATTTCATGCTTGCAGTTGTTTAGCTAGCTTTTATGCTTCAAGCTAGCAGCTGCTTAGCAACTGCTAATTGTTCATGCACATTTGAAAGAAAACACCAAAGGTTAAGCAGGATATTTTTCTTCCATGTAGTGCCTTTTCACAAAAGTTAATGGATTATGATTATTTAGTTACTCGACACAATAACAAGAATACGAAATAATCCATAAAAGAAGTATATTTCATGCTAGCAACTGTATAACTAGCTTTGATGCTCCAGTTAAACTAGCTTATCAATGTTTTTTGGACTCTTAAACATACACTAAAAAAAAAAATAATCTAATATTATTTAATATTTAATATTTGGTTTTTCCATAAATGTTATCATTAAATTTTTTCAGTTAACCACACACTCATAAAACAAGAAAGAATGAATACAATAAGCTTGTTTCAAGCTAACATCTGCTTAGCAAAACACTTAAGGTTACAGAAGTTAATGGATTATGGTTGTTTAGTAAATCTAACACAAAAAAGCAGAGGAAATAACAGATAAAACAAGCATATTTTATTCTGAAAAACATTGACACTTTCTTTGAAACTTTTATCAAATTTATTCAGTCAACCACATATTAGTAAAACAAAGAAATGTGAAAACTCTCTGTGACTGCTAATGTTGTATCATTCAGCATTTACCATAGCTATTGTCCTCACCTGTCCATTACAAACAAATTCTGTTTCTTTACCGTAGTTGACCAGATAGCATAGATGAGAAGGAAGTGGAAGAGGGTAACTACTCATCTGCATGTTTTGTGATTATCCATCCATCCATCCATTTTCTACCACTTGTCTTTTTCAGGGTCACGGGGAGCTGTATCCTGTCCCAGCATTTTCCAGGTGAGAGGTAGTGGACACCCAGGACAGGTCGCCAGTCCATCGCAGCGTTTCTTTGGCTGTGTCTGCCAATCTCAAAACGCATGCTTGACAGGAAGTGCTTTTCAATTAAAATTGGACCGGTTCCATCAAGTTGGATTTATTCAATTTTCTCTCAGCTTAGAATTACATGAACAGAAATCTTATATTTAATTAACCCAGAATACGATGGTTTTATTCAAGACATTATTATTTGAATTTTATTTAAATAATTACCACAAAATCAGGGACACATTAATATTGAATATATTTGACCAAATTCATCACTTAAAACCTACGTGCCCACAGAATAATTTATTACAGTGCAGTATAATAATAAATAATAAATAATTAAAAACAAGTATAATTTTGGCCTAAAAGGCCTCCACAGCCACTTTCTGGTGGGTTGAGAGAAGGAAACTCCGTTTCCTTTTAATCCACAAGCTTCAACCTAATTTTGGTTTTCTGTTTCATCCAACACTTAATCCACCATGTGTATATTCATGCATACATGCAGGCACATCAGTTTATCTTGCAGTTACTCAGACTAGTTTGTTTCCAGAGATTTGTAGTGTGCCAAACTGTCCAGTTTTTTTTAACAGTTCCAATAGCGTGAACAGTGTGTGTGTTTGTGCATGTATGTAAGTGTGTAGTTGTTTCCATGGTTCAGCATTATGAGTTTGTTGATGTCCCACTGCTCTGCAGTCTAAACTCTATAACATCGTGCTGTTGTAGTGATTTCTTCCCACAGCCACTTGCCCAAACCTTCACAAATTACAACAAAACAACTCTCCAATGGCTGTGAGGCTGATTGTGCACCACAAGAAATTCTGCACACATATGAGAATGCCTGCAGATACATGTATGTGCACTGTGTCAGATGTCAGTCTGATGGAGGCAAACTGTGCTTGTTTTTAGCTGCTTTACAGAGAGGAGATTTGCTTCCCTTTCAAAAGAAAGCAACAAACAATTTCACACAGGAAATTATTGTCAAACCATCCTCTGGCAAATACTTTAGTTGATGACTAATACACTTAAACAGTGATAGATGATGTATTTTATGATCCTGAGTGCCACTGAGAGTAAAGACTGTTTTCTGGACAACCTACTAACACAGAAGACAATGGCACCATCACACGCAACCCCTTAATCCTGATTGAAAAAAAGGTTTGTTAATTACGCTGTATTCACATCAGGGATCTAACAACACGTGGTATGCAGCTGTGTATTGCACTGCTTTAGTACCTGCTGGTTATCCTGGGTGTGTGTGTAGTAAGGAGATGTTATTTGCACTGATCATCCACTAGAGGAAAACCGTTGTGTATATTTTAAACACTTTAATTCCCTGAAGTACCTCCCCTCTTCCTTGCTCTCTCTCCTGCTCCTGGTGCACTCATTACTGTTGGAAATGATGCAGTAATACAGAGGGGAGGGAGGGGGTGACTGGGAGAGTGGGAGACAGACACTAAGAGGAAGAAAGAGGGAGGAAAGGCAAAAATCTTGGTGGTATCTGTTTTTCCCAGTTGCTGCCTCTGGGTCTTTTTTCTCCCTCTCCTCTCTCCTTATAAAGCTTTGAAATATTACAGTTAGGTTTGTGCACATATTGCTGTCTTTATGCGCCGTGAATGAGATTGGTTCTGAATGTATTATGATCCAGAAAAGGGTAAGTTTGTGTGTGTGTGTGCATGTGCTTGTATGCATGAGGAACACAAAAAGAGTGTTTCCTCCTCAGACCCACCGTGGCATAGCTGTGAAAATACTATGAGAAGAATTTGTGAGCCTTTGGAAAGATAAATGCAAGTCTTACAAAAAATATTTCCTTGCCACTCATATCAACAACAAGGGTTGTTAAGGGGGGTTTCTTTAACAAATAAACACTGCATGGTTCAAGGTACATTGGAGCTCTTTTTCAAAACAGCATCCAATTTATGGACACAACATTTTTATCTCCACAACACCATCATCTATGAAAAACTCAGATTGTGTGCACACAGACATACACATACACGTGGTCAGTTAACTCTGGGTTAATATGTGTGCTGGTAAACACTCCATTGATTTCTCAATCTGCGTCTGTTTCTCTGTGTGAGTGTGAGCCATTTTGTGTGCAACTTACTAACATGTGTGCCTTCTTTTGCACTTTGCATTCATATATATTTGAGTGCTCACCTCAAGCTGATTTCCATGTGTGTGGGTGTGTGTACATACACCAGTGAGAATATGAAAATGCCATGAATGGTTGTGTCTGCATATGGGCAACGCCATCCACACAGTGGTCTTGCACTGCAGATTGATGGGAATAAAATATTCTTTAATCTAAATGTAAATGGAAGTGAAATTTACCGGTGGGTTCTATGTAATTACCAGTGCACAATTTATTAGAGCTGTGTTTGTGTAAGGTAGAGAGCAAGCAAGAGAGAATATGACAGACAGGAAAGAGAGAGAGAATAGGGGGAGGAAAAAAATAAAGAGAACAAATGAGAGAGTGTGGCAGGCCTATCAGAATGAAAGAGTAAGAGAAGGAATGATTTAGATTTGGTCATGGTTACACCGTGGAGTGGTGTGAGTGCAGACTGCAAAGCCAGAGGGAACTGGAAAGAGGACAGAATTGTAAAGAACATGAGTGGAGTATCCCCAGCACTGAATATAACTCTTGGGGATGAAGTTGAGAATAAGGAGAGACCACAGAGGGGAGTAAGGACTACACTCCTAGAGTTGGCTTCAGATGTGCCATGGGGTGTGGTGAATTAGTCAGTCTTTGGTGAGGTGTTTGGATATAGCTTTGATATATGGACAGTCATGCTCTGTCCTGATATGAACTCTGCTGGGTGAAATGGTATCAAGATAGGATCACTGAGGTTCACTGCTGTTCAACCAGTAACAATGACTTTGCAGCTCTGACTCATGCATATCCAGAGAAAATGCATATTGTTTTATGTCTGTATATTTTTGCTTTGTTTGCATCTACATGTGCATGCATTTCACCAGGTACATTCCAGCAGGGTTGAAATTCGAGGTAAAGTTTTAATGCATTTTGACAAAAATTAATTTCACATATCTCAAAAATACTTATGCCACCCTCTTGTGCCCCACATTTCTTTGCAGCCCTATAACCTTCCTTGACCTGCTCTCTAGAAAATCAGCATATATCCTGCTGAAGATGGAAGTTATGGTCCTTAGAGCTACCACCAGAACAGATCATCATTTGTCATATACTGTAATGTATGTCTACTTGTTAAGCCAAAAATTATTCATACCCATGCTGATTTTATATTTGTGGTGAATATATATTTGGCTATTTTTTATGTGTGGAAATTACATAAACAAGTTACAACTGAGGACTGACAGTAAAACATGTTGATATATTTAAATTATTTCAGTTTTTATTCATATTTATTTGTTTCTATTTTTTCAATTTAGTCTAAAATTATTCAGAATTTTTCCTAGTAATTAGTGGCAAAATATTTATTTCACAGTAACTAACATTTCTTGTAACCGTTAACAAACCCATATCCTGCACCTGGATCACTCCTCATCAGTCCAGTTCGATCGAGTGTTTCTTGAGCACTTGTCTTTTTGGAAAATCCAGTGCTGCCAATGGTCAATTTGACACTAAATGTTAATATAGTCTTATATTTTAATTTTCACTGCCTTAATCAACCTGCTGTTTGTCATTGAAAGGCTTTGTTTAAAATACTACTCACTTTATCAAAAGACACCGCCGTGCCTGCATCATGGAATAATATGAATATCTTTCTGCTGTTTGTGACAGTAGAAAGTTGTTAGACTGACAGTTAGCTTATTTATTAGAATATCACTGGTGTGTAAATAATAGATAAGGTCTGTGTACGGAGTCTCTGGTTCATCCCAGAGGACACTGGGAAACATGCTCAGCCAATTTTAATCAAACAGAGGAGCACACTCAAGAGTCCTCACATCCACAGTTATTGTACTTCAAAGCAATGGCAATTAAGATTAAATATGGTGTTAGAGAGCATGGAGACTGTGCAACCCTACATCACTGATGGTGGTTGAGGAGGACAGGAAAGCTGAGGAGATCGAAAGGAGAGCTATCCTAGTGCTCCACACTGATTTGGAGAAGCCCTTATCTGGACGGGCTCTGTGCCCCTGTTCTCTTGGCTGCCAGCCACACTGAGCAGCGCCTAGCAGGGTCAGAGGAGGTGAGGTCATGTGAATCATGGAAGCAGTTAAAGATCCACTTACCACTGAAGGTCACACGTACATCACCTTACATAGAGAGATAGGCAGCATGCTGCTGAGTTAGAAAGCAATAGAAAGGAGCGAGAAAGGGGGTGGGGAGGTGGTGGTAAGACAGAGATAAAAATCTTCCATCTTTCACTCCATTGTTGTTCTTAACCACAGAGAGGGAGAAGTGCAAGTGATGAAGAGAGTGGAATATAAGGGTGACTTTGCTTGCAGTAACATATAGCCCACCAAGGGACCTTTATAGTGTTGTTCTGGTGCTTGAAAGCAGAGATGCCAAGCAGATAAACAGCAGCTGCTTTTCTATTCATTTCATCCTCTCTTCCATCCAGCTGCACACAAATATCTTTTAATCTCCACAAAGAATTGTATTTCCCAGAGAATTAAGCACAGACAAGTACAGCTCTGCAGCTCAGCACTGGTGTGTGTCGCCCTGGTGGCGAGAGTTTTTAGTGCCAGAGGACCAGTATGGTGACCCGTCTCCAGCTGCTTTAATCTAATCAGTCTCTTGAACTTCCTAATAGGCTGGTTTCCCAACAGTCTGCTCCGCTGGGACTGCTGCTGCTTTTATCTGTTGCATGGCTGTTTACTGATCAGGGGTCAGCAAACAAGAAACCAAAGCTCCATCACAGCACATTACATCCAGGCTCACGGTGATTAATGTGCTGGGGTATACACTTCTGTGTTTATTTCATGCCCAAGAGTGTGTGTGTGTATATGTGTGTGTATGTGTGTTTTAATGTGCTTGGCTGGGTCTATCAACTAGACTTTAATCTAATCTGGTAGCCAGGCCTGCCACAGTGACCTGTAATGATTTAGAGCTGACCTCAGCTCTCTAACTCAATACATTATTTTCCGCTCAGCTGGAAGCTGCTTACGTGTGTATAAATGTGTGTGTAAGGGTAAGCTTGTTCATGTGTCAATACTACCTCATTAACATACAAGAACAGAGCATGTGGTAGCATATAGTAATGCTGCCATGACATTGCACCTTGCACACTTAGCTGATCTAATGACAGAAGAAGAAATAACTATTTTGGCCCACAGCAGAAAAAAATGTCAACCTTAATTTCCTCAAAACCCTCATAAGAAGAAAAGAGGAGATGGAAGGTACAAATATACTGACTTCCGTGTAACAGACTTTGATTTTGAGACCCATTTTGTTAATTTTTTCAGTCCTTTTGCCTTTCTGCTTTTCTATCACCAACTAATGTAGCAGGATTTCAAAACACTTAGTTCAGGTTAGTAAAATGTACATTGTTTGGGGTTACACATTTTACTATTTATGTCATGTCACACGAACACTACCCCACAGGAAATGCTTAATGTACATGTCACTATCTTAAAATTCACCACAATGAAGAGGAGATGTGGACAAATGTACCTATTACACTTTTTTTCTGGCGAGAGTGGACTGGAGACCTCGTTCACATAAATGTGTTCACACAAAAGCAAATGTCACATAGCCCACTCGTATTCAACATCTGTATTTTTCTTCCTTCTTCTTTTTGACCTTCAGTTTGGGTTTATGGTAATAACCTCCAATCCTATAAATGAGGCTCATTTTAGTCCCCCTCTATGCACACACAACGACACACGAACACACACCCAAGACACACATACAATGGTTATTGGATTCATAACTGGGAGAGTCCTATCCTCCTGCTCTCTGTGTGAGATGAGAGGTGTTGAAATGAAATTCTCCCTCAGAAAATCTCTGCTCTTACCTGGGATTTAGAAAAGCTCTAGTAGGGCTCTTTCTTTCTCTTTCTCCTCCTCACACACACTCATAGGCACACAAAACATGCACCTCAAGGCTAACAGAGGCTGTACACCCAAAGAGAAAGAGAGTGGAAAATAAGCAGAATGAGCAAATGAGAGCCAGAGAGGGATTTCAACAGGGTACACTTGGGATGGTAGCGGGATGACAGGAAAAGGAAAAGTAGCTATGAAGGTGCTCACAAAAGACATGGTGAGAGCTGAGTTTCAGAGAATATTGATCTGTCTATCTCTGAGGCTGACGAAAGGCAGACAAGGGGACCAGGGATGGCCAATGGGTTTAGAAGAAGAACAAATTAGAGATGGGCGTATCAATACAGTGTAGTCGATACTTCGATATCAGCCAGTCAAAGTATCATATTTGATATTCTTTTGAATAGCGAGATACCACTCTGCTGATACAGAGTTTTAAGCAATAAAACTGCGTACAAAGCCCAGCTAAAGTGTAACCCTTCTGTGTCACATGATTATGGTAGCCCATCAGATGTTATGATGTCATGATGATAATACTACTGTAAGTGATGATGAGGTTTTGTTTGATATTTTACGGGTTTAATGCAGGTTATTGTGCATTATGTTTTTTTTTTTTATCATATTACTATTACATATAATATATGTATATAAATAATACATATTTTTTTCATTTAATGAATGTAAATAATCTTATATTAATCATTACTTGAATTATTTTATCATTTATTTATTTAATCTTATTTTTATTGATTTACTCATCAATATAATTTATTATTGTTTTAAAAGCATTTCTTTAAAGTGTTGGCGTTTTTAATTTTTATTTATATTTGATACTGTCCTTGCAATAATGCACAATGTACAATTGTTTTAATTTTTCTTTAAGCAAAAGGTATTGATATCAGTATTTGGTATTGATGAAAAAGTACCACAAACAAATGGTAGTTTATTGACAGGAAAAAGTTTGGTATCAGTCATCCCTAGCCAAAACAACCCACACGCATGTTTTCTGAATAGCTTATCAAAGGTTGTTCTTTTCCATTTTTGTCTTTGTTAGTTACATAATCTCGATCAGCTGACAAAGTCTTTCGAGAAATTATATTCACTTTATTGATATTTGAAGTTAATTATTGACCTTGGAAACAGCACCTGACATCGGTCATATATTCCTCTAGTGCTTTCAGTTATGATAGAAAAAGACTTTGCCTTCAATTTGTTTGAAGTATGATTGCCAAGATTTTACCACTGATAAAAAGAAATCTGCAGACATGTAAAAAGTTTCAGCGACAGCAACATTTATAGCTAAACTCACTTTGCCACAGCCTCTGTTGTTTATACAGTGTAGGAAGTTTCAAAAAGTTGCTTAGTGCTTTTCTGTCGAGCAATAGTTTCTCCTTAAATTTACATATTTTTTGTCATATTAAATAGATGCTGTATGTTTCCAGTATTTACCCTAATAACTTAATTACACAGATAGCAGACGCATCTAGGCTACTATTGGTGCTTCTGGCTGAGTTATAGCACTGGAATGTTTGTTGTGGGCCACATGTGGCTCATAATAATAATAATAATTATAATGCATTTTATTTCTTGGTGCCTTTCAAACACCCAAGGTCACCGTACACAAAAAGAAAAACAAATAAAAAGACAATAAAAATATAAATTACATAAGATGTGTCATTAACCGGACTGCACTGAAGTCATAGCAAGTGCCCAGGGTTATGACAGGGGAGGCCCAGCTAGGCTAGATAAAACATATACTTTTTGTACAGCAAGCAAAACATGGACAAATTTGTGATAGTACCAATGGGGAAATGGTGAACCAAGAACTGACATTTCAACAACAAAGAAGAGGCAAAAAAGTATGACATATCTACTGTCACAAACCTCATGAACCTCACAAGATATGTCATCCAACACATATCTTGCCATGGTCATGACCACATGATGGTCAAGCAATGGTAATGGTTGGTAATGAAGGGAGACCCCAGTGTGTCATATGTCTGAAAATATGAGCATTTGACACCACGAAACCAAACAAGTTACAACTCCACTTGGGGACTTCTCATCCTAAATACAAAGAAAAGCCTGTTGATTGTTGAGTTGAGTTGTTTTAAAGCAGAAGTAGCAAGTAACAATACATTTAAAATACCAGACTATTTCTCTTTGAAACAATATTATTTTGTGGAGCATTTTCTCTATATGTTTCACTGCAAGTGTTCGGGTAGTGGTGGTGGGATGATAGGCTTGATATAATTTTTGTCGATGAGAAGGGGACCCATGGAGAAAAAGTTTAGGAATCACTGGGTTATGGTAAGTGTGCTGTGGACCACATGAGGGCAGTGCATGTTGCTTTTAATTGAGAACACATTGCCGATATACTGTATACAACAGCTTTTGCCTCACTGATTCCAACAAGGTGATTTCATTTTACAAAAACCCTGTACTTTGACAAGTCCAGAATACATGAAAATGATTTGCTTTTTGTGAGCTACAATTTCTCTGTCAACTGGAGGAACCTGAAATATACCATTTTTGAACTGGAGTAATGAAAAATCTATAAAGAGTCTTCCAGCCAAATGCTCTCCAGGAAGTTGATTTTGTAATTTTCCTTTGGGATTCACAGTACTTCATTCACAATTTTTTTATTGCTGTTACGTTCTCTTTCCCATTTCTGCCTTTTGGGATGAATTTACTGTTTTAGTTTCTTAAAGACCTTTGTATAATCTTGAAATTACTTTGGACCCGGAGTCTTCCTGATAGGCAGTGATTAAAAACTTCCAGCAACTAGCTACCTCCTTTTACAGTGTTAAATATATAATGATGCGCCTGTTGGAAAAAAAAAATGCTATTCTCTAAACCATATTCAGTTTTCAGCATTTTAGAATTGCATAACTTCCCTTAATCAATGCTTGTTGTTTTCAGGAGCAGTTGGAAGTATTGAGGAATCACTGGGTACAGCTATCTAATCTTTGCAATGATACATCTCCATAAGGTTTACTAATTATGCCCCATTTTGCACTGCCTTTTAAAAATAAAGTTTATTTTAACAAATAAAAAATAAATACACACAACAAAAAAGGAAAATCAAAATGAGTAATTAAGAAGCCCAGGTAGCAGATAGTTTGGTTCATTGGGCCCTCATTAGCTGTTTTGGTTTGGCCCATATTTGGCTTTGACTGATGGCACTGATGTTATGTAAGCGTGGCTACCAAAACTTAGAAACATCACCACCAGATGTGGGCCACAAGGACATTGCCATTAGAAAAGGCCTATGCTTCTGGTCCACAAAATACTAGCCGTAATCCATGTTCAGGCCAATGTATGAATTTAGCATAATCACACATTATTAACATTAATATACAATATTATTTTTAATTAATAATGTTTTTATTTATATTATTAAATTTTAATATTTGTAAAAATAGCCTTCAGAGCATCACCTGGTTCTTTGAATGGAAGCTAAGAAAACCACTGAAATCTTAGATCAATTAATTAAATAAATAAATCAGTCTCAAGATGCTAATTAAGTGAGTTCTTGTCTGAAGGAAGCCAAAATCATTTTGTACAGGTTAGTAGGTTACTAAAGCACATAAAACTGTGTGTACTTGAAAGTCAAAATGTTGTTTTGGACTCCAAATGGCTTGATGAGAGCATTTAGTTCTTGTGTGTTGTTAACTGTAAATGAAACGTTCTCACGTAGCCAGTGTCCCCAAGATGGCGGCATCTGCTGCGTATATCTGAATTACAAACTCCGAACTGGCTCTTATTCTGGTGTACTGTTTTGTGGATATATTTGGATATATTTGGCATAGATAGTGTTTCATTTGTTTTTGTTAATTGTGTTTTGAGTTTGAAAACAAAAGATAAAAACAAATGCTGGTTTTTCAGTTTGAATAATCAACATGGTTTGATATTTCAGTTAGCACTGTGTGCGTGCTTCTGTACTTTCTAATGATCTAATAATCTGTTTAGTATAACAGTTGGATTTGTATCAATCTAAAGTTTATGGAACTGCTTTGATTATTATTTCTGAATCCTGGGGAGCTAAACTCGATTTTGTGTTTAAGAAGTAGGTCTAATTTAATTCCTGAGAAGGAAAATTAATTAGAGGAAGATAACTTCACTATCCCAGTCTTTTCTCACAATCAACCATCTCATAGCCAACTTTTGCAGACAAGGGATCTCAGTTTCCCTGAGATGACACTCATACAAGGTTTGGTGGAACTGGTCCTGGATCCAAAGGAAGTGAAGAAAGGTGGTCATTCTGTGTACAACGTTGCCAGTTTATCTGTGAATTAGGTTGCAACTCTCTGCGTGCATCAGCATGGGGATCTGCAGGTTTCTCTCGCTCGTTCAGAGGAGCGGCTGGGGGTTTGGTGTCATTAGACATTGGATAGTAAAAATTATCGGCCAAATTAATCAGCGGAGTGATGTCAAAATCAAAAAGGCTGAGCCTCGAGAGTCAGAAAAGCACAGGCAAACTTAGGCTGTTGCTAAATCAATAATAATGGAACGAAATGGATTTTAAACTTAGTTACAAAGTATAACAAAAAGAAGACGACAAAAACATAGGCAGAGGTTGATTTTGTGTTCAATCCATTTCCTGCATCTCTTGTGGTCTGATCATTCCTAGATCATCTTTCTACTCCTCCATGTATCTTCATGCATCTTTATGCAGGCTCAGCTTAGTTGATCAATTGGTCACCAGATTTTATTAGACAGACTCAGAAGTCTGGTGGGCCTCTCAGGTACTGTTCTTAAATGGTTTTACTCCCATCTCACAGAATGCCACTTTTTTGTAAGCATGGATACATGCTCCTCAGGAATCCATGAAGTCAAGTGCGGGGTTCCCCAAGGATCAATTTTAGGCCCAATACTTTTTAATTTGTACATGTTACCTCTTGGGTATGTCATCAGGACACACGGCATTAATTTTCACAGCTATTCTGATGACACACAGCTTTACATCGCCGTGTCTCCTGTTGACCTGGAGCCAGTTAACATTCTTTTAAACTGTATTTTAGATACAAAACTCTCCAGTGTCTCCTCAGGTAAAAGCAAAGCTTCAGGTCTGTTAAAATCAACATGTCATTGAGATAAAAGACTGGATCTAATAGTATTGATCTTACTTGTGAAGTGGTCTGCAAAGTCCTTGCATGCAATTTCTTATGGAGCTTGGAGGCCTTGTTAAAATCTGTGTTTGTTAAAGGATCAATGGTTTTAAAAAGGAATTTTGGGTTGTTTTTATTATTTGTGATGAGAGTGAGTAGTAGAGTTTTCTTGCCTGTTTTACTGAATTATTGTAGATTTTGAGTTGTTCTTTTAAAATTTCATGATGGACTGTTAGTTTAGTTTTCCTCCATTTCCTCTCTGCTCTCCTGCAGCTTCTTTTTAACTCAATTTTTTTAATTTCCTGGCTTCTCCACAGTATTTTTGATTTAACCTCCTTTCTTGTTATGAAATTCTACTTTGTTGTATGTAAAGGCTTGTTTTATTTTTAATTTACATGAACTGAGATATGCATAAATGTTTTTAATCATGTAAAGCACTTTGCGTTGCCTGTGGCATGAAAAGCACTTTATAAATAAAGTTTTGATTTGATTTTGATTTGAATGCAGATGCCTCCTTGCAACTTGGCAGGATCAATTTCTTAATCGGTATGAGGAGTCGGTTTACTGTTGCGTCTGGTTCTCTTGTTTAAAAGTATCACATTTAAACATTTGTGAACATCCCTGTGTTATATGTCAGCACCATTATGATTAATGCACATGTAATGAAACATTCATGAATAATTCAAATAAGATGGAAATATAATTGATTATAAAAACAATGCTTATAAACAAGGGTGAAAAAACTAAATTGATTTAACATTGTCAAAATCTTGATGATATGAACTGCCTGCTGCAATATAGCTATTAAAAAGTATATATATGTTGTGGACATAACTTTTTCTGAAAGAACAATACAAATTTACTAAGTAAATCAATAGCATAGAACATGTTTATCTCTTTTCGTAGGTAATCAGGTATTCCTGTACAAGATCTTATAACTTTCAGGATTACTATTCAGCAAAGTCTTATTCAAAATATTAACATTAACTAATCCTGATAAACTTTTAATAGTTTTATAACCCATCTGGAATGTGGCTAAGTACAAGACTTTATAATAGGATAAGAGGGTTCTGGCATCCATTACTATCCTCCTCTGTATGGAAGCCTGAAACAGGAAGATCTGTTTGTATATGAGAGAGGGAAAAATATCTTGAGTCTGGAAAAGATGGAAGATAGTCTGGTTCACAAGCTGTTAATTACTCTAATGAAAGATTTGTGTTGGAGAAGGGTTCTTCAGAGTCACTACTAAATTCTTAGCCATAATTCAGTTGATTTTGAAGCGTACTCTCCCTGAGGAGAGTTGACCGTTGGTCTGTTAAATGTCCCAATTTGAGCCATAAATTCTGCAGCTTCAGTGGCCTCTCCTTCTTGGGGGTAGTTAATCCTGCAGAAAAAATAAATAAATAAAACCTGAGAAGGAGAAGTCAATAAAATTTCAGAGCATGGTTTCTTAGATGTGTTATCTTGCTCCTTTTTGTTTAAGGAATACGCTACACCAACAACTGATATCTGGACCACATGTGGCCCACAGGAGACTTGCCATAATCCAAGCCAGGCTGGCAACAGACATCTGGTCCACCTCTGGCCTGCATAACACTTGCCAGTGCCATAACTGAGCCTTAAGTGGACAAAGTAGCCCAGATTTGACCAAAATATGTCTGCTATCTGGGTTGGACCTGGTCAGTTGGGTGTGTGATGATGATTCCAAATTTGCCCCAAGTCCACGCTTTAAATTTAGACGAAATGGTCCAGACGAACACATTTCTTTTTATAGGCCGAGAGAACTTTTCAGATGTGGCCCACATCAGGTGGTGATGTGACTGAGTTTTGGCAGCCATGCTTGCATAGAATCAGTGCCAAATATAGAGCAGGAGAACATTTCACATACCAAACACTAGATGTCCATGGACATTGTTTTTTATCACTAAAGCAGCAACTTAATAAAAAAATCTGAAAGAAGAACATTTCCAGCATATGATACTGCATGTTACATTCCCACATTCAGAAAAAAATGTTAATTAAATATTAACTGTAATATTAAATGTCATTATCCATCCATCCATCCATCCATCCGTCCATCCATCTGCAGGAGCCTTTCCTAGGGGTAGGGTATACCCTTGACAGTAGCCAATCCATCACAGGGCTAACACAAAGACAAAACAAGCCCCCATGCTAATATTCATATATTCATTCCTAGGGCAAAATTTAGAAGCACCAATTAACTTAACGTGCATGTTTGTGGACTAAGTAGCCAGAGAGAACCCACACATGCATGGGGAGGACATGAAAGCTTCACACAGAAAGGCTGCAGCTAAGACTTTATGTCACAAACTACAGTATAAAAACTGATTTGTGTATCTTAATTTTTTTTTATTCTTTTTCTTATTAATTACCTGCAAACCTTTAAGGTTTATCTGCCATAACCATACACATATGAACCTGTATATAAATTTAGTTTAGACTAGCTCCACCTTTAGCTGCAGCAGTAACATGCTGCTACACACTAATTTCAAACTTAAGCCTTTTACATTGACTTTGAAGAATTAATTAAAATGTGTCAAAGTGATAATATATGCCTCATCTCTACTACTTGGATTGGGTATATAATACCAAAAGTGTTTATTGTTACCATTGTTCCGATATTATTAACTATTATCCCAACCATTTATTTAAAAAAAAACAAAAAAACAAACAAAAAAAAAAAAATCATTGATTCTTATTATTATTGTCCCAAGCAGTGTTGTGCTAGTTACAGAAAAAAATGTAACTAGTTACATTTTTTTGTTACTTTATTCAAAAAGTAACTCAATTACTTTGTTGATTACTTTTACCAAAAAATAATATAAAATAACTTTCTTAAAATGCTCCCATTAATATCTTTATAACTTAATTACAGGGTTGGATGAAAAATAAAACAAACTCAGACACAAAGTAAATTTTCAACACAAGTTTATTTAGGTCAGACCACGAAAACACCAGTTTCTGAAAAAGAAAGGACTGTTCTGTTTCACATCCAGGAGTTATTGCTTTACTGTGGACAGCTCTGAGAGAATCAGAAGGTTTTCTTAGAGGGAGCAGAGAAAGCCAAAGTAAGCAACTCCACTTAGTACAACAAAACCAAAAACCTGTGAATTTAAGCGACTTCACAGAAAAATACGCCCAATAAGTGGACTTTGCAACGCTGTCCATGTCGTGCTGCATCACCGCTTTAAACAGGAAAAGGCTCACAGCTGCTAGCCAACAGTTTGCTAGTAATGAATAACACTATAGGGCAGGGGTAGCCAACGTTGGTCCTTGAGGGCCCCAATCCGGCAGGTTTTCCAGATTTCCCTGCTCCAGCACACCTGACTCAAATTAAATGGATCCAACAGCCTATAAGGATCTCCACAATAACTCGTTAGTTCAAGTCAGGTGTGTTGGAGCACGGAAATCTGGAAAACCTGCCGGATTGGGGCCCTCGAGGACCAACGTTGGCTATCCCTGCTATAGGGAACTGTACCTGAGTTACTTTATTTAAAGAGTAATGCATTAGAGTATTAGTTACTGACAAAGGTAATGGCGTTACACTAACATGCTACTATCCAACACTGGTCCCAAGAAAACAAAACAGTAAAGAAATGTTAAAGATAGTAAAACAGTAAAGAGGTGCGAACATTAAAGAGTTCTAAAGTGGCCTTCTATGAGCCCTGACCTAAATCCTATTGAGCATCTTTGGAAGGAGCTGAAACATGCCATCTGGAAAAGGTTCCCTTCAAACCTGAGACAACTGGAGCAGTTTGCTCATGAGGAGTGGGCCAAAATACCTGCTGAGAGGTGCAGAAGTCTCATTGACAGTTAGAGCAATCGTTTGATTGCAATGATTGCCCAAAAGGTTGTGCAACAAATTATTAAGTTAAGGGTACCATCATTTTTTGTCCAGGCCTGTTTCATGAATTTTTTTTTTAAATAATTCTGTTGAAGCACGGTTGAAAAGCAATGTCTGACTTTCACTGGTTAAATTTCATAGAATTTTTATTTATAATTACTTTTGTCAAATTCAAGTTATTTCTGTGACCATTGTGAGTTTTTCTTTCATTAACCAGAGGGTACCAACAATTTTGTCCAGGTCTGTATAGGAGTGCAGTAATGTTCTCACCAGAGCAAGCAGACTTTCTTCCTGCTGTGCTCGCTATTTCCAACTCATAACATCTCGGCTGTCACAAGATGGTCTTGCTGCATGTGCACAAATGCAGTGTGTCTTTGTAGCAAGTAAGTTCCAGTTGTTCCTCCACTGAATTAGGCAAATTAATATGAAAAAATGAATAAGGCAGTTAAAATGTTCCTAGCGGTGTCCTCACTGGTTCAAGAAAAAGATATCTGAAAGCTGTTTAAAAAGTTGAACCTAAAATAAATGGTCTCTACTGTGTTTTTTTTGGTCAGTTAGTGCTGCTTATTGTAGTTCCCTAAGGTTCTGAAAAAACACTGGGATTTTCTTGCACTGCTTTTAATTATAACTCAGTATATTCTTATGTTGGTGCTTAAATTTAGGTAGAGTATCTGAAATATTTTTGGTACCACTGGCAAAATAACCCAAAAATTGCAAGGCTCGTTTTTCTGCCTTGGAGTGGTGGAGAGGTGCAGCATGTGTAAAGGAAGCCAATAAATTCTGTTCATATTCCAAATGGACCTGGAAAATATCCATCTGTTTATGTAGGATTTGGTTGTGGATTTGCATGTTAAAAGATTACTGGTTTTAGCTAAAGTCTGTGCCCTTCCAACTTTTTTATTTGTCACTGCAATGGCAAATACAATGAAGTGTTATTGTGACACTATTATTCTTTGAATAAAATGCAACTAGACTGTGACATTATTAAAATGACTTATAAAATAAAAATAGCCTCCTGGACAGAGAGGAGAAAAAAAGACAACCATAGAAATCTATATTAAAATGTGATTTTTAAAGAAAGTTCAATACTACTGTATTTACTTAGTTTTATTCCAACAATAACACAAAAGAGGTTGACATTTCTGTGGTGGCACTCCAACATTTATCAGTTTAAAAGCAACAGTACTGCTAATTATAGTGGTCATAATTACAGCAGTACAGTTAATAATGAGTAATTACTTGCCAGAGGAGTTTGCTTTGGTTAGATTGAAACATAAAACAGCGATTCTCTCAATTATCTGCCTGAAGCAATTAATCGGCTGCCATGATTGTGTCTGTAAAATATGTTGTGTTTTTAACAGGTTCTCTTTTTTGGATGTTGCAGAGTCACCATTTCTGTAAATGATTATTTTGTTGATGGCTTAGGTATGGAGAGAAGAAAGAAGATATGCTGCAGTTGGATAAATTATGCTAATGATTTCATAAAGTCTCTATATTAATTATGTCAGAGCAGGGAGAACAGAGTTGAGGTCTCAGCGGTCCTCTATGCTATCGCTTTATCTTTTAATTAACCAGCACTCCTGTATAGAGAGTAGAGGATTGGTATGGAAAGGCAGAGGTAGCAAGGGGCTTATATTCCATCATCAGCTGCCTGATAGAAGTGCATGATGATTTAGCGATTGGATTCCCTCTTTTTCCTTCCCCGCTCCTTCACACACACTACACATCATTCTTTCTTGTGCCTAATGTTATAATAGAGGAATGATCTCTCTTTGTTGTATTAAAAGAGATTCTTAGGCTCTCGTCTCTGCTCCATCTCACCCAAACAACTGCACGGTTCATTTTACATACTGGACATTTACGGTATGAAACTGAAATACATTGTGGTAGAGAATAACATGACCTGAATCTTTGACATTCTTGTTACTCCCTCAGGGATAAGTTTTCAGATGGGTGTGAGAAAAAAGAAAAATGCCAGAACAATGAAATTAAATCAGCGAGACAGATGAAGAATTCTAAGTGCACCTTCAATATACAATATATAATCAAGTGAATCTCTTTTACAAGGATACATTGAAGGGAAGCATTATGAAATGTGTCATTAAACCATGAATCACTTGCAGCGGCTTGATATTTACCTTGACCCATGAGCCACTGCAGCTTATTCACTGTGCCACTATAAAACAAGGTGTGCCTCAGTAAGGCCTGTTAAAACTGATGCATCTTTACATCCCAAATAAACTTTCTATCAGAAGATACTGTGTTTGCTCTTTTTTTTTTCAGGGATCAGCATACACATGGAATTTGTTAAATATTAATGATAATATTAGATTAGATTATATTCAACTTTATTGTCATCACACATGTACAGGTACATGGCAAAGAAATATATAATAAAATAATATGGTCTGTATTGCCCTAGTAGGGAGATTTATCTTGGGCTAAAATGCCACTGCACCATAAAACACACTTATTACATCATCAACTTGCGTTATAAAAGAAAACATGCAAAATTCTCCAAAGAAATTACATCTCTACATATCCCACTCATTTTACAAATTATTTGCCAATTTTTATTATCTTAATGCCAGATGGATAATTGTACTGGTCATCTCACAGACTGGCATCTCAAGTCTCCTACCTGATGGGAACACATCAAACTCTGAGGTAAGAACATTTATAGTACTATCAAAAGTTTTTTTTGCGCCTCCATAAAAGCAGATTTATCAAACAATGATTGAAGATAGCTGTATTCTTTTTTTGCCTGTAATCTTTATGGCTGTTTGAAAAAGACTTTTGAAAGATTAAAGATAAAGATTACACTTTATCATACAGACAGGCGGCCGTACCTGTATATTACAACAAATTTAAGATTTCTCTGCAGTAGCCTGGGGCAAAGGGTATCAACATGTCATGCCAATTAAGAAAATCATAAATATAGATATAAATATTTAGTGAAACCTGTGAAATGTGAAACCTAATTTGCAGGTAGCTTGTGAAAAAACTAGGGCCACACATCTCCTGTTTTCCACGGACAACACATTGGGAAGCATCAGACTGCTTAACAAACTGATCAGTTTGAAAAGGGCAAAGGGATATGGTTTGATTTCTGTTCAACAATCCAGAAAAAGCTGTATCACCAGAACATATCTCAGTACAGTTTGAGGGATTTTATAGAACTTGTTGTCTGACCCTTTACAGCTAACACCAAGTCACTGTACATTTTTATCAAAGTAATTGTTAATGTCATTTATATGCAAATAAATCTTGAACAGTCAGCAATGCATTTTTCCACATACATTAAAAATAGTGCTGAATTAGTGTTTACAGTGATGGATTACAGGGCACAACTCAAGAAAGTTTCAAGAATCTGCCAGCTGATCGAAGTGAAACCAGTGTTGGATTTGAGCAAATTGTGCAGCTACTCCTACAGGCTCACTTTGTGGCAATTGCTTTGTCTTAATTTTATCATTTGTCTATATTTTCCTCAAAGTGCATTACTAAATCAAAATTAATGAAAGATAACAGATAGTGGAATTATCTTATAATAATAATAATAATAATAATAATAATAATAATAGGTTGTGTGATTGCGAAAAATCTTCAACTGGCAAATTACACTTCTAAAAATGTCTTAGTATTTCTTTTACTTGTGTGCCTGTTAATGGTTTTGTAATCATTTAATAGTTTGTCCAATCAACTAAAGAACCAGCTTTAATTACAGAGAACCTTACTGATTAAAATAAGTAAAATAGCAAATTTAGATATTTTAATGATATTTTTCCACCTGATGCTTATTGATAATTCATGTGTAATCAAAATATAATTTCACTGCCTGACTAACAGAAATCATGGGCACTTGGTTAAAGTTGGTTTCTGGGCTAAAAGGCTGGATGGAACCAGACGCTGGCCAACAGGGTTTCATTCAGCTCTGCCTCCTGAAAGCAGGCTAATCATTTTCTGAGAAAAACCTGATTATCATTATTACTGCATAACTCCATTATTATAATTTATTATTGTAAGATTATAGAATATATAACATAATGATAATTATTATTACTATATTAGTATCACTATTATTTTTACTGTTATTGTGGTTTGTAGGACTATTATTATTAATTATAAAGTTCTATGACCAAAATGTATTCTGCAATACTATTATTATCACTATTGTTTTATTACGAGCTTATGTAATACCCAGTAGTTAATAGTGATGTGATTACGGTATAATAACTGTAATTTACTGGGATGGGATTTGATAAAACTATGCTTCCACCCACTGCTGTTGAACTTTTATGTTGTCTGTTTTTGGTTTTATTTTTATTTCTGTTTTTGTTTTCATATTTGTAATTGTGTTCCAGTAAACTTTAAAAAAATGTGCATAACCCCCCCAGACAAAAATGGACAAATAAGAAGTGATCTAAATGCTTTAAAGCTACAAATGTCATCATGATACATAACCTGTAATAATTGAACCTGTGAAAAGTTACAGATCATTCTCACTGCAGCTTATAAGAGATATTTTGGACACACTCGTTGAATCCCTCATCCAACCTCACAGTACATTATTTTTGTGTTTGTATCATGACTTTCTCCTTTCTTGCACCACACTACTTCCCCCATTTGCTTCAGTTTAACTTCATAACACTTGTGACATTAATGTACATAGATATGCATAAGATCCAGATCAGAGGGAATATGATACTTCACTATACTTCTGTAGGGAGTATTTGTCTTGGATTTAAGTGCTGCACACGCTTTCACACTTACAGCAAAAGACAATCATGACAATAAATTACACGTGCTTTCTAATATCAATACAGGATCTTGTAAAGCTATTACGTAGCTAATATTATAACACCACAAGTCTCAAGGTAGCATTCTTGTAACTACTGGCTTTATAGTGATGGAAGAAGCAAATTAGATTTTTCCTTACAAACTAACTTTTAAACACACGGCAGTGGGTGGCTCAGCTGGTTGAACTGGTGCCCTGTAAGCAGAGCCTGTGAAGCCTTGTGGCAATAAATTAAAATAAGCTACACATTACTACAGTGAGTAGAGAGTAGGGGCTACATGGTGGTTTGAAGTGGGTGTGAGCATGCTTGCATTTTAGTTTGTCTAATTTGGCTCTGTAATGAACTGGTGACCCATCCAGGGGTTAGAAACCTCTTGACTGATAGCAGCTGGGGTGCTCCACTGCCCCAAAGACCCTGACCTGGAGTAAGTGGGTATAGAAAACTGATGGACATTGAACTCACAGGATACAGATGTATGATTTCTTGAAACTCAAGCGGTACCACAATACTAGCCATTGTAGAAAAACATCAAAACAGAAGAATACATGATATTAATGTGTGTCATTTCTTTTTTGGATAATTTCCAAAGATGTATAAGCCCTTCTGGGATTCCTGGATCTTATTATGCATTTATTATGCAAATTGTTGAATAACCGCAAACAATCACAGAACTCTATTACATAATTTTGTGGTTTCAGCTGCTTTGTATAAACTGAGAAATACTAGCTGTTTGCTTCCTCCAGTGGGCTTTTCAGATACTTAAAAGTATTCTTTTAGATATTTGCTGGCTAGGAAATGTGTGTGTTTGCGTGTGTGTGTGTGTTTGTTTGTGTGTGTATGAATGTTCTTTTTTTGTTCACCATAATTTGTAATCTATAACGAATCACTGGTTGTGTCCTAGAATGTGACCTTTTTAAGCAATTGTTATACTATCATCCTTTTTTCCTGTATGTGTCTTTACCTTTATGTCTCTCATGGGAAATGTCTATTGTAGGAACCTTATGTTCTCTGACAGGTCTTACAAATTCCTCTATAACATTAATGCTATAAGAGGCACACACACACACACACACATACACACACACACACACACACACACACAAACTAAGAAAAAGCATAAAAAACTCACACGTTGAAATATCGAAACACTGTAATGTACAGTAATTCCACAGGACATGTGTCCACAGGACATGTCAGATGGTTTTAAATAAATTGGTAGTATGGAAAAACAACTGTAAACACAGCACAGTACAAAATAATTTTCCAAAAGGCACAGCACAAAGCCACACAAAATACAAGCAGTGCCAGACAAAGACATGTTGTGGCACAATGCAGCGCTGCTCAACACAGAACATCACCATTCATTATTATTATAAGATTCACTGCATAATGTGGACCTCCTCATCTATTTAGTACACAGTGAAGTCAGCCTGTCTCTGCCATGATGATATCATCTCATGGTTTCTGTCATAACTTGTCAAGTAAGATTATGGCCAGTTTCAGACATGACATAGAGAGGGTGAATCAGATCCTGAGGCTTTTGTATAGTGTGTGTGTTTATGTGCGAACAGGTTCACTCTCAGCATGTGCACACACAATACAACTTATATGTTTTGGCCCAGAAATAACGCAAGCAAATTTGTTAAATGGCATTCACACAAACACACATCCACCAAGTGTGTTAATGACACTTGAATGTCAATCTATGGATCAGGAAGTCAGAGACTAATTATAGTCTTCTGCTGACACAAAGACATTCCATTGGCTGTTTCTCTGAATCTCCACGGCCACTTGACAGGATACGTGACCTGGACAAAGCAGGAGGGATTAATATCCTCATTAACACACACTCATGCACACACTCATGCACACACACACACACACACACACACACCATTAACAAACTATGCCCTTTAAACAAAAGTTTTGTTTGCCATCAAGTCCACTCTGGTAATTATACAAAGTATGAACACATAAGATAGAAGATCAATTTGCATTTTGAGTGATGAGTTACTCATTACTCCAAGCTAACCACATGCTTGGTTACAGTTTTCGGTAGGAAAGGGAAGCAGTTGGGAGAAGACTAATAATTTAATAACTATCTGTCATTTTTGTTATCATTATTATTGTTTCTTCTTTCCCTTTTTAATGATGAGACAACAAAATACCAGACTCCTGGTATCACTGTGAGCATTTGTGCATGTAACTTTTACTATCTTATTATATGAATGTGGAATGTTTTCTGGTGAATATGAAGGTCATCAGCAAGGCTATTCACACTAATTATTTCTTTTTTCCTCTGCAAGCCAATCAGAAAAACCTTCCTTGACCGTTGACTGGTCAGAGTTCACTGCTCTCACTGTGGTCACAGAGCAATTAACCTACACTTAACTGTACACACTGTTCCTGCTCCTCACTCCTGTTCTGTCTCTCCCTCCAACATATGCACACACACACACGCGCGCACACACACACACACACACACACACACACACACACACACACACACACACACACACACACACACACACACACACACACACACACACACACACATAAAGTGCAAATGATTCATGTTTGAACTGCATGTATCACTCTCCATCACTTCTTTCTTTACCCTTAAAAATGGGGTAAATTTTATGGAATAGTTTAACATGGACATTTAGACAGTGAAGTGAATAGATCTGTAGGAAATAAAGTTTAGTGCATAATACCGAGAACAATCCATCCATCCAAACCACATGAGCTAACAAAGCTTTACTATAATTATTCACAGCTAAAACTGTTATTCATTTTATAGCCCATCCATTTAGATGAAAAAAAAAACAAAAAAAAAAACAAACAACACAGAGCATGAAACAGTAAAAAAAAATGTACCACTAAAAATTAGTATTCGTATCGTGAATTAATAATCATAGCTATGATGCCAACAGTTAAGTTTAATTCATTAAGTAGTTAAGTAGAAAGGTTAAGTAGCAGTATAAAATTTTGATTAATAATTAAATTCTAACCTATGCTTTCCCCACCCTACCTTTGGTACTTTGGTAATTTACGTCACATCAGATAAAATAACCACGTTCTTGCCAGACACGCCTGGCCATGCACATAAATTCTTACAACATGACATCTTCAGTAGCTGCAGCTAAGGACAAATCAAGAGAAAATGTGAAGGGCGAAACACTAATGAGCGCATATTGGGCCAAATCTGTAATGATCCATCCATCTATCTGTTCCTCTCCTTCCATCCATCCACTTTCTATATATGCCATCCAATTCAGGGTTGCAGAGAGGGCTGGAACCTATCCCAGCAGCCATCAGGTAAGATGTGGGGCAAACCCTGGACAGGGCAGCAGTTCATCACAGGGCCACATCTGTATTAGACACAAACTGGAGCCATACGCATGATTAGTATCTCATTAAATTTGTAAATAGCTTTTAGTTTCATATCACTTTTGATCATTTATTCAAATTTGGCCATTCACCTATGTTCATCTAAAGTCCTCCTCAGATATTGGAAAAGAACTGGGATGCTCATGTAGACTAACGCTGACACATTCAGCTGTCATCTGATCACTGATAATCTGAGCATTGCTGAAAGTATGTTTGAATTCGAAAAGTCATAGTGATAATAAATAAAAGCTTTTTTTATTTTTCATTTTTTGATAAAACTGATATCTGTAAATTCAGACACAAAACTAGACTGTAAAACCAATACTGAATAATTAATAATTAGCATTGAGCAGATTTTAGATAGCAATTTTCAATATTGGATTGTGATTGAATTTAGATGGAAAATTGGATTTATACAGAGGCTGGGAAGAGCAAAACTACTGTATCTACTGCAACATTTTTACATTGTCGCAATGCACATTTAACATAATAGAAACCATGTTTCCATTTACAAAACAAAAGTACAATAAACAATGTTACATTTCAGAATAAAGCAACTGTACAAAACCTGAAACACTTTTACAATCCTTGATGCAAACTTACATGTGCAACTGCAAAACACTTTGACAAAGTTTTTAATACATTGCTGCAACACTATTACCAACAATAAAGCAACTTTACATTGACATGGTTCACTTTTACAATCTTTGGGACAGTTTTACATCTTGTAAAACACTTTTACAAGTTTTTACATTCAAATCAATAAAGCCCCCCCCCCCAACTGGCAAAATTACAGACTTTGGGAAGGTAGTCTAGTGGTTCAGTGAAATATTATGCAAGTTAAAAAAAGCAAGGTTTGCTTCAAATAAACCTTTAAATATATTAACTATTTTGTAAATGTAACGCATCACTATCCACCTCTGCACATAGGTCATCATTTCTGATTGATATCAGAATGTGTAACTTTACTGTACCTGCATTTTAATGAACTCAGACTTCAAAAAAAGTGTTTTCAAGACTTTGCTCATCTTTTAAGATGCAAAGTACATGCAGAGAAATGTACACTATCGCTTCCATCACAGATTCTGATGGGTCACCAATTTTGATGAAACACCAGGGGCCTCATTTACAAAGCTGGCGTAGGTACAAAAACCGGCATATGCCAAATATAGTCAACTTTTGGGATTTATAAAAACCAAACTTGACGGGAAAATGTTCTGAATAAACGGCTACCAATCTTCGATGTATCTTTACATATTTATTTTATACATTAACCCGTCAAGGCCCGACCCATGAAAAAACATGGTAAGAAAAGTCCATTTTTTAAAAATATGAGGTTATTATTTGACCCTTTAAGAAAATGTTATCTACCATTTTTTACTATGTGATATATTAAAAATATTATAATATAGTCTCTCTTCTGGGTCTATTTGGGAGACAGAAGACGAATATCAGATTGTGTTCAACAGGATTTTGAGCAAAGTTTATACCATAAATTGAAGCAAAATGTCTCAAACTGTATGTAACAAATATGTCACGCCGGGTTCTTATGGGTTAAAACAAAAGACTACATTACCATCATCATTACTGTCATTTAGCAGAGACGCTTTTCTCCAAAATGATCTACTGTGGGCTGTAGCATCTTGCCTAAGGCCCCAAGTGGAAGGTGTTACTGTTCAACCCTGGGGGATTCGAACTTCAATCTCCTGCACGACAGACAGATGCTCAAACGACTGAGATATCCAGCTGTACGCTCTGATGCCTCTGGCGTGTCTTCCCTTCTGACACTACAATGACAACATCTGCCACCTGCTGCCACTATTCTGCCTTTCTGACACAAGTAATGCCCACGCCGTGCCCACCAATTAAACATTTTTACATTTGTCAGCGTGGTCGATCAGGATCTCAGTCTCACACCCTGAAAAATTCCACTTTTCCCCTCCCAAGCATCATGCAAATGATGTGATGAATATAGATAGATAGATAGATAGATAGATAGATAGATAGATAGATAGAAGTACTTTATTCATCCCAAGTTGGGAAATTTTGGTGTTGCAGCGGTACAGTCATTTAGCAGTTGTGCTTCTAAAGGTAGCAAAATAAAAAAACAGTTTAAAAAATAAAATATGTATTGCAGGCGTCCACCTGACCATTTATAGCCACCATGTGGGCGTAGGAAGGCGTTCCCTCATGTGCACCAGGTACGGAAACAGAAACAGGTATAGGACGTGCATGCCCATGCTTTTATAAATCTTAAAGTTGAAGTTGCATGGTGAAAGTGTTCCATGTTTTGTACTTTTGTTTTGAAAACGTAAACACGGCTTCTATGATGTAAATGTGCATCGCGGCAATGTAAAGGTGGTTCACTTGATGTAATATTGTTTTGCACTTCCTGGCTACCATAGGTTTAGCACTTTTTAGCAAAAAAAAAAAAATCCTTACATATGGCACCAGTGAAAATAAAAAAATAAACTTGATCTTTGGAAACATTGATTTTTTGGGGGCTTGTTGCACTACATGCTATTTTTACCACAACTCTACCCACCCAGTATGTTTTTATCCTATCTATATTTCATGTACTTAAAAATGATCTGAAAAAGACTTAACATACAGAAGGAAAATTCTCTTTTCACAGTGCATATTCTTTATGTCAATCTGGTACACACACACACACACAC
The DNA here is from genome assembly GCF_017639745.1 of Melanotaenia boesemani. Lineage (NCBI taxonomy): Eukaryota > Metazoa > Chordata > Actinopteri > Atheriniformes > Melanotaeniidae > Melanotaenia > Melanotaenia boesemani. Next base: position 20,030,348 of record NC_055687.1, on the reverse strand, counting down.
ACACACACACATCAATGCACATCTACACACATCTATTGTGCATGAGTTTTCAAATATTTAATTGCTGCTGGTTGTAAATTATTTGTGCCTCTCTCAAAATTTATTTACCTGCATGACAAGGATTTAGGCCCAGCATATCCTTTTCCTCTCAATGCACCATGCACACACACAGTTGGAAACCAATCATAGCACATAAAGTTGGTTCCTGCTGTCAAATCTGAAGAAAGACATTAACTTATCATTTTTTTTCAAAAATACCTTCTTCTCCAGAATACTAACAATTATTTATACCATTTTCAGTTCAAAATTTGGTCAGCCATAAATGCTTTTGCTCAAATTCAGCAGTTCATTTAATGACAAATCTTCCATTATCTTAAAATGAAAGAAAAGGCTATTGTTCTGTCACAACAGCTTGGCAGTATATGAATATTAGACAGTACATCCAATCATAATATCTATTTATTAATTCGTCTGCTAAATGCCTTTTTCTTATCGCCACTAGCATGCCATTTGCTATTTAAAAACCCAATGTACACTGAAAGCTTTATAATGTTCAGCACAATAGAACATGATAGAAACACATAGAATAGCAAACACAAGTGAGGTTAACAGATTTGTGTAGAGGACAATGAATAATTCCTCCTTTCATTAAAAACCTACTTGAGAAAGCAGCATACATAGTAGTCTGGAGTGTCTTATCAGCACTGACAGTATGTGTGGTTGTATTCTTTTCAAGAAAGCAGTAAACAAGACTGGCACTGGCATTCATTGCTACCATTACACAGTCCAGTCAGAAAGTTAAATCTCACTATTTGCTAATTCTAGAAATCACAGATATTTATAATCTCAGCATTTATTTGCAAAAGTAAAAAAAAGTTAATCCCACTGAAATGTATCAGATTGAATGCTCAACCTGCCATGAGATTTCATTAGAATTAAAAAGAATGTAGGACAACAACAAGTAAATAATATAAAAGCTTCCTGTGTTTGGATGTGGCTGCCCTGGAGGTCTGCAGCTAATCATCTTTGCTGCCCAAAAAGAGCATTAAAACTAAACTAGTTTGTCACTGCCTTTAAAATCATTTGTAATAATGTGCTCTGAACAGATAATTCAGTTGTAATATATAACCGTTTTTCAGAAAAGGAATTTTCTAACCAGAACCAGCTATTTTGGTGCCCTAGGTGAAAATGTGTTTTAGATCCCTCTGACCTCCACCCATCAACCCAAACATGTCACCCCAAATATTAGCTGACAACACCCACATAACAGACCCCAAAGTTTAACAGGCCAGGATAAGTTTGGAAAGGAGGTGATGTGAATATTGTGGGTAGAGCTGCACCTTATATGTGTCTGGATTTATCCACACTGTCATTAAAACATGACTGCTGCTATAATGTATGATTATAGAACTCACCTGCTTCAAACTGTGTCTGACTTGCCTTTCTGCTGCTTATTGCCTGACTTGTAGGTATATTCAGACATACAATACATCCTTACCGATACATAGCTGCATTAAATGTCTTTTATTATACGATATAAGTAAAATATGTAGCTGCAGCAGAGAGACTACAATTCTACATGGTGTGTTCATTATATGGTGTGTTGTATTTAGATAGTAGCGTTTAGCTAATACGAATGAGACAGTTTGAAGAAAAGATATCAATCAGGCAAATTATAAACTTTTTTTTTTTTCTTTTTTGCGGGCTTGCTGCAGCATCCCGAACATCTCCAGAGTAGGGTTTTATAGGCAGTTGCCTAAATGGCCTATACAAAGAGCCAGCTCTACTCCCATCACCAGCAAATCGTGGTATTGGAAATGTTATGGGAATGCAGGAGGGAAAGGCAGGACATTCTGTTAATGCAGGCCAACTAAAACCACATTCATCTTGGAGACCCATATTTAACCTGGGTTTGGATTCAAATATACCATTTATGAACATCAACTTTACATATTCAAATCTTATGCTAACAAGTACCCAGTGTATCATCAATGTGAAGGCAAAGGGTGTTGAAGCAATACTATGTTATAAGCTGTGAAGTGAGATCAAACCAATTAATCACAAAGAATTAATTAAGGGCCATGGAAGGGCCAGATTTGTGATGGTTGCATGAAGTGGAGGACCAGCTGCAGAGTTGGGCAAAATTCAGAAAGATGAGGTTCATTAAACTGAACAGAGGTGAAGCAGAGACAATCAGTTCACAAGACAAAGGTAAGTGACTTTCAGAGAAAAGGAAAAAAAAAGAAGAAATAAATAAATGAAGTAATAGATCCAGAACCAAACGCTAACGGCAAAAGTAGGGCTAAACAACTTGAGGTGGTGCACTTGCCAGAAAGCCACTGGGAAAACTTCTGAAATGCCAAAAAAAACTAAGACAATCTTTCAGGGAACAGAATAAATACAGAGTAAGTAATGGATGATTACAACCATGTCTAGCCCAGGACAGTGTTATCAAATAAACACAAAGGAGATGAGGAGCAAACACAAGATGAAAAGGTAAAAGAAATGAGCAGGAGGAAAATAACTTTAAAAGGAGGGGAACGAAAAGCTAAATGAAATGAGAAATCCAGGAAATTTAAAAAGAAAACAAAACCGAAAAAGCCAAAGTAAATATTAGAATCACAAGGAATTAGAATTAAATTTAATTGTCCATACTCTTGCAATATCTAGGAAATTTGCATGGAAAAAGACTGGTAGACAATAATACATTTAAATATTTACAAGATATTTTCTTTCCAGCTGTGTATACGATATATACAGGTACTGATTCAAAAGACAATAAAATATTTCAAATGAGGAAAAAAAAAACAAAAAAAAACAACAAAAACAAACAAAAAAAAAAAAAAAAAACAACAAGACTAGAAAATATCTGTTACTTGACATTAACTTTTTTGCCACTTGCCTCAAGAAAATATCATTGTTAAATCTTTTAATTAAATGGATTTCTTTAAAAGCTTTAAAAAGTGTAGAGCATGGTAAAACATTTAATTTTTGTTTTACAGCAAAAAAATCAGTCTTTATAATCAGTTATAGATTCCAAAGCAAACAAAGAGATACTTATTCAACTCGACTGACACTGGAGGTCTCAATTAAACTTGGTTACCATGCTGCTGATCTAACATGCCTGCTGGCTCATGGCTATTTTCGCTAATCATTGGTCTATGTGAGTAGCTTCACTTGAGTATTATCTCTGAGAGGGGTGTTTTGAGAACAAATGGCATCCTTGCCTATTAGGGATTTTTTTTTTTTTTTTTTTTTTTGTTAATTATTGACTTGAAGCAAAAAATATACCTGGTAATAATAATTTACCTTATCACTATTAATTATTATTAATCATCATAGTCCTCACTAAGCTTGTGCAAATTGCATGGTGTCTGGTTTGCACTCTCTTACCCCTCACCCTTTCTGCTTTTTTTTTTTTTTTTTTTTAAAGGGAAAAAACAAGAAAAAAAATTTAATGGGAAATGGCACCTCTTAGAATTAGACTTCTGTGTCAGCTTTTTCTTACCTTGTCAGCTCTTTCACTTGATTGGTATGGCTGAGGAGATGAGGCGAAAAATTCTTTAGGCATATTTCACCCCCATAATGGGCTGTGGTGGCACGAAGGAGGAGCTGTGTGCACGCATGCTATTTGCAGACCACAGCTGTTTGTCAAAGATATGATTATATAGAATGACAAAGATACATCACAGATTTTAATCTCAACTTTCTCAGCATGGAAACCCAAAGGACTGTTCAGTTTCATCTCTCTTAGATTATATACAGAGTGACGGTGGGTGTAAGGGCTGGAGGAAGTCAGATGAAGTAAAAAGCTTATCAAAGGCTGCTTTCCAAGAAGAGGATAAGGCAATCCCATGCAAGCATTGTCTTTGTGACACATTTTCAAAGATGCGCCCCCGTTGTTAAAAAGGCTGAATTTGGATAAAAGTATGGACATATAAATCAGCAGTGATGTGTGTCAGACAAAAGAGGAATATCTCTAAATCTGCAGATTCATGCAGCTCCTCCCTGCCTCTGATTTCTGCAGCTTGGCTTGCCAGATAAAATTCTCAACTTCAAACATTCAGTCAGTGCTTTTCCTGTTAAATCTGCAATAGAGGATGAGCCTATAAGTTGAGATGTTTCTGTGTTGCACACAGGTTTCATTTTCTAAAAAATATACACACAATACATTTTTAAAGCTAAATATACAACAGACAGGACACTCAGACATGACTGTGCACATGCATGAAGACCCAATAATTTATTTAACTGACCCTCAGCATTTTCCTCAAAGACATATCTGCGGAACGAGGTTTCATTTTTATCCAATTGTTTCTCTTTCTCTTTAAACCGACTCAAAGTGTTTCATAATAAACATCCCAAGTGTGACTATCTGGAAAGCTGCTAATGGAATATTTATAGAGTATTTCCGGGAATGCTTATGGGAAACTCTGATTATAATAAATGTCTTTGTTCTGCTGAGGGACCATTTCTTTCTTCTCTAGGTTGCATTTCTCATTTTGTGCCAGTCTCTTTGCTATTCTCACTCTGTCCTTTGTGTCTTCGTGTATATCAAGTATCTTTTGTTTTTCTCATTTTGATTTTTTAACAACCTCATAAGTTGAGCTTAATCAGAACTTTAATACAAACCTCATATGTAATGCATTACCATTGTGGCAATCAAGCAAAAGAAACCCCTTAGAATCCATCTATCCTGCAGGCTGATTTTTTTACACCACTTTAGCAGCATGACACAATGCACAATATGCATGTTCTAACTGAAAACTGTCTTAACAGCTACACTTCATATCTTGATGTATGCCCTCTGATAGCTGCAAACTGCTGGAATCTCTCAAATAATTCCTGACAGGAACTGAATTTCTGTAGCAAAGCCTTGCACTCCTGCCCTCCAGTGTATGCACTGTAGAGTTATCAGAAAGAGTTGCTAGATGAGATTTTTTTTTTTTTTTTTTCTTCATGTTCACTCGTGTATGCATGTTCTTAATGTTCTGCTGGCTGGCACAACTTAAAATTGTCAAAGATCTGAGCTTGGTTGATCAACTCCTCTGATATTTCTAAAATGTCAGTTAATCATGTTTTTGGTGTCCATTGTTAAATGTTGCAAGATCATTTTGGATAAGCACAAAAGTTACATATATTTTAAAATTTTCTTTGTGCGAGCATGGCTTTCACCTAAAACACCCATTTGAAGACATTACTTTGTGTAAGTTTTGCAATTTAAGTGCAATTTGTAAAGTGAATTTGTACAGTACATGACCATGGCAGCTCATCACAACAACTACTTATATTTAAGAGTATATATAACCTACACCGCTATCAATTATTTTAGTCTAGCATCTGTATTGACCGGAAGGTGTGAAATACCATCACAGAGCTGTGTGTGCAGCTAGGGGGCAGTAAATAGTTCTGACCTGATAAGACAAGTCTCTTAAAACTGCACAGAAAACAAGGTTATATTTATATAAGGATTTGCCTGCATGCAGATGTTCCTTTATAAGCACACTCAGTGACATTCTCAGTGATTTGCATACAAATATTGACTAAAACATGTGACAGCAGCTTAGTCTGGGACACTGGCTAACTGATTACATTGTTAGCTTGGACCACAACATTTTTATTAATAAATCGGTCATCATGGACTATAATAAAAAATTGTAACTTATATATTGACATATTGAGTTCAGGGATACTAATGTTACCACCAAGCTGCTTATATCCCCACATATGTAGAGCAAAAACACAAAATAAAAAAAAAACAAAAACAATAAAACAAACAAAACAACAGACAGGTGAAATCATTCAAAAATGTCAGCTCACTTTTCCAGAAGTTTAAATAAAAAAATAACTATAAAATAATGTTTTATGATTGAGTTATTTGATCATGACATAACAAGAATTTGCCAACACTGAAGATATACATTTATTAAAAAGGTACATTACAAAGTACTAACTGTGGCTTTGCCCCCTGTATGAGTACACATCTTGTTAGCTTTGTAAGCCAGGAACCTGCCTATTCAACGCTTAATAACACAACTTGCTGTATAAATAAAGCACTTTTACACACAAATATTTGTATTTTTTTTAGCATTAAATAATTCTGTTGTTTATACTTAATATAAGGTTTAGGTCAGGGGTCTCAAACGCAAATTACCTGGAGATATGAGTCTGGACCACATTGAATATTATACAAAAGAAGAGTTTCAAACATTATCTAATAGTCTCAGTATTTATTATTAACAGTTTTTGAACATGAACATGACTGGGTTCCTGAGACCATGATCAGTTTTCAGAAGACAAGCTTCTCTTGCTTGATCCTCGTTGCCAGAGACCTGGCAGCGCTTCCTCTCACCATGTTTGACTTGAGGTAGGAAGCATTTGAGACCCTAAGTGTGGCTTGAAGGTGCTCATTAGTAAGTTTGGACCTGTACTTTAACGTATTAAAGTTCATGATATATAGAAGAGCTTTTTACAGAGATGCTCCCCAAAAGGTACATGTTTCCCAACTGAACATTATGGAAAGCTCAGGGAAGGTGGGGGGCAATTCTCTCAAAAATTGCCAAGTTTTTCTGCTTTTCCACTTGCCCTATTAATATACTGGGGCCTGAATGGATGAACGGACGGACGGACGGACGGATGGACGAACGAACGAATGAAATAAAACACTCCTTATGTCCTCCTTATTTATGAAGATTCTGGCAGTTTTCAAGCCTTACATTAAGAATTATTGTCATTGGTTGTCCAAAAACAAAGTCATTACTGGTGCTTTTCTAAAAATCTTAATTTGGCCCTATCTTTGCAAGAGAAGCTGAGTTTGGTCGTATAGGTGCCTTGTCACAGTGGTGGTCAGAATCAACCAAAACCATCTTATGCTGCAAACATGCTTCATTTATGAGGCCAGAGGCCTTCATCCTCAGTATTAGCATTACAGACAGCCTATCTTTTCATATGTATTTCATTGCCTGTCTGCTAGATATGAAGAGTTTGTTTATGTTGCTATGCTGCAATGGTTTGTTTGTGTGTGGTCATGTGACTGCAGGGCTATGTTTAATTGGTGAAAGTATGGCTGTGCAACAACTCGGCAGAAAGTGTATGTTTGAGAAAAACTTGCACACTAACACTTAACTTTGATGCCAAGTAGGGGGGCCACAAAATATCATCCCGGACCACGAGTTTGAGACCATGGACATAATCTTACCTGGCATGAAATTTAATCTTGTTGTATAGACAAGTGTATCGGTCTCGTTTTATAAACAAAAACTAATCTTACTGAAACAGTGACTAATATAACTATGCCACACCCCACAAAACTTTTAGTGCTTTATGTAACAACTAATGTGAAACTTACATGGCATTGATGCAGCTGCTTTGCCTATTAAAAATAATAAGAAAAAGCATGTAACTCAGAATGAGTGGAATCAACTCATTTACTCAGTAGTTCTTATATCAAGTACCACTTCAGAAAACATCAAGGTATCCAAGTCCTATCATTATGATTGACATTAAAGTATAATTGAAAAGAGCTACCCTTTTCCATCAGGCACACTTCAGACAGAAGTAGGTTATTTCCAAATGAAAATACGGTATTATTTATTTGTCATTAATGCAAGCTATCATTGTAAAAGTCATTTAGCACCAAAACTGACATTTGTCACACAACTCAAAGAGAGTCCCTCAGAAAAGTCCTTATAACTCTGAGGGCTCTGAGACCATTTTGGTTTTTTGAATAATTTAGATTTACCACAGCCATCTTTTTTAAAATCCAGCACAACCACATCTATATGATCTGATAATTATTTTTTCCCTTTAATCTATTTTATTAACACATTAGCTGGACGCTAACTGTAAATAATGGGGGCACACAGACGCAGAGACTGAGCGTTTACAACTGGCGTAGTTTTTTAAAACTTTTTTGGTGGTGCTGTGTATTCTTTTGCAGTGTTTTGGTGCCAGTGCACTCCAGTACAGCCAAACTGAACTCTTTAATCTAAATACTGGAGTATACCACTCACCTGCCAAGTGTTTCATCCCCCCGGAGATCACTAGACTACATCCCGGGACCTCCACAGCTATAGGCAGGAGAAGGAAACATTAGGCCTCATTCGCCAATATCTTCTTATGATTTTTCTTAAATTTGTTCTTAAGTTGTACTTTAGAATTTTTTTAAGAAAACCCTCCATCAGATTCATGAACATGTTCGTGGACCCACTGAATTGTTTTTATTTGTCCTCTTAGATTGGTGAATACCTATCTTCCCTAAGCGGAAAGAATGGACCAGCAGGCCCCACTTTGGATAGGTAAATGCCCAAAAAATGCCCACAAAAGGTTATGACTTACAGGCCATGTGCAAACAGACAGAAGATGAGGAAAAATAACACACAGAATGACACACTGATGAGTGAAAACAAAAAATAGCAATAAATATGTGCAATACACCCTTCACTTTTAAAGTGTTTACTCAGGGCTGCCAACTCTTATGCATTGCCCGTGAGACTCACACGATTGAGTGGCTTAACATGCTCTCATACCACACCTCCGATTTCTCATGTTGAAATATACATCAATAGCAATGCTGGTGTGGTTAATTGGGAGGTTCAGGAAGATTCCCGGTGGGCTGCCGGTGTCCTGATGAAACAAACAAACAAATGAGTAAATAAGTTGGAATGGGCCTGATTTAAGTAATTATCTGAGAATAAATATTAATGATATGTGGATAAATAGTAAAGTATCTCCTATTATACTAACATATATATAGCCTGACTAAACTTTCAAGTTTCAAGAAAAAGGTGCAGTGTCGCGTTGCAGCAGCGTGTGGTTCATTCACTGCTCAGTGATCAGTTCGACATGCAGTGATAGGTGGAGATATTTCAGCTTTACAAACAGCAACGATGTGCAGTTGTGTGTGTGAAGAGCACAAACCTCCTTAAACGTCTGAGAATCAGTCATGTGTCATGAGTGGCGGGCGGCGGAGGTGGTGAGGACCCAAATGCAGGCAGTCAAGGCAGGAGGCAGAACTGTGCTGGTGACAAGGTTTAATCCAGAGAACACAGGACAGGGAACCACACACACACAACAGGGGAATGAACCACATGTAAGGATCTGACAAGGAATAACAGAAAACCAGGAGTACTTATACACAGAGGGAACAACAAGACACAGGTGAAGTGGATGACTAATCAGACCAGGTGAACTAACGAGGAAGGAACAGAAAACCACAGAACATCAGGGAAAAAACTAACTGAATATAACCAGAAAACCAAGAACATGAACATAACACACACCAACACCCAGAAACCATGACATCATGACACTGAAGCAGAGGTGATGTGGTTGTGATGAAGTGAACTAAAGCTGGATTTATACTTGCGTGGTGTCTGCGTAACTGCGTCACTGCCGTAGGTGCTGCAGAGGTTCGACGTGCACCTCTTCCAGACCTGACGGGGCACCCCTGCTAAGCAGACGGTTACGTGGAAGTACTCCCTTGTGATTGGTCAGTTTGGGATTATGCGTTTCCGGATTTCTGGATTTTAGTTAGGTTCAAGTTTTTGTGATGATGCTTAAACAAAAGGAGTTCCCTGCTATCTTAAAATTTAGGCTTCCTGTTCTGTTCAACTGTGCAGTAATAGGGTTAAAGATTAACCACTCCGGCATTGCTGACAGCTGAGTGTATTTGGGATCCATCTGTTGAGCCTGAAATAAAGACGTTTGTGACTGATAAGTTATGCCTACAGAAAGTGTGAGGGCAGGGACGTTGCTAGACATTGTGCTCTACAGGGACCTATGCCCCCCCCCCCATTACTCAGATTATATTTTTTATTATAAAGACCTGCTATGTATATAAAATGAACCGTGTTATGTTCCACCTGCTTTCCTTTGCTAACCCAACTGTTACTGTTGCTTCCAAAGAACTGCTACTGAAACTTATGGTGGTCTTGAAGTGTAACAGCAATTCAAAGTCACAACACGAATACAAAAACCACAACACTACACAATTAATCCGCAAGGTTTTAGAGGCTAAATGTTTGTAAGTAGGATTTAGGAACACAATTTTGGCCTCATTCACCAACCGTTTACAGAAGAGAGGCAAACAGGTTAGTGTGAGGGTTAGGGTTAGGGTTCCACAGTTTTCTGAAAGGTTAAAAGGCCACTAAAATCCTTCACTTCCGATTGTTAGCGAGTTACATCATTTGTCCCTTTGTGCACTATCACTCAATAGGTAGAGGCCGGGAGAGAGTGCAGCAGCGCTCGGAGTTTCTGGAGAATAACTTGAACTGTTGCCCCAGGAAAACAGCTACACATTTGTTAATGTGATTAAAGCTAGCTACACAATGCGATATTATCATGGTGGGACTTGCAGGTTATTTTCCAACTGCCTGCTTCCACCTGTGGCAGTGTTGAAACTGCCTGCTCATGCAAGATTTGTTTTGGATCCCTTGGGAACCATGGGATCCCAATGCAGCCTTTTGTTGGAAGCTTAAATGAACAGAATTCAATTCCCAACACATATTGCCTGTTAGGAAAGCAAGAAAAAGTAGATAAAGAAAGATTATTAAGTGACAGGGGTGTTCTGCTAAGTGATAAAAAAACAAAACAAACAAAAAAAAAAAACAGGTTGCTTTGTCAGGTGTCTCCCAAAATCATGTTACAAAGCCATTTTGTTACAAATTAAAGATATCACATCAATGACTTGATGACTTGAACTGATGATATAGAAATTGTGGATCCACGGGGCTGCAGGTTGGGGAGACTGCTTATGGAGTGAGCTTCTTAATTTATCATTGCTCTATTACTCTGAAAAACAAGAGATTAGAGACAGTTTATCTCAGTGTCATTACAGCAATTCACCAAGATCTTCAACTGCTGTGCAGGGCTATAAAAAAAAAAAATAAAATAAAATCACCAAAAGATTTATTTGAAAGAGCTTTCTCAGTGAAATTGGGTAGTGTACAATTTTACTACTTATATTGTGCAAGCAGTGGTTTTGAGTGGTACAGTTAGAAGAAAATGCTTTGAGAAATTCAATCTCTACCCCTATTTTTACCTCACTGTTTTCTAAATATGAAAAGCAACAAATATCTGGGGTCTCATTTATAAAACTGTGCGTAGGATTCTTACTAAAAGTGTACTTACGCCCAAAACCGGAAGTTGGCGTACGCCATAAAATATTCTGATTTATAAAACCGTGCGTACGCACAGGTGCAAGCAATTTCCCCTTTATAAATCACACTCGTCCTTGAAGTTTGCGCAGGTGAATTTGGCTCATGTTCCGCCCACTACACACCCACTTTCCACCATAAATGGTCAATGCAAAGTACCTCAGCGTGTATTAAAATGAGCCAGCTGATCCATGTTGTGATCCATGAACAATGGCAACCGCAGGGAAGCGAACCAAAAAACGCAACTTCACAGAGGCAGAAATCGATGCATTAGTGAGTGAGGTGGAGAGTCGAAAAATTATTTTGTTTGGTAGCCACAGTAGTGGCGTGACAAATAAGAGTAAGTGTCGTGAGTGGCAACACATAGTTACCTCAGTTAACTCTGTGAGCGGGACAGAGCCTTGGTGATCACTGGGGAGGAGAATGCGTTGGTGGGCAAATTGATTATATGTTGATAGGAGATTTATTTTTCTTAGCTTTCTATTTATTTGGAAGGTCCTTAGGCTGTGTGGTTATAGCTCACCTGTGCAGCATATAACACTGCTGTTATGAATCCTTCTTATACTTTAAAGTATATCTATTCTCTATCTATTAATATTTGATATTTAGGGAAATTAGATGTGGAAGAGTGTAGCAGGACGCATAGACAGCGGAGACGGGTTATGAACTCTTGCCGGGTTGAAGTCATGCACGCTGACCAGTGAGCCGAAATCACATCTGCGGTCATACAGCCAGAGCGCAAAATTAATTGGAGACATGGTGACAGGACCCCACGCTGCCACAAGAGGACTCTGGATGCAGTGTGTTGTTAATTCCCCACCTCTCCATCTGTGTCGCCAATTCCCCCAGCCTCCAAAACCAGCGTACGCATGGGTCAGAGCTGCCGTGAAAGACCGCACATTTTCACGTCAAGTTTGTTTTTTATAAATCACAACCTTTGCGTGAAAAGAGGCGTACGCCAGTTTCAGGCCCCATTTTGTGCGTACGCAACGGTTATAAATGAGACCCCTGATCATTCTAATTTGATCCTAAAAATAAGCTAAAAAAACTGAAAAGTAAATTAAAACAGTGAAGTAAAACCGACAGTTTCTTTCTTTCTTTCTTTCTTTCTTTCTTTCTTTCTTTCTTTCTTTCTTTCTTTCTTTCTTTCTTTCTTTCTTCCTTTCTTCCTTCCTTCCTTCCTTTCTTTCTTTCAATTGCAAATGAACCTTAGCTAGTCTTATGTGATAGTAATAATAAATGCATAAATCAGTCAGAACTCTTTTTTTCTAACTTCTCCTGTCCAGCATCATAGCAAGAAGAATGAGGGTCTGGCTGCTGTGTTGTGCCGAACAAATTTGCTTTGCAAAGGGGAGCTTAATGTGTATAAAGCTCCGCTTCATAATCTGATTTATTTATTTTTAAAAACTTATTTATTTATTTTGAATTATGGAATTTATGTAATTGTTGTGTATTCCGTTACCACTCGACATTGCCAGAGGGTGCTATTGGCTATGTTGTTTGCTGAACTAGTGGTAGATACAGCCTCTGCTGTGTCTATCATTCCTAAGCACCTCTACAGAGAACACTTCAGTGACGTGCCACTGGAGGTTCCACTCACAAGGTTGGTGACATACACAAAATCCAAAGTCCCAGTGCTAGGTTGCCTATCAGCCCCTGTGCAGCATGCAAACGCAACAGTACCAGCCACACTATATGTCATGGAATCAGGCACAGCTCTGCTGGGATTGGACCTATTCAGAGCACTGAGGCTTTCCATTGAACAAAATACTGTGCTCCCAGATATAGCCTCCTCACCTCATGGATGTGATCGAGAAGATTGATGCATCTCCATGGGTATCACCCACTGTGGTCACACTCAGAAAAAATGGGAAAGTGAGGATGTGTGTGGACTATCGTGAACCCAACAAAGCAGTAATAATGGACAGTCATCCACTCCCTCATATGGATGACATTTTCTCTGTCATGAGTGGGGCTACAGTCTTCTCCACCATGGTAAATGGTCCGTATTTATATAGCGCTTTTCTGTACCAGGATACCCAATGCGCTTTACAGTATACAGCACATTCACCCATTCACACACACATTCACACACTGATGGCGGAAGCTGCCATGCAAGGCGCTCGACCACGACCCATCAGGAGCAACTAGGGGTTCGGTGTCTTGCCCAAGGACACCTCGACATGAACACGACTTGGCCGAGGATCGAACCGGCAACCCTCGGGTTACAGGACGACCGCTCTACCTTGCTGAGCCACGCCGCCGCACCATCAACTTAGCTATTGCTTATCATCAGGTGCTGCTAGCGGAAGAAAGCCGAGACCTAAATGCATTCATTACAAACGATGGACTGTTTAGGTTCCGCAGAGTTCCTTATGGACTGTGTTCAGCTCCGAGTGCATTCTCCAAACTCATGTCCATGGTGCTGACAGACTTTGCTATGGGGATCAAGATTTACACTGCACACAGATCATCAGGCCCTGACCACATTGCTAACCACAAAAGGACTAGGATGCGAGGAATGGTCAGCTAGACTTCTATGTTTCACATACGATGTGGCGTACCGTGCTGGTGCACAAAACTATGCTGCCGACTGTCTCTCCAGGTTGCCCCTTCCATCAGTAGCGAATGCTGAGCCAGTGATGAAGCCCATACTTGTAGCAATGCTAGACACTGAACTAAAAGCCCTGATGATTAAAGACTTTACTGTGGCTTGTGAGAATTGTCCTGAACTGACTGCTCCGAGAGCGCAAATGGAAAAGGGATGGCCTAAGACAACAAAACCCTTACCTGCAACGCTTCAGCCGTACTTTGCTATCAGAAATGAACAAGGGATGGCCTAAGACAGCAAAACCCTTACCTGCAATGCTTCAGCCATACTTTGCTATCAGAAATGAACTCTCAGCACAAGATGCAATAGTGTACAGGGGATCTCAACGACGGGTAGTCCCTGTGGCTCTAAGGAAGGAGCTCATTGATCTGGTACTTGAAACACACCAGGGTATTGTTCGCACTAAGCAGAGACTATGGGACTGGTGGCCAAGCATGGATATGTGTGTGCAGGAGAGCATTAACACATGCGTGATATGCCAAAGGAACGATAAGAGTGCCAAAACTTATGCTGCGCCATTGCAACCAGTTCCACTACCTGAAGCCCCATGACAGAAAGTGGGAATCGACATTGTGGGCCCATTTGAGTCAGCATCCTGGGATTGTTGCTATGCAGTGATATTGATCAACTATTATACCAAGTGGCCGGAGGTCACTTTCACTCCCTCCATCACAACCCCAGCAATCATGACTCCTGTCCACAGTATTCTCCAGGTTTGGCAACCCGACAGAACTCGTGAGTGATAATGGCACACAATTCCCTTCAAAGAAGTTTGCAATGTTCCTGGCAGTGAGGGATATCAAGCACAGCAGAGTGTCCCTGTATTATCCTCAAGCAAATGGAGCCATAGAACGCTGGAACCTTGTTCTTAAAGAAACACTCCTTACTGCTGAGCAGGAGAGGAAACAGTGGAAACCCTTCATACAGGACTTCCTATCTACATAGCATGCCACTCCACATGGCACCATAGGGGTGTCACCCTATGAACTCATGTTCAACAGAAAGATGCGTTCAAAAGTGGATATTGGCCCAGCAAGCAAAGCCACGTCACTACCAGAGAAACAGCTGTGAGATACTGTCACTTCCAGACGGAGTGCATCAAAGGTCTACACCAGGGCTACTCAATTCGGTCCTACGAGGGCCGCAATCCAGCAGGTTTTCCATGTATTCCTGTACCAACACACCCGAGTCAAATTAATGAGTTATTGTGTAGAACCTGATTGGCTGTTAGAGCCACCTAATTTGACTCAGGTGTGTTGGTGCAGGGATACATGGAAAACCTGCTGGATTGCGGCCCTCGTAGGACCGAATTGAGTAGCCCTGGTCTACACAGATCAATCAAAAGAGGAGCACAGGTACCAAAGATCAAAGAAGGAAGCTTGGTCAGAGGAAACTTTTCCATGTTAAAAAAGGACTGCCAAGGGTTCAGGCACCTGCCAGGGTAATTCAGAAAGCAGGCACAAGTTCCTATGTGCCAGAGGATGGATGCACATGGAACGCTTCTCATCTCTCCCTGGTTCCAGACAGCGCAGAGGACATCATCACACACACGGCTACTCCAGCCCCAGCACCTGAGCCGGAGCTGGTACAACCATTTGTTGATAACACAACCAGACCCAGTAGGGTCAAGAAAAAGCCGGCATGGCTAAACGATTAGGAACACTTATCGTTCTCATGGCCTTTGGGGGGGAAGAAGAGAAAAAGTGAATGTGGAAAAAAAAAAAAGTCAATGTATGTATATTTCTGGCATTAGTTGAATTTGCATGTGTTTGTCTGGTTACTTTGTTTACAGATTTACCATCCTACAGTTGGAAATTGACTATGAATGTTCGCTCAGGTTCCAGGAGAAGTAATGTGGAACCAGTTATAAACTGTTAGTAACATTTGTTAATATGAGTATGGTGATATGCCCATTGTTTATGTTTTCCAAACAACAGAAATAGTTCAGGGTTGCTGTTAAGGTACACAAGGAAGATTTAGTTCTTACTATTCTACAACCAGACAATTTTGATTTAAAATAGTGAGCATTCCCTATTGCAGTAAGCTTCTTAAACAAAGGGGTAAATATGTTGTGTATTCCTTTACCACTCCACATAGCCAGAGGGCGCTATTTGCTATGTTGTACTGTAGAAGAAGAAGTGTGGAAGAATAAAAAAATATTGTGGAGCTTACAATGGAGTCTGCCTCTTTACTCGGCTGCTGCTGACGTCCTACTACTACACAAAGATACAACAGTAATCTTGCTGGACCTGACCGAAGGGGGTAGAAAAATAATAATAGTGAAGAGAAGTGAAAAGGAAAGTAGCAAGAAGAAAGTTGAGACAAAGATACAACAGATAGAAGGCAATGACCCTTCAATCCAAACTAACACCAGACAACCAAATGCTACGCCTGTACAGAAACACAACAGAGAATTTCCTACGGCTTTTACAGGAAAACAAAGCTGACAATCATCAGGAGTTCCTAAAAAAATAACCGAGACAAAAAATAAATAAATAAATAAATCTATAACAACAACCAAACCAAAAAACTGAAACACACAATAAAATCTAAATAAAAATAGTTCTTAGTGTATATACCCACCTGACAACTCAGTGACTGTGTTAGCATGCAGCATGAGGAATGAGGAGATTTTAACGTGCAAAGTGCAACCATGCCTGTTCAAAGTTCTTCAGTCTTTGCACTAACAATTGTTTTTTTTTTTTTGTTTTTTTTTAATCTACTATTTCATTAAGTTCAAGTTTAGCTTTCCTTATTTCGTTTAGTCTGTGTTCTGCTGGGGAGACATGGTAAGTGTCTTCTAGGGATTTCATTCTGAGTTCTTAACTCAGAAATTCTCGAAGCCGCCTTCTTTTTCTTGTGGGAAGAGAAGGAAATTATTTTCACTTGCATTACTGTTTTTCCTGCTTCCCAAAGAACACACACTAAAGTGTCTGGCAAGTCGTTGTTTTCTAGATATAAGGACCCTTCTCTTTTAAAGTGGCTGATAAACTCAGGATCTCAGGATGATGTAGTTTCTAATTGCTGATTTATTGTTCTTATTTCTTAGAGTGAATGATACTAATGCATGATCGCTGATGGAAATGGGATGGATTTTGAATTCTGACATGTCACTCATCAGCGAGCTGCTAGTTAAGAAATAATCTAATCTAGAATAGGAATGGTGAACTGAAGAGAAGAAGGTGTATTATCTTAGTGTGGGATGGTGAGAGCGCCAAGCATCACAGAGACCAAAATCCTTCATGTACTGTTTAACAGTTTCTGATGATTACCAAACTCGGTGACGGCGCATTGCTGTGAAGGCAGGTGCAGGCTTATTCGGCTCCGTCAGTCCAGGAGAGACAAGAATGGAGCAACATTTTGACATCCCCCAATGTCCCAACCAGCAGTGGTCAGGGTCCATAAACGTTAAATCTCCATCCTTCAAACGTTACTATGGACATACCAGTATCTTTATGAAATGTCACAAACAACAGCAATGCTACATTTAATTTTAAATAGGTCGCTGCCTGTCTTTCTGTCTTGATTACCTTACTTACATACTTGATAAAGAGTGAATGGCGGATAACCTTATAAAAACGATTTAGGATAGACTTATTTGCTTGATACACATTTAATGATCAGAGTGAATGGTGGATACTATTTCTTGCAATAAAAACTATTTAGGAAACTATCTGTGGACCTTCACTGTTTCAAACAAAATGTTGCATCATCCTCTGGACACACACAAGCTGCAAGAGCTTCACCCGCCCTCTGAAATGATTCTTTGTGTCATGTGCCATACATTTAAGTCGGTTTATCTCACAAGGTCCAAAATTACTCTCTTTTGCATTTAAAGCACAGGGGGCAACAAATATCCCTCAAGCTGCTAATCGGCATCCAGAATAAATTGCAGAATGTCTGTTTATGATGATTGGTATGGATTTAATTTGTATGGATCAATCCTAATGTTGAATAATAAGCTCAGTGTTTCTAATTTATCTTAATAAATATAATCAAGCAACTGAAAAAACATTAAAATAGATCTTCCTTACTTCTTTATGTTACTGTAGGAAAGTAATGGATTTTCTTATGTTATTTTGGTGTCCTTGACAAGTTTACCTGAAGCTTTTATGATTAGCCTATGCATTTGTTTGCATCATACAAATCAGACGAATCTCTTCTGAGGTGATTTATTTCGACAATAAACTCAGATGCATTAGACACAATTTTATTCAACATAATTAAAATTGCTTCAACAAGCAATTGTGTTAAAATGTTAGAATTTTGATACCACTCACTACAGTTTACTCTGCCTTAGTTATTTAATTTAAAATATTGAGTCAAAATAACCAATACATAAAGCTGATTTTAAAAGTTATAACTAAATTTAAGTATTGAGTAAGAAAAGTAATGTCAGTTATATAATGAACTCTTAATCATTTTAGGATAAACTAGCTTTTCTATGAAAATTGCACTGTAAAACCTAACAAATTGACTTTACTAAAAAATCAAAACAAAGAAAAAACACATGCAAAGTCGTTGCCTTGAACAAAGCATTAATCTTTAGAGACTTTTGTTACTTGGAACGATTTGCGTTTGTAGAACTTAACATGACAAATCTCAGTATTTTGTAAGTATATGAGGTTTAAGAAACTTGTAGTCACAGGAACATCAAGCTGCTTGGAGATGGTCTTATAGCCTTTACCTTTAACATTCTTGTTTATTTATAATTGTTTATCTAATCTCCTGAGACAATTCTTTCCTTTGCTGTGGTACACACCATGTCATCAAATAGCACAGTGACTACCTGTAGCCCAATATATAGGCCCACTGACTGATTACAAGATTGTAGACACCTGTGATGCTAATTAGCAGACACATCTTGGATTAACATTTCCCTTTGGTCACATTATTTTCAGTCTTTTTAGGGCTACCATCATTTTTGTTCAGACCTGTTAAATGAGTTTATTTTTTTAAATAATTCTGTTGAAGCATGGTTGAAAAGCAATGTCTGACTTTCATTAGTTAAATTTCATAATTTTTATTTATTATTACTTTTGTCAGATTCAAGTTATTTCTGTGACCATTGTGAGTTTTTCTTTCATTAACCGAAGGGTACCAACAATTTTGTCCACGTCTGTAAAAGATGAGTTGAAAAGACCAGTGAAGGACAAGGAAAACTGATTCATTTGGTTTAAGTTTGTGTTTATTTTGTTAAAAGGCAGAATAAAAAAGATTTTTAAAACAGTCTTTTAAGAGCTGCCCTTTTACTTTAGCTAGCTTCTCCCATTAAAGAGATAAAGGATAAGGCCTTGGATGAAATCAATACAACCAGCTTCAGCCAAACCTCCCCTGAAAATAGTAGATTCAATAGTTATTAACTTAAGGAAATACTGTGTAATTGGTGAGAGAACACTTGGAACCCGGCTGAATTCAAAACGAGCAAACAAGCAAAAAAGAGATAATAAAAAAGAATCTGGAGAAGTACGGAGAATGAGTGAGGTGAGGAAGGGACAGAAAGAAAAGAACAAGAAAAGAGAGCTATCCCAGAGGCACAGCAAGTAAATGAGTCATCAGAGTGAATCTGCTATCAAGTCTTTTCTAACAGCAATACTACTGAATGGGTGCCCTGAAACTTAGTCATAAAATGATTTCTCATTTTGCTGCTATATTCCCCCAGGTAGATATTAATGCCTTAGTTATGGACCTGGCTGTAAAAGCTCCTGATGTAAAAAGCAGCTCGTCTGCCATAAATATTGGTAGCTATGTATATGTATATTGTGATTTCAATGAGGCTGCTTTTATGGAGAGACGAGTATTTTTGTGCAAATATTCAGTAAACTTGATGTGATGCTGTGTGTCATTTCAACAGCCAGGTTGTCACCCTGTCTGTAGAGCCAACTCCCCAGGTGCTGCACATCACAGCTGAGACTCTATTCAGCTCTGATCGTTTCTATTTTAGCACACAAATACACACAATCGTGCACGTACCCCACCAAAAACATACATGTAATGCTACAAATATGTTGCAAAACAGCCACACACAAAAGTCATTTCTGCTCTGTTGAATCTGTTTGTGTCACAACTTTGCAGATGTTTTAGCCATGAGGACATCAACACAAAATTTGCAAAAATTCTCTTTCTAGTTGTTTGGATGGAGCAGCGGGTTTTGAAATGGTAATGAATATGTGGGCCAGGATTTCCCATGTGGCATCGTGTCTTGTATGAAATTAGAGAAAATAGAAAAGGACAGCAGCCCTGAAAAGCAACAGTATTAGTTTTTTTTCTTTTTTTCTGTCCAATGCAAAAATCAAATTCTGTCTGAACAAGAAAGATAAAGCAGTCTGTGCTTCCAAGAAGTGATTAAATGTGTCTAAAGTGCAGAGCAACCCCCATGCTTTAATTTACAGTTCATTACTTTGCCACTTCTATTAATATCTGGCAAGTAAAGTATAAACTAATAATAATAATAGTAATTCACACACACATAAATATATATATATATATATATATATATATATATATGTGTGTGTGTGTGTGTGTATATATACCTAGTATTATAAGGGTTGCAGGAAAGCTGGAGCCTAAACCAGCTGTTAAGCATGGACCTCACGGAGACAGGGAGAAGGTTAACATAACTTTATTATTAAGGAGAACAGAAAAGAATCTCTTAATCAAGCAATGGAAGGGCTGAATGGAGGTTCATGGAGTGAGTACAGGAAAGGAGCGGGATCCATGCAGGTTTGAACATCAAGGTCCGACAAGGAGTGAGTGTGGTGCTGGGGAATATAAGGGCTGGTGAGTCAATGGGAAACAGGTGTGACAGGTTGGCTTGATTGGAGTGTGAGGATCAGGGACAGGTGTGGAGGATCAGGGGAGTGCTGACGGAGGATTAGCAGGACAGGCCGTGACAGTACCGCCCTCGAGGGGCTGGATTCCAGACGGCCCGGGAGGACTGCCGGAAAGCCGAGACGACCAACAGGATGCAGGACGCCGGCCGTGAGGCTGCGACGACAGCAGACTGACTGCAGATGGATGGCTGGGACACCGAGCAGACCAGGAGGGCGAGCAGACCACATGGATCTCTGAGAGGCGCACTGACTGGAGCTGCTGGAGCACAGGGAGGCGAGCTGACTGGAGCGCAGGGAGGCGCACTGACTGGAGCTGGAGCACTGGGAGGCGTGCTGACTGGAGCTGGAGCACTGGGAGGTGCGCTGACTGGAGCACTGGGAGGCGCGCTGACTGGAGCTGGAGCACTAGGAGGCGCGCTGACTGGAGCTGGAGCACTGGGGGGCGCGCTGACTGGAGCTGGAGCACAGGGAGGCGCGCTGACTGAATCTCTGGAAGACAGATAAACGTTAGTAATACGTCTGGTGGGCGACCGGGAGGTCGCACAGACAGGAGCAGAGTCTCTGGCGGGCGCTGTAACATCCATCTTAGGGCGAGCCCAAGTGCCAGAGGCTGAAGAGGAGCAATCTTCTCTGCAGGGTGAACCACAGGCCACAGAAGAGGAGCGTCTCTCGCAGAGAACCCCTTGGGGCCGGAAACCAATAGACAGGGCGGAGCCAGCGGCTGGACAGGAGTGTCCCGCTCGGAGACCCCCTTGGAGACTGGAGCCACTGGCTGGAGAGGAGCATCCCACTTGGAGACCCTCTCGGAGACTGGAGCCACTGGCTGGAGAGAAGCGTCATAACCGTAGACCTCCACGGCCACAGGAACCACCAGAGGCTGCGTGGACCTGGGAGCTGGCATCGGACATTGAAGCTCCGGTGTGGAATGCTGAATAGCTGAGCAAGATCGTTGCGCTTGCGTTGGAGGCAGAGCTGGAGCAAACCGTGAAGCAGGCGTCAGAGGCTGCAGAGCAGGACAGGACTGGGGGGCAGGCATGGGAGGCTGCAGGACCAGAGCTGACCGTGGCTGTGGCGTCGGACGCTGTAGAGCTGGAGTTGACCGTTGCTGTGGCGTCTGACGCTGTAGAGCTGGGCAGGACCGGGATTCAGGCGTAGGAGGCTGCAGGTCATGACAGGACTGGAGGGCAGGCATGAAAGGCTGCAGGACAGGAGCTGATCGTGGCTGTGGCATCTGAAGCTGTAGAGCCAGAACTGACCGTTGCTGTAGCTTCAGACGCTGTAGAGCCGGAGCTGACCAGGAAACTGTAGGAGATGCTGGGGACGTGAGTCTGTGAGCTGGAGGCACAGGCATGGAAGCCGGAGGAGACGCTTGAGACACCGGCATGGATATATAAATATATATACATGTTTCTTCTCGTCATTAATTCAGTTAAATTCTAGTTTATTCACGACATTTTCTGTCATCTTACCTCGCTGACATAACATGCCACAGGCAAGCTCACTACCAAATGCATTTTATTACACATAAATAATAAAGTGCATGTGATGATTAGCATCTGGCTGCTCTGTACCTTGTTAAGGCCTCTGAATGCAGTAAAGTTGTCTTTTTTTAAATACTGCTTTTCAGTTTTGGCTTAGCTGTTGTTTGTGTGACTGATACAACACCTGAACACTTAAACACATTTGAGCTCAGCTGTTGACAACGCTGTGATAAACAAACACGACTAATGAATTCTGCCTCACACACATGTACACAACCACATAAACACATGCAGATTCTTACCTCAGTAGGACTTAGACTGAAATATCTGGTCATTAGTACTTATCTAGTGATTAGAAAAACAAGGGTGTGTATTATAACACACCGTATGCTTCAAAAATTCAGAGCATTTACTGCAAAAAAGTCAGATATTTTTCTACAAGCCAAGAGAAGTAAAAGACAAAGAAAATAAAAAACAAGGGCAACCCTAGGAGGCAGTTGCATAAGATGTTATTTCCTAAGATGTTTGTCAAATATAAAAGTCAAATTCTGGCTGCGGTACAACGATTAGCCTTTATTCCTTTTATGTTTTAAGATAAGTTATAAAACGTTTGAAGATGTGAATCTGAGGTTAACATCACAGTAAAGAGGTTCCCCATGGTGCAAAGTTATAATTCAAGGTTTTAAGATTTCAATTAAGATTTGAAAAGTACAAAGAATGTTCATTTATTTATTTATTGTTAAATAATGACAGCAGTAAAAAAACAAAAACACTGTAAACCTTTTGGATTTATTGGATGGAGTTATGACAACCAATATACAATCATATGATATAATCCTGCAACCTCCAACACACGCGGTTACAGGTGCAATAAACAAATACACCACTCCTCACGCTCTCTCACTTTCACTGACTCTTACAACAGTAAGAGATCAAAGACGAGGAGGGAGGGATGATATAAAGGTCAGATTCCACAGCAACATAACCACACGGCAGTGAGCACTAACCATGACTTTAGAAAGTGGCATATCAGAGAAGATGATGCAAGGTGGTGTGTTGCTGCATCACATGGACATGGCAGTGGCCCCTGAGCCAGAGGTACTGTGCATATTTGGGACTGGGGACTTGGGGCGCTCTCTGGGCCTACGTCTCCTTCAGTCTGGTTACAGATTGGTGTATGGCAGCCGCAGACCTCACACCTGTGGCCCTTTGCCTCAGGGAGCACAGGTACATCACTTTGGCACGGCCCTGAAGACAGTTTCTGTTTAAAAGAATACAGAAAAAAAAAAAAAAAAAAAGGAGAAAAGGAATATAGTCCTAATCTTCTGAATGTGTGTTTTGTGTGCAGGTGATGAGCCACGCAGAAGCAGCCCAGTCTGCCAGTCTGATCTTTATTTGCGTTCACAGAGACCACTATGAATTCATGGAGAAAATGCAACCTCATCTCCACGGAAAGGTAAGGGACAATTTATTAGCTGGATCAAGAATGCAGGTTAAGTTCAAACTGTAGGAAACTAAACAGTCAGAAAAGTCTCTGGATATGTTTGATTTAGTTTATTACATTACAAATACGAATTATTACGAATATTATCTTTAATATTTAGATATTGTCATCTAATGGAAATGAATTACCAACCCTTTTCATAAACCTTTAAAGCTGTGTGACAAAGTTACATCCAACTTCCAAACTAGTTTTGGTAGCATGGTATGTTTTTAAATGATATTAAGACCTTTTTTAATCTTGCTACACCCAAGGTTTTCAGCTACTTCAGTGCTCAACTCAGAATTAGATACAACTAGTCCAACAGATCTTACAGATTATTCTTCACTATCTTATCAGCAGCCACAACATACAAGAGTTCACCATTTTCAGTATTCTAAGTTTATGTCTAACATTTTCCTCAGGGAATACTTAGAATTGTTGTAATATTAAAACTTTAAGTATTATATCCATTGTTTATGACAAGGAGGTAAATATTACTTATACTCACTATAATCTTTTTTTATTTCTTTATTTATATTTGCTTTGATGAGCAAGTGAGCATCTGAAGATGTTTTCTTTTTTTATTAACATCCCTATCAACAAGAAGAATGATGTAACATTAAAACTTAGAAATCTGACAATATACAGAAAAATATGAAAGTGTGAGTGAGTGTGAAAGTTTTAAAATTATTTTTCTTCTTATAATGAGGAGGTTTTTCATCAGTGGATTATAGCCTGCCTTATTAAATATTTAATTAACATAGAAACTTCCCAATTTCCCTCATTTTAACGCCAATATGTCAACAAAATATAATAAGAATTTTTAGGCTGACTTTGCTCAGTGTTAAGATTTTTGTTCTAGAAATCAAAGTAATTCCAAGCACATTTCATTTAAATGGGTCATATTAACTTCATTAGGTTCTTTATCCCATTCTGCTGTAATGCTTCTGTTTAAATAAAGTTCAAATCAATGACAGTCCAGTGTTAAGTTTAGCAGACATGCAAAATCCTTTTTGTAACTATATTTTAATGTTAGGAACCGTAAAGCGAAGAACTCAGACATGCTCTAAGAAAGGAGAGGTTTTTATGTGATTAAAGGCTCATTTAATCTTTCACAAGACACACGATCCGTGTGATGATGCTGTTGCTTTCTCTGCTGATTTGAGCGTGTATTTCTTTCTCTGATTTTTTTAATTTAATTTTTAAAACAGATGTTTAATTTTAAATTAGTGGCATCAACATCATCAGAAATTTAACAGAAATTTGTGCAAAATAGATATGAAATAAGGACAAAGACAAGTTGAAATAAAATGAAAAGGCATGTGTAAGTGCATTATGCTGGGCCTATGTACGTTATATGCTTGAACATTATTTTTAAATGGACTGGCATCCACCTGAGTTTTCTTCCCTTTATTTAACCAAATAAAACCTCACTGTGATTAAAAAATATATGTTCCAAGAATGGCCTGGCTAAGAAGGCAGCAAACCACATGTTTATGAAATACCACAAAGAAGAGACATACACGAACAACTATCAAGTAGGGGACAATTTACAAAAACAAGATGTTTGCAGAGCCAATAATATTTTCACTGATATTTAGCGATTGATTTCTGAGTTTACTAAGATTCTTTTCGTGTTTATTTACTTATTGAAATAAACTATTAGAGGGAATATATGATACAACAGAACTGGGGTCTTGGATAGTGGTTCAGATATTTATACAGACATCCAATTATGCAAAATAGACCAAATCTTACAGTATTTTCTTCAGTCTAAAGGCGGCCACCTCACCTGGTTGTACATGCAGGCTTGGGGTTTTTTGTACCCAGAGCAAGTTCAGGGTAGATGGGGAGGATCCACTTGGTAGCAACTTGAAGCACTGAATGCCTCCACATCCTGCCAATTGGACCTTTAACACTGAAGTAGTATAAACTCTTTTATACAACATTACATTTTTCCACTAACAACTTTTTTTGTACTTCCTCTTAAGTCAGCTTGAAAATATATTATAACCATTCCTATCCTTCTCAACTACTGTGTTTCTATTAAAAGGTACAAAACAAGTGAATTACAAAAACATTTTTTTTTCTCTATACATACTGATGTGTCACTGTCAAGGTGCTGGTGGACCTCAGTAACAACCTGAAGAAAAATATGTATCCAGAAGCCAATGCTGTCTACTTGCAGAGGTAACCAATTTATGCGAAAACACTGAAAACAAATAATAGACGTGTCATTCAAAAATATACTTTGCATATAAATTGTCCCTTCAAGATAATGTACTTAAGAAGAAAACCTAAGATTCTACACAAATCTTAATCCCTTGTCAGATTTAATCAACTTTTACAGAAATGGTCTCCACAAATGCTGGATATCATACTGTGAGGACACCACTTATAGAAAGAGACGTCGAAGTGTCCCGTGAAACCAGAGCAAATGAAAAGAATGTGCAGGGCTTCAGCTCCCTTAGCAGGATGGCCTGCTGTACATATCTTTTCTGTAAAAGTCGGAAACATTGATTCTCATCATCTTGAGCCCTTTATGTCCTCAATCTGTGTGTTTGCAGCTGGAGAAAATATCAAGTTAAGTCCTTGTGTGCTTTCCAGGCTGGTCCCCAAAGCTTCTGTGGTGAAAGGCCTTAACACATTGTCTGCCTGGGCTCTGCAGAATGGACTTCTGGCTGGAAAACAGGTGAGAGGCAAGAAGAAGTAAATAATCTATTAGAGGATGTCAGTGGGATCAGGGTGAACCAGCGCCAGGAAGCTTCCAAGCATTAAGTAAGAATTTGGCTGACAACAGAATAGATACAAAGACAGATCAGAAACAGGAGGGGAGATTACCAGCTTGATTCTTACAAGATGAAAAGCGTTTAGCATCAAACCAGGAAGCAATAACCACTTTCAACATTTTTCATATGGTAGGGAAAAAAACCTCTTAAACTTCTACATCTAACAAGAGAGCACTTCACCATGCACCATAAAAAGCAATATATTTCATATATATTTGATTATCGATTTTGCCATCTTTCCATAACAAGGCATGAGAAAATGAGGACAGTGTTTATAGAAATACACAAACAAACACACTTTATGATGTTACCAAGTTAAAAGACCAGAGTTTATTGCTGCCTTCATTTCACTGCTACAAAGAGAAACACAAACATGCTGGAATCTCTGGAGACCAAACCTGAATCTGCCTCAAATCCTCCTCGACACAAACAAGTTCTCATAGACGCACAAACAAACACAAACATCCTCTCTCACACACACTCACACCACTGCAGTGCTCTATTTCTTTTAAAGCAGGTAAAGAACAGGAGTACTGTGTCTGAATGCATGTCCTTCTCAATGCATGTGTAGTTACAATATATATTCATGCATCTACACACACAACACACATGCCTGTACGTGTGCTATTCCCTGGCCAGCAATTTGATTAGATCCACAGTGGGGCTGTGGTTCTGTCACATTTACATTCAGATGGAGATTTAGTCTGTCGGCCGTCCCCTGCTGTTACTGGTGCAGTAATGTAGGGAGACATGGCTGACTGCCCAGTCCACTTATACACACACCTGGGGAAAACTGCTCAATCCTACCAACTCCCCTATATGCCTGTCAGACTGCCCCCTCTAACGCTCTCAGTATCTCTCGTTTTTCACAAACAACTTAATTGTCTTATCACAAGAGCTGTGAGAATGGTAATAAGGTTCAGCATGGTGAGATCTAGGAATGGGATTACATACTGAGCATATGCTTATAGGGCAGGCATGTGTCTTTACATAGCCAAACCCTTCCAAGAGTTAATCTGAGAAATTACTGAGACAACACAGGGAGATAAACAAAGGAGTTTGCTTTGCAGAAAGAACGTTGATGTAAACTGTGCAGTCATGCACTAGATATTCCAAACAGGACTCATCTAACAACAACTTTAGCCTGGTTATTAGCAAGGGACCAGCTTATGAACATGTAGAAATGTGTTTGCATTTTCAATCACATTCTGTGTGTTTTATAAAGATAAAATTAAAAGATTTTTTATAGATATATAAATGACTGACTGATATTCTACCCATGTGAGAACTTATGTTTCATTTGCTCATATCAGCTTCTCCTTCTGTTTAAAAAGATTTCCACCAGGTTGTTCCAGCGTTGTTAGAAATGCTGCTGCTGATGTGAATCAGTCTTTTGAATCTGCTTTCATGTCTCTGATTATAAGTTGACTGTATGTTTTGACCCGTCTTCCTCATGAACATGAATACATTGGTAGTTTGTGATTGCAGACTATTGTCTCGCTTCAAACAACCTCTTGTGGCCATATTGAAATCAAAATATCTTGTATACTTGTCACCCAGGCAACCTGAAAGATGGAGCTTTCCAATTTAGGATGAATAGGATCTTCAAGAAAAGGTTTTCTTCTTAAACCTAACCAGATACAAAGTGAAGTAAAAGTAAACACCATGTAAAAAGAAGTCAAAATAGAAACTATAGTGGCATTTTAATTCTTCTGCACCTTGAACCCTCTTCTTCACCAGCTGTACTTCGTGACTTTTTAATTTATTTTGACAATATAAATAGTGACCTGCCTTGTCATTTGGTTTGGAGGACCTGTTGGTTTTTTTCATATCATTGTGCAAACTGCTTCTCCGTCACGCAGAGGGATGTTGCTGTGATTATATGCAGCTTCATTCAGTTACATCCAGACACACTGATCTGTACCCATTTATAACACCTCTCAGCTGAGTCAATTTGAATTTTTTAATTTGTTAAGTTTTTTTTGTGTGTGTGTAAATTAAGGATGATCATGAACTCGAAAAAAAAAAAAAAAAAAAAACATGCTGAAACTTCATTCTTCAGACTGCATTTAGTGTTGTGAATTTTTCCCCAAATAATAATATTCTTGGAATGCACAGTGATTGATAACCTTGAATCAAAGTGAGAATCAAATTAGTAGAGAGAAATTTCCCCATATAATAGGATTTATCCTGAGATAAGAAAAATGATATAAGTACATTTTGAAAAAGTCTGCAGGGCCTGCAACCTTTAGAAACTGATTAGCATGAAAGAAGTAAAAAAAGAGAAACATAAGTTAGTGGCAAATAAGAAATTCACTTTCAGTTTTAGTTATTTTATGGTATTAAAAAAAAATGATAGAATATTTCAACTGCAGCATATTTTGTAAACGAACTAATATTATCATGCTGCAGGTGTACCTATGTGGGGACAACGCAGAAGCAAAGCAGGCAGTAGCACAAATGACAACCAAACTGGGCCTTACTGTTCTGGATAAAGGTTCCCTATCAGCAGCTGGAGAGCTGGAGGACTTTCCTCTAAAACTGTTCACAGAGTGGAGGGTGCCTCTATACATAGCCTTCAGCCTCACTGCCTTCTTCTTCTTCTACCTGCTCATCAGAGATATCATTTACGCTTATGCTGAAAAGGGGACTGACATCTCCTACCGAATCATTGTGTCCCTGGCCAACAAGGTAAAGATTTACTAGATCGATTTTGTATCCTGCATTTTTTCTGTAATTTTTGTTCCCAAAGGTGTGATCTGTTTTGCTTTTTTTCTTTATTTTTAAGGTGTTTCCAATTGTGTCACTCATCATGCTGTCTCTTTGTTACCTGCCTGGTGCTATAGCAGGTTTAATTCAACTTTACAGAGGGACCAAATACAGGTAGGAAAACAAACTTTAGCAAAAAAGATAAAAAAAAAAAAAAAAAGAAATCTCTGTGCTCAATTGAATGCATTATTATTTGTGTGTTCAATGTACTTAATACATGTTTGTACGTTCCAGGCGCTTCCCTAACTGGCTGGACAGCTGGATGCTGTGCAGGAAGCAGCTGGGTCTGGTTGCACTGGGCTTTGGGTTTCTCCATGCCATCTACACAATTATAATTCCTATTCGCTATGCTTTCAGGCACAAACTCATCTCGTCTGTTGTGGATGAGGTACAGCAAGCTAGATGCAGTATTTGTACAATTGTGTATGATGAACAACATAACATATACTTATAAAAAAAAATCCCAATCCCCTCTCTTTCTCTGTCTTTGTCTAGATGAAGGATAATAAAACCACACCATTTTACTTTGATCAAACTGAAGCGTGGGGCACAGACACATTCATAGCCCTGGGAATCCTGGGTTTCTTTCTTTTTGTCCTGCTAGGACTAACATCCCTGCCCTCTGTGGGAGGCACTTTCAGCTGGAGAGAATTCAGCTTCATTCAGGTCAGAGCTCTGTTGGAAATATGCAGTGTTTTGTGTGCATGTGTGTGAATGTGTTTGCCTGAGTTAACCTTTAAAACTTGCAACATATTATCAGTCATGTGCAGTAAAACCATCACTGAAACATCTATTAGGGCCTGGGTAGTAATCTATATTTGGAGTTTCCAAGTTTTTATCAGAGTTATTAAAATGTTCCAGAAGCAGTATGTCATGGGCACTCATCTCCCAAGAGCCAAGTTAACTAACTGCCTAACAAAGGCACACAGAGTGAAAGCCTGGAGGACTTTTGCCCAGGATTTTAAATGTTAAGTTATTCATTAAATAGAATTATGATACCTGGTATAATTCCCAATAGGAAGGTTGTTAATACAGGTCACAGGCCCATTTGTGTAAAGGTCAGATCCATAGCTAGACCTCAAAAGGTAAATGGGATTTAGAAATAGAATTCTAGGTCAAGATAATTCTGATGATTTGCCAAGACGAGTTCTGAAAAAATAAAAAAAATAAATAATGGGTATAAATTCATATAAACCATTTTATTTTTTATTGTAAATATGATTACTCTTTTACATTTATGCTCACATGTGACAAATTTTCCGTTCCAAACTGGTTAAATAGGATCTCCAATTATCATTATAGGAGCAGTTAATACTGCACAACATTAGCATGAATGCTTCTTTATTGTGCTGTTTGCTCTTAAGTCACCGTGGATGTGAACAGCAGCTGAATGCTAAATATGTAAATGAAAGTGCATTATCCAAGTAATTAACAATAACGGAGCCTCAAAGGCCACTAGTGTGCTACAAAACCAATTATCCTGTAATGGCGGTGGAGCAATTTGTATTTTTAGCTCATTGGAACACTTGAGGATTCTACAAGCACGAAGAAAAGAAAAAAAAAAACACATTCAAATTCACATCTATCAGAAAAACACCACAAAAATGTTTGTTTTACTAAATAATAGCTTCAGAGCAGCTGTATATTTAGCTAAACCAGCATTAACCTAAAAACTAAAAAAAAAATTGCTGTAATTAGCCAATGTGTAGTATGTACAGAAAGTCTCCATATGCTATCTGTTATTGACAGCTAAACTTAAATAAAGCAATATCTTGTTATTTGGAAATGTCTACAGTATGTCTCAGCTAATCCTTCACTTCACAGAAAACTAATTTCACATTTAGGAAAGTAGCTTATTCCATCTCTTGCTGGGTCATTTGAGACAGTTGAAATATATCATGTATCTGTCGTTGTTACAAGAATTGGGTCAAACAGAAGGAAAAAAAACTGGCCAATGTTTTATTTTACTTTCGTTTCAGCTTGGCATTTTATTTCTGATGGTAAGACACATACATCATGTTCTATCTGCACTCAGAAATAAAAAGTTTCCAGATATAACCTAAGATTGCCAACATTTGTAGCAAGGAGGCAAAAACATCATGTCATACTGGCATACTGGGAAGAAGTTTCCATAATGAAGAAACTATAACTTTATGGAGTACACAGAAGCATCAGACACAAATTATTAAAACAAACACACACCTACATTCACAAATGGACCATGTAAAAAAATTGAAAAAAAAAATCCTAATCATTTACTGAGAAGATGATTGAAGAAGCAAATAAGAGTTAAAAAAACAAAGGACATCATCTGACTTAGCCAGAAAAAAACACTGCTCAACACTGGCATTCATCATACTCTTGCTCCATTTCATATTTTGTGATTTCGACTTTGGATTAGCATAACCTGCTGATGTTATGAATGAATGTTTCTCCCTATCCACCATAACAGCTTCACTGTCTTCTAAGTGCAATTTCTGCAGTTTATTTTGTCTCTATTGGGTGAGCTGGCTCCGTTTATCTTAGTTTAATCTACAAGTGAGGAACAAATAAAAGATCCAATTAACTGCATCTTTGGTTTACCTGTGTTAATGAGATGTTACATGGTTTTAGTAGCCATGGAAGAAGCCATGGAAGCTGACAAACCAGAGAGCAGATTTTATGTTGTTCATTATTTCTATAACTTATGGGTGACTCATATCTATCTAGCCAGACTGCAAGATGTTGTTAAGAAGTAATGATGACAGCAGTGCATGTAATGCCTGCGCTACATTTATCTCATTCTACCCCATGACCTATCACTATAACATCATGTTTGTAATTTAGATGGAACCATTAACATAAACACAAATACAGTATGTACCTCAATAATCACAGCTTTTCTGCCAATCAGAATCAATTTAATGTAGTTTTCAAAATGAATTAACTAGATGAACAACTAGATAGCATATGAAATACAGTAGTCTTTACAGAGTACAGGAAATTTGTTTCTGGTGGAGAGCTGCACATTGCCAGATGTCAGCACAGATTCGTTGAGGTTCATCCCAGACAGCTGAGACAGAGGCCAGAGGCTGCATAAACAGAGCACAGCTCTCCATTCCCTCACATGTTGCTGCTGCACAGCCCAGTGCAAAGTCATTGTTGCTGTCCTCTTAACAGTCCTTTAGGGGTGTTATCTATCATGCTGGTTCATGATGACATTTAGAAACTATATTTGTACCAACTGTATGTCAATATTGTATTCTGGTTGCTGATTGGTTAGATAAATATCCTCTTTTTTATTTTACATGTTTTGGTAAAATACAAATTAACATAAATTAGCTAATTGCTTTAAAGGAATACATTGAAAAATAACTGATTTAATAAAAGGGATCATCTCTCTTCCCCTTTAGAGTACCTGCAGGTGTTTGGGCTTAAGGGTATAAAATGAGAATATTCTCATCTAATATCAGCATGTGGGAGAAAGGGTCATTTTCCTAAAATGTTTATTCTGCCTGTATTTTCATTTCATGCTTATATGGTTTTTATTTTTCAGTCTAAGCTGGGCCATCTGACTCTGTTCATATGCACAGCACATGGCTACATTTATGGCTGGAATAAATTTCTTCCCCCCTACAAATGGTACACCCCTCCGGCCTACATGCTCTGTCTGATTGTGCCTTCTGTGACTCTGGTGCTCAAGCTACTTCTTCTTCTCCCCTGTGTGGATCGCACCCTCACCCGCATTCGGCAAGGCTGGGAGAGGAATCAGCCAAGAGAGGAGATGAGTGAGATGAAGGCCACCAGCCTGTGAGCTCTGATCTTTAAATGGAGGTTCCTCTCAGCCAAATGGACACCTCTCTCTCTCTTTCTCTCCGGATTTTTCTGATTATAATATTTGAGCATTTAAAACACGTCTTATTTTTCACCAGAGGTGTTAAAAAACACATTGATATACCCGACTGATTTATTGCTTCAATAAACTAAAGCAGCAGTTTCTGTTTTCCACTTTTTTCATTTCAAGTGGTGCAATTGTGTCCCTGAGATAGTTTTTTTTTCCCCCCCTGGATGTTATTGATCTCCCTGCTTTCCAACACAAATACCCCATTTCCCAAACCAGCCTCCTTCTCAAGGGCAGGCAAACGTGCACAAAGAACCACATGACTGTACTATACATATACACTTATACAGCCATTGTATCATGGTTAAGATAAAAATGCTGAATTTACACAGACAGAATTAGTACATGTACATAGATGCACGTGTGGAAGTGACAAAACAAAGGGTGTGAAGATACTAAGAATCAAAATAATTACTTAGAAAGCAAAGCTGGTTTCACAGAGACAAGATTTACTCCCACAGGTCTAATGCAGTGTTTAAATCACTAGCAGATTTGCAAAGCAGGTGTAAAGCAAGCAGGTAGCAACAGAACATGAAGGCTGCCATAAATATACAACAATTGCCAGTGGAGTAGCTGAGTAGGCAGATGAGGTTGAACCTGATAGGTGAAGCGCAGAGGAGGGAAACACTATAAAAATGGCTGGAGAAAAAGGTGTAAAATGGTAAGGGGAGGTTAGTATGTCCAACACTAATGATCCACAGAGAAAGAAGAGAAAAGAGAGAAAGATGGAGTAGCTGTCACTGTGACAGAGTGTGGTGCTTCTGTAAATGAGAAATTTGCCTTCCCTGTCATGCCCACAGCAGAACATTTAGTCAAACATCCAGTTATCTTGCATCTAAAATCATTATCTGCACACACAATCTGTAATCCCTTACACCCTCTCACTTTGTGTTATTCTCTTATTACTGAAGAATTGCTGTTGATTTTAGCCCACTTCCTGCTGTTGGGGTACATTCAGCTGTGTGTGTTGGTGTGTAAAGTATTCCAATATTGCCCTGGGAAAGAATTAAAATGTAGCAACATGCAGAAAAGCTGTGAAACAAGCTCACTTACATATTCTGTTTCCTCTCACGTTTAATTTTACACTTTTAGACAGCCCTGAAACCTTTAATAACTTTATGTGTGACCAACCATTAAGGCTCAGCTCTGTATGAGTATAAATAAACAGCATACACCACATTTATTGAAGAGTTTACATAAGATTCATCCATGAAATGTTGAGATAGATGCTAAATGAAAGCTGTATAACTAAAGTCATAGCTGACTGGAATCTCTCTGCCAATCTTTAGACTAAGTGCAATGTACTGTGGACCAAGATAATCTCAATACAATTGGAAAGTAGTCAGAAAATGTATATAATATTGGGAAGTTGAAAAGAAATTTCTAAAATCAAGATATCTGGAAAAGTTTGCTTTGTGCTTAATGTGTGAAATGTTATGTTTTATCTTACGTACAGATTACAGATATGTTTTGAACCTTGATACAACAATGTAAAAGCCTTTAATATGTTTCAGATACTTTAAACAGTTGTATTGTTGTGTAATGGTTTATAAGGCTGTGTCAATATATTTAACAACCACAAATGGTTCAAAAGGGATATATTATTAATTTATTTTGTAGTGGAGTTGTGTGAAGCACCTTCAACTGCATCAAATAGTGATCAGAACCCTCTCAATTTGGAGGAGAGCTAACAGTTACAACTGTTAACAGACATGTCTGACACTCCATGACCTTATGCTGGATACTCATGATTACGTCAGTGCTGATTAATATATTCAACAGATTACTGATAAAGAAAAATCTCCCTTTTATAATGCTGTTGGTTTTTTTGTTTTTATTTTGTTTTTGTTTTTTTTAACTGCCTGTCAGTCTAAATAAACTGAAACAAAATATCAAGAGTGACTATTGAGTGATGTAAACAGTACTGGTAAGAGCAGGGGGGTAGTCCATGAAGCTGGATTAAAGGAAAGCCAGGCTTATCTTGATAAGAGAGGACCGTTCCATCACGTGGCTTATTTGAATGGCTGAATAACCATGGTAACTTGTGCACCAGAACTAGCCTGCTTGGGGGCAGGCTAACGTTCAAGCTTAGCTTAGCTGTGTCTCAAAGGTCTGATACAAACTCCCAAAAGAAAGTTCAACCTGGTAGAATGCTGCGCTCCCGCCACTCATTCTTGTATAAGAAACAAAACAAAACAAACAAACAAACAAAAAAACACTTGTTATCATTTTACTACTTTGACTGTCTTGAATAAATCAATAGTTTTGTCAGTGCCAATGTAACCAAAGAAACCCAACTATACAAGTACTGAACATTAAATAAAAAGAACATGGCATTCATTAAAACTAATTAATACCCTACATATCCCCAATTTCACGAACACCTAAAGTACACTGCCTCTGGCTGGCTAACGGTAAAACTGGAATCAGCTGCTGAGCCCTGTCCATACAGGCCGAAGAGAGAGGGAAAGATAGAGTGAGATAGAAAAAGAGAAAGCTAATCTATAGATGGAGACAGATGTAGATAGATAGAGACAGGGTTCCTTTTTGACAACCATGGCTTGGCCTTTTATTAATGTCCCTGCAGAGGGCGCACGCTTAATTCAAAGCGCATTCAGGCCACCAGCCCCACAGGTTTTCAGGGGAAGGACCCCCACCAGCAACATATATACAGCTCAACACATGTTTTGAACAAATACATTTCCTCAAAGGCTACCTCCCACTCTGAAATATGTTTTTGTACTTTATTTCCACCTGCTGCCAGGTACGCTTTGGACTATAAAGATTGTTTCTGTTTAAATGTAACAGTGCAGAATTAATGTAGTTCTCTCTCTCTCTCTCTCTCTCTCTCTCTCTCTCTCTCTCTCTCACACACACACACACACACACACACACACACACACACACACACACACACACACACACACACACACACACACACGATAATATATTCACAAAGTATGATAATGCGTATTGATTATTAGGTTACTAATAAATTGTGCAGGGCCAGTACATCTTATACAGAAAAGGCGTCATGATAAAAAAAAGAAAAAAAAGAAAAAAGTACATAAAATAAATGTTAACATTTTCCACTAATCTGTGTTAAAAATGCATTTTCACTATGACTCTACACAAAAATTGCAGAATTTAAGGATTTACTGATCAAATACAGGGCAGAAATCCCGAGTGAGGCAGCGGCGAGCTGTGCCTCTCATCTGACTGCGTGATCCAATATAAACTGGCTTGCATCACGCGAGCCCGTTTCTGTTCCTCAGCATATTGCCAATATGAACGTTACAGAAATATTTGTTATACACCATGACTGTCCACAGTCTGTGTAATGTCTTTAATGTATGTGTGAGAGAATTATTCCTACTTATCGTACAATAAAGTGCAGAGAAAAGTCAGCAGGTGAGACAGGCAGTACTCTACCTCACCTCAAGGGGGCATAGTTGTGAAATAGTGAAATAAGATGCTCTTTTCAGTTCTTATAATTGTAAATCTGACTCCAGAGGAGTCAGTGCCTCACCAGCCATGAACCCCACCACACGTCACAGATCTCCAACAGCATTCTTTGTTCAGCTGCTAAGAAAATGACAGATCTCGGCTTGCGCTCTTTTTCTGCCAGCTCCTCTTTTCCACCATTCACTCATCAGAACTTCCTACGTTCTCAGGACCTTCCACATAACCAGGCTATGTAAGCCTCGCTTTAATTAGTCTCAGTCAGCATAGTATTCTCTGCATCTTCTCCACACTTTCCCCCTACGATGCAACTGTGGCAGACTCATTGCTGAACATAACTTTGCTTTAATTGTCCAGGTTCTAGTGCACATGTGGCAGACAGCAGCACAAATGGTCCTGACAGTGAAAGGCACTAATGGCAGGCCTTCTGGCAGACCTGTGAGACAGGAGACTGGTTGTGTGCAGTCTGTTCTGGATTGTTTGGGTAGAAAGCCATTTGCCATAATTTTCTGAAAACCTTGTCTGCAAATATGGAGAATACAGCCTATGATTCCTAAATGCTGACAGGGTGAGGAAACAATCTTTTTTTTATGGTAAACCAGCTTGAAGGTGCCTTAAATCAAATTTGATTTGCCAAACTGGAGAGCAAGACATTCATACAAGCATCAACCTATCTGAGATCAGAAACACAGGTGTGAGGTTCAGCAGTTCATATGCAAGTGAGTTTTATCTCAAAATAGAAATAAGAATCTGTTCTCTTTCTGAAAAGAGCACTTTTCGTAAAAGACAGTAAATCCCTTATGTAATGGATAAAAAAATAAATAAAAATGCTGACACCTTGCTTTTGTGTCTGATGGTAAATAGTTTAATTGGATTTCAGTCCCTCATCAGGTGACTGCAGTAATCGCGGGTATATATCAGCTCTGACTCCAAACAGCACCAATGGGAAAAACACCCAGATGTTCACACTTATATTCAAAGAGAGTGTGTGTTCAGTTCTTAAAGAGTGGACACATCTAATTTTCACTATAACCAAAAACATCTACCAAAAAAAACAAAACATATTTAAGTCAAAAGCAATTCATGGTAAATCTTGAATTTGTTACTGTGAACATGTAAGAAATATCAGCTTTGTGAACCTCAGCAGGGCATTTAAGATTTATGTTTTAAGAACCATGTAGGGTACATGGATTCAAACGTCTGCGAATGCTTCCTGAATCACAAGCAAGTATTTCTCATTGTCTGTTGAATTAAACCTTCACAATTTTTTCAGTCTCCCAGAGAGCTGAGATAAAAGTTGCCCTCCATTACATCAGGAAGCAGCTTTCTGATCACAAGAGT
This sequence comes from Melanotaenia boesemani, assembly GCF_017639745.1. Classification (NCBI taxonomy): domain Eukaryota; kingdom Metazoa; phylum Chordata; class Actinopteri; order Atheriniformes; family Melanotaeniidae; genus Melanotaenia; species Melanotaenia boesemani. Next base: position 19,992,543 of record NC_055687.1, on the reverse strand, counting down.
CTTTTTCTGAGTTCTCACACTACACACAGTGCTTAATTCATTCAGCAGGAATGTCAAAAGAGAGGTGTTTCGAGGTGAACAGTGTTGCTGCTGCAGCTCCTGTTGTGCAGACTAATTTATTGTGGAAGTCACTGGATGTTTGCAGCTAGTCTACAGCAAGCAAGTCTTAAACTTCCTAACAGAGGAGTTCTGTCTGATTAGAAAATCTTTATGATGAATAAGTAGTTGTCCAAAATGAGTTTTGCCACTGAAATAGCAAGAACATTAAAGACCATCTTAAAGAGATTAAAAATTTAAAATATTAAATTATTATCTCGACAAACAGACATTAAGCAGTGCAATGCTAAATGTTGGATAATGTTCAGCTCTACTTTAACCTCATTCTTTTATCTGCTATGCTTAAAGGCATATTCCAGCTTTTAAAATTTTATTGAATTTAATCACCTGCAGTAAACAGGAATGCAAGTGTTCAGATTTTGGAGAATTGGTAATTAACCTGATGTGGGAGTAAAAACTAACGGCTACTCTGAATGGGGCCATGAGCAGATCACATTTTTCACCACATTACTTCTATACATTTACGTTATACTTTTTCTTATCTACCACATAAAATTCATACATAAAAATAAACTGCCTTAAGATCCAAACAGTGAGCGTATCATGTCACAGCAGCTCCATTTCCATAAGATAACAACAGCCTCTCCTACAATTAAACAACAGGAAAAGCCCTGATAAATAGCCAGTGTTACTTTATTAATATGGTAGTAAAAGATGAGGCGGGCGACGTGCAGATATAAATGACTTGTTCTAAGAAAATAGAAATTCAACTATTCTTATTATTATGGGATTCTAAACTGATGAAAACATCATTATGATATTTATATTTAAATTTGGTTGCGGGGATCAAATATGTGCCAAATGAGAATATTCACACAAATACATAAAAAATAAAGCAAAATAAGGTTTTCTTACCTCTGATTTTGTTATATTTCTATCCCAAGAATAACTATCATTTTACAGGGAATATGTAACAGCATGGGGGGCCAGTGTTTGTATGCAGTTGGCTTATGTGAACATCCGTCATATTAGACATGATGCTTTACTTTCATCGGCAATCACCAATTTATTGTGATGCAAAAAGCACCAGCATTGGCCCATACAGGGGTCAAACCCACAACCTTGGCGTTATTAGCACCACCCTCTCACCAACTGAGCTAACCGACCATACATAACAGTATAATAACGCAAAACTTCAAGCTGTATAACACTGATATACACAATCAAGGGCTAAAGTGAGGCAGAATGAATCTTATAAAGAGATAGTGATTAAAGCAGAGGTCTTTGACTTTCTATGAGCACTGGCTTCCCAGGAGCCCTGACAGCTGTATCCGGCAGTATTACACAAGATGTGATACATGAAAGATGTTTAAGCTATTTTCAGGAATTACAATATGAGATAGATTAATCTAGGCTAGTTTGCATAATTTCAGTGGCTGCTTCAGCATCACTCCAGTAGTTGTCTGGACAACAGACGGATGCCTGGCATTATCAGTGCAATGAGCCGCATGCACATTTTTTACCCTTTGCTGTTCTGTCGCCATATGTCAAAAAGGAATAAAACAGTAATACACTATAAATCTACAGCTCATCTAAAACCCCAAGAAACATCTTCTGTAAGTTTCACCCCTTCTCTTCTAAGGGGTGCAATGACTATATTTAGCTCTGTGAGTTTGTGACTTGGATGAGGAGAACTCCTGGCGACACATAACTAATTAGATCCAGCAACAGCAATAAATTACAGCTTCTAATCCCATTAATTATTTTATTAGTAGATTGGGAAGATGCCCTGGAGAAAACATTGGCTATCTCAGCTAAGTTCAGTTCTGTTTCTGAATGCTACAGTCATTTTGCGATTTCTTTTTTTTTTTTTTTTTTAGAGGATGATCATGTTCAACTGTACAAGTTTTTTACCACTTCTCCTTCCCCCACAGTGACTTTATCAAAGATGTGCAACCCTTTCTTTGTAAATCCACAACTGACTTGTCAGTGACACTGTATTTATGTCTTTGGCCATTCATACATTTTATTATCAAGTTCTTTGAAAGATAATTTTGTTTTTATGGAGATTTCAAAGATTTTGACCCCTCATAATATATTTTTAGGATATGAGAATTATTATTATAAGAAAACAGTGTAGGGGTGTGAAAAATAAAGGCTTGCAGTCAATAGTAGGTTTTGCATCTGTTTTGCAAGTAAAGGGTGTTTCTATTATGCTGAATTTAGCCTTCTATATATGAAATGTCATCACATAATCACATTAACCTTTTAGGGGTGTAAGTGAAATTATGTCCTGGCTAACCTAAGAAATTTGCAAAATAAACGGACAGAAGAACAACCTGAGATGAAAAAGCCTGCAGCCATGACTGTTACTGACACAATGCTGAGAGATACAGAAATTCATAGAAAAAAATGATCACTAATGTAGGTCCTTCTTTGTATTTAGGGAGCAAAAACAGTGATTGTTTATAGCTGCTACTCATACTGACCTGGGTGGGAGTTGAACTAATTGTGCAAGTCTCTTGTCCGTGTGGTTCATTTGGTTTTGGAAATCAGATATGAGTCCGCCCACTTGAGTAAAACTATAAACTAGTGTATTGAGCTTTTCAAACATTATTTGGGCAACTTTAACATCAGAATCATCAGGAACATTTTTGGTAGAATATCATCAGATATTGTAATTCTTGGTAAACAAGGAGATGAAAAAACATTATTGCACTTGCGTTAAGCCAGAGTTGCTGGAGAATAAAAATGTAAAGTCATGCATTGTTTTACATCCAAAAGTCTTGGACTCGCCATTACATATTTACCATTCAAGTCTTCAGGGCGTGTATATTTAGGAAAAGACCGCTTAAGAACAATGATTAAATATTTTTATGGTAGCATGACATGGACTTTTACAGCTTCATTACCATTTTAGATTTTGGGTGAAGATGTTTGCTGTTGTCTCAACACAATATTATTTTTAATTATTGTTTGGTAACAATATTAAATTATATAGGTAGAATAGTGTATTATAACTGAAAAAGGAACTCAGTGGAAGAATGAGTGTGGCTATGATAAAAAAAAAAATACCCATGTATTTTTCATGGAGTTGAGGTATGAGGATGTCTTTCAAGTGAATCTGATGTTCTTTGGCCTGGAAAACTAAAAACCTCTGAAAAATAGTTGGCTTAAGTCCTAAAACCCTGTTTTATGTATTATCTGTTCTCTGTTAAACATACAGCTTCAATATGTTTCACTTTTCACAGCAAAACCTTTAACAGTTAAAAATGTGCATGTGTGGGTGTGGACAGCGTGGATTTGTTTAGATTTCTTTCTTTGTTTCTTTCTTACTTCCTCCTTGAATGAGGGTTTATTACATACTATGAAAAACTGTAGTTTGCTCTTAAACATCTACAAATCTCTGCAGAAGCAAAACATGAAAAGCTGATCTGCACCTTCACAACCTGATTTTATCATTTATCTGCAGAGGATGTGCAGCTTCATAGTTTTTTTTTTGAGAATGGCATCGGATCAGCTAGTGGGATGAACCCTGGGGAGGGATTAGATCCCAGCGACTGCAAGTAGTGAGAGCACACTTAACTTAGCAGGGAAAAACTGCCATTTGACTGAGTTTCCAGACAGGATAAGTCATGGTTGGTGGGCAAGAGACCTGGAAAGAATACTACAGAACTTATAACAAGAATTTTAATGATTAAAAAAAAATGATAAAAAAATAAATAAAACAAAACAAACACATAATAAAAAAAACAATATTAATAATAAATAGGTTGTATTTTTTTCAACTACGACCCCAGCATGTTTGCACAAAAAGAACAAGATTATTATTTAATCCTGTACCACAGAACAAGCAAATAAAAATAGTGAATAAAAGGAGTTTAAAAAAAGAAAACTGCAAATAATATGCAAGTTTATTCACTTATGTAAACTTTTTTTTTGCTTGTTTTATTAAGCTTGTTTCAAAGAAGATTTGATATGAATAAGGAAAATAGAAACAACTCTGGGAATTGTATCAGATCTGATCAAAAATGGAATTATATGAGTGGTGACACCATGTATCAGATACTTAAGTTGGAACCATTAAAATGGAAATGGGCTGGATTCATATTTTGGTACCAATGACTTACATTCGTGCCAAAGAGACAAAACAAACAAACCATCAAATAAACAAAAAACATATCATGTAATTTATTGGAGGGTGGGCTAAAAATAGAAAAAAAAAACAAGTTAGGATGCATATAATGACACATAGTGCAGACATGTCTGTTGTGTAGGAAAAACAACATATGCTGCAATCTGGCAGCCACAGTTTTTACTAATTTTCAAAGGATATACAAGCCATTCATGCACATTTTAGACACTCTAAAATCATTTCAGTGCGTTAGAGAAGCAGGTAGCTTACCACAGTGGTGTAGGATGTTGATAGAATTTAGTATAGGTGGCAGAAATGATCCAAGTAACTGTTGCCATGACAGTCATATTCTCTTTCCTCCAAAGCAGCTATTTAAATGAGACATCCTGTTATAAAGCATCTGAAAAATCTTATTTAGAAACATAATTTACAATCACCCTTTTATACCTATTACTCTCCTGTTACCAACAAGCGGTTGTTGATTTTAGCACATTTCCTGGGTATAAAGTGATTTTGTAGATCATAGATATATTAATGAGACTGTGTTTTCCAATATTGTCCCAAGACTAAATTAAGATAGAGAAATACCCCCCCCCCCCCAATTTTGCACATATAAACAACCCTAAAACTTATCACATGATCATGCATGTCCAGGCTTTAAAGTCTTTATCTTATGGTCATGGATAAACAGATATAAATTGTGGTCAATTCAATAACAGGAGGCCCTGCTACTAATTTGAGATTAAATAGTTTGTAAAAAAAAAAACATGAACAAAGTCTCGGCACTGAGTCCTTGGCAAAAATTGAGGCAGATTGCTCTGCAGGTGGGAGTCTTGGCTTGCTTCATCAAGGAGTTCTGAGATTTCAGGTGGCGGTGAGTGTCTATTGTGTGGGTTAGGCAAGAGGGACAATAAGTGAAATAACTGTTTTTGAATGACAGAATCATTGATGGGCTGAATGCATGCAGTGGTTGGACTGGATGAATGAGAAAGAATTGAAAGTTCGAGGCTAGAGAAGAGGCAGGACGAGGAGGGAACAGCATGAAAAAAACATGCTTTATTATTACAGAATGTCAACTTTAAAGAACAAAATTTAATTTACATGTCAAGCAGTAATCAGAAGCTCTGTCACCTTCTCTGGTACAAGTTTAAGATTCACATAGCTGGACTAGTAGATGCAGGTTTGTATGATGGATTAAAGTCTGAAATTTGTTGAAATCATGGAGACTTGAATGGTTTTGCTAATGAGGACAGAAGCCTTCCAGTGTTTTATAGTTTACAGTTCAAAACATAGCATTGGTAACCATATGGGTAAGTGCATGTTACCCATGTCATAGTTTTATGTTTACTTTTCTTTGTATTTATCTTCATATAGCTCCTTTTTAGTTTTATTTCAATTACATTTAAAGCCACATTCACCAAATTGTACCCCCATACAGCACTTCTTAGAGAGTCTGTTTACACATTTATCTCTGACACACACACACACACAGACACACAGACACACACACACACACTTAGACATTGATAAAGACATCAGTGGCAATCACACATGACATGGATATGTACATGAAATGAATAGATCGAAGTTAATGAATGATGTATCTACCTTATTTATTTATCTATTTTTTTTTTCAATTTCCTTCTCATCTCATTTTTTCACTACTGATTTTTGAAAGTTCTGTGATCAATTCTTTATAAGTCTTTAGAAATAAGTAGTTTTGTCTTAAGCAAGGCAAGGCAGTTTATTTGTATAGCACATTTCATGTACAGGACAATTCAAAGTGCTTTACATAAAACAAAGACATTACAGATATTAAAGGTAAACTATCCAGCTCCATTTTCTTGTTCAAACACCATCAGTTCTAACTCCAAGTTAAGTTGAGACTTATGTTGCCTTACATGTGTTTGCGACTGTTTTTTAGAAACAGCTCTCATGCTTCTAAATGTGGTGTTACATGTATTTATTTAATCACTTCTGCACCAAAGACAAGTCTTCCTGATTTCGCACATATTCATATTAGTTGTTGTAATACATAAAGAGGTACAAATGATGCTGCTGAGAGATTAAGGAAACAAGCAATTTAAATAATTTACAGATTAAAAGAACATTGTGTATATAAAGGTAAAAAGTTAAAACCAGAATGCAATTTCTATGTCAGCAATATCTGTAAAAAATGATAATTCAGTCTGTTACATTCTCTGTAAAAATTATACAAAATTTGTGTTTGCATTGCAACAACACCTGTTTTGTTTTTCTTCAATAAGCACTTTTCCATTGGCCTGAAATTCCAGTGACTCCCACTTGAGCACATTCCCTGAGTTGAAAATTAGACCATCCGCGTGGCGCTGGATCTCACAGGGGGAAAGGGTGTAGTCCCACATGTGGACGTCAGTCATCATGCCAACAAATGACTGTTTTGTATCAAAACCACCACCAAAGGTATCTTGATCCTGAAAATTTGCAGAAACTTATGTTAAGATACAGCATATTTACTTTGCTTTATATTTTCCTGATATGTGGTATATACAGCAAACCATAACATCTCATTCGATGCATAGTTGGAAGACTTAAACAAATACTATAATATCTGGAAATGTAAGATTCAGACAGAATAATTTTAATACAGCTGGTTAAAATTAATTGAAAAAGGGAAAGCCACATATAAAACAACCTTCAGTCCCTACCAATATTCAACCCCAAAACAAAACCAATTGTCATAATTTAAGATATGTAATTTTAATAGTAAATGATTGGACAAAACTGTACTGGTTCTGGACAAGAATTAGTCAGACTTGAAACCGTCAGATAAATAAATATTGCAGAGCAGCAGCAGCCACACCCCCTGATTCCTTCACCCCTTGATTCCTTAGCTGCCCATTGGGAGAAGGTTCACAGATGTTCTTTGAGGAATATAATACCTGATTGGCCAATGAAAAACTAAGTAAAACTGGTTGTTTAGTGCAAAAATGTGTGGGTAGCATAGAACAGAAGGATCTGCAAGCTCCCATATTTAAGACATTTTGAGTACTAGGCCTTTGTTGCTGCCCTGTCAGTGAAAGCCACATGCAGGACACTGGGAAAAGGTAAAAGTAAAGGTGTGGGTATATAAACAGGAGTTACTCAAAGTTACTTGTGCTCTGTCACACAGGAAATTATTTTGTTTGCTGTTGTGTTGTTACCTATATTGCATAAAATGTTCACACTAAGCATAAAATGTGCTGATAGGATCTATGTTGGTCACCTTTCTCTTAGTGAAACTGTATTTCACCTAAAGGCAAAAAATATGTGGCTTCGAAACATACCTGTCCCAAAACAATTATAAAGGGTCCATTTATATTAGATCCAGAGCTGACAAATTTCCTGCTTGAAGGTTTTCCATCTAGCCACAGTTGAACCAGTCCAGATGCAGCGTCCCATGTGACACAGACTGAGTGCCAAGTGTTCAGTTTCCAGTCATGCCCTTCAACAGCTGCATATTTGTCTCTAACATGCAGGTTAAACTTATCAGCTACACCTAGCTTGAATATAAGAAAGTCATTGGTTTTAGAGGGTGTTGCCAAAGAGAAGAACGCCTGGTCCCTTTTGATGTCTGAGAAGGTCCTGCAGGAAGCACATGTCTTGTTAAAAAAAAAAAAAAGGATCTCACTGTTAAAGAATTAGGTAATTTTCATATCATTTTTTAAATTTAACATACCTAAGACAGACAGTTACAGCTCTCAGATCTTGTCTTGATGTAGTGAGTCTCACATGAGCTGTGGCGCTTTCTTGTGGGAATGTGAACATTTTATTCACCAGATCTGAAATAGAGATACATGAATGAATAAATAAATAAAAATATACACCCTGTCCCCCTGTGAGATTCAAAACTATGTATATATATATATATATATATATTTATCTTACTTTGAGGAATTGCTGCACATGATGTCAGTGTCACCAGCAGAAGCAACAGCTCCATCTAATATAAACACAATTACATTAAACAATTGTTAACACCATTAATACATTATTACCACTGTTAGACTACAAAACAATCTGTGCCTTAACATATAGATGAAATGTTGCAGGTAAAAAACAATTAATGTATGCAGCTATTTTAATTTATTCTGCCTTGCAAAGTATGCCAGTTCTTACCTTGAAAGTTGTGTCTGGATCTTGTGTATAGTAGCATTGGACTGTGAGTTTTATACTGTGGCTGTTACTACAATAGCTGTCCTGATTGGCTGTGTTTGTGTCCAGCTAATACTTCCTGCTAATTCCTGTAAATGTTTACACCATATGGGTTTATATTTCAAGAAACGGAGGGCGAGGTCAACAACACAGTTATATCAAGTGATAAGGTCAAGAAATACAGAGGAGAAAGGAAAAAATATATGTTTTCTGTTTTTCTGTTTAGAAATGTGGTTAATTTTAAACATGGCAGTCAAACAATTGCATTTTTTAAGTAGCAGAATAGCTGGTGACAGTGCAGTGAACACTACAAATAAATCATCAAATCATGTCTAAGCTGCAGGGATAGCATAAAATCTGCCACTTGATTCACCATGATGTGTTTAGTTTTCACCTGGAACATGATGAGACATATTTGTAGCGAGTGGCGCTGTTTTTGATACTGTTATGGTTTAGATGAAAGAAAGTCCTTTTACACTAAAAGTTTTATTATTTTACTAGCAAAAAAGTCTGTAATTGTAGTGTTACATTTATTATCAAAGAATTTGTTCACGTTTGCCTTTGCACCTTTGGACTTGTTTATTTACAGTACCAGTGTCACGTGGTTGCTGAACATAAAAATGAAAATCATCCAGGTCAATTCCTTGAGCGTTATCAGTTATTATAGATTTATTATAGATTTCTTGAATTTCAACTGAACAGTAAAGACTATAATTAAATGACAAAATTGGGTTAATATGCAACTCTTACTTAGAATGACAGAATTTTTAAGTGTTCTAAACATATTATTACAAGGCTTATGAATCTGTGTCGTCTATTTGGGAAAAGTAATAGTTTTACAATTGTCCTGAACTTTGTGTTGTACAGTATATCATGCCTTACCCTTAAGTGCTGCATTTAAATACCATTAAATTGTAAGTTTCATGCTGTTGCTGTAAAGGTGGTCTTCACTGGCTCTCAATCATGATGAATCACCATTTGTAACTATGCCTGTTTTTATTTTATTGCATCAACTGAAAGAGCCAGTGCTCACACATATTAAATGTTAACTAACCTTTACTTGGGTTTTTTTTTCATTTTTTACATTTTACCATCACTTTAGTTGTAATAATAAGTTTAATTTTTCATAAAGTCAAGACCTTAAAAAAAGAGGACTCGTTTCCTGGTCAGTGTCTCCCCATCAAAACTTTTCTAAACCCACCTCTGCATAGCTGAAGTATAAGTTCTTTCTACCACCTGCCAGCTTCTTTGTTAGAGAAGGGTCCTGCTCTGCTTTGTATCGCAGAACCTCTTTCTCTGATGAACGATAAACAAACGCAACATGAGAGACGGTACTAGCAACGGAAAAGCCAAACAGCTGATCACCGGCAGCCAGTCACAGAACAACAGGAAAAAAGAGGAATAGAAGCAGAGGAGGAGAAGGCATATTAGTACAGAACTGCGGGAAGAGTTTTTCTTTTTTGTTTTAATTAGGGAGTGCAGGGATGAGATTGCATAACGTCCTGTGTCTATGTGGTTATGCTGAGCAGAAAACAAAGGATTATGATTCTTGCCGATCCCCTTACATTTGGCAGGATGGACGAGTATTTCCGATACTACTATCAATATCAGCCCAACTCTAGTATGGAGAGGAGTCGGTCACTGCGGCTGCTTCTCTGGGCAACCACAGTCATGCAGGGGGTGACTACTGCTCTTGAGGATGGTCTGCATCTTGCTCCTGATTCTTTCCAGTCCTCCAACAGAGTTGTATACATACAAAATACATACATACAAAATGTATGTATGTATGCAAAATATCTGCAAACACTGAGATCTGAATAAAATAAACTGTTTGGTTTTAGAGTCTTGCAATGAACACTCCTTTTATGATATGGACATGTAGAACATACAGCAGAACCAAAATAACGTCACTGTTGTATTACAATCACTTAAAAGAAATCAAATTCACTCTTCCATAAACAATGATTTAACATACAATGTTTACATTTTAAATGTTTAATGGCAAACTGTTATTCTTTGTTCTGTCAGGACCTGGTCAACAATCTGAAACTCAAGTGCCCTCCAGTTCAGCACATTTCCTGGAGTGAAGTTTAGTTGATCCACATAGTTTTGAATCTCACAGGGGGACAGGGTGTAATCCCACATGTGGACATCGGTCATCATGCCAACAAAAGACTGATTAATGTCAAATCCTCCACCATGGGTATCCTGCTCCTGTAAGGAAAGCAGTGGTTTGAGAGACAGTAAATATCAACTTTATAGTATGATATTTCCAAATTGACTGTATAAATCAAATATATTCAGTGAGGTTATATTTACCAACTTACCTGTCCTAAAATGATTATAACAGGCCCTGTGATGTTTGATCCAGAACTGATAAATTTCCTAATGGAGGGTTGTCCATCAAACCATAGCTGCACCAGTCCAGAACTAGAATCCCACGTTGTGCAGACAGAGTGCCACATGTTTGGCTTGTAATCCAGTCCTCCAAACTCTACCTTTTTATCCCCGACAAAGGCCTCCATCTCTTTGTTTGCATTGTCCCAGAAAATCAGGAAGTCATTGGAACGAGAAGGTGTGGCTAAAGAGAACAAGATGTGATCTCTTTTGAGGTCAGTAAAGGATCTGAAAAGATAACACATATAATATATTTAATGGTTTTCCTCCCAGATGGAGATACAGTAGAACCCACTATGCAGTTTACACATTTAAAGCTACCTGTGACAGATGGTAACAGCATTGAAATCCTGTCTTGGTGTGTTCAGCTTCACATATGCTTTGTTCGTTTGAAGTGGGAAGGTAAACATTCTACCTGACATATCTGAAAAAAGTCCAAAAAGAAAATACATTTGTGTCATACTTTTTCTTTTATTAAATCATCTTTTTAACAATTGAACTGAAGCTATCTATGTCATATCAATGTTACAAACAATGTGTGGTAATCATTTGAATTTAGAAACAACAATCAAACAAAAATGCATGTCTTTGGACTGTTGAAGGAAACCAGAATATCCGGATAGAACCCACTCATGAACAGGGAGAGCACAGAGATCTACACAGAAAGGGTCAAGCAGAGTTTTTATAAAAAAAGGAACCTTATGACCCATGTTAAGGCAGAGGTTATGTTTCCAGCAGAGTACGTTTGTCTGTCTGTCTGTCTGTTGGCAACATAACTCAAAATTTTATATATGGAATTTGATTATTTTTTCAGAAAATATCAGAAATGGAATAAAGGAACAAGTGATTACATTTTAGTGGTGATCCAGATCACTGTCTGGATCCAGGAATTTTTTGAAGGATTCTTTCCTATTGGAAGATTGGAGGATGATTTTGCAATAATTTAATTACAGATTCTAACTTATCAGATAATCCCCAGAATCACTGGCAAAAAAAATAAATAAATAAAAAAATAAAAAATTACAAGGCCAGAGAAGCAATGTCATCATTTCTGTAGTGCTGGGCATCTATAAAAAATATCTTGATTAATCACATGGTTTTCTGTGATTAACCAAGATTAATCCCATTGTATGCACATAATTTAATAATGAATTGATCCGGACACCATAAGCATTGTTTGGCACACTTTTAAAAATAGTGCTACAGGATGTAAAGTACAATACAAACACTTAAAACAAATAAACTGCTTTTTAAATTGAGAATTAAAATGGAAAATTAAAATATGGAAATTTAAATATTTCTTGTAAATTCCCAACGAAATATTATTATAATAAAATTATATGTATATGATTTTGTGTGTGAGACAAAGAAAATTTTAAATTTCAAGATTTGTTAAAAGGTAACAAGTCAGCAGGTGTTTATGCTATAAAAAATATAAAGCAGGATTTGAATCTGAGCACTTGTAGACTAAGAGGGAAAACTAGTTTTTAATAACTTTTAAAACTTAAAACTTCAAATTAAAAAGAAACAGTAAAATGAGAGATTGAGCTACGTCGTTGGACACTATATCAGGAACTAGTGTGCTTTCTTCCACATATGGACAGAACAGAAATGGGGGAGGAGCTGCAGGCTGAAATGACCACATTTCTCTGTAATGACCTCTGTTCTCAGTGGTTGAGACTTGTAATGACCCATGATTTGTCCGTATTTGAATTCAGACTTAGAAAAAACTGTTAATATGCAGTAAAATAGTTGTCTGCATTAATTAATTAACATTGTGTTATTGTTGCATTAACATGGCCAACCATAAAGTTTTTGCAAGAAAAATTCTGGCTGCAAATTTACAGAAAAACTGCAAAAGTTACACTTGTGTGGCTAAAGGTGACACTGGTAATTTAGTTTGCATGCTTACTTAATTTGTTGATCTGCTGGTACTTTAAACAAACTCATGTTTATTCTGTTTTTTATTTATTTAGTCTGAATATAAATAAAAATAAAGACTGTGGACTGCTTCTGACCTAAATAAAAACATAAAGACAAGAAGTCACTTGAAATTATTTGAAAAATACCTTGAAGTCTTGCAGCACAAGTTGTCATCATCACCAGTACAAACAGCAACTTCATCTTAGAGAAAGAGAAAAGAAAAGAGAAAAGACACCATAGAAAATGTTCAGATTTCATCCCAAAACCCTTTCTATAACAGACTAAAACTTCAAAAACTTGTTTTGGTAACTTACAACAAACAAAACAGATGAAAATTATAAAAAAAAGAAGTCTACATAGGTTTATCTATATCTAAAGTGAATGGTGTGATCTTACCGTGAGACCGGTCCTATGGTTCTATGCAAAGGTTTGAAAAGGATTAACTTTTAATTACTCCTTCCCCCACATCAACTTCCTTTATCTACTTCTTCTTTTAGTTTAGAGGGCACCAGCACAGGGCTGTCTGATTCTTGATTAATCATCAGAATTTACAGAGTAGTTTTCATATGGTGAAATATTCCTTGTTTGAGGTGAAGAATGCTAACTGCAGGCTTTCACAACTGTAACAGAGGAACTTCTTGGAGTTGAACCGGCAAAAATGTGTTTCCTTTTTTTGTTTGTTTAACAAAATCTGAATTATTACGTATAATGTTCTCAGACGGGGCTTATATTGTTCTAAGTTGCTGTGTTTTATTTCTAAAAATGTAATGTATATCCAGCCAAACTTGTCATCACATTACAGCAAAGAGAAGAAACACTGCTGCTTGTTGCATTAGCTCTGTTGATATATTAGCACATATGTGTATTTCCCAGATTTTTCTTTCTTTTTAGCACACTTTTCTTCATCTTTATCGTTATCTTTCGTTTGGATTTAATGTAACCATTTTTGCTGGCATTTTTAAACATTTGTTTTGATGTGTTACCATGCCAGTGGGAGACTTGTTCACATTTGAGAATACTTTTGTAGAATACTTTCTACAGCTAAATGAGACTCCAAATTCGAGGAAAAGGCATCCCACATGTAGCACAGAAGAATCTGAGACCAAATAAGAGAAAGTGGACAAGCTCAAAATGTGGATACAATGTTTTATGTCAGTAACTCCTAGTGCTTCACAAAGAGCCTTAAGTGTATACTACGTAAATATATATTTTTTCCAAACTACTTGTATTCACAATCCAAAGGTGTTAGCTGTCATAGCCGACCTCCCTTCATCTGTTAAATAGTTCAGTGTTCACAAAATGTCTCTAATAGGTCTGACAGGTGATCTCATTACAATTGTCTTGATGTGCAGGTGAAGCAGTTCACTCAAAACAACAGAGAAAAAAATGTCTTTGTTCTGCTGGACTATTTATTTCATTCTCAAAGCTGTCCCACCTACTACAGAGAGCCTTCTGAAGAGACCCTCAGAGAAAGAGAGAATTTATTGAGGACTGTGCCCATGTGAGTTGGTAAGTTTTTCTGTTTTTGTTGGATTCTTTTTTTTTTTTTTTTTTTTTTTTTTTGCTTTTCAGTAGGAAGAATAAAAAACTGTCAAAAGACCAAAAGACTTTGTGTGGACAAAGTTTAAGTCAGGAGAAGGACTCAGTGTTCTGGGGAACTGACTGCTTTGTTCCAATATCATAAACAATTTAATCCATTTCTCCTCAATAGAGAGTTGTCTTAACATGTGATATCATGATTCCTGGAGAGAATCTTTGACCAAGTAAGCAAATAAGCACCTTAAAAGACCCTCTGCAGTTTGCTTTAACAAGCTATCTCTCATCTGGACAAAACAGGCAGCGCTGTGAGGATCATGTTCTTTGATTTTTAAAATGTTTTAATACAGTTCAGCTTTCAAAATCCTTCTGGATTCCTGTACAACATCCTTTTTAATGTTCTGCCTGACTGGCTGACCACAGTTTGTGGGACTTAGGATTGTGTGTCAATATGTTCACCTCAAGATTTTAGTGCAATATTAATATTAGTTGATAACCCAGAAGTATAGAATGAATTCCTTCTTACCACAGCACAGCAGGACAGCTGGTAACCAGCAGCAACAGTTCTTTGTGTTGAAAACTAATGTTGTAAGAGTGAAAGGCTCTTGACTAAGTGACAAGTTAAGAACAAGTATGGGCCAGTTTACATGACACTTAAAAACAACATGTAGATGTTTAAGATTGATCTTTTGCACATTTATTTTATAAAAACTGTAAAGCTGGAGTGTACATTAATACAGTCAATATTTTTAATTATTCTTCACTCATTCACATATTTTTCTTTTATAAACTGGCAAAACATGTCAGATATTTTGACTGGAGAGCAGTGCATAAGTTTCTGTGTCACTTTGCATAACAACACTCTGATAAAGTCCTGATTTTATCACCACATCATCTCGTCAAAATCATCATCCAAATACACAGCCAGTTGTCTATCCGACTACCCAATCATATTAATTCAGCTTTAGATATGATAAAATATATAAAATAGAATGTGGGAAATATCTAGATGCATATCTCTGAAAGAAATGTGTGACAAATCAATTAGCTGAAGACAAATTATTGTCCTTGCAAAACAGGAAATTCGAGGACTAATTTTTCCCAGCTGTTGTCTATGATCCAGCATCCCCCTGTTGAGCGCATTCGTTGTGTGAACTTTGTTGTACATGGTACAAGGTTGTAATGTGTCATGTGGACATTGTCAGATTTCATGTTACCATATCACGTTAAAATCCTCACTGTTAGGTTCCTGCTCCTGAATAAAGCGAGGATACACCACAGTCAGACGTTTGGACACATTTACCCACTGGATTGAATGGAAAAGTGTGTACTGTATATGATGTTGTTATTGTAAGAGACACACACTCCCATGTGGAGTCAGTTCTTTGTAACATTATCTTGCAAATGGAATCTGATAATCAGCAGTATTCCTGAGAATAAGGAAGTCACAAGCAGTATTAGGTGTGGCCAGCTGTTGTGATAAGTTTGCCTTCAGGGTTTTGTGCCACAAATTCCTGGCATGAATATTTTCTGGCAGAAGCTATCTTCTCAGTAATCTGTCTGGCAGATGGTTTCTGACAGGAAGAGGCTTTTCTGGCAAAAGGCCACAAAGGCAAATTTGTCTTGTGTGTCTGTGTGTGTGTGGTCAGAAAGACAAGAGTTGGATCAGTTAGTAAATTACCTTGATATATTGAAAATAAACTATTGTGGCCATTGTGATTTTCACAGTTACTAACAGTGTTTTTTAATTTATTTTCAGTTTTGTCAGTGTCACATAAGCTGTAGTGACTTTTTACGTTCTACATGAAAGATATTAAAATAGTTGTGAATTATTGACTGAAAAGAAAAAAAAAGAATTAATAGGAGGTAGCTTATGAAACTAAAAAAAGAACAAAAATTTTTATCAAAAGAATTTGAAATGATTTTATGTTTTGTTTTTATTGACATAGAAAACAGCATTTGTCCAGACATTAAAAAAAAGGTAATAATTGTTTTATTTTTTTAAGTACATAGAAATAAAAGTTGTAGATTCTTAAAATTTGAATGATGTACATGTGAACTCTGCATCGCATGTGGCACACCTATCATTCATGATTTATGATAAAGGACTTTGAAGTTTAAGCTTTGAAGAAGATTCTGCTTTTAACACAAGTTCCTTACAAAGACAAGAATCTTATTGGAAAAAATAACAATATACACACACACATATATATATATATATATATATATATACACAGAGTATACATACAGAGTACAGAGTATGCATACAAAACATTACTACATTTTTACTACATGTTTACTGTATATTTTTAAATAGATCTTCATAGCCTTTGCTCAGTGAAAATAGGTCTCAGAGAACAGCATCGACCAGCAGGATGAGGGCTCAGGCTGAGACATCTAAACAAAGAATGTTTTAACAAAACACACAGCAAAATACTCCCCATGTAAGATGAGTTTAAAAACCTTTATCTTTCCCTTATTAGCAAAAAAAAAAAAAAAAAAAAAAAAAAAAAAAGATGCATCTTTAATTAAAAAAAATGCCTTTAATGCCCCCAAGAGCAGATGAGTCAGCCCTAAATTATTATTTAAATTTACAAATACCTGGGCATCTGGTTAGATTCATCTCTGTCATTTTTCACACACATCAGCGACTTTCTGTGGCATCAAACACTGCATTCAATAAACTAGACATTATCACTCAGCTATTCGCTTTGCCACTCTTTCACACTCACCATTGTGATCTTTTTTATGATTTGTGGTAAACAAATTACTATTTTTACATTCAAAAAAAGCTTCTAGATGGAAAATGATTGATTATGAAAAAAGGAGGAATACACTGTTTAGTTTTATTTTAATAGTATTTTAACACAGATTAAGGAAAATGGAAAACCACTGACAAATGAGTCCAAAACAAAGATTCATAGAAAAAGACAGATTAATAGGATAAGTAAAATAAATCCAATAAACTTTGACCTGTAACACATTGACTAACTGCAGGTTGTTGATGAAATATAGAAAAAAGTGACTATATATTGTGGTTTTTGTATTCCTGTAAAAACCAGAGTGAGGCTTTAAATAAAATACAGCCATGTTACCATGATATAAGTGTGTGAACAGCTTAGTTAATGACTTTATTTAGTTGCATAATAATATTGCTGAGGCATGTAACAGACAAGTCTCCAAGTCTTTGTCTGTTTTTCATGCAAACCACTGCATTTGTGTCTAATACTGACAGTCCTACGTTAGCAGTGTTTTCTTGCTGTCATCCTCGGGATCCATTCTCTCCCAGCCCTGTCGGATGCGAGTGAGGCTTCTGTCCAGGCAAGGCAGAAATAGCAGCAGCCTGAGCACCAGCACCACAGACGGCACCACCAGAGAGAGCATGTAGCCTGGAGGAGTGTACCATTTGTAGGCGGAGAGGTGAAGAAATTTGTCCCAACCGTACAGGTAAGTGTGAAACGTACAGAAGAATAATGTCAGGTATCCAAGTTTGGACTGGAAGAGAAATAAAACACAGTAAGACATACCTCAGCTAACTACTTACACAGAAAACAATGGTGCATTTTGTTCTAATATTATATAGTAGAATGATATTCCTCAACCATACAGATAAAAAAAAATAATTTCCTCTAGAACTTATTTAGAGTTTTCTTGTAGCCTTGGTTAGGAATTGTAGCAACAGACTGACATTTACTAAGAGAAGCTTTCGGCTACATGAATAGTTTTGCACACAAATTTTTATAGAAATAACCAACTCATGCCCCTAGGGAATGTGCATACACATACAGCACACACAAGTATGTGTGCCTAAAGAAAACCTTAAGACTGTGGCCCAGCATTAATATATGCCCTCCAAATTACATTTGATGAATAACTTAACATTTAAAGAGCTGCTGTAATTTGGGTTGGAGTTAAGGGGAGGGGTGGAGTGGGAAAATTAGCTTGACATGGCCCAGATACATTTATGAATGAGTTTGTTCCCTGTAGTCGGGCCAATTTCTTTGCTGATTGGTCACCACGTGGAAGAAGATAAAACAATCACAGAAGAGTAAGCAAGGAGAGAAAAATACTGTTAATACCAAACTTTCAAACTTCAACAAAACGGTGAAATCAGATGTATGGCCTGTGTTCCTATTTTCAGTCTTAGCGCTATAGCTGTCCTCATCAATCCCGGCTTGAATCTTGATGAGCACGCAAACGTGTGAAGATTTAGCAACTGTTTTTCTGCTAGTTTTTACTTTCCTTGAAATTTAGAATTTATACTTAATTAGGAAATTAAAAATTAATTCATTTTAAATCCAGAAGCTTGGGTACATGGGTGTAAATGAAAGCTTTCCAGCATAATCTGCATCATTTCCTACATTTTCAGTATTTTTCTGCTCTCCAGTAGGTACAGTATAACATGCCTTTTACAAAAGTATTCTAAAAAAGTACAAACATAGAAATCATGCAAAACTGCAGTTTCTGTCATTTTGTCATTTCTGTAAAAGCACATAGAGGCACAGACACTACTGTGTGCACAAATGGAAATCTATTCTTGCAGACACAACACTGTACACAGGTGAAAACCTGAAGTAAACAGGATTCAGCGATTGGGTTAAATGTCTATGGACTGTGTAGCCACATAAAGCTCTGTTATAAGTGTGTGAAAACATCGAAGCTCACACTTCAGATAACCTCTTTTATAAGAAAAGATAAATATGCCAGTATTCACCTGGATAAAGCTGAACTCTCTCCAGCTGAGAGCGTTGCTAACAGAGGGGAGGGAGGATATTCCCAACAGGAGATACAGGCCAAATCCAAGAACTCCCATGGAGTAGTAAGAGTCAGTGCGCCAGGCCATGGTAGTGTCAAACACTGACGTTTTGTTCTCCTTGATCTTAAAGTGACAGTACATGAATTAGAGAAATGTTTCATCGTCATTTGGTTGTGAAAAGTTTTCTGTCATGGTACCTGTGAGATAGTTATTGCTGAAATCCTGTATCTCACATAATACCTGGGGACAAAAAAACAAACAAATAAAAACAATTAAACAAAAAAATTAACAAAAATGAAATAATCAACAACAGTTAAAGACAAAACTAATGCAATCCTCCTAAGATAGGCATCTCAACACACTGTCAGAGTGAGCTGATTCTTTTAAATCAGTACATTTTTTTCTTTTTTTTATGAATCTGCAATACATTAACATATCCCCCAACATTTGATCATTTTAGCAAATTTATTTAAGTTCATTCATGTTCTGAAAGACCCATCCTTTTAAAATGTTGTATGCCAAACAACCTTTAGCCAATGGATAAAAAACCTTCACTTTTAATTTTTTATTTTAAAGTTATGCTAGTGTTACCTGCAACAGGTTAACTGCAACATTTTTGTCAGATAAAGGGCTTTTATATAAGAGTGCCACAATAACATTTGTACATCCATGTGGGCTGAATGCTTTTAACAAATACCTCTTGGATTAACACGTTTCTGCAAAAACAACAGACACAATGAGAAGTGCTATAATGATACCACCTTGCAAAAGTTCCAATAAAAACTAAGCATTAAAATCTTTTATTTAAATCTTCATTATGTTTTGATTTATGAGTGATTATCTGCAGGACAAAGCATGGAAAAAAGAACAATAAAATAAAGGCAGGTTTAAATGTACAGTGTGTAATATTTAGGGGAATTTAGTGTTTAAGTTGGAATCAAATCAACTGGTTCCCTATCCCTACCCCAAACATAAATTGGAGAAGATGTACAACAACAGCAGTCCATGGCCACACCCCATAGCCATATGTCCAATTATGTAATTATACATAAAGTTCTGCATTTCAGTATTGGTAATAGCTTGAATATAAAATAGTGAATATTACTTTTACTTATTTTATATGGTCACATGCAGGTAGCAATTTTTTGTTATGTTTCCTTTTTGACTGATATGGACTGAGTCAGTAACATGCCCCGTGCTTCAGCTCTACATTAAGAAAGACATGAATGGTATGGCATTTAGCTCAGTGAGTGGAGGAGACACCCCATGTATGGTGGCTACCAGTTCTCAAGACAGCCAGCCCAGCTTTGAATCTCAGTCAGAGGCTTTTTAGTGCATGTCACACCCTGGTTATTTGTTTGACTGCAATATTTCATTTAAAAAAAAAAAGAGAGATGCCACAGATTGACACAAAATCTAAATAATTAAAGAGAAAATACAAGAATGTTGTCAACAAAGGGGTGGGATGATATTGTATTTACCATGCAGCTGTTGTTTACCTTATAGGAATGATAAGAGTGTACAATACATGCAGGGAAGCCAAGGCAAGAGCCAAAAGACCCAACTGCTTCCTGCACAGCATCCAGTGATCCAACCAGTCTGGGAAACGCCTGGAACAAAGAAGTTCTGTATATTTACACACTCTAAACATCTGTGCAGACACTGAATATCAGTCCATCTCAGGTTCTGACTTGTATTTGGTTCCTCTGTAGAGCTGAAGAAAAGCAGCAATGACTCCAGGCAGGTAACACAGGGACAGCAGGATGAGAGAAACAATGGGAAACACCTGAAAGAGATTATTATGAGGATTAAAACATTTTTCATAGAACACATCTAGAGTTTCTTATTTCAGTGATGGATATTCTAGTTTTCAAGATAATTATTTCTTTTCACCTTGTTGGCAATGGATATCATAATTCTGAAGGAGACGTCTTTCCCCTGTGTAACATATGCATAGACGACATCTCTCATGACCAGATAGAAGAAGAAGGCGGCAGTGAGGCCAATGGGCAGGTACATGGGCAGCCTCCATTGTGGGAACAGCTGCAGGGGGAAGTCCTCCAGCTCTCTGGCTGCAGACAGAGAACCTCTATCCACAATAGTGAAGCCCAGTTTGGTAGCCGTCTCTTCCACTGTCTGCTTAGCTTCAGCACCGTTCCCACACAGGTACACCTGGAGCATGAAAACATCTAAGGTAATTACTGCTCCAAAATTTGAGTAGTTCTGTTTGTCTTTGTTATTTTCATATTTATGCATTTATGCATGTGCACACATAATGATGAAAGGATACATTTGACTCTAGAGTGCTGAACATAAAAGTGCACAGACAAATCGTGACGTCCTGTGTGAAATACTAAATTTAGTTAAAGAATGTAAGTAAAAACCAACAACAATGCTCAATGAACACCTTTATGATGTGGTGCTCCAAATATAACACACACCAGTGCAAAAAAAGCACACCACTCGGTGGTTTTTGCTGTCCTCTGGGATTGCACAACCAGATCAAAAAGAAACAGAAAATCACACATGCAGCTGTGCACTAAAGGGAGCAGGAGCAAAACATGTGATGGGAAGCTTAGATCTCAGCCAGACTGCGAAGTTAATTGATTTAAAGATATATCAGAGATGGCATTCACAACAAAAACATTAGGCTGACTCCAAGAATTTAGCTTGTTTCTCTTGCATTTTGTTTGATGAAAACTTCAAAATGAGTTTTTAATGTTATTCAGACTGAAATGCTTTCCTCTCTGAAAATGATCATTATTTTTAACTTGTTGGGCAGCACCCACCATGTGAACACATCAGAGAACTGTAATCCTCGATTGTGTCTGTGTTGGAAAACAAATGATTTGTCACGTCTCCCTGGGTCACTCCACCTCCAACCCACACACAGTCACCATTCACAGTTCCCCAGGGGCCAGTCCTTGGCCTCATCCTCTTTGGCCGGGTCATCAACCGCCATTGTTTTTCTTTTTATTGCTATGCTGATGACACTCAGTTCTATGTCAAAACCACAGCTGCAACCCCACCCTCATCATCATCGTTGTGATCCCTGTCACAGCTCACCATCTGTCTGGAGGAGATTAAGCTTTGGATGGAGAACAATTTTCTCCAACTCAACAGCTCCAAAACTGAAGTCATCCTGGTCGGCACTCGTCACCAGACCAAATCTCTGGCTCCAATATTCCCCTCTTGTCAGTAGTCACAAATCTTGGTGTAAAAATGGACCCCCAACTCACGTTTGAATCCCATATAAACCACCTCTGCGAGACCTCATTCTGTCACCTCCGGAGCATTTCCAAAATTTGCCCCATTCTCTCCCTCTCAGATGCAGAAAAGTTGGTCCATGCCTTTATCTCCTCCAGAGTGGACTATTGCAACGCACTTCTTATTGGAATGCCTAGCAAGAGCCTGCAACGGCTCGAATATATTCAGAACCCTCCAGCTAGGGTCCTGATGAGAGTGTGCAAACATGGCCATATTACCCCTGTCCTCCACTCACTCCACTGGCTTAAAACATTCTTTTTTTAACAAAAACTTTAACCCCTCTCTTAGAAATCTTTTTTTTTTTTTTAGTTATCTTTTAAATATCTTTACTTTTAATAATGTTTTTTTCCTTGTTAAACCTGTAACCCTTTGAGATATAAAGATATAAATCCAACCTATTATTATTATTTTGTGTTGCTTACATAAAAAAAAAGATTACATTATTGGACAAGGATAAATTTTCAAAGGAAAACTATGCACATTTTTAAATCTGCATGTTTCTTTCAACAAAGATATTTTAATACCTGTCTACTGGCATCTGAGGGTCCATTCTGAAGGGCCCAGGCAGACAAGGTGTTAAAAGCTTTCACCACATGAGCTTCAGGGATTAGCCTGGACAGTAAACAACAAACTTTTGCTTCATGTTGTGCCAGTAACGAAAGACTCCAACCACATGATCCATTAAACATCTCATTAATTTTGAGATTATTAAATTACTGCCTAAGTTCTCCTTACCTCTGCAGATACTCGGCATTGGCCTCTGGGTATAGATTCTTCTTAAGATTGTTGCTGACATCCACCAGCACCTTCCAATTAATGAAATCAGTGAAGTGGAAGCAAAGTTAGAAATGATCCAACTACTAGGTTACACAAAGACATCTCACTGTGCAACAAGGTACCTTCCCCTGGAGTTGGGGTGCAAGTGCCTCCAGAAAGTCATAGTGTTCTCTGTGAACACAAATAAAGACCAGACTGGCTGATTTGGCCGCTGCCTCATGGCTCATTGCCTGCACACACACAGAGAAAACACTCTTATCATGCACAGGTATGAATGAAGTCAGCACATCAACTAACAACTGGCTCAGAGACACAAGTTCATGTGTTGCATAAAAGATAAAAACAAAACACTGAACAGTGTAGCACAGAAGTGGCATTTAATCAGTGACCTTGTTTGGCTAGTTAAAAGCCTGATGAACTGTTTCTTTTTTGCCAACACTAAATATGCAATTTGACTTTTACAGACAGTTATTGGATCTGTGTTATGAACATCCTGCTAAAATACCAGGTGTCAATAACAACAACAAAAGCAATTTAATCAATAACTGTGTGGAAAAATTTCCTAATTTTGGCAAGACATCATGCAAAATACCTGAGTTCCCGAAGGTAATGGACCACAGCTGTGAGGTCTGCGGCTGCCGTACACCACCCTGTAGCCAGTCTGGAGCAGACGCTGGCCTAAAGAGCGCCCTAAATCCCCAGTTCCAAAAATGCAAATTAGCTCCGGTTCACGGGTAGCTGCCATGCTTACAGCACACAGTGAAAGGCTCTCTGACTTCACCTCCTCTGACATGTTTCTCAGTCTGACACACAAAATATTCAATGGTTTGGAAAGAACAAAGCACTGCTACAAGCAGGTCTTGTGTCAGCACGTATTGAAATTTGATTCAGTAATTTCTCTAGATTCCAAACAAATTCAACAAAATAACTGCCTTCAATTTTACAGCTTTGCGTCGTTCTTTTTAACTCATCAGTGTATACAGTGACAGATTTTAAGTCTTCCTGCAGCTTTTGTATTGGCCCATCCCCTCCCATTTTTGGACTGGCTCAGGGTGAAGTCTGTCTAAACTTGGAAACTCCATGGGAAAAGTTGGGAGGCATGTGTGCAAATGCTGGCAGAAATTTCAGTGTGTGGTTATTCGTTCTGTCTGAAACTCTGCGTCTGTGTGTGAGAGAGAGCACCTGGCTTCCAAACACTAAAGCAAGGTTTCAGTTATGATCTCTTTCTGGGAAGTCAGTGGATTATCTGTGACAGATTATGCAACATTGGAAAAAACACACAAGAAATTACTCCAGCCTGCCAAAACACTGTGGTATTTCCAGTTTTACAAACTCACAGGTCCATTAAAAACACAGTGTACTTAGTTAGTTTAAAGATACAAAGGGTACACTTCTTTAATGTGTTGGATGCATTTTGTTGACTCCTTAAAGGTAAAGTGTGTAAGTAAATATAAAACTCCGGAAACAGTCACAGTTTAGAGTATTGTCCTACATAAAATGCAGAGAACAACTTGGATATTCAGAAAAAATGGATAAAATGCCATCACATTTATGAAGCAGTAACACTGAACTCCCTGTAAACAATATCTAGGCCAAGTCCACTTCACAGTATGCAAACACAGTGCACTGGTATGCCCCCAACCCCCTCCGATCTTCCACTGCACAGTCCCTATTTTACAACAACAAAATTCCAATACTCTATTCCTACTGCATAATTACTTTGACAAGAGGGAAATAACAAATAGCACACATTTCTATAGGTAGAAGGTTATTTGCAGTGTGCTTGAAGTAAAATTACTCAACCCATATAATCAGTCACTGATACATTGGTCAGCAGAGGTGTTCAGTGATTCATGTGCTTTGCAGGCAACCCACCAATTACAGTCTAAGCTGCACTCTTGTGCGGCCCCTATGAGTAATTAATGTTCTTAGCCTTGTAACTGAAGTTGACCTCTGACAATAACCCTTCTTATATTCCCACAGGTCCAGAATAGCTCCACTGTTAAGGGTTGAGGTGAACCACAAGCCCAGTGACCTGTCCCAGGCTGTAATTACTGTCTTTGCTCTATTGCTTTACTAAGTGCCCAGTCTGTGTTTTCAAGAGTATGTGGGTTTACATATAATGGAAATCACTTGATCTCTTTTTATCCACAATAGCAAATACATGCAAAAAGCAATATTGTAATAAAAATAGTTGTTGGTTTGGTTTCTTAAACAAAAATTAGCTTGCAGCCTTGACAGCAACTTCTCTGCTAGTAAGCTAATTATTCTTCGTACACCCCCAACCATCCTGAAGTAACCCAGAGTTTCTTGCCCTCTGAAGCTGAACTTAAAGACTATCTCATCTGGAAAAAGTCCAGGCATTAGAGAGCCGAACAAGACTTCAGAAAGCATAACAGCTGCAGCTAAACACCAGCCTGAAACAGTGTGGGAGGTTTTCTGATTATCAAAACATATGTGAGTGGAGGCAGCAATCACATATCAAATGTCAAGTATGGAAAGAGGCACTCTCAGGCAAGGGTGATGATTGGACTGTCCAGTTTTCCCAGGCTGCAGCCATTACCATGATTGGCTTTATAATGCACAGCATCTGACTGTATAAGCAAAATGCAGTATGGATGAGAGCCACAAGTCTATTGTAATGAATTCTGGTGCATAAAGTGAAGCTCACCAATACAGTGAAATCTTGCGTTCTGTACCACTGAACCGTACACATGACAGGTGAACTGCTTAACATTGATTATTTCATTATAATGGCACCTTTTAAGGAGCCGTTATTTAAGGAACCAACTTCACTTTTTGAAGGTGACTGTGGAAAGTAAAAAAAATTATCAAGTCTAAGGATCTGACATGGTTTATACGTTCCCAAACCTTTTCTTCAGGGCCCTTAACCAACATCAATAATGTCAAGCCCCTCCACCGATCCCACTACCATTTGCACCCCAATGTTAGAAAGAAATGCACGAAGAACTGTGCTAAGAACTAGTTACAGGCAGAAGGAATTATTTGTTCCTCTGCTATAGTGTGAGCTGTTTTAAATCAGGAAACTATTCAAACAGGTGCATTGAGCTTCCAATGACACAGATACTATTTTAATAAAACAACTCTGCTATATGCAAGTCGAGTAGATTTTTCTAAAAAAATAATGGGCTTTTTCTTTGTGTTTAGGATGAGAAGCGCCCAAATGGTGTTAGTACTGGTTTGACTTCATACTGTCAAATGCTATTTTTTTCTCTTTCTTATAGATTTCTTTTACTTTAGTGGCCTTTATTTAACTACCGCCATTGTTTCCAGGTTATTGTTAAGCCTGTTTATCTTTAGTTTAATGTAATATTACCATAAAATAACACAGAAACATGTAATTGCTTTTCATTATTTTACAGCACTGATTTGTGGTTGTTACGTAGAAACATGTCCGTTTAGATTATTATGACATTTCTGTCACTATAATAAATCATTTTAAATATATATTGACCTTTTGTAGATATTTCCAGAGAGTTACGACATAATTATAACAATATTACCTTACTACCACCAAATACTTTAAATTTGTTGTTATATTTGTTTTCCTCTCTTTGCTGGAGGTTACAGGCCTCTTATTATCCTGTAATTTCGGCTTTAGTCTATTGTTACCATGATGTACCCAGTGTCACTACCAGAATATATAACATGGTTTTTACTTTGGTAACATCATGGTGTTACCCAGTTATTACTTCTGTATTACAGTCATGTTACCATACTATTACCATATTATTACCATGCTGCATTATAAAGTGCTACCAGACCTTGTATTTATGTACACTTGTATGTTATTTGGTGAAGAAATGGCTCCTGGATTGAGCACATGGATGCAAGTTGCTGGAAGCAGAAAGATTTTCTGGGTGATATTCTGCTGAGAGATACAGGTTCCCTGTATTGAAGCTACTACTTTAACATAGTTGTAGGCCAAATGCATTCTTTCATAGCAGTAGTATTACTTTCAGCTGGATATTGTGCCTTGTAACCAAACAATTATGATGGGATTGTTTGAGGAACATGTCAAAAATATCAAGTTGCAAGTTTAACCCCCAAGTTTCCTGATCTCAATCTGACTGAACATCTTTAGGATGGTCAGATATTATTCCAAGCTATGGAGGTTTCACACACATTTCACTGGGTTTAAAGGCTCTGCTTTTTACCACAGGGTGGGTCAGACCATTGTGGAAGCACAAAAGATAATATTAGGCAGATGGCAATATTAGGCCATTTCTTATACCTCTCAATTTCCAAATCCCAGAGTGTTAGTTCATTGGGGTGTTAAAATAATAAATGTTTAATTCTAACCATGGTGGAACTTAAAGAAGTGATGGGGATTTTCTATGGTGATGGACTCAGAGCAGATGGTTCCTGTGTAATGGACAGAATCATGAATAACTGTAGCAGTTATGGTCAAGAGGAAGTTCTTTCTAATGACAGAGTGGAAAGACTTGTTGCAGAGTATTACTTGATGTGTATGTCCAAAATATTACATAAAAGGGGATAATTGTGTTTAAGATAATGGTTACACTGCAGAAGTTTCACGGTTAGACGAAGAATGATCTGAGGTGGAATGAAATCAATAATCTAATGTGCTGCAATGTTTGGCACTATGACTTCTGCCTCTTCTTACTTTCAGCATGACATGATGTTTGTTTGTTTGTTTGTTTTCCTATATCTTCCCATAGGACATGTTTTAGGTTGCGGGCCATCACCCAGCACAGTCAGAAAAGCCACATCTAAAAACAGCATTTCTCCAGGCAGAAATGTAAAGAAAACAAAAAAATACTCTCATCATTTGCTAATAAAACAGTTAAGAAAAACATAGCGCTCTTTTTTTTTTTTTTTTTTGCAAGCACAATTATTAAATGAAAAATAAAGTCCAGCTGATACGCCGGCAGCAGATGTCCTCAGTGGAAGTGGGCAGCCAAGAACAGTGTTGCAAGCTGTGCTCCTCCAAACTCCAAACCCTGCCTTTTCCCTCAGCTCTGGTCTATCAATGTGATCGTTGTAGAGATTTACAGTGAATTCTCCCTACTGACCCCTGCTGCTCTGGTGCTCAATGAATAGCCTGTAAAGTTAATGGGTCAGATCCAATCTTTCCTTGTAGCACACTTCATCCCATACAGACACACACAAATACCTACACACACACCTACACACACATGCACTACTTTTTCTGTCTCTTTATGTCTTACAATGCAGAACAGCATCAGGATGAGTCCTAAGCTTTATATGAGTCCTAATCACAATGGTTATAAAATCCTGAATAAAAGAGTGAGCGATAGCTCTGGTAATACTCAAGTGTGCAATATTAGAAGAGGCATAGCAACAAATCCTCACTCCTAACTCATTATGTCACTTGGTTAGCAGATCGCATTACTCACCATAGTTAGGGATGTGCAACTTTCTGGTAAAAGTTAACGGAAATGTAAAGACCATGCTGCATTGATATGAATGTATAAAATTTAAGTAGATTTATGAAATGCTAATTCCTTCATCTGAAGCAGTTTATTAAAACAAAAGCTAACAACAGTGGTGAATATGACACAACATAAAAATATCAGTGTTTCAAAAACTCGTCATGTTTTGGTTTTATAATGTCAAAATGTGAACAGTGTGATGAAGAGGCCTTTTTAAATACAAGTTATCATGGAAACAGAACATTTAGTGGTCCTTTCATGGCTCACATACTTTGTTTTTGTTTTGTTTTGTTTTTTGGTTGTTCTTTTATTGCTGTTAATCACCTTGTTAGTGAACAGCAAGTTTAAGGTGACTTGATGTTTAGTCTCCCCCCCCCCATCGTTATGTGTTAGGACATCTGCAGTGGCAGTTTGCTGGGGTTTGTAGTGGCTTTGTGGGCGTCCTGGTTTTCAGTCAAGGACATTAATGCATGATGAACTAAAAGTTCTATGTAATCAGACAGATATTCAATCTAAAAGAAGGGTTGATAAGAGAAAATTACTTTATTAATAAGCTTTCCAAGGTTCAGTAAATACATTTTTTTATTTATCAAGTTTATTTTTGTAGTAGTATTGAATGTCATAAAGTCCCATGGCTTACATCACTACACACAAATTTGCCAATTTTTTTTTTTTACACTATAAAATCTAACAAGTTGGGTTTCCCCAAAAAAAATTATGCAAACTCACTTAAAAAAATAAGTTTTTGTTAACTTGAGTGATAGAGTATAATTAACTGGAATGATTTAAGTTTGTAGAACTTGGCTGAACTGGATAACTCTTGGCATGCTGGAAGTACATGAGGCTGTGGAAGAAACTTTATGTGATAAATATCATATTACTAGTAATTAAATAATTTCCATAAAGTTGAATCTATTTTCACTAAACATGATTCACCTTACTTTAAGTAATTTACTCTAAATTGTCCTTGCTCTGAAGCAGGAACTTGTTGGTTATTTTTTTTTTATTTTTTATTTTTTTGCTAAACTAATTAGACTCCAACGTCTCTTTCTCTTTGCCTGTACAGCCTAAACACAGGGATGCCAGTGACTGGAAAGCAGTCACATGACTCTAAGCAAGCATTCAACACCTGTACAAGAAGGATGGGAAGAATAAAGTATGGGAGACGCTTGGAACAGTTTTAGATCCAAAGTACATCATATCTTCATGGCTTCCAGGGGCTCTGGGTCACTGGTGATTATCAATGATGTGACAGCAGAGAGAAACAGCCAGATGAAATCCAAAGTTATAGGAATTTACTTTCTGCTCAGATTCGGTTAAGCTGATTGGATGTCATGTCACAGTAAAGATGAACAATGACCCAAAACATACTATTTTTTTTATAAATAAGTGGAATATTTTGCTATAGCTGAGTTAATCATCAGATCTCAACCCGAGTGACAATAAATTTCAGGAAGGGGGGGGGAAGACCCACTAACAAGGAACAACTGAGGACAGCTGCATAAAGGTTGAGCAACAGATCACAAAAGAGGAAACCAAGTGTTTAGCGATGTTTATGGGTTCCAGACTTAAGGCAGTCATTACCTGCCAAGGATTCACAACAAAGTATTAAAAGTAAACATTCTGTTCTCAGTAATGTTGATTGTCCAATTACTTTTGAGTCTCTGCAATGAGGAAACTATGCACAAAAATGGTTGCAATTCCTAAATGCTTCACAGTATATTTTTGTTCAACCCCTTGAATTAAACCTAAAATTCTGTACTTCAATTACATCTCAGCTGTTTCATTTCAAATCCAGTATGGTGGTATGCAGAGCCTAAATCATGAAAACTCGGATATTGTCTAAATATTTCTGGGCCTGACTGTAAATATTTGTGGCTTTTTAGATTTAACAGACATCAGATATGTTTAATTGTTGTCTGTGCTATCATGTGATTTATTTTTTTCTATTCATGAATGATTTCTGCACTTAAAAGCATCTGAAGCTTTTGGGAGTATCTTTTGTCTTGTGAGACCTGTTTGTGTGTGCCAGCAGTTGATGAACTACAGCAGTTGCAACATTACAGCTCCTCTGGCAGCACAATTTGCATGCTCAGCGATGAAAGCAGTTTCATAGGCAGAGCAGGGTTGTGACCATTTAAATTCCACTTGGAATTCACATTTTAATTAGATTTCAATTTGAAATTGGATTTTGCCACAAGATGAGTTAGTGGCATTGTAGCTTAGATCATTTACAGGAATTATTTTTCTGAGTTTAATTAAAATTTTGATTTAGCAGCTGAAAAATAGTGACAGCCTAGTTACAGTATTGGGGAATTTTACTGTATTTACACAGATATTTCACAAAACACTCTTGCCAAACACACAAAAACAAGAAGTGAAACTATTGTGAAAGTGGAAAAGTGGAAGCAGCTTGAACTGTTTAGCAGTTTATGCATAGAAGGTATGCATCAGTCATCTGTAACGCTAAATTACCAGAAAGATATTCAGACAAAAACTTTATTCAGAGCGTGTGAATAAAACATGAAAAAAGAAAAAAAAACTCTAAGCTGTAAGTCAGCAGTGCCCCTCTCACATCTTTCATGCATCTTGTGTTTTGCAGATCTCAGTGAGCTTTACAATAAAACTTCTTCCACATCTATTCTAATCTACCCCATCCTCTTGTCCTTAATCACACCATTCACTTCATGTTTCTGTTGTTCTTAGTTTTACTCTTGATCCCGTTATGTGTCAGCCCATACAACCTCAAATCCCACTCCTGAACATAAGTCCTTGCAGTGAAGAATATATAATTCATCTCCATGACCACACACTTCTGAATATTTCACTCTGAAAGTCATGTTTAATTATAGTTGACTGCATCATGCTGTCACTCCAGAGCCCACTTTCTGTTTTTTTTTTTTTTTTTTTTTTTTTTTCAGTACAGCCCTTCAGGCCGTTCTGTCTTGTGGAGGCAGTGGATGGCTCGATAACTGTCACTCGCTGAGTGGCAAACCACCATTAACACCTGGTCCCACCTCCGACAAAATGCGAAATGACTCACAATTACTGACAAAAAGTGTGCTGCACATAGCAGACATCCACAGAATGCATGCTGTGGTGTTAAGGAAATGAGATAAAGCAGGCAGTAATGATTCTCATGAGGGTGGTAATGAGACTTAATGGGAGTTAATGGGGTTACACTGATCAGAAGAGCGGATAGACCCCAGGTTAATACTGCATCTAACACGCCAAAGACTGAGTTGGGAGTAAAGGTATAGGCGCACAATGCACATGCACACACATATCAGATATCAGCAGTGTAAATGCCTATTGCAGCACTTGTGGCATAGCCTGAAATCATTAGACCCTTGTTATTCTCCTCAGTTTAGGAATAATACATGAGCCCTGTGGAAGTTTCTGTCTTTGATTCTGCTATGCAACTGTTAAAGTTATACAAGCTGTGGGTGTCTGCATGTGCTCATGCATGTGTGTGTGTGTGTGTGTGTTCTTTTAAGTCTTCTACAGGTAGCAGCAGTTAATTAGATCAGGTTGAGTGTTACCTGTGTGGAAGGCTTTGATGAAATATGTTCAGAAAGAGAGAGGGTCACTGAGAATGAGATGGGAGGAGAGTTCCAAAAGGACCAAGGTGTGAAGAAAGTGCCTGCATGTGTGTGAATATGAGGGGTGATATAGATGGATTTAAGAAAACTGAGAAAATATTGGAGGGAGTGAAAAAAAAGAGCATGCAGGAGCAGAGAGAAGGGAAAAGTGACAGAAGTGCTGGACATTTATTTTGAATCCTGAGGAAAAGTCAGTTTCACCACCGAAAAAGAATCAGATTGATGAGACCTTTTCATTTCCAGTCACTCATACACACTTAATACCTATGAGCATTTTACACGCTCGTACAAATCAACAGCAGGCATGCACACACTCACAGCTTCAGTTAAAAGTAAACCGTGTTTGGTCTGTTTATTTTTAAATGTTTGAAAGAGAGGATTGCATTGAAATGTTACAAAACCCATGGGAGAATGTTTGGATTATAGTTTCCTTCATCCTCATCAGACTCAAAATCCTCCCTTTAAGTCCTAATACTTTAATTCTAATTACTCCACAAACTTAAGCAAGCTGCAGGCTGGGAGGATCTCTATTGCCAGAAGAGAAACACAAAGGCACTGTAGGAGACAAAGGTGAGCAGGGAAAAAAAGAAACATTTAAAAATGGAGTGAGAGTAGGAGCACTGCCTTGATTACAGTATTTCAGTAAAGCTTTGCTGGTTTTAATTTAAAAAACGCGGGACCAAACGAGCACACAGTTCTCTATGAGAGTTAAAGGCATGTTTCATTTGAAGAGGCACATTGCAGCAAATATACAAACAAACCACTTTTGTTTGTTTTTTGTCTTTTAACCAGCTCTAAATGGTGTCAACATAAAAAGATTAATATAAAACCCTACAGAATGATCTTGAATCCAGAAATACACACCTAAATGACACATGTGACAGCTGTGTGCCATGGCAACCGAGTCTCAAAGCAAAGTATGAAATGGTCACAAAAATGTAATCTATTTATTCATGTTCATAGATGCAAGTTTTGCTTTTTCATGCACCTGAATATAAAAAAGAGCACAGCAGTGGGCAATTTTTGAAATAGTCATATTTTGTCATGTGTATGCTGGAGGATGGAGTTACACACCTGACTGCCAAGTGGGAGAGCGAAGATGGGTTTTTTTTTTTCTGTATTCAGTCGCTTTTTCCTTGTCGCTTTACACACAGCAAACTTCTCGGTTAAGGTTAGGTAACAAAAAAGAAAGATGGCTGAGATTAAATATTTTCTGTAACTTGACTAATTCACAATTTTCCATACAGCTGGGCAGGTCATAAGAAATAACTATACCACTCCTTATTAAAGGTGCCACAACTAATTAAATATACATCCACTATATACATCCATTATATATATATATATATATATATATATATATATATATATATATATATATATATATATATATATATATATATACACTTTCGTTCAGCTGATGTTAACCTAAGGAGTTTGATTTTCCTGCAGTCTTGTCAATCACATCAGGGGACCCGACATTTCAGTTTCAGTCGTTTCAGTCACAGGCAACAGGTTGTGACAGTCTGCAAATGCATCCATTCAGTGGAGTTTTTTTTTTGTTGTTGTTGTTTTTTTCTTCAGTGTTTTTAATTGTACCACAACTTCAGTTTCTCAGCTGCTGCATCTTCATCAAATGTGTGCTGGCATTTACTTATGCCTTGAAGTGCAAGAATCCAGCATTAAGTTCACTTTGCTGCAAGACCACACCAAGTGATTCTATGTAGTTAACACTTGTTTTTCATGTTTTTAATTAAATGATCAAAACCAAAATCATTGTTTATTGTTATGTTTTATACTATTCTTTTTTTGTGCTGTCCAAAGAGACGACAGTTAAGTGCTTTTATAGGGGTTTGCCTTGTTTACAGATTGGTCACTGCGCACACCTAGGCTCTTACTGATTCCCAAACTATTGCTTAAAGCCAAATTTACATCTCCCTCTGCAGGGTGTTCTGCTTATCTACAGCTGTAGTTGCTCCCTTACATCGTTTTATGTGTTTCACTTATGCTGTTTTTGATTAGCATGTTTCAAGAGAGCGTAGAATTAATAACAAACTTATTAACACAATAGTCAAGCTTGGACATGAAAGGTGGAAGGAGGAATGGAAAAGAGGTAGAAGAATAAAAACTGTGTTTCTGAGTCTGTCTTAAGAAGTTACCACAGGTTGTTGTTCACTTAGTTATTTGCAACACCAAAAATATTCTCTCCTCAAAGATATTGTCTCATACTTTTGATTTTTCTTTGTTTTCCTCACACAGATGTTTATTGAATGATTCAATAAAAGAGAAGCGTGTACTTATTTATAACTATGTCTCCTGTGCATCCAGCAGCAACATCCTTTACTTGATTACCCTCAGGTATCACCAGCTTAGAAAACAGACAAATGTTCTGTGGGATCTAATAACACTTTACTGACCAGTGGCCCAGTGGGATTTTGGTTCAAGCCAAATAAAAACATGAAAACGAAACAGGAAGGATGTTTCTTTTTCCCAAGGGGTACCATCCTCTTTCTTTTTGCTCATCCCCTTTTCTTATCTCTCTTCACATAGGTTGCTTTCATCCTGCTTCCAGAGCTGAGGAGATACACAGCACACAGAGAGAGAAATACACACAGAAGTTTAAAAACACACATACACACACACACACACACAGAAAAGAAGGAAACAGATAGAAAAGAGAGATGCTCTCTTTCACACAAACACACACTCACATATTGGTATATACAGACACAGAAGGCCCTATTTCAGGATGCTGTCAGCAGGGGGACAGAGGCTAGAGGAAACACAGGATGAATTCTCCTCTGCCTCATTCCATCACACTGCCATGACACCCCTATTTACCTCCTCCATCTATCTCCACAGTGACTGTCTACCACCTTGGCTTGTCTGTGAGTGCGCATTGTGTGGGTTTGTCTGCATGTGTGCTGGTCTAAGTGTATCAGCACATTCACAGTGATGGAATGAGGTGAGGTGGACACTGTATATTATGCTCTGTGGTGTGAGAACATGCTGTGTAGCCCATCATTGCTTGACAGAAACCCTGGGATTTTGGCTAGATGGCTGCAACAATGGCACTCATCCCCACAGGAGAGCCTCTGGAAGTTTCTTCATCTAAGTTTAAAGTGGTGCGAGTGCAGAGGTATCCCAAACAGCCTCTCCAAATGACACCCCCTTAACTCAGTTTTTTGCTACTTCTTCTTTGTCAGCTATTCAGGCAATCGAGTCCTCATTGCCATCCAGTGGCTTTACTTTATAACATGTCATCCTGCAAATATGAACAAGCCACTTTCAGCTGAGGGAAAAGTGTTCTGTTCAACTCTTCAATGTCACTTTTGCTCCGAGAGAAATGGTCTCTGTCTTAATGTCACTAACTCATTGTAATGACCCTGCTCGGCTAGGGAAGGAGGAAGAAAATAAAAGAAAGATGCCCAGATGTAAAATGGAGTAACAGGGAACTTATGGTTCTATGGCAGGTGGAAGGTGAAGTAACAGAAACAAACAGGAGGGATGGATGGGGCGGTGCTGCTCAAATCAAAGAACCAAATAAAACAAAACTAAAAACAAAAACACAACAGCAGCAGAACTGATAACTAAACAAGATAACAAACGAAAACGGAAAAAGACACAACTAACTGGCCCAACCTTCAAACAAGTAACAACTAAAATGATCCCACAAAAGTCAAGAAAAAAGCCTTAACAGCTGGGCACACGACCTATGACAGACACACTGCAAAGAAAAAGTGAAAAAAGTCAACCAGAGTCTCTAAAAGTGGGTGAGCTTTCAAACCAGAACACAGCTGCCACTGAATGAAGGACGCCACACACTTTTATCTATCTCAGCAGCAGCGATTGATCCAGAGGGCAGCAAACAAGGGAGCAGGTGAAGAAGGTGTGGCGGAGAGCAGCCAATCCCAATCAGGCAATGACACAATGACACGATGACATTTTGCAAAGCAGATGGATTGATTACCTGCACAGGTGACAGCTGTAATACTGATGTGCACATACACACTATCCCACTGTCCCTCAAGGCTATGGTCATGGATTTTTACTTCATTTTCTTGTATCTTTCTTGCCCATTTTTTCATATTAAAAAAAGACTGAACAGTCCTAATCCTAAAACAGTTAGTGCAAATAAAATTGATGTTAACAGTACAGATGTGCAGGTCTGAGCTGCCTAGTTCTCAAAGCAAACAAGGAAATCTTTGTGCACGGTTTTTGCTTGCTGTTTTTCAATGCAGAATAACATCTTACTAATTGAAGAAGAAATTTGAAATAATATGTGGAGAACCATGTACTTGTGAATAGGTGTGCTGCATGGTGCAGCTAAGCAATTTACATTTACTCATACTCTGTGACTCGTTTGTAAATACCACCAAAGTGACTTTACAGGTGACATATTATAGAAAATTCACTCCTTCTTTCTGTCCTTGAGATGCGCCTGAAGCCACTATAAACTTTAAACCACAGAAAAAAGACACCATCCTGGAATTTTTAAGCTTCCTCGAGAACATGGCATACAGTACGTCTTTCAAATTCTCAGTGTATGTCACTTTACAAAGTTCTCCAGTCTTTTCTCATTATCATGGCTTAGCTTATGACTTCAGATGATGGTGCATTTGCTGTATCTCGTAAAGTGGGAACTTGAAACCCTTAATCTTGCTTTTTTGCTATTAAATTATGTACAACCTAACGATGTGTGATTGATTAATCCAGATTAATCATATAAATTAATTTTGCAGTTAATCTTTAAAATTGTAAAGACAAACGACTCAAGTTTACACTCACTGTCAATGATGAGTGTAGTACCGAGGTAATATGATTGCTGACTAAAGCCCAGCAATCCCCAGTCAGCACAGAAGTTTTGACTCTGACCACTAGATCTCCCTTTGCTTTCCTTTCAGTGAAATAAAGTTTTTAGACCATTACGCTCCTCAATAGTGACTTGTAAGTTAGGTTAAATGATGCTATCCCTTTCCTTTACCCTGAAAGTGGTCTGCAGTTTATTGCTATCCATTTTGCAAGGGAGTAAATTAGTTGGTTAGAGGTAAGATTGGAGGCAAATTTCTTGCTGCAGAACTTGGGCTACAGTAGTAGCGGTTTAAAAGTTCCCATCCAAGCTGAAAGCCAGCCGAATACCTGCCGGCTTCCAGCCCAGTTCCATTCCAGTTCCAGCCAGCTGCCTTCCAACTTCCAGCCGCCAGAGAGGCCCCCTCCTTCTCCTGGGAGTGTCGATGTTTTAATCAAACTCCACCCATTCCTTGTAATATAGGGTAGACCCAGAAGATGGCGCTTCTCTCACAGACTTCTCATCGCCCGTAGTCTGTCAGATTTTATCTGAATTTACACTGACCGGCAGAGGCGCCACTCAAAGCACCTCTGATGGCCAGTCACAATTCATAAAAATGCATAAAACTTAATACATAATCATCGTTTGACGTGGAATGTGAAATTGTAACATGCTTGTGCGCTGCCAATTGTTTTATTCAGAAATGAATGCTAGTAGGTTAATAAAACCTTTCAAATACTGGATCACAGCCCCTAGCTCTATTCTCAATAGGATGTATTTATCATACTGATTAATCTTTTAATATTAGCATTATTAACATAGACAAATCAGATTTGGATCAAGCAACACAGAATCTGTTTGAGGTAGCTAGGAAGGGTTATTTTATTCTCATATTATTTATTTCACCTCCATAAGAAGACAGGGCGACAGATAAAAGCCCCACGCAGGATCGGAGATAATTTCTTCCACTTCAATGTGTCTAATCGCGGGGGGACATCCAACACTCGCAGTGCTGCGACTTCCTGCTCGCCGGGAATCCCGATTACGTCACCCCTCCAGGTGGGCTATTCCCCGACACGCTCTGATTACCATTCCAAAAGGTACTGTATGCAGCCCCCAACTTGAACATGCGCCTTCTTCAACATTCGCACTTGCTCCAGAAAATTACCATCTCTTAGGCTCCTCCACCACCACTTTGACTGTGGATTGATACGTAAATGAGCCGCAATGAGGCAGCTGAACAAGTGACCCAGTTTTGTGATTGTTGCACATTGGGTAAGAGTGGTCAAACGAGTCCAGTTTGTGTTGTCATGCTACCAGAAATTCAGTAGGCTAGTCGGTCCTAATGCAGTGAATTTCCATGTTAATGTTGCCAAATTCAATAGCATAGCAAGAGATGAAAAAAGAAACAACGATATTTCTTCAACATGTTAACCAAAATATTTACCTCTTAAAGCATAAACCAAGTATTTACAACAAGCAGTGTGCTTTTTAACGTTAACGTGTGCCATAGCCTACTGCACCGCTGTTCCTCCTTCCAAGTCTTCTTTTTTATTATATTGTTGTTTTATCATCTGAATATACTACAACAACACAGAGAAAATATATGAAAGTTTATTTTACGCTGGTATTTGCGCAGCAGAGTTTTCTGCCGCCGGATTTGTAGTCCAGGAACGGAGAACACAGCTGCTGCCAGGAAAGGTGGATTACATTTTGTTAAAGCACAGCAATCTCCGAGTAGCCTATTATAAATCTCAGTGGCAAAATAAAACACACTGGTCTGGTTTAGTCTTCACTCTGAAATGGTTCAGTCAGAGGAATATAAAGCTGTTTTAAAAATGTTGAGCAAGCTTAAAATAAACATTCATAGGCTATCTATGTGTTTTAGATTAACACAATGATAAAACAACAATAGGCTATAATAATGGAAAAGAAGCGGTGCAGCATGGCAATGATGCGTTAATGGCTCGGGTCGCGGGTTAAACATCAGTCTGGTTCGGATTTAAATGGAATAAATACATTGGTGACGAGTCGGGTTCGGGAGTCATTCTAACGGGTTAGAGCAGGTATGCGTAGCAAAACGGAACCGTGCAGGACTCTGCTCTAAGCAGTTCGGACTTGGTTGACCTGGAACCATTTGACAATAAAATCTGGAGCCATCCTGCAACGCGCTCGCTTAGGCGTCCAGTTAAACCGTGTTTATTCAACCAGTCCCTACTTCATTGCATTCATTCTTTCCTCATAGCCTACGTGCACATTTTTTTCAAGATTGTTTATGTCAGTTTTGTTTTGGAAAATGAAAAAGGAGTCTTTGCGCAGAACTTATAACATTATTCTAATCTTGCCACTTGCCTATTTTATTATTGTGTATTTTTGTAATAACATGTAAATTCACTGCATAGGAACCAACTAGTCTACTGAATTTTGTGTGACAACACTAACAGAACTGTTTTGACAATGCAACAATTACAAAACTGCGGCTCATTTACTTATCAATCCATAGTCAAAGTGGTGGTGGAGGAGCCTTGGAGATGGTAATTTTATGGAGCAAGTGCGAATGTTGAGGAATTTAGCCTTTGTTCAAGTTGTGGGCTGCATATATGCAGCCCACAACTTGGTATACCTTTCAGAATGATAATAAACACAACAAGACACACCAAACCAGGAGCTAAGACCACGAAGTTCAGCATCATGCTTATCTATCTTTGGCGTTTTTACACCAACATTTTTATACACTGGATAATGATAATAATTATCAATTAAAGTCACGGATAAAACTGCTGTTGTTAAAACACACCCATCTCTTACAAAATCTAAAATGTAAAACAAAAAAAACAACAAACAAAAAATCTGGATCACTGTAGAAATATCTTTATTCATTGCTGATCATCTGGCCATTGAAGCGTTTTTATTTGGAATTGGGAACAAATATTTTCCACCCTGTTATATTCTGTTCCACTCTGTTATGTTCCATTCCACCCTGTTAGTAAGGTGTTTTTTAATTTTTTTTTTTTTTTACTAAAAACATTGAGGACTGTGAACCTTGTTGCACCATATTAGGAAGTGAGGAACATTAAATTGATTTTGCTTTTCTGTTCCCAGGTCAAAAGGAATGTAATTATCTCTCATTTGAAATACTTGATTATGCTTTCCTTCTTGCCTTTGTGGAAACAGAAACGTGATAATCTCTCACTTGAAAGCAAGCTGGGCGTACAATAGTGTGATGACGATGAAAACTCACATGACCAATGCTCAATAAAGGGTACATGAAAATGTGAGAAATGGTCAAAAGCACATATACCGTTTGTGGTGAGTGAAACTATACAGCACAGTCCACAAGGCTCTTTTCAAGCACACTCCTCCCCCCAAGGAGTATGCTTGAACAGCTAACGGCAGGTAATGGCTGTGTTTACAAATGTAAAGGTGCTAATTGTTGGCCATTGAATTGTTAATTTCAAACCGGGCAGCCTTTTGGTTGTACTCTGGGCATGGTAGAGGGATAAGAAATCTCTGGGTTTTCCAGTGTTAAACACTGGAAGCGTCGCCAGCGGTCTTTTGATGACCGCCAGTCACGCTACCATGCTTATAGTGTATTAAAAACTAAACGGCTGAACCTGGTATTTTAGGACTTTTATTAGATAGTTGTTGTCTATAGTTTTACCTGCTTACTTGTTTGGAAAAGTAAACACATCAATATTTACGAGCAGTTTAGCACGTCTAAACTTCCACAGAGCCGCTCAGGGAGACTCTTTCTCAGCCAAACTGTCGTATATCACGGCTATGGAGTTGTAATAAATGGCCGCCCTACTCTGCTTCTGATTGGCTGTAAGATCACAAACCCTGTGTGATGATAGGCTGCTGGTTCCTGTCATTCCTACCAGCCTTTGCGCATGTGCCTGCTTCAGACAGCGGGCAGGCAGCTGTCCCACCGCTGAGACACAGTTGTATGACGTTTTATCACGTTTTATCACTAGATCGCTATGAATAAAATCCAGGGACACTTCATTTCACAGTATAAACCATTTATTTACTTATCTACTTAGGATAATAGCACTTTGAGGCCTAATTCAGAATATAGGTTGGGCTGGGTCCGGACTTTTGTGATCCCTGCTTTACACATTATCAGTATTATGTTATTTTTACCTGCCGATATTACGTTATGATTTTGTCAATATTCAGTTATGCAGCAGCTGTATCAACCCCCACTGTGAATAACTTACGTTGCAGTCAAATGACCGCTGGCAGCGCTCCTCGGGATGTTTAGAAAGCTCGCTGCTAGTGACATTCACCACTTAGCCGACTTGAGGAGGTTGTGCTTTGCCTTATAACACCATTAGCTACACATGTCGGCTTTTTTGATACATTTATTTGACGCCATTTTCAAATCAAATCATTTTTTAAATGTTGGCAAAAATGCAACAAATGAGCGACACAGCTCATTATAAACTGTTTAGAGAGCAGCAAGATCAAATCACTGCTCCTCCCCGTGGACAAAAGAGGGATTGCAGCTGTTTTTTTACTTGGGCTGCTTAGGGGCAGAGCCTCGCTGACGACGTCATTGCGGGGGATTACATTACCCCCACAGACCTGTGAAGGATCGGCCAAGGATCAGTCAAGGACCAGTCAAGGACCAGTCAAGAACCAGTCAAGGACCCATCATGGAAACAGGGGAACTTTTAAACCGCTACTACTGTAAGTAGTATCATGTGTTCCCACATTTTACAAATTAACCAGGAAGGCAGTAAGAAGTCAAATGACAGCTGATATAACATTAACTGTTTTAGCAGAACTGCTAATATTATTAAATCACCATAGTAGTTATATACTTCACTTAACTGAAGATGGAAATGAGATCGTTTTGCTCTACCAGTGCTGCTACCTGTTTATGTTGGAAGTAAAAATTCAGATTTCCCATTTTAATTGAATGCAATGCTAGTAACAGCTATTACAAAAACAAACATAGGTGAAATATTGGCCATATAAGCAACAGTTCTTAATGTAAGCTGCTAAAAACAAACAGAGGAATAGAGCAACAGATAAATCCAGAGTTTATGGAGCCAATATGTGACAAAGAAATTACAAAGAGTTCTCAATGGTGTTATAAACAGGCCGGCAGCAGTTACATTCTGCATCATGTGTTTTATTAACACGGGCCAATTCAACAAATGACTCATGATGAGACTATGCCTAAAAGAGGAATCACTACCAGCAATCCATGATCAAATTCAGATGGGGAAATGTTATTATCTGAGAGGACAAATTGCCATTGAAGTATTTTTCTTTAGTTCCTCAAAATGTTCTACTTGAATGTAAATTAATGGAAGTGAAAGAAGCTGCTGCAGGGTGTTTATGTATTATTTTGACAAAAACATACCACAGACATTTTATTTTCAGACATTTACATTAAGAAATTGTAACATTTTGTGAAAAAATGGTAATATATGTCTTGCTTAAAGAGGGCTTTGGAGGATATAAGCCACAAAGCCTTCTAAACTATGAAGTTTCAGCAGGGGAAAACAGAAGAGCAGCTTCCTCTTGTTTGATTGACTGCCTCCGCAGGAAGTGATCAGACTTTGTCAGCAAGAACAGTCTGCCAACAGCTGCAAAAAGATGGATATTATAAAAGGGTTGCAGTGCACCAACCCCCATTTACAAACACCTATTGCATA
This sequence comes from Melanotaenia boesemani, assembly GCF_017639745.1. Taxonomy (NCBI): domain Eukaryota; kingdom Metazoa; phylum Chordata; class Actinopteri; order Atheriniformes; family Melanotaeniidae; genus Melanotaenia; species Melanotaenia boesemani. The sequence continues at coordinate 19,950,024 of NC_055687.1, read as the reverse complement.
TTTCAAAGTTTAATAGAGCAACAATTACAACCACTGATCCACAGAACAATGGAAAAAATAATATTCAGATGAATAATAAAGGGGATTGTGCATTTAAGCCATTAAATTTTTTTTCTCTTTTTTTTCTGGCATGGTTTGGGCATGCTCTAGAGCAGGGATTGGATGTGTCCCTGCAGCAACACACCTGACTGAGTCATGAACAGACTTATTTGAATCAGGTGTTGCAGTAGGAAAACATTCAATACCTGCTGGACACTGGCCCTCGAGGACTGGAGTTGGTGATCCCTGCTCTGGAGGAAAGGGTTACTAAAAAAAGTTTTTTAAGTGATACCCTTACCCTTTTAACTGACAAGGTCTGTGACATGAGAAGTGATATCCTCCATGATGACAGTCTATCGAACATCAGCGGGTTCACAGGATTATTTGCTGATTATAGAAATTACTTGAATTGTAAGCCATCTCCTTCACAGTGACAAGATCTCAACTCAGCTAAAGACCTGTAAAGAGATTGTGGACCAGATTAGGGCAGCTTTCTCCAAATGTCTCAACAAATATGATTCCATTCATCTTTTAGAATAATAGTGTTAGATCACTCTAGTACAGCTCGTCTATAGTGGTATCATAGAAATACTTGGATTTAAGAGGTGGAGGCAAACAGTGTGTTAAAATTGTGTTTGGGTACCAGAGAATGGGAAAGCTTTTCCGTTAACTGTCTTGGCTATGCAGATGATAAGTGACGGTAACACCACCACTTCTGTGAAATGCCCTACAGAGCAGTACAACACAGTAACAAGGGGTGAAAAACAGAACTATCTCAAAGCTAGATTGTAATTAAATTTATAGCAGTCTTGATAAGTTGGTCCATTAATAGAGCAAGTGGACTGTCCTTTACTAAAAATAAAGTGTCTTTGGCCATTATGTTAAAATACATGCTCATTTACTACCAAACTCCACCGTTTGAGAAGAAGCAGAAGAAGCAGGAAGCAGGGTTCAGACTGACTGATGTGAATTATTTTGTACACTTTGTTCCATTAGGAAAAGCAACCTTTCCTTTAAAGTTGCCAGCAGTGAATCTATTAAGCCCCTCTTTTTTCTTTGGGGGCTGGTCCTCAAAAACAAATCCTAAACAGAACTTGCAAATTCACATTCATGAAATGTATTATTCTTGCACAAAATGAGTATTTTGAAACTTTGTCTTGCCTTTTTGCTTATACTGAATAGCATTATCATGAGATTTTTTTTTTTTTACTTCGTACAGCACCTGAAGGCTCACTCCATGAATGAATCATGCTAAAGTTGCTTAGCTCATCACATCCAACCTTCTGGGATAGGCAAGATGTCAATCTTTGTATGTAGGTGTGACATAATAGTGCCATAGATCACATTCTCCTAGATATGATTACTGTTCTTTTGTAAATTATATTAGGCTGCTAATGCAACAATAATGTTCATTCACTTTCTCCATCTACTTAATTCACCTCAGCGTTATAAGGAGATAATCAGTTTACAGCACTGATCTGCAGCAGGGTGAAATATAGATACAGCGTCATATGCACTGATTAATATCATCATTCACAAAATGTTAGCACACTGAGAAACCTCCTCAAATGTGCAATGATGCATGCTTGAAAATCAAATTTTCTCAGTGGTTACTACTTTTATCATTAAGTATTCGATAACATGTGATATTCAAATACCTCAAGGATGCATAGATTTTTGAAAAGTGCTTACTTGCTGTAACGTTGCTCAAGATGTAATTCCTGCTGGGTTTGCTGTAGTTAATTTCATTGTGTTCAATCCAGAAATTTAGTTTTTAATACTCACTATTATTCCTCATGACAGCTTGAACACTGTGGGATGGTTGTTGCTCATATGAAAAGGTTTGTATGCAGTTATATTCATTCGTGTATTTGCATGCATGCAGGTGGATTGAACAGACTGGCAGGGAAGACTGTCAGAAATCCCCTTCCATTCTGTAGTGGCTGGCTGAACGCTATTTGTGAGTTTGGATGTGTCGGAGTGTGACTGACAGTCTGCAGATGGGCTAACATCTCCTTTCCAGACAGTCTATGTGTCTGTACTGTCTTGCCACAGCAATGGAGACTTCCTCAGCATAATAAACACACCACACCTGGACAAACAATACCCATGTCACCCACTCAGAAAGTCACAAACACTTACACATGCACATATACGCTCACAAACAGCTAAAGGACTTTTACAGAATAACAATAAAGGCAGCAAGTCTACCCCAGAAATTGAGTTGATGCAGTGTGTAGCTTGTAGTGGGTTGAGCTAACATGGGTTTCACTTTGAGGGTCTCTTTCTGATCTGTGGATGAACTTCAGGGTAAAGCCTGTTTCCACCAGTTGTTGAAAGACTTTCAAAAGCCCTGCGGCACGATTTGAGACATCACAAAAAAAAAAATCACAGCTGAGGATCCTCTACTTTCTTTGTTGCTGTGCTGTATTTCTTCGAATCTTAATGAAATGTGCATGACAAAGCTCTGCAACTGCTTTTAGGGTATGAAGTACATACATACATGAATTAAATGAAATAGTTATTATATAAGATTAGGTTAAATAAAAGATAAATTAAATTAAATTAAATTAATTTCTTTTCATGTGGGGGAATAGATATTAATAAATGTTGATGTGTACATGTTTCTGATTTTAGCCATTGTCTAATTTCCACCGTTGTCTCTTAGCAGGTTTACATTTACAGCAATAAACCTAAAAGACCACAACATAAATACATGAAATAATATAATGTAAACTTGAACCTTGGAAAACACTATTGCACATTCCCAATAATAAAATGCCTTAAAGCAGTCAATACAACAAGTAATAGAACTTTTAAAGTTCAGACTATACTGTGCTACTCATAGAGTTACAAATTGCACTTTGCAAAATTTATTTGAACTTTAAAAAAAGTTTTCAGGTTACTCTTGAATACAGACTGGAGCTTCTTCTGACTGGAGGTCCACTTTGCTGCTAAAAAAAAAAAAAAAAAAAAAAGAAAGAAATCAAAGGAACACCTAAACAATACATCTTGATGAATGAATTTCTGTGGAAAGATAACATCACTTGCTGATCCAACCTGTCGAAATTTCTCAAGACAATTCAAAATGAGGTTCAGTGGTGTGTTTGGCTTCCAAGTGTCTGTATACACTGCCTAAAACATCTGGGCATGCTCCTGATGAGACAACAGATGTTCTCCTGAGGGATCTCCTCCCAGACCTGGATCAGTCTGGGAGCATCAGTCAATACCTGGGCAGTCTGTGGTGCGATGTGACGGCGGTGGATGGAACAAGACATGATGTCCCAGAGTTCTTCGATTGGATTCAGGTCTGGTGAACAGGCAGGCCAGTCCACAGCATCAATGCCTCTGTCATGCAGGAACGGCTGACAAACTCCAGCCTCATGAGACCAAGCATTCTTATGCATCAGAAGGAACCCAGGTCCCACTTCAGAAGCACATGGTATGACAATAGGCCAAAGGATCACATCCCGGTATTTAATGACGGTCAGGATCACATGGAGGTCTGTGCGGCCCTCCAAGGATATGCCTCCCCAGGCCATCATTGACCTACTGCCAAATCCTTCATGCTGTAGTATATTTCAGGCAGCTGAACATTCTCAACAGTGTCTCCAAACTCACATCTGTCACATTTGCTCACTGTGAACCTGCTCTCATCCATTAATAGCACAGAGCAAACGGTCAATCTACCAATCCTGGTGTTCTCTGGCAAATACCAATCAGGCTGCACAATTTTGGGCTGTGAGCACAAGTCCCACTTGTTAACCTCAGGCCCTCGTACTACCCACATGGCAGTGCCAGTCTTTCCTGTAGCCCAGTCGCCTATGGTCGCCTATGAGGCCAAGACAAATCTACCAACAGGTGTTAACAGAAGGCTACGTTCTCACTGCAGGTTACGTTCATGCTTCTCCCACTTGATGTTGCTAATAGGCATCAAAATGAAAAGGCATTAGCTGTCGGTAGTTTTATGCAATAACCCAACACAAGAGATATTTTACCGTTATGAGAAGCTCCGTTGCAATGCACCTCCCCACCACTTGGTCGTGATAATGAGTCAGTTAGTTTAACAAATTCCAATAAGCAGAATCATCTAGCTGATTTGTCTTCATAAATGTGTGTATGGCTATTTTATGACTAATAGATTTGACAGCTGTTTCACTAGAAAACTTCAATAATACTGAAAATTTATATAAAATAAAGGCAAACAATAACTAATTAATACTTTTAGGTAAATATGTGCTGATATGAACCATGAACTGCTGAACTATAAACAAGTGCAACAAGAGAGACGGTACTAGCAACAGAAAAGCCAATCAGCTGATCACCCACAACCGGTTTGATGATTCACAGAATAGAAGAGGGAAGAGGAGAAGGCAGCACAGACACAGCGCAATGACTACAGTAAAATAATAATAACAACAATAACAACAACTATAATAATAATAATAAGAAGAAGAAGAAGAAGAATAAACTATGGGTTAAGTTAGAATTGAGAATGAAGGACTGAAGTTGAGAAACCTGTAACTCTCTTGCTAGGAAGTCATACCTCTTAAGGCTGCAGGCAGTGTGATCTGGGTTGTTTGGGGCTTTTGGCAGGGGGTGTTTCCCTTTCCTAATGGCTTCATTTTTAATGTCAAGGACTTGCAGATATCATCTTAAACTGGATGGAATCTTCAAATCCTTGTCTCTTCATATTAGAAGTCAATGAGTCTGATTTTCTAACTTGCTTTTTAATTGCAGATAAACATAACTTGCATAGAAATGTTAGATATTTACTGTCGGAATCTTCTGTAGACAGTATATAGTACACAAACTTTTTAAGGCACCTGCAGCTCCTCTCCTTTCACAGCCATTTGCCATTTCAGAGTAGGCAACACCGACTTTGCAATCTTGTCATTTGTTATGCTAGAGTGCGCAATGCATGGTGGTTAACGTAGTGTGAAGTTGGTTAGCGCTGGTGACAATGTAGGAAGTTACTGTTACAGGATCTGACACAATCCAAATTAGTTCACATTCGTGATTTATAAATGCGTTGCATTCAGTTCACCGTTCACAGAAAAATTAACGAATTCAGTGAACGTGTTCACTTGAGCAACACTGGCTGGGAGACACCAGCAAACCTTCTTCTACAGCGAACATTGATGTGCTACCCTGGATAAGCTAAACTACCTGAGCAACATCTCTGGGCTGCAGACACGTCCTCGTGTTATGTCTAGTGGTGAGGGCACTGGCAAAATGTAAACATGATCAAAAGACAGGGAAATACTCTGTGGCCACCACCTGCAGGACATTTCCTTTATAGGGGTTGTCTGGCTAATTGCCTCTCATTTCTACCTGCTGTCTGTTCCATTTATACAACAGCAGGTGAAATTGATTCACGATCAGTGTTACTTCCTAATTAGACAGATTGATATCCCAGAAGTGTGACTGAGTTCTATGCTAATGATTATGTGTTGTCTTTATTTTTTTGAGCAGTGCAACATTAAGCTGCCCCCAACAGACAGAATGAGGTTGCAAAAACAATAAATACATAAAGTATTATGAACTAAATATAATTATATTAATGTGACTGTTTACATTTGAGGTGAAGCACAAGTCATTTTTGACACAAACAGAAAACCAAATCAGATCATTTATGTCATCTGAGATATAGATATTCTATACATAATATATGTTTAAATCACTATATCTCAAATTATTATATATTTAATATCTCTGGTTGCCAAAGCAACATGATAGAGGACCCAAGAGTTTTGTCTGGATACCATGACAACACAGAAGTATTAGAGCTCAATTAGAGCTTGATAGACCATTCCCCTATTCAGTTCTGAATTCATTTTGGTTCCAACCTTTGCTAAAGACAGAGCTCTGTCAAACAGAGTGGATTTAATTATAATTCTCTGATTGAGTTAAACAAATTCTTTTGTCACCATGCCATTCTTTACTGTAGGTTTCATTGTTGCAGCCTTGGTGACTAAGTCAATCAAAACATACTTTAAAAAATATCTTGTAGAGGAGGAAAGACAAAGTAATAGACATCAAGATACCACAACAGGACATGTAGGACATATTCCACAAGATTCCCCAAGTTATCTGGAAAATACCACAGCCACACAAGACATGATCGTCTTATCAGGTAACATCGTGGAACATGAGAGATTCACTAATGGACATGAAGACACTACAACAAGACATGTGGAAACTTCTGTCCAACAATTTCCAACCGGATACCTGAGTATAAGCCCAACCACACAAGGAAGCCTGTTGGGAAAGACTGATATAAGGGGTGCTATGATTATTAGCTGTGGTTTCTTCTCAGCCAAGCACTCCACCCAGACAAGATACATCTGGAGGAGATGTCCCAGATGATGACATGGATTACGTAGTAGAGTACGTAGAAGAAGGCTCCTTTATAGACCCTATTTTATACTTCTGCAAGTTTTCAAACACATTTAATAATAGCTTTATGAATTCATTGCTGCAGTCTGTTATGCATCTGTATGCCACAAAAATGAAAGTGCACAGCGAGCTCAAAGGGTTTTGGGCAGCTTCATCAGAAACATCCATATTTAGAAAATTCTTTGTATCAGCTTTACTCAAACCAGGGAGATCTTTCTCTCCAAATGAGATTTTCCTGGTTTTGAGAGAAATAAATGCAAAGATACCATCAAAATATCTGGCCAAGCAAAGCAACTTGACTGATTTATTACAATATGCTATGCTTTGGGTGATACATGTGGGATTCAATCAACTTTGCTGGTAAACAAAGTCACAAAATGTGACAGCTGTCAATCTACAAAAAGCAATGAGGGAAACCTGGGTAGTTTCTGTCTCCTACCACCTCCTAGCAAGGGTGACACTACAGAAGTCTTCTCATTCTCCCTCCAAATTAAGGAGAGGACTCTTTGTAATTGTTCTCATTTCATAGTGCTCTGTTTGCAGAGGCCTGCTGATCAGATAGAGTTAAAACATCCTGTGCTTCCAACTAAAGAACTCCTCCTTCCTCCTTCCTGGAAGAAAAGGATAACAGACCTATCGTCTCTCCTCATTCATCTGTCACAAAGTCTTGAACTCAAACCTTGATCACTTTTATACATATCTGGTTCATGAAGGACTATTCATCAAAGCTGATGATCTGACAGTATCTGTGGCTTATAGAAATGCTATAGAAGACTTTTCTGTAAATGGGATAATTTACTTTTATGAAAAGTGCACATGTAATAGTGCATTCATGTGCATTTATCCAAAGTAACTTACATTAGAGAGTAAGAACAACACAAGCATAAATTCTAACAAGATGGGGCATCATAATTAAGTGATAGTCAGACTGCTGTGAGTCATGTTCGACCCAGGTGCTGTCATGTAGTGCTAGAGGCAGTGCATAATTTATTTATTTTTTAAGTTTTTTGTAGTTTTTTGTAGTTTTTGTAAGTCATTTTGTTTTGAATACAAACATCACGATTCCATCAAACAATATCAACTTGTTGATCAGTAGAGACTTCAGTAGCAGTTCTGTGGCTACTCTGTGTCCATTCAGGGTCTGTACAAAGACATGTCGCACATGGAGCACGTCTGAAGAATCTTTAATCCCAGGAAATCTGAAGCGAGCGCAAAAGTCCATTAACAAAACACCACTTAGATTCAGATCAGGGGGGCTGTATCTCCCATTCAAACCCCTCCAGGTCTTGCTGTCATTGCCCACGTCAGCATTGAACGCTCCAGAAGGAGTGCTCTCAACACCCCATCCAAGGACTCCATGAAAGGTGGGTACTCTGAACTGCTGTTCGGTACATAAGTACAAATAACAGTCAGGACCCATCCCCCCACCCAAAGGCAGAGAGAGGCTACCCTCTTGTTCACCAGGGTAAACCCCAATGTACATGTGCTAAGTCAGGGGGCAAAAAATACTCCCATGCCTGCTCAGCGCCTCTCACCGGGAGCAACTCCAGAATGGAAAAGGGCCCAGCCTTTCTCAAGGACAATGGTTCCAGAGCCAAAGCCATGCGTAAGGTAAGTCCAGCTATATCCAGCCGGAACAGCTCAACCTCGCACCCCAGCTCAGGCTCCTTCCCTGCCAGAGAGGTGATGTTCCACATCCCTAGAGCTAGCTTCTGCAGCTGAGGCTTTTGGCCATTGCCCAGCTCACACTGCCCTGACCCCTATGGCCCCTCCTGCAGGTGAAGAACCCACTGGAGGGGAGGCCCATATCACCCTTTTCGCTGAGCCCGACCTGGCCCCATGGCTAAATGCTCAGCCACCAGGTGCTCGACTCTGTGCCCCATCTCCAGGCCTGGCTCCAGATGTAGGCCCCAGTGACCCATGTTCAGACAAGGAAAACCTGGATCCTTTTTTCATCATAGGGGTCTTTTGAGCCATGCTTTGTCTGGTAGCTCCCTTAGAGACCAGTTTGACATGGGTGACCTGACCAGGGGCATAAAGCCCCGGACAGCATAGCTCTAAGGATCTTCAGGACACACAAACTCCTCCACTGCAGTAAGGTGGTGGCGTAGGAAGGAGCTATATTAAATATATTTAAAATATATTAAAATAAAAACTTTTTTAAAAGATTTCATATTTGTAAATATATTTTATTTTAAACATGTATTGTTAATTTGTTTCAGCTCCCAAATATATACACACACACACTCGTAAGGTGCATTGACCAGAATGGTTTTATTCACAGCTAACAATATATGTATATTGACCCATAGCAGTTCTATAGAATTCCCAAGGCAAGGTCAGAAAACCTTTTGTAATGATAGAAACACAACCACAAAACAAGCCAAGCATAATCCAGAAATAAAAAATTAGCACACAGCACAGACTAACCACAAAAGCTGCCCCAGATGCTGAGAAAAGCTCCAGGGGCCCATGCATTTTGCCTATGGGTAATAGTTATTTTCAGACGCAATCATTAGGGTCCATAGTGTCAAGATATGTCTCCGCCTCTGCAAAATAAGATTTTGTTTGACAACTATTAAATGGTATTAAATCAGCTTGAGAAGCTTATTAGTTTAACAACTTGGACATAACTACCTCAATATGAATATAAATAATACAAAAGGAGAATAACGTAGGGAAAAAGAAACAAGCAGCAGAGCCAAATGTCAGAGAGTATTACAAAGTATCTGTACACACTAAAAGAAGAGAGGAGAATAGAAATTGTGCACTAACAGGTTAAAGACAGCAAAGACTTAGGGCGTTTTTAGTTGTGTTTAGAATGTTTCTTGAAAAAAACAAGTATTTTGGGTTAAAAGAGACACATTTGCAAGTTATTTTATAAATGAACTACTTCTGTTTAATCAAATTAGACGCAAGCATAATTTGTGGCTATTAAAAATTAAATTTACCAAACACTTCTTCTCCTTTGAAATAACTACACATCTCTTTTCAGAGATCTGTGTATAATTTCCCACACACAAATTACTTCTTTCTAGGAAATTATATGAAAACACCATAACACCATATACAAAACATAACAGAAGGCAGGGAAAAAATGGCCGTTCTGAAGGGGTTTTGAGCTTAACTATCATAAGTCAAACTTACGTTCCACAACATCCCCTACAGCCCTGTTAAAAGAAATTTGTTCAGACATAAGCACTCCAGACTGATGATAAAATGTTTTCTGTTAGATTTTAATATTGCTGCAGCCATTGTGCAACATGGACACTTTGTATGAATTGTACAGACATAAATAGGTTCTGACAGAACAGCATTATTTGACGACCTGGAAAAAGGCCAGGATGGAAATGCTTAGGCACCCATCAACAGAGGCATCTGGTCTTTAAAGGCTTAAGGAAAATTCTCATTTAATGTTATTCCTCTGTCCATCACATCACCCTGCTTGTAGTCTGTGTAGAGATTATTGTAAGGTGATGGAGAAACCGCTGAAATGATCAGATGACAAGACAGTAAGTTGAAGAAGCAGACACACTTTTTCTTACAACAATGTCAAACAATACTTGTACTTTTAGCAGCGCACTCAAGGTCACTGAATCATCTTTCCATTTGTGTTTCCTCCTCTCTTCTTTAACTGGATATCAGTACAACTCAAACACTTCCTGTGAAGATGCAAAAATCTGTGGTTGCATAAGTGTGTGGCTTGAGTTTGTGCATGTGTATCTGTAAGAGAATGAGGATGTGAGGATAATTTAATTATGGACCAGATAGAGCGGGTTACTGAGGTTAATATCCTGCATGCACTCTTCTCCTCTCCGGACACTGTAATTGCTTTAAGCACATTAGGAAGTTTATTGACTGTGATGGCCTTTTAAGACGTTACATTTATGCTGCTTAGTGTCAGACAGGAGTTGTCCTGCTCATCTTACTGTCTCCATCTTCCTCCGTCTCTGTTGCTCCTCTAGCTTTCCCTTTCTTTGCTATGTCACTCTCTTCTTTCTGCATGCGTCTCCTTGCCTTAGTCTGCTTAATTGAGGCTCCTTTAATATGATGAGATTTGTATAGTGGCTCATCCGTAGAGGCGGTTTGATGAGGTTTGACTGGCAGGTGATTAACTCCTCTTAACCCGCAAAATCATTTGTCCTCGGTGGAACAGTTGCACTAATGACACCATAAAAAGCTTCTGGATGTGTCAAATTCTGGAGCGGAGCTCTGGAGATAGAGCTTCCAACAACTCCCTGGAAAAAATGCAGCCCCCTCACTTTCTCTCCACGTAGATCAATCCTCTCAACACCCCCTCTGTAGATGTCTCCATTTTCACTCAACTAGACCTCTTAATGAGGATGGAAGTGAATGGAAGGAGTTATTAAAAGGTCCTCACCTTTCTCCTGGGACTGCTAAAGAGGAATTATATGCAACCAAGTGCACTTACAGCTCCAGTTAGAGTTATTTCACATTTCTGTTGCCATAAATCCACATCCCACCACAGTAATAGCAGGAGAAAATTATTTCTAGCCCAGGAAGAGTTTGGTTACTTTTCTTTTTATTAGGGATCTCCTGGAAGATTTTTCATGAGAGGCTTCAGGTGAAGAAAGATTAAAATTACAAGGAGGAAGGAATAGAATTAGAGACATGGGGAAAGTGACTGGGGACGAGGAGAAGTGAAGGAACTCTGTCACAGCTGACAGGGAGCAGAGCCAAGCAATAACTACAGCAGATACAGCCAATGTGCAGAGATAAATGACGTAATATCTGCATGGATCAATGTCAATACTGTCTCTCTAAAAGGGACTCTCTCTATAAATTACACCAGTGTGCCTCTCACTGCACCCACAGACACACACTGACACCAAAGATGCACTCAAATAAACATCTTGCACAATTAGATGAATTAAGATGTTTTGCTGTGAAGATCAAGGGCCTAGAGACTTCTTTGGAAATGTCTTCCTCCAGCTGTCCAGGCCTATCACTATGCAGATGGTAGAAGGAGGCAGTGAGGAAATTATTTTTTTTTCAGCTAGTGATATCCAGCTAATGAGAAATCAAGTGGCTTGACTTTTCACATGAATTCCATCATGCCTGTTTCTGTTATGAAACCAGGAGGCCATTAGGTTAGTTTGACTAATAGTGCAAAATATCCTAATGTGGTGTCTTTGCTAACAGTGTCCCCTTGTGGCCAGTTAGATAATCATGGCCAAAAGCATCATGCTGTGAGAGAAATTATTTCTTCTTTTTTATTTTTACTTTATTTAAATTTTAAAAAGTCACACTTTATAAACCATTACATTTCTAAATGATGATCCATGATTTTGTCTTACTAAGTCTGAGAAATTACACACTCCAAATTTGCATGAAGCTAATAGATGACTTGTTTATGAAGATGTCTTAGGGATTATGATTTATTGTATTCACAACATGAACTGCTGCATCAGTTGCAACGACAGCAAAACTGTCACAAAGAGAAAAGACGATACTTTGTTTAGAGAGGTTGCAAAGTTGTGGTTTCAACTAAATGTTAATGCTACATGCTCATAATAACAATATGTAATTATGTTTAATACTGTCTGAATCTGTAGTTAGTTTTTGGATATGCAACTATATACCAAATTATCAACTGGAAAGTTACAAGATCACCAAAGTGAGATTATTAAAAGAACACCTTCCTAGCCTGACTAAATACATTCGTCCTGAGAGTAATGTTCTACTGTAATCCTAAGTGTGAGCCAAACTTCCCTGTTGTGTTATTTGTTACTTCTGCTTTCTCATGCAGTCAAAACAAATTTGTGCCAAATTCCTGCTTAATTTCTCTTTGTCAAAAGACTGCACTTAAAGTCATGGAAGGGTCATGTAGCGCATTAGCCGAGGAATACTAGATCAGTGGGCACTCTCTTCGTTGAAGACTCCCACTGTGCTGCACAGCACGAATTTTCATGCACTTCTATGCATGTGCTGTCAGATCAACACAGAACACATGAGCAACAAATCAGGAAGGACACAGAGGAGGAGATATTACATTTTCTGGTAAGAACATCACAGCTCTACTCGTTAAGATTTAGAATATTGAATTTAAACCTTTTAAGAGCACTACAAGCCTTTCCTTTCACCATCTCGCCTTTATAAGTTGCTTTCCTTCACATCATGAAAATTGTCATAGGTTAAGAGGAGATGACAGGAGAAATTTGGAAAGGCTTAGAAAAAGACAACTCTGCTATAATTAGAATTGGACCACATTAACATTAAGCTGTGGCATTGGTCTGCATCACTAAAACTACAGATATTCAATGAATATCCTACAAAAGTGCTTTAGATATTTTGTCTAATGCAATCTTATCACTTTGAAATCACATGGAGACTATATATCACATTTGTATGAAAAGATGGAAAGCATGACATTATTATGAAAATTTGTCACAGACTTCTTACACCCACCGTTCTGTCCTTATCTTGCTCCATACAAATCCCAATTAGTATGATAGGATAAATGGAATCAAGTATCCCTTTATAATTACATCCACATAGAATTGTGAAGGAGATAATGAATCAAATCAAATCCAATTTTATTTATAAAGCACCCTTCATGCACAAAGTGCTTTACATAATAAAACAAATTCTGCATATTAAAAACAAAATTTAAAAGCCTTCACACACCAGAGTATAAAACAGGAAATTAAAACACACCTCATTGTAGTTTCGTTCACACACAATCTCACACACACGCACTCACACACATATAAACAAAGCGCATGTACACTCCCCCCACCCACGCATACCCCATTCAAGCATGAACTCCCATCCCTAGTTACTGTCTCTTCTTTGAATATAAGTATAAAAATATCAACAGAATGAAAACACCTGGCTTGATGCTGCTGTGAGGAAACAGTATCTTGGGGATCCAGTCACATCGGAAGCCAGCCCACCCATGACCACAGAGGGTGCCACCACAGGACCCACCCAGGTCAGGGAAGGCTGGGGTCCACACCACAGCCACAGGGTTGCAGTGCAGGACCCCCAGCCACCCAGACAAGGGCAGTCACCATGGCAACAACCCCACAGACAGAGCAGATAGAGCTCTTGGTGTGGAGGATCCCCAGGAGGACAGTTAAAAAGTAAAAACAAGAATAAATACATTTAAAAAAATAAGAACAGAAAAGAACTGAAAAGAACTGATAAGAGCGACAAGAATAAAAATACAGATGAGTTCAGAAAAATGATAAAATAAATATAAAGGAGTTAATAAAAACTGTGTACTTGGGTAAAACAAATCAATAAAAATGGAGGTAAATAGGTGGTATTTAAAATAAATAGAAAAATATATAATTAAGTTGTTCACATAAAATTTCATAATGCATTGTTAGTTTTGTTTTTCTCCATTTCCTCTCCGCTCTCCTGCTATTTCTTTTTAGCATTCCTTCAGCTTTGTTCCACGGTGTTTTGGATTTTCTGTTTACAGTTTTTGTTTTAGGTAGAGCTGCTGAGTCAATAGCTGACTTTAGTCTATTGTTAAAATGATCAACAATAACATCACATGATGCAGGTAAAATCTGAGCAGGAGTTTGGTTTAAAATGTAAATTAAATTAGCAGCCACTTCAGAAGTAATGTATCGTTTCCTCACAGTTCTCACCGGGCCTCCTGTTGGCTAAAACTGGTGATGTTAAAAAACACACAGTAGTGATCCGATACAGCCAGGTCAACAACAGAGGACACACCAGAGGACAGGCCATAGTTTATGACAAGGTCCAGGGTGTGTCCTCTTTTGTGTGTAGGCTGTGTTATATGCTGCTTAAAATCCATACTGTTTAAAAGATTTAAAAACTTGCCAGCATGGGGATTACTACTATTATCAATATGTACTGAAGGTTTAAAATGACCAGTTATTAAAATCTTTTTGTATTTATTGTGTATGGCTGATAAAAAATCTGAAGACTCTTTAATAAAACAGGTAGGATGTTTTGGTGGTCTATAAGCTGTGATGCATAAAACAAAAACAAATCCATGGTGCTCAAATGTCAAATAATTAGTTAATGAAATTATTTGTGCTGATATTAATTAATGAAGGAATCCCAGAGGCTCCCTTCCAAATAATTTTGAGAATTTGCACATCACTTATCACGTTAAGATACTTTTGGGTCATTTCATCCAGTTAGGAATTTTCCTAAAAAATATACTCAACCAAATCACAGGGCTTCTCAACTGAAGACTCTTGTAATCTCTTTCTGTGTTGAATGTTCGGTCCTTTTTTTATATAGTGTTTATCATAGTATAAAAAAAAAAGAAATAGCCATTGTAATGTTGCTAAATGGTTGGGGGATTAACATTTTCTGGTTGGGAGTTCTGCATTTCATTTTTAAATGTTGAATCCAACAGAAAATTGGGCTTTTCCATACGATACTGTATTGTCAATCAGTCATGTAGCCCTCTTCCTAAAATGTACCCCACTTTACTTCCTATTTTATTCTAAAATGATTTACAAAATAAACTGTGTTGTAAAAGAGTTGAAATGAGTAACTGAGACTATCAACAGCTGGGACATGGTAGCAAACTAATCCAATAAGCAGTAGGGTCATTTCCTCAGTGGCTTCTATACAGTGTTGGGAAAGTTACTTCCCAAGTGTAATATATTTCACATTACCAGTTACTTTCAATTTTAAGTAATACATTTCTTTACAATATTACTCTCTGTATAAAGTAATAAGTAACATATTACTTTTCAGTTACTTTTCACCAAAATAAGCATTTAGGACAAGGCATTACGCAATGAAGGTGCGCAATATTTTGTCATGGTGAATAGTTCTCATTTAAATGTAGTTCCTCATTATTATAGTATGTGTGTGGCAACAAAGTCTAATGAGGTTGCATCAGAAAGTAGTTGTTAATATGAACTGCTGAATTACAATAATGTAATGATATGGAAGAATTAAACGACATGATGTGATACAAACTCTTGTTCTACACCTCATTGTTCTTTTCGATTTCTCTGATGTATTCAAAATAGTGAGGGTAAACCCACTTAGAAAATGTCGAGTCGGTTGCCATCATTCCTCGTCCTTTTCTTCTTCTTCTTCTGTTAATTTAAAGCCGCCGCCCTCGTCTTCTTCTTCTTCCTCTTCTTCTTCTTCTTCTTCTACTTCATATTTATTTTCGGCTGTTGCGCGATGGTTGTTTTATTATTTATTTGTCTGATGTTTATACTGACAGTTGGGATTGTAACGCATTACCGGACTCATTTACTGTAATAATATTACCAAAATATAGTTAGTAACGCGTTGTATTACTTCGTTACTGCCAAACGTAGTATATTAGAGTAACGAGTTACCTTTGTAACGCGTTACCCCCAACACTGCTTCTATATAATCTGACCCTTTTTGTTTGTTGTTCACCAGGTCTTGAATTGCTTGTTAGCCAGTAGAACGAAAGAAAGAAATTTTATTTTGGCTTCTTTTTCTTTCTTTCTTTCTTTCTTTTTTTTTTTTTTTTTTAAACCTTGATTTACTCAAGAAATAGAGTGTGTGATTAAACTCACACTTACTACTTGGTGCTGACACTGTAAAGTCCAGCTGATTTTCCTGGATGTACAATGGTTTTCTTTTTGTTTGTGTGTTTCTTCTCTTTTAAAATTATTCATCAGTTACAGGAACTGTGGCCTTTATATTAAAATAATAAATAAATAAATAAATAAAAATCCAGAGACAATTTGTGTCTGAGTTAAGTGAGTTAAGTGTAAAGTCAAATATGAGGTACACTTTTAAGTGTGGCTGCAAACTATTCTTGCCTTTGTAAAATTAAGTGTCATTTATTTGTTTTGAAATGATAAATGTACCGGCTTGGAAATGCTGTTAAAGCAGGGAGATAGTATACAGTACCTCATGAAGACAAAACAAATAGAAACCTGTTCTGCAGCTAGATAAATGGCAATTCTTCTTTTCCCTGCATGTCAGCTGCAGTAGGCAAACTACTCAATCACTGCTTTTTTATCCAGGATAGTGATAAAGAACAACTCTTCTTTCATTTGCATTTATTGTCATTAACTTATATATGCAGAGGTTAGTGGTAATACTGGAAGGTTGAGGTGGAAAGATCGATAAAGCAAAGAGCTCTTTGTCCTTGGTCCACATTATCCATCACAATGCTGCATCATTACAGTGTGAAATGAGAGAAAGGCCATGTGGTCCCAGCCACAGTTGCTAGGAGTAGCATTCACCCAGACTACCAAGTTACAGAAAATTCCCAGAGCCATATATGGGCATATGTCTCACAGAGATGATGTCACCAACGACTGAAAGAGCTCCCCTTTCATTTTGAGGAATGGAAAGGGTGTGTACTTCTCTGGGCCATTAAGATAGCTGAGGGCATGCAGATAGCAGTGTGTGTGTGGCTATGAAGGAGACAGGTCAGATCTTGCTAAACTGAATGAAACAAGAGAAACATGCGCAATCATTATTGCAGCTGGATAAATAGCTAAAGGGGAACTTAGGTAAGTTTCTGTGAGTTCTAGACAGGATGAAACAGAAAAGCTTGCATTAGTAGCTGTTTCAGACCAGTAGTGTTAAAAGGACTAAAGGTAAGGTGGGAGCAAACAGAAGAAGAGATAAAGGCAAAGGATAGGCTGCTTTTATCCTGTGTCAGCACCATGGGAAAATCAGGTGAGTGGAAACTGCACCCTAAGGGCTTAATTTTAATTATAGGCTCTTGGATTATTGTATCTGAGCTAGAACTTTTGCTCCATGAAGCTAGCTGCGTTTGTGTGCATGAGTGGGTGCTGCCTGGTTTTGTGGACATTACATATTAAAGTAGTAGAGAGCACATATAGAACTACCAGTTGAACTTATTCTTGTTTCCTCCTTTAAATTTCGCATTGTCTTAAACAGCCCTGATTGTTGCAACATGCTTAGTAAGGACAGGCAACATTTGTACTACTATTGTATTTGTGTGACTATTTGAATGTGCCTATTGTGTGTGCTCTCAAGAGATTGTGACACTTGTGAAAAGGCCAGTGAGTGATTGGCACCAGGCAGTAATGGGGGAAGGGGGGTTGCTTTGAATGACGTTTTCTGCTCCATCATCTGTCACCAAGTTGTTACTCACAGTCTGAGCTCAGTCAGCCTGTAGGTTTCAGCTCTGCAGTCATGTATGAGTCTTCACGTTGCATCATTATGTCTGTTCTGTCAGAGGGTGTCTAACTCTTCCTGTCTCTGTCCTCCACGTTTCGCAGCCTCGAAGCAGTTTGCTGAAGAGGTGCTGCAGTGCCATAATGAGTACAGGAAGAAGCACCAGGCTCCTCCACTGAAGCTGAGCAGCAAGCTGAGCAGAGAGGCAGCCCGGTGGGTTATTGCGCACGCAGATCAAATAAGAAACTTAATTAGGAAGGACTGTGTAAATCAGTCTTTGTCAAGGTGCTGTAGATAATAGTGACAGTTCCAGCTGAGCCTGTCAAATGCAATAACCACAAAATGTTGATATTTTGACTCTGTTTGTAATTGCAGGTTATTGATACTTCAGCGCCTTTAACTGCAGTTGCAATAACATTTTATTCAAAAGTTTTAGTGGAAATTAATTTCCATAGATTTTTAAAATCATTGTGACCAAATAAACTCAGATGTTACAGAGGAGTTTTTCTCCTCTTGAGTCTTATGAGAAGCTGACTAGTGCAGTCAGAAGAACAGATGCAACTATTTAACATAACAGTCTTTCACATATGTTTGATGGTGCAAATAAAAGGCATCAAAGACTTAAAACCATGTCTGATTATGTGATAGCTGATGAGATGTGCTGCAACATTTGAAACAGAAGTTTTTAAAGTGTGAAGCATGCCTTTCCTAGGGGGCTCTAAACACTTAGTTAGAAGAAAGGCCTGGTGAATGAGGGTGAGGAAATGTAACTTTAGTTATCAACAGATAACTTAATAAATGTGATGTGGGTGAATGGCTTAGGACCAATACTTCATTTTTTCCCTACAGTCAAAAAAAAAAAAAAACTTAGGAAAGACAATTTAAGCATTTAGTGTAGTCTAGATATATCAAACAGCTGGATATATTGATTTCCTTTAATGTCTGTGGGAACAGACAACATAGTCATGATCCTGCTGGCTTCCAGGAATCTGTATATATATAGAAAGTAGAATGATGAGGTGAGTTAAACTTAATGGATAACATCTGCACCACCACAGAACAGCTCGGAGGCTCCAACATCATTGTAGGTTGTAACAACTGCTTGCTTGCTGGAAAGCTTGTTGATTTAAAGGTATTGTTGTATCTGTTTAACATGGTTTTTTTGTTTGTTTTTTTTTTTTATTTCAGGGTCATATTAGGAAAAGGGAACCTACCTATAATATTTTTATTATTTTTAATATTTTAGTATCTGGTAATGTATATTTAAGCCAAAACGTTTCCTTAAGTCAATACTTCTCTTATAGTAAAAGCAATAAAATTAAGTTTTTCCTCACTTGTTTGTCTGAAATGTGAAAACTCTGAGTCTTCACCTGTACCCCTAGTACAGTTTCTATATGAACTGGATGCATTCACAAATGTTAAAACAATATGAACTGAAATGATAAAATCTTAAAAGTACAAATTTATTTGAATATAAGAAACTGTCTAACTTTACAATGATGAATTACAACATGAAAATATATAATTGTACCGCTTAGATAGTAAAGATTTTATGTTTTGCAACTTGTGAAAACTGAGACTTCTCATAGTCTTACATCTAAAAAAAGAAATTAGTCCCCTCCAGTCAACCTGGGATTGTGTCCTTTAGTAAGACACAATCACAACCACTCATGGCTGTAATTTCTCCTGTGCAGAGGTGAAATTTCCGCTTGAGTCACAATTAAAAGAGGGCAGCACACTTTAAAACAACACTGTGAAACTTGCTACATCTTTTCTCAGGTATGCTGAAAGCCTGGCCAGCACACGAATCCTGAAACACAGCGTGGAGTCCAGCAGAGGGAGCTGTGGAGAGAACCTGGCATGGGCATCCTACGATCAAACTGGTACATACAAACTAAAACATCACTGTTCATAAACTACGTTAGTGACTTTGCATGTAAACTTAAGCTTTTGAGTAATTCTGTGGTGGCAGTGTGGATAAATAAGAATGTCTGCGGTCAGAATCGGAAAAGTCCAATAAGACAGGTTCTTCTGTTGATACAAGTGAAGTTAGTCTGAGGCCTAAAGTAAATTCCTTGTACTGACTGTCAGCTGCTGCAGCTGGGATCTATTTCTCCTCCACCTCAGACACCATGACTCACTGCACAAATATCCCAGCACATGCAAGTGTGATTCATAAAAATGGCTCAGTAGTCAGTGACACAAAATAGCAACATTAAAGACAACATATTCCAAAGAGGAATTTGCTGCCCAGAGATGCTGTCTTCTTTCATTTCCTTCATGGTTAAATGTGTAGCACATGATTGAGCTGACGGTCCTCTGAGATGACTTCATATATATATATATTTTTTACTGATGTTCATGCAGGGAAGGATGTTGCAGATCGATGGTATAATGAAGTGAAACAGTACAACTTCAACCGTCCTGGATTCTCTTCGGGCACTGGTGAGACTCACTCAAGTGTGTCTCTGAGCTCCTGTTTCATGTTTTGTCCTGTCTCATCTCACCTTCTCATCTTACTATGTGTGTTGCTTTCTCTGCTTCTTCTTTATTTTCTGTTGACTTGTCACTCTTTCGTTCTGTGTCAAACTTACCCAGGCATGGGTAGGGTTGTTGTTATTCTTGTGCTGTTGTTAGTGTGTGACTGCCTGACTCTGTGACCGCTGAAAGGGAAACTTGGGGGACATCACAGTCCTGTAAATAACTCTGAAACCCACATGTCATGTCCAGTCTGCTTTAATTCCCTCAGGTGGCTTTTTTTAACCTCAGACTGCACCATGTGCGATTCAGTGTAACTTAATAGCACATGAAGCAGATCACTGGCAGATTCATAATGTTCAGTCACAGAAAAAATGTTAATAGCTGAACCAGATATGAGGAAAAGTTTAGGACTCATGAATCGGAGAAGAATTCAGACTCCTCGGTCTGTAAATATTTAGGTATACTTAAGAGTGTGTACACTTCAGCTGCAGCAATATCCAGGATGTTTCTCACTTCTACTCCATCCTCTGCTGGTTGCCTTCTAATTTTCTTGTGATTTCTCTTTCTGTTCTTAGGACATTTCACAGCAATGGTGTGGAAGAGCAGCAAAAAGCTGGGTGTGGGTAAAGCCATCGCATCAGATGGTTCATCCTTTGTGGTGGCTAGATATTTCCCAGCAGGAAATATCACTAACCAGGGACACTTTGAGAATAATGTCCTCCCAGCTAAAACCAGCTCCTGAAGGAATATTGATCTCCCTTTATTTCACATGGTCCAAAAGCATTTACTCTGTTCTGCAGGAGAGAAGCTGCCTATCTGCATCGCTGTGGAGAATCCCTGGAGATCAGCCCATCTTTAAGGATAGAAAGCCATGCCACAATCTCTTATGGATCTTAGGAGATAAGACGTGCTCAAGCTGTCTTTGTCATTTGAAAATGGGACCAGTAAATGACAGAAAATATTGACTTTGCTAACAAAGCATTTCCACTGACTTTGAAAACTGTGTAATCTTAACTAGTTTAGTTGTTTTAATAGCCACTCACATTATTTCCTCCATTTATGTTCTTTTCTATATTTCTACACAGTGAAATGCAACTTACCTTTACATCTGTTTTTGTGTAAGAATGGAGTTAATTCAGAGAGACAGACGCATTAACATATAGTTGTTGCTGTAATTTGAAGCTGATGACTGTACGTGGTTGGAATGTTCTTGTTATTGCCTGTTCATGGGAAAGCAGCCCCACATCGTGACTTGCACTCTGATCACTTTTGTATAATAAAATAGACGGATTGTCAGAAGCGAGTTGGCATCTGTCCATGTGTAATTGTGTCATCAATTCTGGATGACATTGTTGTAAGTGAGACACAGAAAGAAATTAGTTTCATTTCTTAGATACACACAATAAAAATGGCCTCTGAAACATTAAAAAGATCAAATGTAATCTTAATTTAGTTCTGCAATCTGCTTTTTCTATTCGGCATCTGCTTTCTGTGAACAGAATATGATAAAACATGACAGCTGCTGTATTAAATACTCATTTAATTGTCTTTTGAACATGAAGCAGGGGAATTTGTTCTCATTTTAAGAAATTATAGGAAAAATAAGTTTTTTTATTCTGATTATGTGGAAAAAATAAACCTTTCAATGCTCAAAATTGATTTCAAAGCCCATAAATTAGTTTCTCGTGGGAACAAAAAGGGTAAACTAAATGGTGTTTTTAAGATTCATTCCTTCATTCACTGTTTTTAAGATGTTTGTGATTTAATGTGTGTGTTTTCTGGAGGGTCGGCCTCAAAGCTGAGTCAAAGCCCACGCTGGAACAGACTTTATTTAGCAGTTACTGGGGATGCAACATACAGCAGCAGCGATACAGAGGAGTCACTGGTGTTTAGGCTTTATAGGCTGGAATAAGAGAGTCAGGAATAGTTTCTTCTTTTTCTCAGGTCTCACTCACATGGTCAGCTCCTAAAACAAAGTAAGAAGAAAAGATTGAAGAATGAATCAGAATTAGACAAAGCAAAAAACATTTAAAATATGACACATTATTGCAATTAGATTGTTATCCATTCATAAAGATTTAAAGATTAAGCCTGACAAAACACTCTTGAAGGAGGTTTATTTAGCAGGGTTTTTTTAAGAAAATAATTTTAAAAAAACATTTAAATAAAGCACTTCTTTTTACTTTTTTCCGATTAAGTAGATTTTTTTTAAATGTAATAATGCTGTTATTTACATTTCTAAAGGATGTGCATGTTTTAATCTGTGAATTAATGCAGTTAAGAGTGTTTAGCTTTCTAGCTGTCAGTGGAAACAGATTTATAAAATTCCTCTCATAAAGTAATTCAACTCAGATTGTGATAGAAAACAGAAAAAGCTACATGCCTGAAAATAAAAACACGTATAAATGTAATGAACTCAGTGTCTATGGCTGAGCATTAAGAAACCTGGAGGAAATGGGATTTACATCTAAAAAAGATTAACATAAACTATCATGAACATCTAAACAGAAGAAAACAAAGTGCAAAAGAGCAGCCATGGACTGTGAATGATTGGATTAAAGTGATAAACGCTTGCTGGAAAATCTGCAAGGAGATGATGCAGAAATTTGTGTTTGGTGCAGGTGAAATAAAGCATATTAAGACAACTGCCTGAATAAAAAAACAAGACAGCTTTTACAACCACTGATATGGGGTTGATGTCACGTAATGGACCCGAACAGATGGCCTCTTAACTCAATGTGAAGGTGAAGATCGAAATTTTGGACATTTTTCTTAAATATGAATCTAAAGGTTTGCTGATGTGATAATGCATCTTACCACAGAACAATGAGTGTCCAAATCTTCCTTCAGAAAAAAATGATTAACTCAATGATGTGATCAGCAAACAGTCCAGGTCTCAATCTGAATTACAATTCATGATGAAAAAAAAGGCCAAAGCTGATCTGCTACACGAGAAAGCTGGATCTCAATTGATTATAGACATTGTTTTAAATAGATTTAAAGTCCAAAGAATTAAATCTGTCAACAAAGTAATAATTGTGATAGTTTTTTGTTTGTTTGTTTGTTTGTTTTTTGTTGTTTTTGTTTTTTTTAGTCTACGTTTTCTGGGGAAATTAAATCCAAAGATTTTAATCATTTTATTCTGTTTTTGGGGTGCATTTTATGAAGCCAGAAATGTGTTAAAAAGATCATTTTTGTCATATCTATAATTTGTTAAATTTTTACTAAATAAAATAACTGAATGATCATTCTTCCAAAAATGTTGATTTAAATTATTTGTACCAGGGTTTGTCACGTCAATAAAAAAAAAAGGCATCTGCACCATTTAATAGCTCCAATATTCAACTCAAAATGAGCTTTTGCTGCCATCTGGTGGGCATTAACTGTACTACATGGCTTTGCAGGTTTCTCAGTCACTACGGAGAGGTTCTTTGTGTCATTTGTCCTCTGCTCTTTCTCCTCTATCCTCCCCCTTCTCTCTCTGCTCACTGGCTATGACTCATTATTTTGTTTACCATCTGCCCTCTCACTACCCTCTTGCTCTTCCTCCCTCCATCCCTCCTCCCTTCATTCTCACCATGATAGCATTCACAATGTCATTCTTGTTGTGTTTCAGTGCACGGACGGCCTTGGCTCGTGACACATTGGCCTGAGCCATCACCAGTTCGATGTCTCTCTGTTCAAGACCTCCTTCGTCCACCTGATGTTCAGAAAAAAAGAAAGGAATAAGGATAGTGGGACTTTTAAATGACAAGATTTTACAGACACATCAAACAATATATATATATATATATATATATATATAATAAAATATTTTAACAGTTAATACCTCCTCTTCCTCTTCTTCACTCTCTTCCTTGATGGTGAGGCTGGGCGGGACGGGTGGGGCTAAAGGTGATGACGTCACAGGCACCTTGAATTTCTCTGCAGCTGCTTTGTGAGCCTGCTGAGATAGGTCCTCAATCTGAGGGAAGAGAGATGAGAGGGTAATAAGCAAAAAAAAAAACATTAAATTATGTTTATATGATAAAAAAAAAAAAGACAAGAAAGATATACCTTTGCCTCTCCAAATACAATATAAATGTCTGACACGGGGCTTTTAAATACATCTGGTCTGCTGATGACGAACAAGATACTCTTCGACTTCCTAATAGTTATTCTAGTCACACCGTGGACTGGCTTCAGACCCAGTTTAGACATGGCCTACATACAGAGAGTGACAATTAGGAACAGCATCACACAAATTAAGCACTGGTGTCATACAGCTTTCAACATTATCTTCTTATTTGCTTTATTACTTTGGATGTAATGTAGAATTTAATATGAATAAATAGTCATATATAGCTTAGGCTAACCTTGCGGGCCTTCTTCTCACTGCGGCTCTGTTTTGGCCTGTTCAGCCCTTCATCTGCAGAAGAAATAGACTGAAAAAACAAACAAATATTAGTTAACTCACAAATATTTGCTCTGCTAATTTTACTAAAAAGTAGTAAACATGTAGATGTGTTTGACTGAAACCACATGGCCAAGCACAACATTTAAAGGGTCGCTTTCTATACAAGTCAAAACCATTCAAGCCTTTAAAAACCACTGTGTTCAATTATTTTCAGGCTGTTGACACACTTGTTCTAAACAATAGCATCTTGCAGATAACATAATAATCAGGACCCCTCTGGAATGGTATTTTAATTTGAAAAGGTGCTTAAAAATGAAACCTTGATGGTCTTTTTTAATAATCAAAAGCAGACTCACCTGTGGCTCTGATGGTCTTAGTGGCCCTGGCTCTTCAAGCTCAGGTACTGAACCTTCACTCTCAGACTCATTACAGGAAGCCAACATGGAACCTAAGCAAGGATATTGTTAAAAAAACATACTGTATAAATGAGGTGCACCATATCCTTATTACCATAGAAACTAATATCCATGGAAATTGCAAAAAGAGCCATCGTTGAAACTGATGAAGAGTGTTCATTATAAATTCCAAAGGCACATCTGATCAGTGCCAGGTTATTAAATCTTCCAGTGGAAAATCAACTTGATTACATCTCCCTACTATTTAATCATTAACTTCATTTACATTACGCAAGTGACAACAACAGAAACATTATGTCAGGTAGTCATCTCTTAGTCTTTGATATTCTACTCTGTAATGCTGTATTCAAATTGCATAAATGTAACAGTCAGAGAAGAAATTTAGGGATTTTTTTTTCTTTGGCCTTAAGAACATAAGAAAAAACTTACAGTTGTTTTGTAAAGAGAGGTCTATCTCTTCAGAAATACTGTGGTTGTGGTTGATTGGACAGAGTGACTGTCTGTCAGCCACTTGATGAGCAGAGAACGGTTGAATTTCCTTTTGACTGACAAGACCAGACTCATTTTGTGATGATCCGTTTTTGTTTCCTGCAACACCTCTGGGCTCAGATCTCCAACCTTGTTGAAACCATCCACCATCCTCCTCACTGTCTGTCTCCTCTTCAGCCAAAGATGAACCTTACAGAGGAAACATCATCATTGTTTTTCCTTTTTTTGGGGGGGGGGGGGGGGGGGCAACATCAATAAAATGAAAATGTCTTTACTTACCTCTGCACCTGTCTAGGTTGCTCCATGTCTGACCTTGTTTGATTTGCTTGTGAGGCTGGACGTTGACAGCAGTCTGAGCTTGTAAATAAGACTGAGATTGTGGGTGGGAAGAAGAGCCTGGAACAGAAACCAAGTCTAGACTCCCTGTCTCCTGGGTAGCCTGTGACAAGTTTAATGGCATGGCAGTGGGCAGTGAGGGCAAAGAGACATTTGTGGCAGATGCTGTTGGCGTAGAAAATACTTCAGTGACCTCTTGGATGTTGTTGTTTGGAGGAAATCCAGAGTCAGGGGGTTGCTGTGCTGTTGGGGAGGTAGAGAAAAGGGAAGGGTTGGTGTGACTTATAGATAGTGAAGATTCTTGTTGGGCAGAGAGGGCAGGTTGGGATTCTTGGACAGGTGTGGAAAGGCCATTCTCTGGCTCTGCTGAGGCACAAGGAAGGGAGGAGGAGGACATGGAAGATAAAGAAAGTGGAGTCATGGAGTTTGATGTGGTACTCTCATTCTGTACGCTGGAGTCAGTATTTATGTTATTGTCATTTATGTCCACGGTGATTCCTCTCAGAGTATCAGTTAGTGGTCTGTTATCAAGCACTTCCTGCTTTTGATTAAAGTTTTGCTTCAGGTCCACCACAGTATTGAGGTTGCCTGGTGTATTTGTGGTAGAACTGCAGTGTCCTTGTCTTGGACTTTTGACATCAGGGCTGGAACTGTTACGTCCCTGTATCTGTGAACCAGATTCAGCTTTGCTTTCCACAGATGTCCTCTGTTGATTGTCTGACGATGAAATGTTGTTGTTTTCATTACAGGCTGTTGTAGTTTTAGAACTGCCTGCAGTCTCCTTTGACCACCCATCTGTTCTAGCATTTAATGGAACAGAAACGTTCTTTGTATCTTCAATAAATTCCGGGCTAAAATCAGTATTGCTTCCTGTCAGAGATGCCCTGCGTTTATTCTGCCTCCTTCTCCTCCCTTTTGTAGCAGCAACTTGTGTATCTGTGCAAGGCCCACCCTTAGGTGTGTGTGCAAAGTGCTCTGAGCCATTCTGTGCAGAAGATGATTTTCTTTCCTTTTGGTTTTTATCTTTCACTCTTTCTCTCTCTTGTTCTCTGCTTTCCTCATCTTCTTCCCCTGAGGTACAAACACAATCCTGTCCTCTAAAGGCATCTTTAGTCTTTGGTTCATTAACAGTTCTGTTCCTCACAGGGCTGACATCACATTTGCTTTGGCTATCAGTCTGAAGCTGCTCCATCTCTGTTACCAGTGGAGAAATGTTATTTTCCACCTTGTCTTCATAAGACCCTCTTGGTCTGGAAATATCTGATTTACATTTAGGAGTAAAGTATCCAAATGTCCCCTGTGGCAAGGAAAATGCATTACTTTCTCGAGTGATTGATTGACACTCTGGGGTATCATCACATCTTGATTTGGCTTTAGCTGGTGAATCAGGGTGTTTAGTTATTCCAGCTGCATCTATGTTAGTGTCAGTCATGGATGCTGAAAACCTACAAACAGCTTCCTTTGGGACTGGTGTCTGTACTGTGTCTGATGTTTGGTTTTTGGGTCTTGCTGTTAGTTCTTGGTCTTCATCAGGAGTCTCGTCTGAAACCTGCAGAGGCATCTCTTCAAGTGGAATATTAGATACAGACTCTCTAGCACTGACATTCACACTCTGGGGTCTCACTTCCTCTGACAGAGCATTCAAACTTCCAAACAGGCCTACTTCCAAGGAATCAAAGGCAGAGTCATTGGAACTCCTCCAAGTGTCTTGTATTAGTGTGTCTGCATAGTCGTCATCATTGTCTGGATTCAAATTACTAACATCCTCTGGGAATCTAGAGCTTCCATCCTCTCCTCCACCCGCTTCTGAGATCTCCTCAATGGACTTCCAACGAGCCAAGTTGAAATCAGAAACTCCCTCTCCAACCAAATCTTTATCCACCATTTGCTCCTTCTTTCCACAAAGACTGTTGTTATCTTCATCATCAAGAATTGAACCCAGAACATTTTCATAATTTTTGCACACTTCACTGCTCATATTAGAAACCATAGCTGTCTGCATGCTTTGGCCTTCTGTGTCACACATTAGCAGGCTTTCAGACTCTAATTCATACCTCTTTCCCAGAGACAAAGATAGGGACTCTCCTGCTCCCCAGATACCAAACTCAGCCCCTGATCCAAACCCTAGTTCAAAACCCAACCCCATTCTGGTGTCAGACCATGCCCCAGCTCCAGGACCCTGCTCTCTGCTTGTGTCAGTTTCTGAATTTTCTCTTTTGGGGGAAATGGCAAGTGGGGAGTGTGAGGACCCAACAGCTCCAAGAACCCCCTCATCAGTACTCAGAGTATTCTCCCTTAGGTTTTCCTGAGCAGAGTCACCAGCACAGTGTTCAGGAGTCAGAGCCAGGTTATCAGGAAGTTCTGAAATGACTTCTGGGGAGACAGACACAGGGATATTACTTGGGTTGGGACTTGGGTCTTTAGGGCAAGACAGAAGAAGCACACCCTTATTTAAGTCATTGGTAGCAGACACCATCTTCAATGGGGAGCCAGAATTATTGATTCTACACTCCACACTTATAGACTCAGCTGATGTATTTCCATTCTTCTGGTGAGGCTCACTGCCAGAGTCGCTGTGCATACCTACCCCTTCTTCCACCTGTACAGGCACATCATATTTACTGGAGAAGGACTTTGATAATGCAACTCTACTTGCTCCTATGGTCTTTTGGCTTTCTGGGTAGTTATGACGAGGCTTAATGAGCAATTTGAAAGAGTCACTCTCAGGTTCTTTAGTGTCGTCAGCTTTCACATTGGGATTTTCTGTTGGCAGTTCATCCGAAAGGACGGAATTGTTCAGGTTTGTTGTCTCCTGGACAGAAGGAGGAACGGTTTGGGACTCAGTAGCAGAGTCCAGTGATGCATGGGTAAAAGAAGTGGTAGATGCATTTAAATGAGAGATTTCCTTAGGCTCCATGAGAGGGCTAGAAGAAAGACTGTGATTCATCATCTCCCTCTTTTCTTTGTTCTCATTCTGGTTAGTGTTAGATTCTAGCTGACAAGAATTTGCTTCAGAAGGAAGAAACAGTTTCTGGTTATCCACAGCTTTATCTGTCCTTACTTCCATGTGCAAAGTTTTTGTCTCCCCTGCTGCACTGGTTGATTCACAGTCAGGGTCTGATTGGAGTTCAGGGGTTACAGATACACCTAGAAGTTTAGTTTCTACACCTTCAGGATGCAAAGCAGTGGTTTCAGAAGGACAGGTGGTTTGGGGGTGATCCATTAGCTTATCCATACTCAGTTGTGTGTGCAAAGGTTCAGTTTGACTCAGTTCCTCTTCAGGTTCTACTTGGATTTCAGTCAATTCAAGTCCATCCACTGGCATGGGTTCAAGTGATTGTGCATGTCTCTCAGTGCTGTACAGGCTTTCATCTTCCTCCCCATTATAAGAGGCAGAATCTAATGAGTCATCTGTATCATCTTGGAAACAAAAGGATTCATCTAACCCCTCATTGATAGATGTTTCTGAAAGTGAATGAAGGAAAGATGCTGAGCTGTCCTCATCAGTAGGATCTTCTACTGCTTTGATGTCACACTCATCATCATCGCCATCTTCTTCCTCCTCTTCTTCCTCCTCTTCGTCTTCTACCACTTTCACCTCTACTTGAGCTTCCTCACCATCTCCATCCAGCCCGTTACTGTTATCATCTTTATCATTCTCCTCATCTTCATCACTATCAGGAGCGGCTGTGGCATTGCCATCATCATCATAATCATAATCGTCATCATCATCATCATCATCATCATCATCATCATCCTCTTCATCATCATCACCATCTTCTACATCTGCTTCCTCCTCTCCTGCAGCATATGCATCAACATCCTTTCTTTCATTTCTGTCATTGACTTCAATTTCATTTTCTTCCTCTGTGGGGAAGAGGGTGATTTCCATCGAGTCAGCCCTAAAGATCAGGCTGGTGTGGATGGGAAAGGAGATGAGTGAGGCAGGGATCATCATTTCGTCATCTAGTGTATCATCAGCACATGCTGCCTGGGAGAGTATGAAAGAACTAGGACCAAGGCTATCAAAGGCTCCTGGACAGAAGGCATCAAGGGGGTGGATGGGTAAGTCAGGGCTGATGCTAGAAGAGGCCATAGTCATGTTCTCTGTGTCGGGAGTCAGTGCAGTGGAGGAAAGATCTGGGTGGGTATCAACAGGTCCATAATGATCCTGGGATGTACATTCTTCCAGTTGGAGTGTCAGACCTGTCTGTATGGGCCTAGAGTACTCTGCTCTCTCTGAACTGGCCTCTTCCACCGGGCAAAGTGAACTTTCAGACTCTCCCCCATCCTCCTGTGAGTCACTGCTGCTACTGCTCCTTGTTGGAGGTGTATTATCAGTCACCCAGCAAGGACGACAACTTTCTCTGGAAATATTGATGTCCTCCCCTTTTAGAGCCTCATCTTCCTCAGGGATTATTGTGTCTGTAATTCCTATTCGAGAATTCATAACAAAATCCTCAGGATGGTACAGACAATAGTCCCCAGCTCTTTCCTCCTTCCTTTCTGCACTCAGTCGTCCCCTTTCTTCCCCAGCTTCATCTCCAATCTCTGATAAGGAGCTCACAAAGCAAGCTGGGGCCTCTTGTGTTTCTTCCGCAAGAAGCAGGTTGGGAGAAGTGGAGGGTGAGGTGGAGGATGTATAAGAGGATGTCCAGCTCCCCCCCTCTGCTGTGATATAAGAGCCAGAAGGAGAGGTGAGAGGAGAACAGAGGTCCTCGCTGTCTGAGGGAGAACCAGGGGAGAGAGGGGAGACTGGGGACCCAGGATATGAGTGATGTTTTAAGTGCGAAGAGCGGGTAGCCATCTTGATTGGGGTGGAAGGAGCAGTATAGTAAAGCTCTGGGTCAAGAGATGAGGGAACACCCACTCGTAGGGGGTCAACAGCATAAGCTGGCTCAGAGAAGGACAAAGCAACTGGACAGGCCAGCTCAGAAAAAGAGAGTGAAGGCACTTCATCTTGGGAGAGGGTCTCATCTTCTTTCTTGTTGTCTGTTAAATTACCATCTGTAGTGATGAGCTCTGGAGAAGATGGACAAGGGTGGGTGACTGAGGGCTGTACAGGGTCTTTTTCCTGATCTTCCTGTTTTTTAGGGATTTGTGATTGGCTTTCCTCTTTGCTGGTTTCGAGGTGTCTTTCTTTTATTTGGGCCTGAGGATGAGAAAGCCTTGGAATATCTGGCAAAGGGATAGCTTGGCCACTTGGCTTAACTGGGGTATTCCCTTTCTGGTTGTCTGTTGTTTTGAGCAGTGTCTCTTCACCCATTACCACCCTTGTGTCAATGGTCTGTGGCTCTTGATAGTCGCTCTCCACCTCAAAACCAGTCAGGACCTGGCAAAAACATCAAACACACACAAGCTGATATGAATATACCTCTGAAATGCATCTTATAGCATGTATTTTGTAGAATTCCAAACATGCTTAAACAAGTGCATACCTTTATTCTCTCCATCTTTACAGGTACATGACGGCCACACGGCCCATGACCACCTAATTTTCCAGACAGTCTGGGCGTGTTGCGGTGGTCAGAGCCTTCAGGCTGTGGCCTTGGAGAACCAGAGGAGTTGGGTGGTACATGAAACAGTCGTGGCCCAAATGGAGAAGTGCAAGCTGGGAGAAGTTTCTGTGGAGTGGTGGGAGAAGGGCTAGAACCACTGTCACTGGGGGAGGAACCACTGTCACTTGGGGTGGAGTCAGTAGATGGGTGTCTGGTCATGTCTGAAAAACAGAAAATAAAATCTTTTAAATAGTTAGAAGAAACAGGTTGATCAAACTCCAAATTTCAGTGGAAAAATGGGATTTATCTGGAGATTTGTGTTGATTTAAACTAATATGAGAAAGTGAAACAAAATGACTAGACATGATGGGGAATACTCTTCCATTACGCATTCATAGACTTTATCTCTCCACTGAACTTTAAACATTCAAAAATGTCACCATAATTCTAGTCAGTAAATTAAACGAATATGTAAGTAATGCAACATTGACACTGAAAATGACTTTTACAAGAGCAACAGAAAATTGCTTTGACCAGTGTTTAAAACTAAATAAGTGCAGTGGTCAGCAGTTTCTTTCTGTCACTAATACACAATTGCTCAATTAACCAGAAGCAAATAAACTGGTACTGAAATATAGAGATGTGTGTCCTCTTGTTCTTCCAGATCATAAACTTGTTATCAGATAATGGGAACATTATTTAGATGAAATGGCAGGACGGGTGAGGGAATTGGGTCATGGGGCTAGTAATGAGAGTCTTCTTTACAAGCAAGAAAGGAAAAGCAAGGATCAATAAGATGGAATGGAAAAAAACCTCATTCAGCATTTGTTCCAGTTCCACTTATTATCTTTAATGACTTTTTTAAAATGTTGATGGACTACTTTAATACAAAACTGTGCATTCATTGAAATATCCCGAGAGGATGTGCTTCAACTTTCTTTTTTTATGGAACCCCCAAAAAAAAATCTTCATTTACCCTCTGAACTGGGCTATTACCGCGGTGACCTCAAGCCACATGCTGTTTAGCTATTATAACACAGAAGTGGCTCAGCTCAGTGCCAGCCACAAACACTCACACACTTCCTTTCGCACACATGTACACACAATTTGTTCTTCCAGGAATCCAGATGCAGTATCACATTTACTCTGTTCTGTAGCTCCATCTCTGCATCTGTACCTCAAATTACCTCTAAACCTATTTTAATCTAATCCTCTCCTTAGTCCTGCCTTGTGTTAATACAAAGCAAGATTTGGTATTGACCCCTATGTCTTTTGTCTTTAAGAATTCTTTTTTTTTTTCCTGTCTTTCTTTTTTATATTTATATATGCTCCCTTGTGGCCATCATGCCCAGACTGTTGTGATGGCAGATGCAAACATCAGCACTTAGCAGTCCTGCTTGATCACTCCCTCAGTATTGTACTAAGTGTGTGATAGGAAGTGTGCTGAGTCATGCTATGGAGAATAAACTAGTTAGAGTAAAACATCCACAAAAGCAACCTCTGTTGTACAATTAAATGTGCAGGTAACAGAATGATCAGGAATGAGTGTGATCATTTCCTCATGCCAGGCCTGACAAAAAAGTACAATGCATTTGTTACTGTGAACTGACAAATATGAAAATAATCTCCGCCTTAAAGGAAATTAAGGAAGAATAGATTGTATTTAGAAATGCTTATTCTATTCTATTCTACAGTCATTTAGCAGATGCTTTTATCCAAAGCGACTTACATTTTACTTATGTTCCAGGCTTTAAAACTGCATGAATGTTTTGCTAGGTTGTTAATTTAAGCCTTAAATATATATATCAGAAAGCATCTGCTTCTTTCAAGTTCTATAATGCAGTAAAATTGAGCACCATGTTTGCTGTATAAGAAGCAGGCCGCAGCAACTTGAGCAAACTGGAGCTGCGTCACAGAGGCTGCAGTGCTACCCCCAAGGGTAGCCTTGATACAGTTACGACTCTATTTGAGCTATAACAAAACAGAACCCCTAGCAGTGTTATATGTTCCTTTGCCTTAGTCCATCTCCATAACACACACACATACTCTAATTCACATTTATTTAATTATTCCTTTTTATATCAACTACATATAGGAACATAAGTTCTAACTACAATATGAGTCAATTCTCTTTTCTTTCTATACCAAAATCCACACCAAGAAAGGTAAAAATTATTCAAGCCCAAGAACAAACAAGGTCACTAGTTAAGTTAAAGCAGCAGTACATCTAGAACAGCCAACCACTCTAAAATGTGTCCTGCAAGGAGGATGGGAACTGCTATTGCTCTCCCTTTCATCATTTTTGCTCAATTTTTATGGCAAGATTTGCAAGTTCAGATATGTGGTTGAAAAATATAAGTTGTTTCCTATGTTTGTGTGTTGCAAAGTGCTTTCCCATGCTGCTGTGTCATGCTTGTGTTGAGGCTGGGGGAAGGGAAGATCTACTAGGCTGTTACAGTTCACCAAACTAATATGGAGATGTGGGTGAGGATGTGGCATGAAGATGGGGCAGTGGATGGAGGGATGGGGGTGAGAAGGCCAGGTTAAGTGGGGTAAAGAGGGCTGAAGCTCTGATAAGAATGGAGGAAAGTAATTACACAAAGGTTTTGGAAGTCCATCAGCACATTTAGGTAAGAGATTCCTAATTTGGAGCTGATGTCTAGGATAGGAGGCTGTAGGGAGGTTGCCAGTAGCTAGAAGGGGGCACAACATGCCGTTTAATGAAGAACGATGTTAACAAGAGATGACCCAGCTTTGAAATGAGTGTTCTTCACATTGCACTTCTGAGCAGCAAGTATTTACCTAACATCCTCCTTCGTCCTATCTGTTATGCCGCCTGTTCCACTTGCCCTGTTTTATCTGTTTTATGCAACCTGTCTGTCATACAAAACAGCTTAATCGATTCAATCTTCTTTATCCACCCCCGAACCCAAAAGTCCTACCTGGTCCTTGGAGCCCTGTTTCCTCAGCTCCCCGCTCTGGTTGCTTCTCAGAAGGGACAGATCTGTGGGTGCTCTCTCCTGGCATGCTTCTCGCTGGCTCTCTCTGTCTCTGACGCAATAATAAACCATACAGCCAGAACAGACAAGGTGAACAGGGAGAGGGAGTGAGATGAAAGAAGTAGGGGAGGGGGATCTGAATGCTCAGCGACCCAGCGCTCAGATCTTCCCTGCAGCACGTGTCTGTCTATGTGTGTGTGTTTGTATGTTAGAGAGAATGAGGCAGACAGAGAGTGAAAGAGGGAGAATCAGAGATGGGAGCATGGGCTGGTCTCTTTCTGTGGTGCAGCGCAGTGATGCTGCTGCTGTGGGCGTGTGTTTTAAAGACCCATGATCCTGTTCATTTGAATATGTGTGTATGTGTGTGTTGAATCTGAGAGGGAGCTGCAGTATCCTCTCCTGATGCCCAGTTCCTGCTTTCCTCCCTCCCCCTTCCTTTATTCTATCCTCCCTGTATCTCTCTCCTTCATAGCTGCCCCCCTCCTTTGCTTCCAGCCAGGCAATGACTGGATCTTGAGGGATGATGTCAGCAGATTTGTGCTGATTTCTCAGTGCTGCCCCCAACCTTGAAGGAAAGGAGCGGTACTGCAAAAACAAGAGTAAGTTTCATATATCAAGGAAAGGTGGGGGATTTCAGGAAAATTAAACAGAAGAAAAAGAAACCAGAAAACAAACAGAATCAAAGGGGCAGATGAGATACCTAAATCTGTTACTCTAATTAGGACATATTCTAAGACTCCTGCTCTGATAATGTCCTTGAGGAGTACACAAGGAGACATTTCCCCTGAGTGCAACTAGAGCATCTGTCTGCCCTCCATCTTCAGCACACATCAAGACAGCTTTATCTAATATCTTTTTTCAAATAAAATTCAAATGGATCTACACATAAAAAGCATTAAAACTAAATTCAAAATATTTGTTATGAAAATGAATCCTGACTAAATCAATTTGGCTTCAGGATCAAGAACAATAAATATGCTATATTTAGTCCTCTAAGTACAAGAAGAAGATTGTTGTTTTCTAAAACTCTAACAATCATTCTTTCATATAAAATAATGTATTTTAGTTCAGTATTATGGACTTTCAGTAATCTTGGTTCTTGTGAGAACTCAATCAGCAGCTTTCTGAATGGCCTAATATTGGGTATCAGTTCTTTTGAGCTTCTCTCTCTCACACACACACACACACACAAACACACACACACACACACAAACTTCTTCTTCTCTGAACTCTCTCTGATCAGTAAAAGCCAGTTCTATGCTGACGCTTGTCAAATTTCTTGTTGTGTCACTTTCTCGATTTCTTTTCTTCACTTTCTCCAGTAATGTCCTCTTTGTTTCAGGCACCATTACCTCTTTTATTTTTTGCTAAATCAGCCATGGTGCATATCAAAGTGGCCATTATGTTGATATCCAGTTGTTGGCATGTGACACAGTGGTGTAAATTAAAATGCAGTTGTCATATAATAATCTGGGCTGGGATGCAGAAAGGCAACTATGGCTCCAGAAATGTGCAAAATGATATAAAGTTTGCCATTAAAATAAGTCAAAAGCACAGAGTTTTATGGTTGGAGACTAATGTAATATTGCTTTAAAGCATGGCTGAGTTTTTCCTCAAGTACTCTAGCTAAGCATATGTGATTATAGTTTTTGTTTAAAGTTGGAATATTTACCTCATCATACCACAGAATCCAATGATTTACTTACTGGTGTAAAAAGTAATTCTGACTGCAGCCTGATGTTGGTATTTGGCTTGGTTGGTTTATCCTCAAAAGAGCTTGAACAGCTTAAATACCAGCGACCCAAGAATTTAGCCTTGAGGGACTCCAAGTATTGGGGTGAAATTTCAAAACTGTAAAAGATTTATTTTATTTTTTATTTTATTTTATTTTTTTGCATTTTTTTTCATTCTGCCAAGAAAGATTTTAAAAGGCTGCACAAATTTCATTTCAGGGTATTCAGATTCAGGGTGGTAATTTAATTTCAAAGTTGAAGGTTATACAGGCCTAAATATTTAAAGAAGCTTTTTGGATACCTCTGCCCAAGCTAGATCATAACACAATAATGCTTTCTCAGAATATTTTTAGGTCCATTTCCCTCTGTTTTTTTGTTTGTTTGTTTCTTCACACTTTTTAAATGCACTCCTAGCACTGTGATATTGTCAGAAACAAACAAACTTGACTAAACGGCAGTTTAAATAAAAGGAGCAAGCTGAATGGTAATTTACTTCAAAATCTTACTTTTATCAGAAAAGCCTTTTTTTCCCTCCTACAATGAAGTTTAAAGACGTGTTTTCTCAGGTGCCAAGTTGTCAAAACTAACTGAATAAATAAAAATACTTCCAAACTTGCTCCTGTTGAAAACACTGACATCACTGAATGCAGAGTTTTGCTAAATTATTTTAATGCAACACAATTGACAGCTTCAATTGTTTGACATATAGGAATTATAAAAACAGTCAGGAGGTAACTGTGTGGCAGAGTTAATCAGCTTCCCAACTGTATAAAACAAGGTGCAAGGATCTGTTCCTGTAGATTATGTCATAGAAAATGGTTTGTCAAGCTAATAACATACCTTGAATAATATTTAGGGGGAAAACAAATAGAAAGAGGGGACAGCAGCACTGAGCCAAGTTATGAGCAATGGTTATTTCCATGGCAACCTAAATCTTCCCATGACAGAGTGCCAGCTCAGCAGAGGAGATAGTTTTCAGCTCATCCACTGCTCAGCTGTTTCTCTAAGCATGTCAGTGACAGAGTTGGAGGAACTACTTTTTATAAATTGAGCTACATACAGGTCATCTGATGCACTAGCAACAATCAAGCTTCAATTTTTGCTTCCTGAATAAAGTCTGGCTCTCCCTGCAGCTAATCCATCACAAAATACTAACTATGACTAAGGAATACAATACTGGAAGTGATGTCAAGGTTTTTTTTTCAACAGTCCATTAGTCGATCCATTAATGAGACAATCAGGAATCAGATGTAGTGTCTGGGGATCATGGGTTAGCTTATCAGAATAATATATATATTGTATTTTACCTTGTTGCCTCTCATGTCTTTTTGTGCATCATCTGGCTGTTTGCAACCTTTTCATGTGCTTTAATTTCTGTTTCTTTTCCTCTTTTTCCCACTTAGCAGTCACTGATGGTCGAATGCTGCAGCAGCTCATGATGTTGTGTAAGCAGTTTCAGGTCAGCAGAGTTTATCTCTCAATCTTGCCAGAGCTATTTTTCCATGCCAATGCTCTTTCACAAGCAAATTCACTGATATCATTTTAAAATTAACATTTAAATTAGCTATAGTTTTATCATATTACAAACCAGAAGTCCTTTAATGAACAGAAATATATATATCATTGCTGTCAGTAAAGCTGTCATCAACTCTGTTCTGCTGATCCAGAAATACAGTAGTTCACAAACAATAGACATTAATATGCTGACATTTGTGAACCGACATGAAGCATCTTCCATCTGAAAACTCCAAAACAGCCTAATATAGAGGGCTCCCAGCTGCACACTGTTAAAGGAAAATATGAGTTTATTTTCATCTCACATCTGGGGAGAATTAAGACACAAAAGGAGAAAGCTGGCAATAAAACTATTTATTCCATCATAAATTGACAGACACAGATAAGTTATTTGGATCCATTCACATCCTAATATTAAGTATATTTTGGCCTTGATTCCACAGAACACAACATCTGTTTTCAAGTCACTCACAGATGTAAAGACTTTATCAGGTCATCTCGCGGTTGTGTTTATTTCTGTCTCCAAAATTCTTTACTTATCATCACTATGGAAACAGGAAAAACCCCACACGTTGCCAAGGGAACCAGAGTCAAAATCTGTTTTTTTTTCTCTCTTTTTTTGTATTGCCATGCTGCAATGCTGCTCAGTTCAGCGTGTGAGTGTAGGTGGATGTGTGTATTCCCTGTGGTCCAGTGTAACGGGGAAGGCTCTGATTTAGCTGAGCCTGCAAATGTCCCTCAGTTCACTTGGCCATATCTTCAGCCACAGCCTTCCCCATTTTATCCTTCAGGTAGGCCAGTTTCTGCCACTCCGTCTTCAGCACCAGCCACTCATAATATGGCACCTGAGAGAAAATACAGGAAGGTAATAAGTGGGGAAAAAAAGGAAAAAGAAAGGTAAAATTGATCGTTTTCAGTCTTAATTGGACATGAGTTGATACATGCTGAAACTCTGCAAACCTTGACGAAAGTGATGCTACTAGTATGTAAGGAGATTGTCCTAGATGAGAAAGAGACAGAGCTTGGATTGGCCTAGATGAGGCAGAGCTGAGGCTGGAGCTCTATTTATACCACAGACTGCAGCGGGGCCCACCTGACTCTCAGCTCTACCAAAGTATTAGGTCCACTGTGTGCATGTTTAAGCTTTTAGCTGCAGCAGCTGCAGTTGTACTGCTCTACCTCTGTATCCCCCCTTTTTTACAGCAAACAACATCCTAGCTGATTCTTGTTTAAACTGGCTTAAGTGTGCATGTGCATATTGCATCTCCAGACTATCAATCACCTCCACTGTGATGAAACCAGCCAGCTGAAGATGTCGCTTCATCATGACAAAACGTCCCAGGAGGTCTCTACTCTTGGAGCCAAAGTCTGGAAATTCCCAACCCAAGAAAGCTAGCCTGAAAAAATAAAAAGATGAAGAAAAGAGAATAAAATAGTTTTAGATACCTACAACAAAAACACAATTGCAAAATTCAAAGGCAAAAAACAAAAAATAACTTTCACAAATCAAACCTAAGTGGTTCCTCCATATGACTCACCGTCGTGCCCCTGCAGGTAAATCCTGATCTCCTCCTCCACTTAGTAAATGAGGGGCTTTTAGCATTGATATATCAACTGGTTTGTTGTCACAGTCCACCACCATCTCACCATCTGATTAAGAAGGATGTGTCAGATGTTTTAAAAAAGAAAAAAAGCTTTGTTAATACAGATTGTACTTGTATGGACAACATTGTCCCCCTTACCAATAGTCCATCCATACACAGTGTCAACACCAGTGCGAAGGACCTCTGTCTTCCCACCCACCAAACACAGCAAGGCCTCTCTTAGACTGCTCTGCAGGGGAGACAGGGGGGAGCTGTTGGCTGGGACAGACAGGAAACTGGGCGAGGACGCAGTATCTGAGGAACTCGGATGCTCCAAGTGAAGAGTGGCAGCGATATGCAACAGCTTCAGTTTATAGTTCTCCACTCGAGCTGGGCTGCCCTCTACAGAAAGAAAAGAGAGGATATCTTAGAAATCAAAGAAATGTTTTCTGTCAGTGAAAACATGGGAACAGAAATCTACTTGACCTGTGCTGACATCTACTGGACCAGAGTGAGATTTAGATGATGGGAACAACAGGATGTCTGCATTAGAGGCATTCTGGTCTCACCTCTGAGTTTTATTTAAACCGTAAGGCAGTATGTCATAAAACTGTTCCCCCGCCTTCTTACAAACCATCAAGTCCATGTTGATTTTTAGTTCATTTCATCCCAGCTGCTTTAATCTTTGATCACCTAAGTTAATTATGATATATCAGTCTCTCGCTGTAAAACTAAATTGTATCCGGTAATTCTTATTGATGTGAATCAATCCTGTATGAGCTTAACCACACTGGTACTAAGTGTGTATCTATGTATTTATACATTCGTTACTTATAAAAAAATAGGAAAGCGGATAAGCAAACCCAGCCTCATCTCTCACCTGACAGTTTGTTGACATGATTTTGTTGAGTAAGTGGGATGAGGTACTGGGGCTTGGCCTGCTGTAGCACACACAGAGACCAAACCACATCCGTCTGCAGAAAAGGCTCCAAGCTCGTGAGAGACTCCTCCAACACAACATGAGCCTTCATACAAAATGGAACAAAGGGAAATATATTTGTGGTATAAAATACAACCAGCTATCTTCCCTTCCACAAAGAAACCTCTAACATCATTAGTACCTTGATAAAAAACTCATCTTCTTTGCTGGGCTGGAAGCCTAGTCTGGCAAAAGTCATGAGTAGATTACAGATCTGGAGGGTGCTGTAGTTGTTACTGTTTGCTGTATAGTGCTGATGAAGATATATATAAAGAGAGAGAAAAATAAAAATTTAATTTAATAACATAGATGGAGCTGTTTGAAAGTAACTGCATGTCTTGTTGGATACTGACCTTAGCGAAGGCCTCAAAGAGAGGGATATGGAGCCATTTGAGGAAACCCAGTGATTTCGCACAGCGTGTGACATCAGCAGAGCTGAGCGCAGGGACTCTGGGTAACAACTCGCTGGCCATTCGTTGAAAAACCTGAGTATGATTAAAATTCAGCTTTCCTATAAAAGGGCAGAATCAAAAATCTGTCAATGCTACAAAGTCTTTTACTTGCAAGTAATCTGCATTCAGTCTCAGAATAACTTAGAAAATAACAACCTATGTTTGATAACCACTGTTGCTGAATTATTACCGTATGCAAAGGCCATATCCATTATCAGTGGAGTGGTGTACTCTGACGAGGGCTTCTGGAGGAGGTAGTAGGACAGAGCCCTGAGTAGTGGAACACTTCTGCGACTCTGAGCTGCCAAAGATACACATACTTTACGAATCTCTTCAGCTGAAAATGTCTCAGCAAGCTCCAAGGCCTTCAAGAGAAGCGGACACAAAGTTTCCGTTATCATCTGGGTGTATGGAGCAAAAGTACAAACATTCACAGTTTTGGAAAAATTTAGGTTTCAAAATAGTTATATAATTTATTACATTAAGTATAAGCAGGTATGTATATTTCAGACTTGAACTTCTAATAAAAATATTTAATTGAGACAATCGCTGCTTTAACTCTAACAATACCTTGTCTTCAAGTCTATCCATTAAAGTTGGTGACACGTGTTCTCCTTTGGATATTAATGTACAGACAGTTTTGGCATCAGCTATTTCAGTCCAGCGCAGCTCCAGTTGTTTTAAAGCAGAGTTCACTACTGCTGCGTCTTGTGGTGTTTTCCGTGCCACTCCCCAGTCTGCCAGGTAGCCCAGCTGCTTGTATGTTAGCCTGCGGACCCTCCATATGATCTCTGTCTGGACAGAACTTAGCACTGCATTGGTAGGGGGTACACCCATAATCCAGAGAGTCCGTAAAACAGTTACTAGATTACTGTTCCACACCGAAGACACCTAAAGTAATAATGAACAGAGGACACAAAATACTTGATGTCTGCTACCTTACAGTGATCCCATTGGCCCATCTGAATGTAATAAGCCTTCCTTACCTTTTGAGATATTGTTTTCATCATATCCTGAACCCTTGAATCTGTCAGCAGTTCTGGTTGTTGTTCCCTAAATTTCCCCTTTGTCTTCAGCACCAACTGAGTCCACTTTATCATGGCTGTGGCAGCTTGATTACCATTTCCGCCATACTGTTCCCAGGCTGACAGGATGTCTTCTGGCGCTGTTGCCTTTTCCAAAGCCACATCCAGTTGGGAACGTGTAGTCACAGTTGGACATGGGTCTTCCTTGGTAACTGTCCTTTCACACATTAGCCTCTCTGTAACCCATGGCCAGCCCTTAGCTCTTGGCACCTCAGCAGGTCCAACGCCAAATGCAGGCAGTCGGGCAGTTGCAGTTGCTGAAGAGGAGGCCCGGCAAAGCAAGCGGGCACATCTGACCAGGAGGCGGCCAGCCATTGGGTCTGAGAGGAAAAAGAGGCCTCAGGCAGAGGAGGAGAGAGCAAGTTTCTCACAATCCAGAAGCTGGAGTCGCAATCCCACACTAGATCTACAGGAGTCACACAAGACACCATTAACAGTGGTTATGGGGCTGTCATTAACAAAGAGCTTATCAATATTTACACATTGTCAAATATCCACCATCGGGACAACCAAAGGCTTAAATGACCGAGATCCAGGAATTAGAGGTTGTGTAACCAGAATTTACATACCTGTGATACACAATGCTGCAGCTACATGAAGCCCTGCACAGCATATTGTTGCAACTCTAACATCTCTTGTTTTATAAGAGGACATCTCTTACAACTGCCGACTGATCGGACAGTAGCTGTTCTTCCTGTCATGTAACGTAAAATCCTGACCTTGTCGCGGAAAAGAACAGACCGGTAACGTCTCGTTCCACTTTTTCCTCATCCGAAAGAGTTTTATTTTAAAAGTAAGAACGTTGAGAAACTACAAAGAAAATCTGCTCTCACATATACACGAGACTTACCTTAATTTAAAGATAGGTTTTACGAAATCTTCTCACATGGGTATCTGTCAGAGTAAGTCGCAGGAAATTGACGTCAATGCAAGCCGTCACGTGATCTGCGGAAGGACGCGGCTACACATTTTATTTTAAAGATACATAACAAAAACACGACAATTGTATATAATAAGTATTCAGCTTAACATAGTTTACTCAGATTGAGCAAGAAAAAATAGGCCGTCAGAAACAAGACAAGATACAGTAAAACAAAAGAAACAATGAAATATAAGGAGTAAATAAATAAATAAAGTGCATTATTCCATCAGGTTAAAAAAGAGTGTTGAGGATGACTGCATGTTTAGTTCTGACCAGTGTCAGTGTATCAGAGATTTAGAATACAAGATAAAAATCATTCTTCCAGTCATTAAATGTGGCTTTAATTTTGAAATATCTACCTAAAAAAAAAAAAAAAAAGTCAAAATGTTTACTTAACATTTAGTCGTTTTGTTTTCATTTTCTACTCCAAATAAAACAGTCATATCAGACAGTAGAGAGAATACATTGTTCTTAAACCGCAGCCAGGATTGTACATCTTTCCAAAAAAGAAGTTCTGGTTCACACAAAAAATAAATTATGTAAACTCTCCACATTTCTCAAACAAAAGATTCAATATTCTGTATTCAAACTGAATTAAGACATCAAAAAGTTGGATATATTTTATTAACTATTTTGAACTGCATCCCCTTTGCATTCGCATTAAATAATTTGATCTCTTGTAAAGTCTCTTGAAGAATGTAGTTTCTTCTAACTGGGCTTGGGAAACTTTCTTTAAAGAGGAAAATCCTCAGAATTTTA
Source organism: Melanotaenia boesemani (assembly GCF_017639745.1). NCBI lineage: Eukaryota > Metazoa > Chordata > Actinopteri > Atheriniformes > Melanotaeniidae > Melanotaenia > Melanotaenia boesemani. Next base: position 19,906,837 of record NC_055687.1, on the reverse strand, counting down.
CATTTATCATCACAAAACTTTATTCCTTCTATCTGTAATGAGCTCAGTACTGGAGTTGTGTTTGAATACAGAACATTTTCTTTAACAAGAGTTCAGAATAGCTTGGAATTGACTTCAAAATTTTTTTAAATATTTTTTGAGACAATCTAAATGATACTTAATACAAAACCTTTCATGATCTAAGAAATTCCCTCCTGGTCCATCAAACGATTGACTGACCAGATGCCTTTTGAAAACCGCTCTTTTTCAAACACTGATTTGCAGGTGAGCAGGATGCATCTGTTGTTCCATATGTGTGGTGTAAAATTGTGTTTGCATCTTAATTTCCAGTATACTAACACTTGCTCATGAAACACAGAGTTTAACTGAAGTCACAATGTGAAAGAAAATCAATTCCTCCCATTTTTAAAAAAAAAAAAAAAATGAGTTTGGGGATTGTGACTTTAGCCATTTCAAATTTAAGACTCCATTCACTATATCACATACAGTAGCTCATAGTTTCATATCTTTAGATGTGACCCATAACCTCAACCTATAAAGTAGTTGTGTGTGTTTTATTGAAGAGTTGTTAAATACTTTGCATTTGATGTTTGCCAGACTATTATTAAGTTCGAGCTGGAAACTTTTGGGAACGCTGCACATGAGACTACAGCTTCTGAGGCCCTGAAGTGGTGAAACTGGTACATGAGAGATGGAAAGTGGAAAATTTGAATTAGTTCCTCATCAACGGCTGGCAGTTGATATTATTTCAAACAGAGACCCCGATGAATTTGACTGACCAACAATGGCAGAACTCATTACTTTCTATAAGGGAAGATGGACAAAGAGAAATGGGAGGAGTGCATCTTTACAGCAGAGACAAAAAGAAAGCATGTTTTACAAAGCGCTCTCACCATGTACATGTAAAATCAGGTAATCAGAAAATTATCAATGCTGATGACAAAATGATTGGCAGTTTATGGTATTTTAATACTTTACTGTTATTAATGCATTCAGAAATATAAACAGCACAAAAATAATTTTTTACTTGTGTATAAATGGTGATTCGCTTTTATAAATATTGGAAATGTTAATTTTTAACAATCATTTTTATTCTAGCTTGTCACTGTAAACCAACACTACAATCCTGCAACAAATAGACCATCCTTTTCATTTCAAATCTTTTTGTTTTCCTTTTTGTCAGCCTTGCTGTCTCCAGATATGATGATTTTCTTGTCACTATGGGAAAAACATTTATGTCTTCCATGTGTGCTTATTTATTCTTGTCTCTCCATTATCTTCTCCTTCTGCACTTTACTGACCTTTTTAGAATACATCTACTATTCTATCTGTTCTTTACTCCACTTTCCAGATGGCAATTTTGCCATCATGCTGTGCAGAGCCACTCAAGACGTAGCGATCCTCAGCAGAGCAGAGCGTCTGGATGCTGTCAGAATGGGCTTGCAGCTCCTTTGCCACCACGAGGTTCTCCAGATCCACCACCAACACCTGGCCTCTCAGCGGACCGTCACACTGCCCTCTGACGCCGCTCCGTCCACGGCAGCCCGCCCAGATCTGAGACAGCAAATCGTAGACAACGGAAATGAAAGATGAAAAGATGGATGAGTTGAATTACAAACAATTCAAAGCAGACAATGGAAGTACTGGATATTTCTGAACTGGTTTAACAAAAAAAAAAAAAAAAAAAAAAAAAGCATTAAGCATGGATCTTTCTGTCAAGTAAGTGTGGTGCAGCTCCAGAGAATATAGAAAATATTAATTATAAAAATAATTAGAACAATAAAAATACATCTATAGCCTGAAAGTTTTCATATCTTACCTGGTTTTTGACTCGAATCATGCATGTGATTCCTGAACTTCCTGGCAGGGAAATTTTTTTGAAAGGATGTTTGTGGTTGTTAATGTGCCAGAGACACAACTCCACCGAGTCTGAACAGCCCGTCCACAACTGCCCTCGCTGTAACACATAGCCGCAATTATTAGGTCTGCAGGTGTACTTTTAAAACATAAAAACACCAGGATAAATCTTAATGGCAGCCAAAAACCATAATGTGTGGGGTTGATTTTTCTTTTTCTTTTTTTTTTTTCTTGAGTGTTGTAGAAATATCAGTAAATCCTCAAAAATCTGAGTTTCAGTGGGTTTTTTGCTGCTGCCATGTGACAGTTAACATACAAAATTGAAAGATTTTCTTAAAACTATTGAATGGCTGTCTGACATCTTTGCTGAGAATTGCTGAAAAGTCACCTCTGGGATGACGATGAAGCAGCTGAAGCTACAGGGCATGCTCCGTATGTCATCGAGAAGTGTTATTCTCCTTTGTGGTACACCACTCTTTTTCAGTTCTACAATACTGTCGCCGCAACCTGTACAGACAAACATCGCTGATACAAAACATCAAAAGGGCCAACCTCTGGCTGGCCAAGTGCATTTGAAAGGTATGTCGACACTGTTGGCTTTAAATTGTATATCCTCAAACATAAGATCATGAAAATTACTGCAAATCTAAACTTAAAGAGAAAGAAAAGGAGCTGGAAAACATTCAAAGGATCTCAAAAAGATGCCAATTAATTAGATGAGCTAGATATAGTTTCATGTTAGGTTACACAAACTGACAGTGTACTCACAGCACCACAGGGTGCCATCATGGAGCTGTATGGACGAGAGACGCTCACAAGTGAGGTGTAACTGTCTCTTTACTTTAAGACTGGATGAGTCCCATTGTAGGATCGTCCCATCACAGCTGCAGGAGTATGTGTGCTGACTGGGAAACACAGAGGAGCCTGATTAAACAGTACTGCATGAGGTACATATACACATTCAAGCTCACCTTCGTGAGGCTGCTGTTACTGTTCAATTGTTAACTGCAGATAATCAGTTCTGGACCTGCTGTATTGATCCCTAGTGTCCACTATGAGCCCAGTCACTTCATGTCTGTGCTCGGTCAGCTGTTTGTTGCAGGACATGCTGTGAGTATCAATGATGTAAATGACAGAGTCCTGAGAACCAATCCACACCTGTTCCTGGACCAGCCCCATCATGCAGGTCTGCACAGAAGATTATGTGACAGCTTAGTTTCACCACCCTCAGAAAATTAAATGTGAGCGGAGTCAAAAAAACACATCATCCTGAGAGTATCAGTCATGTTTTTACACATCACACATCTCTAAGTACACAGCACAATCAGTCACCAACTGTGGCTGAGAAAGTGTTACAATTAATTTAATCTTTTATTATTCCACAAAATGCACTTTTTAACAAAACATAGTAGCTGAATTACAATGTCACATGACCAAGAGTAATGCGGCACTCAGCCAGTGGAAACACAGATTTACCAGCAATAATAAAATCAGTTAAATGCAAACAAGAGACATGGCAAACCAAGTCAATGACATGCACTTGCTGTCAGCAACACTGCAAACCTGGAGGCAGCCACGTTTTTATCCTCTTGCTTTGTGCTGTGAATGCACAAAGATCACCAATGATCAATTTCGAGTCTAAGATCCTATTTCCATGGTATATTAAATGCAGCAAAGTACATGCAACATTTCCTACATACTGTATGTAGGTACTCCTCAAGATCTATAATCCGATTCTGATGAGTTAAAATAGTGGATATCCCCTTGGTAACTTATCTTGGTAACATAGTACAACATGTCTCTCACCACTTGAGACTCTCCAACCTGAATGCAGTCGAGCAGAATTGACCAGCTAGCTGCATCAAATACAACCACTTTCCCCCCGCTGAGAGCCACCCACAGCTTTGGGTTCATCTCACCCTGTGAGTCGTTGGAGGTCAGCTGACCTGAAATGAGAGAGAAACAGATGAAGTTTGAGAGAGAAGAGAACACAGCTAGAGAGGAGGTGGTGAAGATCTTCCCCTTCTCGCTGGACAGGTTGAAACATGTAAATCAGATCAAACCAGAGCATAACACGGTCTAAACTGCCATTGTAACATGTTATTAGAAAAACTAATGTAAGTGGGCACCGTGTGACTTTCACAAAGTACAGCAGAAATACCACTATACCATTAAACAGAGATAATAAAACTTGTAGAACGGATGGGGCACATGGCAATTACTCTCATTGTATAATAAGATGGTTTGTCAAAACTGATTAGCATTAAATGCATCTCAGTCTTTGGCTCTGAACTGTAAAGAAGAAATCAAAGAAATTCGTGTAAGAAACTCTGCATTAAACATGTGGTTCAAAAGACAATGTGATAAAAAAAATCTTCACATGTTTGAATGTTTCGGACTAAATAATAAATACATAGAGAAATAAAACTGTTCCATCAGATACCTGGAGTATACAGCAGTACGTGTACTGTCTGAGGTTCTGCCAGGTGCAGAGACGGGTTGATCTTGTGCTTTAGAGTCTCGGAGGTAGTTTTAGGGACCATCATAGGAACTGATTAGAGGCACAACATATTCATTTAAAAACCAAGCTGTACAGGGGCATGACTGCAAACGTTTGACACACCTTTGGGTTTACAGAGGTCGTTTTGAGCATTTCCTGCATTTTGCTGCTATTCTGAAGACCAACATGTGTGAATTTGCAAAATATTAGAAATGTAGTTTTTAAATTAGCAAAGCAATGCCTTTTAATAGCAGAAGAAAGGCATCAGTCCAGACCTTCATGCTTGATTTTGTCAAAGTAAACCAGCTTTGATGCTGCAGAGATGGATCTCTGAGTCTGCAGGCAACCCACGACAGCATCCATTAACAAGACATTAGTCAGGGCCTGAGTCATGTACTGAGGGTCCTGAAGAGACAAAAGTAGATTAAAAACAAAAAACATTATACATATAATACATAATATCAGGCTTTTGACAGTTAGACCTCATTTTAAGAGCTGTAACATTTGGTGGTCACATCAGCATCTAACAGCAGACAAACCAGTTTAAGTAATAAAAAACGATTATATCCACTTTTAAAAGCGCAAAACCCCTACAAAACTAGTCCAAACTTTCAAGACAGAGTAAAAATCAGAAGAAATGAGTTTCTTCTTAAGTTTCCTGCCAAATCTCTTAACAGAAATAAAGCAAATGCTTGCTGGGTGTGCCAGTTATACAACAGCGCAGCATTGCTCATTTTACTCATACTACACGCTTTATGCTCCACGCTTTTTCAACCAGTTCTGAGATAAAAATTTGAGCCAAATAGTACTGCATCTCCTGAAGCCATGCTGTTCCAAAGGTGCCGAGTTTCTTGGTTGACTTGTACCTTGTGTTGGTCTGCCATCTTACGTCCAGCCCACATCTCCTTGACCACAAGGTTCCAGAGTTCAGTCTCCATCTTCAGGTTGGCTTCAAACACGTCAGGTCGGCTGGACGTCTGGATGCGAAGCGAGGGAATGCGAACAAGTAGAAAAGGAGCAGAGGCAATCTTGACATCCTGCAGATAGGTGGGTAGGAGGGATTTAATCAAACAGGAGTCCAGAAAGTACAAACAATTCAATAAAAGGTGACACTGAACCTGTATGTCTCTGAACTTGGTGATTTCCAGGAAGCCCGGTCGTCCCTCAGTGAGCAAAAACAGACGTTTCTGCGTCATGGCAATTTTACCCACACCATGGGAGGTCTTGACACAGGATGACAACTTGTACACACATTCGCTATTGTCAAGGTGGTTGATTACTTCAGAGGGAAGGTGGACATCTTGTGCTTCGGCCTCTGCTTCTTTCCAGAAGGTGTAGAAAACTCTGAAGAGTTCAGGGTCCACCTGCTTTAACTGGTCTGAGACACAGGGGAGGAGTTCATGTGTGCTCATAGCGAAAACAAGCAAGCACATGAATAAATAAAAAAACACAATAAAATGTACCCGACTTAACTTTGAATGTCCCCCAAACCAGTTCATTTACAGATTACATTAATCAGTTCTTCTGATTTAGAAGCAGTTATGGCAATAATATCAATAAAATCCAACTTTGCTTCCTGTGGTGTGACACTGAAGTTGACCTTCAGCCTTAAGAATTAATTATTCATGACTTTTTTTTTATTTTTTTATTTTTATTTTTAACATTTTAATATAGGGAAACTTGCAGAAGCAAGTTTAGTTTTTTCTTTAGGCATCACTGTGACATTTGTATCAAATTTAAAAGGAATGTCTTAAAGTAGGATAGGCTGGGATACTGCAGTTACAGCCAGCAATGGGACATATGGACATGTAAGGACAGACTGAACACCACTGGCAGTTGCTGGCACAGAAACATAAACCATACAAAAAATATCAGCAGAAAAATAGTCCAAGACCCAGTTCCCAAGAGCTTGTTTAGTTCCACATTTAGTCTCAGAATACTGTGGACTTCATGTATGAATCCATTAAGCAATTTAAATGGCCTGTTACTTCCAGCGTGTTGAACACTGTCACAGTTTTTTCTTCCATCTAGCTGTGCACGATTGCTTTCACACCAGATAAAAGCCAGAACAAGGACTGGTGGAAAAAAGAACTTTCTTCTAAAAATGGATCAAAGAATGGACTTAAAACTAAAAGTCTTGTTCTATGACCTTCAAACACATTACACACACTTGTTTTTCTTCTGGTTCTTCTTGATTTATAATGCCATTTCAAAGCAAGGTCATTTTTCTTTGACAAACCAATTAAACTTACTAACTGCTAATTTATAATACTTAATTTCACTGTGAAAATGACTGTAGTGCTCTATTTCTGATGAAGTAGATGACTGATTTAAACACCACTAAAATACTACTACTTTTCTTTTACCAGTCTAATAGTCTCATTTTCACACTCTGCTGGTAGACAAAATCAGCTGCATTTGGAGTGGTGGCAGGTTTAATATTTACTCTTTTTAAAGTGGAGTTTCTAGTAAACTTTGATGTGGATTCCTCAGGATGTGTAATACAGACAGAGCTCTTCTCTTACACAAAGCAAGATGTCATCTGACAGCTTCCACTCAGCCTGCTGTTGCAATTGATTTCAAATTCTATCATGTAATGGTGCTGGAGAGTGAATCCAATCTAATAAAAGGAGCTTGGGAAAAAGGCACCAACATGTACAAAAGACTTCTTGTGGATTTTGATGCAGATCCTGAATCGGTATCTTTAGCACTTTCTCTTTGACTACTTTGCTGGATGCACAACAATTTACAGACAGAGAACAGTATTGATTCAAGGTTGATAATATATGGTGTACACAGTTTATAAAAATAAAAAAATAATAATACAGAGGGGATCTTTGTTCTGCATATATCAGCCTTTCTGTCCCCTCTTACCATCAGTGAGAGCATCAAATAAACGATGTATGGTCGCCACATCTTTAACAATTCCGCACTCCTGAACGCAACGCACAAACTCATCCTGATGCAGACGATTTCTGGGAAGTTCGAACTTCTTGATATGATCATCAGTCTGGACCAGCGTCTTCTCATTATCGGTCTTTACCTAATGGATAAAGAAATGTATACCTCCATGACTGTACCATTTATTCACCAACAAATGTTGAACTTCCGCAGCATCAAACACAGCGGTCCAACCACAGGAGTAATCAATATTTGAGCTGACGGACCTTGAAGATGAGTCTTCTGAGTTCAGGTCGTCTTTGGACTTGCTGCCTCTCGTCTCGATGGAGAGTGTCCACAAGCCACGTGACCAAGTGTGTAGGGAAGATGGCGGTGTCGGTCTTGTAGAGATTCTGGAAATCACTCAAAGCGTCCAGCCGCCTTGAACACAGCGTGTTGATAAAACCACGCAAGTAGTAAAATCTACAGAGAGAAAAAAAAAAAACAGGTTTACCAGACTGAGATGGGTTTTGCATTAGAATATGCACCTCAAAATAATAAAGTTCTGACCAAGTCCATTCTGGAAAAGGTGGGAGAAAAGCTTAAGGTATAATAATAAAAAAAAAATGTTCTTAAAAGAAAATAATCACAATACCTGGCCAGCAGAGTGGAGCTCTCATTTTGGACAGCCAAAATAGTTTTGCCAAGCTGCTGAATGAGCTCACTGTAATAACTTTGGACCGAGTGGAAAGACAAAGAGACTGGGAAGTCTGGCAGTTTAAACACCTTTACGGGTTTCAGAGGCATTCTCAACGCTGGACAGAGAAAAAAATAATAATGCAGAATAAAAGATATGAGAACATATGAGCAGAATATATCTATATATAAAAGAAACAGAGCATGACATTTATTTTTCCAAGCCAGTTTGTCTATGTCAATGTGTCCTTATTATAATTTGAAGAACTGTGAGTATAGTAAAACAAATGAGCCAACACTATTAGAATAAATCAGGTACAGTCTGACAAAATGATGAATAATCATAAGCTCTGAGTGGCAGAAATATGTGAACCTTTGATATCAGCAGTGAAAATAAAAATTAAATTAGATTTAGGTGCATCCAATAAGTAGAACAAAACCTGGGCATGACTGGGTTTAGTTAAAGAGTCAGGAATCCAATGTGGTCTCCACAATATATAAAAAGAGACTTTAGAAAAGAGGTGTTAATATGCAAGCTGATGGTAACCTCTAGGTTAGTAAAGATGTCTCTTACACTGACTAATGTTGATGTTCATGAGTTCAATATGGTCTAGTTGCAAAGAGAAAGCGTTTGTTCTCCACAAAAAAAAAAAAAAAAAATTGCAAAAAATATCTGAAGAGAGAATTTCATGTGAGAAAACTCACTAACATCCTAAGTTAAAGCTGTCCTCTAGTTACTCAAACGTTTAGCAGCAATAACAGCATAAGGCCACACTAGACACTTTAAAGCAAAAATAGGTAAATAGGTAGGTAAAACTGGACATTTTAAGTATATAATTTTGGTCATTATTATGCACATCAGGCGTTGCTGTAAGTTAGTCATGTATTACGTTAGTCATTTTACATTTCTCTCTAGTTTTACCTGAGTCAGGCATCACAATCCTGGAGAAAAGTGGATTTCTTTGGAAACTGATAGTTTGATCATCTTCCAAGTTAGGGAGACTCATCCCCAGTCTTTTACTCAGCCTGTTTTCAGTGATGGAGCTTTGTCTCCGGGCTTGAATCTCCTGCATGGTGGGTCTGCGTGGTATCTCAAGCATAGCCTTCATTCTACACAACACATGAATGGAACTAAGTGCTGCAGAATTAAATTTTTCATAAGCTTGTTTTGTCTGTGAATGTTAACGTGTTCATGTTTTGACTGCACACGTCGCTATGTTTTCTAAATTATTTCAACAACTTTCTGTACTAGGTACTTGTGTTGAAGCTGTGGTGGGCCCTTAGGCTATAGGTTGTGGTGTGTTTGAATAATAAGTTGTTTGTAGCACTATATAGTCAATATCTAGATCATCTGATGACTGTATTAATTCAGCGAATCAGTAATATCAGTAATACTTACATCTCGGAACGAGTACTAAGTTCCATTCGGGCAAAGTTATCCATTTTCTTGTTGAGGCGATCCCTGAGAAAGGAGTGGAAGATGTGAGTCTCCAACACCTGCAACAAAGCCATGTTACAATTATAGATGAGCTCCCACCCAACATCTTTCATTTATAAACAGATGTCTAGCTAACCATTGAGGGTAGAGTTTACCTTTTTGTAAAAAAGTTGCTCAGCTGGCTCTCTGCTTTTTAAAAACTCTTCACTGTGAAAAACTCGATGTTCATAGTTCAGATGTCTGCCAACATCCCTGTTAAATGCACAAGCACAATTAATCTTACCAAAATATAACAATCTCTATTCAGGAAAACAAGCACACTTGTTCTCAGCACCCACAGAACCTGAAAATGCTGACAATAAGTTTCAGTGCAATCGTCTGGATATCATGATTGAGGCTGTGTTGCCATGCTCTTCTCTGTGCACGCTGCTCATTGATGTCAGTGCAGCTCGCACTGCGGCACTGATCCAAATCAAAATGTATCTGCAGTGACTGACACCTGCAAAACATATTGACAAGGTTCAGAGCAACATCTTTTGTCAAGTTTGACAAAAAAAAAAAAAAAAAAAAAAAAAAAACTTACAGCTCATGTACCTGCTAGGGTTATGATGGTACTGTACCTTTGTGCAAAGCTGTCTGCAGCAGCTGGAGGAATGTCGGGTAGATCAATAGTTTCAGAGAATGATGTGCAAATGCTTCCATTGTCAATATCAACTAAGATCAAATCATCAGTTTCCTGGGTGAAATAGTAAAAAGAAAAAACAGTAAAATTATTAAGCAGTAAGGAATTAAATATTACAATAATGACTTAATCATATATGAACTTTTAATTTTTTTTTTTTATTTTGTCTTTACAAATATGAAATGACCTCCAAAGATAAAAGCTCAGATATTCCTCTGATTCTTGAACTGAAACTTGAATTGAAACGTACAGCAGCAACCTCTGCAAAATGGTTGAGGTGACATCCCATAAGGAAGGCTGTTGGAGCCATCAGAAAGTCCAGCATACCTCTGGCCAAGACTGGAACATAAGGATGCTGCCATGACAGAGGCTTGAGGAAAAGATCAGGCGGGCATAAAACGACAAAATGAAGGTGAAGGACAGTGAAGGAATATGCAGGATTGGAAATCCTTTAATGAACCTATATAACTTTCGTACAGGAAAACTTGCTTTGACAAATGAGTAACTAGCTGTATTCTGCCACAACCTTCTTTTTCTACAACTTGCATCCCCAGGAAAACGTGTGTATTACTGCAGTTTTAATTTTTCTAAATGTTAAAATGTTGATTCCACAGGTTTGACTGCAAACAGCTTTTCAGCTAGCTGTTGAGGCTAATATGTGAAAAATGTTAATGGACTGTAGTAAAATATGGCGATTCATTCATCACAAATAAAGTCCTTAGTAGACTGACAGACAAATTTTGAACTAACCTGCAGAAAAATCAACAAGCTCTCTGCTATCAGGGTGAGTCTGGCCCAGTCAGCAGAAAACAGCACCACCCGCTGTTCCTGCAGGAGACAAGACAGCACCTGCAGAGATGGGCGCAGAAAAAAGGCGATACATGGCCCTTAATATGAGCAGACTACAATCACAAAACGTGTGTGTAATACCTGCAGTAGCTGCTGTGGCCTGAAGCAAAGGAAAGGCAGGTGGAGGTCTAAATCTATAGCTGGGTGGTCTTTGTCCTCTCTGGAGGGTAATATGATGGTCAGAGGACGTAATGTAAACATCTGGAAAACATAGTACAAAAAGACCAAACAAAATGAGAATGAAAACATAGATTTATAGAGCATTATTGAAAACGAAAGCAATGTGATGTGTTGGCTGCACAAGCTTCCTCTGTTTTACATCCTAAATCAAATAAAAAATTTAAATAAAAAGGCTTTTGATCTTAGTTTCACAGTCACACACTGCACACACCAAATGTAGTTGTCCAGGGGGAGGAACTGGTACAAGTGTCAGTTTGGTTGCAAATTCCTTCACTCTGTCCTCTATGTCTGACAACCGACACGTTCTCAGCTGGATTAAAAGACTAGCAAAAAAGAAAAACAGGAGTTGTAGGTATTCCATCTGCATTATTAGCCTGCTGATAAATGCATCAAAACATTAAAACATGAAAAAAACTGCCTACAAACAAGCAAAATTATTTGTCAAATACTTTAGTTCATTCGTTTGTTTCTCACCATGACAAGCAGTCTTTGAGAGCAGAGAAGTAAGGATATTTGGATATGACACAGAAACTGTAGGCAGAGAAAAGTTTAGAAAACTTAGAGGACCCAGCTCCATTCGGATAGACGGATGGATGGATGGCACCTTCCTGTGAAAACAGACAATCCAATAGTGACATGGTTTCATTTAAGGCTTTGTTACATTCACTCAAGATTAAGTAGAAGCCAAACTTTCTTAAGATACAAGCTAACTGGTTAAATCACGACCATTGCATCTGAAAAGTATTGTTATTTAGCATGAGCATTTTCAGCTATAGAGTTGGCTGGGATTGTTACATAAAGGATAAGTGCTGTGTGTGACACACTGCATGTGGAACCATGTACCAGTAATGGGCGGAAAAACTGCATCACTACTCCATGGGTCTTGTTCCCAAAGACATCAGTAAAAACCAGGAAGTGGAATTGCTCATTTTTCTGTTCACTGGTCACTTGCAGGCCACCTGATTGAAATAAATAAATATAAAATCTTTTTTTACACATATAAAACACAAGTACAAAATCAATGGTAAAAGTATTCTTTGAACATAGGTTATTCAAAAGAATCCAACTATACCTCATGCCTGTACATCAGACATATGGTTTAAAGATTATGTGTGTAAAGACAACTTTGACCCACTGGTGCTGTTACAAATTTCAAGGCACAGACAATAAAATTGGTGCTGGAGATTATCTCCTATCAGACAAGAGGTCCCAGTCCATCACAGAGACACAAACAACCTTTCAGTTACCAGGGAAGCAGAGCTGAGGCAAAGCCATAAAGTCGATGTCTTTTGGTACACTGACATCTTCATTCCCTTCTCTTCCCTCAGGAACACCTGCAAAAACAGAGATGGTAAAATAATATGATGCAAAATGACAAGACTGATTAAACAGAAACCTTGAGAAATGCAGCATTTCTGAGGCTCTTTAAATAGAAAACAAGACCTTTCAAATACCCAGAAAAGTTATATTTTGGTCTGCATGTACCAGACCTTGTTTGTGTGTTGCTGCAGCTGAAGATGGTTGTTCTCTCTTCTTCCTGAGAAAGGAACGCCGCCGCTTTCCTCGTGGCTTCAACACTTCACTCTCACTCTGTGGTCTGCTAAAGAATGGAGGTGCCAAAACATGAAGAACCTCTGGCTCCAACTGGAGAGGCTCTGGAGTTGCATTACTGTTAATGGCCTGAGTGGAAAACGGAATAGAGAAGCATACTAGATAGGATTCAATACGTTCAGTGCAACTTAAATATACATTCCACATTTTCTACATATATCTCACTGATAAGAAGGAAGACAGGAAACATTTAACACTGATTTTTTACTAAGGCATCGGGGCATTAATTCTTCTTCCCTTCCTTGCTTTTTCAAATCAGTTTGGTCTTAAGACCTTTTAAAAACTGGTTAATATTTGAGGTTGTCACTGATGTTAATCCTCCTAACTCTAACACATGTGTGCATACTCAAATTAATACAAAGCATGTTTGCTCAGTTCTGCCAGAGTGATTATAGCTCATTTCATCTGTGAGGAAATACATCCTTACTGACTAATGTCTCACATGGAGGCACTGAAACTGACTTAAGGACAAAAACACACCTGATTTTACCCATCTGTAAAACGACTGATAGTCCCTCCCCAACATATTATTAAAAACTGGAAGGACAGTGAGGAACCATTGTCTTTGAGAAAAAAAAAATGTTCACAAAAAAAAAAAAAAATCTGAATGATGGTGATCGGTGATCACTTAAATGTTTGGTGAAATCAAATAAAAAGACAACCAACATTAGAACTCAGGTCTATGTTTAATAGTGAAATAAGAGCATTTCTACATAAACAATGCAAGGAAAACTCAAGGAATTGGGACTGAACAGCTGTGTAACCATGAGAAAACCACTAATCAGTGAAGCTAACTGGAAAAAAGGCTTTAATTTGCTAGGGAGCATAAAGACTGGACTCTGGAGCAATAGAATGTGTGTGTTTGTGTGGGTGTGTGTGGTATGGGTTTCACAGTCAGAAAATGTGACAGCTTAAAATGTGCCACAGAGGTACTTGACCATAATTCAACAAGTTTTGCAGTCAAATTGTCTGAACCGTCTTGTTACTCATGCACTTTGCAAACATTGCAAATCATGACAAAATGTTTGCCTCCTGGTATCCAAAGCAAGACCATGAGACTGTAAATGTTAGTAACTAAAACTAGACTGGCACCGCTGTCTTATAATTTATAGCACATCAGTCCCTCATGAGGGTCACAAACATTTTGGAGGCAGACACCTGGTAGACTTCCTGGAGTTTGTCACTGGATGCTCCAACCACCACACAGGCTTCCAGGAGAGCAGGTGGCAGATAGTCCGTCATCACTGGAAGACGTCCAATATCCGGCCACAGAACTGATCCGGCTTGGATGTGCTGGCTCACAACCACTAAACTAAAAAAAACAAACAAACAAAAGAGTCAAAATTAATGACCCTAAAAGGGGAAGAGACAAAAATAAAAAAATAAATAACAATTTTCATATTACTTTGTATGTTAATTAGGAAGGCGTCTGTTTAATGTCCTTCATTTTCTATCAAATAAAGCCTTAACTCTTGACAGAAGGGTCGCTCCAGTTCATGTCTCTTAGCAGCTATTTTCATCAACATAGAAACTGCTGCTGAGATTTGGAAAAAACTCAAGTGCCAAACTCAAGGCTGGCCTGGACAGTTTTATTTTCCATTGCAGAATTAATCCCAGATAATCTGTATAGAAATGCTTTCTTGATACATTATACTTACAAGATGTTCCCAGGATTCGAATCTGGTTTTATTGGATTTTATTGCATCATAATTACGTTGTGTGATTAGAATTTGTTCCACATTTGTTCTTACAACAGCTGCATGCACTTGTTCTTGCATTTCTATCTGTGACTGCCTTCTTTCTCTACTCACCATGGCTGAAGTTAATCAGTAATAACCATAGACTATGCATAAGCATTTCTTTTTTTATATTACTAGTAAGGAGTCATAAATTCGGATTAGCTCAAAAACATCTGCAGACTCTCATTCAAAAAGTGTCAACTTCACTTAATTATGTTATTATTTCCAGCCGCACTAGACAATCAGGGTTATGTTAACTCCTGCCTTCACTCTATTACACTTTGTCTTGTCTTTTCCACATAGGAGCAAAGTTAAAGAAACAAAAGAATAAACACAAGAATTTCCCTAGGCATGTCCAGGTAATGCTTAAGTAATGGTAATGGTCAATGGTGGGTAATGAAGAGAGACCACAGTGTGTTGTATGTATTAAAATATCAGCATCTGATAGCAAGAAGTTAAAACACTACTTGGGGATGTGTCATCTTGAACACAAGGAAAAACCTGTTGATTACTTTAGAAATAAACAACTCACCTGTCTGATATAGAAGAGTTGTTTTACTAAAGCTGCATCCGTCTGAAAGCTCAACTCAAGTATTAGCAGAGTTTCCTGGTTTAGGTGAAATTTAGCTGAAATTCTCAATTCATCTCTGAATTTTGTACAAGCCTGATTCCTGAGGTTGCCCACGATGTGGCATCAAACTGTCATAATATATAGAAGCTTGTTTATGAAGCTCCAACGTAGAACTGCTGCAGAATTATATTCAAGACTTTAGGCCTCAGCCTTCTCTTTGAGAGGATTGGAAAGTACAGTTAATTACATTTTTCCTAAAACAATGTCTACATTTATGAATAAACACGCTGTGATATTGATTATTCTGCTGCAAAAAAAGGACAGAATATATTCTCATTTGTAGTTTATGGCCCCCATAAGGTTTCCATATATATCAACAGCATTAAACACGTGTAGGAAATGTGGGCGTGAAATAGGATGACTCATTTTTTTACACCATATCACTGGCTGTTGCATTCTATGTTCTTTCCTCTTTCTTTACAACTTAAGTCAGTGAGAAGTAAATGTCTGTTCTCAGAAAATTGGGCTCATGTGTGCAGAAGGGGACGCGTGCACAGAAAAGCACCAAGAACATTGCTTCGAAGTGGACTGCTACACATGCTACACGCTACCACCTTAAAACGCTTTAGCACATAATGCTTATATATGCAATTAAAGAAGACTATACTTACAATCCAGGCTACACAATATCAAGCAAATTTGCCATTTGGAAAAGGCCAGGCTTCAGTTCTTTGTCTTTTCACTTGGAGTTTTGTTTTGTTCATGTATTAAAATGACAACTTAACATCAAGTTTGGAGATAATCCACGATTCACAAACTAATATTTCCTTAAAAAAAACAAGCCATACACACAAACAAACTGCTTCTCCGTACACATGTCTGGTCAAAAGATGAAATATGATTATCGTGACACATAGTACAGTCATATGACAAGGGGAGGAAAAAAGGAGGGACACTTTCACATCAAACTACAACACAACTCTTGCCCAGTGAGAGGTTGTACCGAGCTACATCCCTAGATACTGTCACATCAGTTACATGAACATTGCGTTCTCAGACCTGAGATGCTTCCAGTGTGACTGGAATTCATCTCAGTCTAGCAAACACAGAAACTAGTGTGAAGGAAATATGGCAAACTGACACAGGCAAGCATTCAGAAATAGAAGCAAATGAAAGAGGTATCTGTCTTTTTTTAAGTTAAAGTTGGCAAACAGAAACAGACTTTTTTCTTTTTTTTTTTAAAGAGATAAATAACATCTGACCTGCAGAATCAATTAGCTGGAAAAAAATGCACATTCCCAGCCTTCCAGAAGAGTGCAAAGTAACTGCCACATGATGTGTCCTGGTTTACAAGTTCTTCTTTTGGTCAGCCTCTATGCCAGTATAGAAAACTCTACCAGGTGGGGTATTTTTCAAGTTCTTGTAAAGAGTTGACAAGTTCCTGAAAATTATTTTTATCTAGGGAAAATGAATATATTTTCCTTTCTCTTTTCTTACTTCATTCAGCAGCTTCGTGTGAATGATTAGACTAAATCTCACCTGACCAGCATACGCACTTTTTTTTTTCTTTGTCTATGTTTGTAATAGCAGATATTAACGTCTTTTTTTCTTTCTTTATAATTTTGTTTGTCATTTTTTTAAATATAAAAAAAATAGATCCAATAGTATTCTGTCTTTTGTGCACGAAAATAGATCATCTCTACTTTGCAGTTTAGCAAAATCGGTTTTGTTGCACTTGTGACACGTGACCGCGAGTCACACGCTGCACAGGTGAGGAGATGCTTCTCGCCGGTGCACGACACAAACTTTAAAGTAAAAACCTAAATTCTCACGAATTAGCTTACTAAACAAACTATAACTTTGCTAGACTGGTTTGAATTGTTCATGTTACTACCTTTTCGCTGACGCCTGCGGCTCCTTATCTCTTCCCCTTTACATTCATGGCGGCAGCACCAGAGCGTCCTTCCCTCTGAGAGAAGCTGCAGAAAGTTCCCATTTTCACCGGCTGACTGCTTCCTGTTTGTCTGCGTCCAACCTCAAACATGCGTACAGGCGTTCAGAGAAACTCAGCGCGGAATGACAGCGAATCATAAATATTCTATCAGAACTTATACCAAGGCGCGAGACGTTTATGAAGAAACCCCGTGAATGGAGGCGGGGAAATATTAAATATATAAGTATATAAACGCCCCTGGACAGGTTGCTTCTTTTTTGTTGTTGTGTTTTAATTTGTTTTAAAGTGTTTGTGGGATTAAACAACTTCATCAAGATCCAAAAGGTATGAAATAAAAGATACTTTAATCCCAGAGGGAAATTGCATATTTTTTTTTAAACGAAACAATAAACATCCATGTATTTAATAAAACATCATTCAGTGTCTTTTTTCCAAATTTAATTTAAAGTAACTAGAAAATATCCTGCATTGTAGAGAAAGTGGTCATTTAAATAAAAACAAACCATCTGAAAAAGCAAATCCCATTAAAAAAATAATAAAAGTACAAATGTGAACAGATTAAACGTAAACACACACACACCTTTCTGAAACAGTAGTTCTTAATGCCACTGTGGTAATAGCTGGTCATTTTTAAATCATAATGCTTTGGTTTATTTAACAGCCTCAGGTAAAATCTACAGGAGCAAACTAGAACAGTACATATTTCACAGAGCTACAATGACACTGCAATAACACACCAGGACCTGAAGATGGCGCTGATTTATTACATTAAACACTCAACCAAACAGCACCTGCACTGGCTGAACAATATGTTATCCTGTTGCACATATAAAACCCAACTTAATTTCTTGGTACAAATCACACTGTTCATTTCAATTTTACACACACCCTCATTGATCTCTAATCATTCATAAACTATAAGGTCACAACAGCAGGCAGAAATGTGTGTAATGGCAGCTTGTGAATAAAAACTCAGATGCAATAAAAAGGTGCAGTTTTGTCTTTTTTCACAACTATACAAAATTAATTATAATCAATTACAAAAAGATGTGTCCAGCAGCAAACATAATCAAAGATCCTTCTTAACGAACTCTTAATTAACAATTTATTCATCAAACCAAAACACACAATGTCATCACAATAGTCTTTACAAAACTACTCTCATACCTGGAGGCATGTTCTCAGAGAGGAGTTTGGCACTTAGAAAAGCTTCCTGGTGTGATGTAAACATCTGTGAAACTTTTCCACCAGCTGAAAACTGATAATAGAAGTCAGCTAATAACTACTGTGGCAGCAACAGAAGCCTTGTTTCTATTTCTCAATTTAAAAAAGTGAAATAAAAAAAGACTCCCTTCAGATTTTACAGAAGTGGAGAAAATATATATTATGATTTACAGATACTTGATGTGAAGATAATAAAAAGCTTTTCTGTATCAGTACCTTATACTGGTTCATAATCACAATGTTGGAAAAAAACTGCAAAAAATAAAGTACTTATATCACTCAAAAGGTGTTTAAAAACAGACATGTATCCCACATCACACCAGCAGTCAGTGATTTAATGCACAAAATAAACTATTTATCCTAGTTTTTGGATAGTGCTGACACTATCCAGGTACAAGTGAGTAACCAAGGTCCTGTCCTAGGTGACTGGACAAAAGTTTGTGTCAGGTCTGGCACTGTCTCCCCTGAGGTGAATAGCCTGAGAACTTTCTGAGAATTTTTAAAGATTAGTTTGGTTATGACACCCCAGTCAAGGAAAATTCAAGTTTGTCACAGGTTATCTGTTGGTCTTGCACAAATGTGGTCGTCATTTCCCTTCCTCATGCTGAATTACAGGTTTAACAATGTGTGTGTTTAATATTGTGGTACAGAAGTAAGTTATTTACTTAAGACTGTTCACAAGTCTTCTGCTGGTTTGAACTTGCAGTGAAAATATGACTCTGCCAATACCTTGCATGTTGCTCAATGGTTGCTACAATTCTCACCTGCCTCTCTGCAGTTTCTTGTGCCATTATGCTGAGATAAACTGAAATTTTACAGGAAATGTTGTTCCACTTACACATAAAACGGGATAAAGATTAACAGCTGCCAGAGGATCATTATGGGACTCTTCTGTACAGCAGGGGAAAGGTGAAGCTCCTTTTAATATAAAATACAAAACAATTCCCTTAAAATCAGACCATTTTAATTATTTATCTAAAAAAAAAAAGGAAGACTAATGTGAAAATTCATCTTAAAACGTATGTGCTATTTCAAATGAATTCAAACCATGAATCTGAAAGCAAATACCACTCTGCAATGTGATCATGAAATCCAAATGTCCCTGAGATTAATTTTCAAAGACTATAATAAACTAAAACTTCTAATTTAATTTTAAAGTATTTGCAGAGTCACTCTTCATGAAGAGACACTGCTACTGGTTGGTAATCTGAAAAACATAAAGAGGAGAGCATTCTCTGGAGGTTCAGTTGTGCCCAAAATATTCTACTGTGACAACATTCCTCAATGACTTTTTCATGGTGTGTATTTTGTGTATTATTAACGATAATCTGAACTACAGCATTTTTGTCAAGGCAAGAAAAAAGAGGGGACTGAGTTTCCCTTTGTTGCACTTTTTGCTGACAAGGAGTTGACTAAAAAAATCATTTTTATATATTTCTATAATTAGCACATTGTATAAAATAATGAGAAAATGTCAAAGAATTTCATCAAGGATTAGAACAAATATTTACATCTGTGTTCAGTCTACATTTATCCAAGATCCCACACAGCATTATGATTGTCATTAACTCTGAAGCAGCTTTCATTAAGTAAAATGTCGCATGATTTGACTTGCCAGCTTCAGTGTGATAGCACTGTTCAGAGTTGAGACAAAGTGCTATGTGCTTCTTAATTATCCGGCTGCGCGTTCATTACGTTCATGCGAATCGCAGTCTCCTCGCTCCTCTTGGAGACTTTGGCCCTCCCTCCCTATAAAAGGCTACATCCAGCGAGCAATGGCAGCGTGTATTTTTGAAGTGAAATAGCGAGAGTGTAATGAAACGTTCACCTGAAGACGAGCAGGATCCTTGTAGTTGCCTAACCAGCTAAACATCTATTCTTTTTAGTTGAGGTAGTGACAGTAAAAACAGAAAGTCTAAAAAGGACATGACTTGGAATGTCAACTTCCTGCCATCTCTTCCCTTTTTTCTTATCTTAGCTGCTCTAGAAGGCACAGACTAACACACATGTATGCCACTTGCTGCTGCTGTAATCCTCTTTTGGTTGATGAGCTTTATGCTTGGGAATCAGAGTGATCCTCTGTCTTCTTCAAACTACCTCTGTCTGAGAGGTTTAGCAGAGCCAGCCTCTGCTCACTGGTCCTTTCTCCTTTCTGATCCTGCTCTTCAGGTAAACCAGTCGAGTCCTGGTCCAGCTCTGAGCTGTTGGGTTCATTCTCAGGGTAAATGATTAGAAAACAGGCAGTAAGGAAACCGAGGAAGGCGCCCCCAGAGGCCACAACTGGAATAACACGCACACTTCCAACTGCCTCCACCACAGATCCAAGGGCCGATGCTACCAGGATCTGGCTAATATAAACCTGGAAATACAAAAAAAAAAGAAACTGTGACCACAGGCTCACATTATCCCCAACCAAATATAAAGACAATCCCAGTAACCAATTTATCTCTGCATTCATGCAAATAAAACTGATAATCCCGCTCCTGTTTGAATAAAGTTAATTTCTAATGCTCAATGTTAGCTGAATGGCTATAACTGTTTCAGTTTAAGTTTACAGCAAACAAGATACTGGTTTGGCCAGAAAATTAAAACAAGAGTCAAGACTGACCTGGCATGATAGTATGGCACAATCAATACCGAAACCTCTTCGAGTGTTTTCTGGACTGTGGTTGATGTACTGAGGAAGGAGGAACAAAAACCATAACCTTAATTACATCTTTCATGATTTTGCTGTCATGTGATATTACTGATGAAAAAGCTGACAAATCCTGCACTGGGGCTAAAGCTGAGGAAAAATAACACTCAAAACAAAATATGAGTATTGATTTGGATTATAACAGCTACTGTACACCAGGACAACAAACAGGACAGAATCAAAGTTTTTAATTGATCAAAGCTTTGGTTTAAGAATCAAAACTTTAGCGATTTATTTTTTTCATAATCTTCATTTATAGTAAAAATCACAGATATGAGTGTGACCATACCTCTTTGATCTCATGGTATTGCCCGAGTAATGCATAGGGACAGTAGGAGATACTCATGGAGATGATTCCCATGGTACTGATCATCACCATAGCAACATAAACATTGGGGAAGATTGCCATGATTGCAGTTCCTAAAACCAGGGATAACATTTCATAAATAAATGGATTTACTTTGTGCAACAACTGTGGTGCTTGAAATTTGTGAAACATTTACAGTTTTTGGTGTTTATGTATAAATATGACCCTAGAGGAGAATAAATATTCTGGCATTTTGTCTTTAGCTTTCGCTTTCATAATTAAAAAAGAATGAGTGACTCAATGATGCCAAGCTGTCCTGCCCCAGATGCTGAAACTCAGACTCAAGTCATGATACTGTCACTTCATATGTATGCAATCCGTAGTCATTCGTTGGTGCAGTTTAATTATAGATGTTTTTGTACATTTTTTTTTTTTTAAATAAAATCACGTTCATGATACAAACAAAAGTTATTTTTGAGATACACTTAAAAAAATAAGTTGTGAATGTTGGACTTTTGGCCCAATTTTTAAATTGAACAGGGCAACCGCTCACACCTGATAACATCCCAGAGACAAAAAGTCCTGACTCTAACATTGTCTTCAAATTAACTGCTAATCCTACAAGTTCACATACTTTCGCCCGACGCAGCATTGGATCATATCTGTTCAGAATATATATGAACTGATATAAATCCTATTTGTACAAAGTCCAGAGTGTAAGATATAGTGTCACAAAATCGGTACTTGGTTTTTCCCTTTAGTGCTACTGTAGTAAAATAATAGTGTCATGTATGTGGAATTTAACTTCACCTTCTATAGATGTAAATAGGTCATTCTATATTCATTTACTTTTAATAGCACACTAATTAAAACACATTTAAACCTTGTGAAAATTCCTCCTCAAATTTGGCACCCTCTTGTGACCCATGTGGCCAAAAGTGTCCACGCACAAAAACTGCTATAAAATCGTCATACATCAATATTTTTTTCTATTTTTTCTTCATAAATCATTTAAAAAACTTTAGTCCTGCTTAAAACTACCAAACACTCAATTTGGTCCCATAATATTTATTTTATAGAATTTTATGTTTTGTATGTTTTTTCAATGAATAGGGTTAATCCATCCATCCATCCATTTTCTACCGCTTATCCAAGGTTGGGTTGCGGGGGCAGCTGCCTAAGTAGGGAAGCTCAGACTCTCCTCTCCCCGGCCACATTCACCAGCTCATCCCGAGGCATCCCAAGGCGAGTCCAGGAGGCATCCTGACCAGATGCCTGAGCCACCTCATCTGGCTTCTTTCAATGCAGAGGAGCAGCAACTCTACTCCGAGCCACTCCCGGATCACCGAGCTTCTCATCCGATCTTTACAGGAGAGCCCGGTGACCTTGCAGAGAAAATTTATTTCTGCCACTTGTATTCAGGATTTTGTTTTTTCCGTCACCACCCACAGCTCGTGACCATAGGTGAGGGTAGGAAATTGAGAAAAATTGAGAACTTTGCCTTTTGGCTCAGCGCCACACCGATCTGCCTGCCGATCTCCCGCTCTGTCCTTCCCTCACTCATAAACCCCGAGATACTTGAACTCCTCCACTTGGGGCAGGACCTCATTCCTGACCTGGAGAAAACACTTCACGGTTTTCCGGCTGAGGACCATGGTCTCAGATTCCAAGGTGCTGGTTCTCATCCAGCTGTTTCACATTCAGCTGTGAATCACTCCCACGAGAGCTGAAGGTCACGGGCTAATGAACCCAACAGATCCACATCATCCGCAAAGAGCAGAGACCTGATTCTGAGGCCACCAAAGCGGATCCCTTCAACACCTCGGCTGCGCCTAGAAATTCTGTCCGTAAAAGTTATGAACAGAATTGGTAACAAAGGGCAGCCTTGGCGGAGTCCAACCCTCACCGATAACGATTCTGATTTACTGCCGGTGATGCAGACCAAGCTCTGACACCGGTCGTACAGGGACCAGACAGCTTGTACAAGGGGGTCCGGCACTCCATTCTCCTGGAACACCCCCACAGGAGTCCCCGGGAGACACAGTAGAATGCGTTCTCCAAATCCACAAAGCACGTGTAGACTGGTTGAGCGAACTGCCATGCCCGCTCCAAGACCCTGAAGAGGGTTCCACGCTCCAGTACGAAAACCACACTGCTCCCCCCTGAACAGACCTTACCAGGAAAGCTGAGGAGTGTGATCCCTCTGTAGTTGGAGCACACCCTCCTGTCCCTCTTTTTGAAGAGGCAGATCACCACCTCAGTCTGTCAGTCCAGGGGAACTGTCCCTGATGTCCACGTCATATTGTAGAGGCGTGTCAATCAAGACAGCCCTACAGCATCCTGAGCCTTAAGGAACTCCAGGATCTCATCCACCCATGGGCCCTGCCACTGAGGAGCTTTTTAACCACCTCAGGGACCTCAGCCCCAACATGTTGGTGGGATTGAAGGGATCTTCGAAGTATTCCCTCCACCGACCCACGAATTTCCGAGTCGAGGTCAGCAGCCCCCCCATCCCCACTGTACACAGTGTTGATGGAGCACTGCACTGAATCTTCTCGAAGCCGTCCGGAAATCATTCTCCATGGCCTCTCCAAACTCCTCTCATGCAGGAGTTTTTGCCTTAGTGACCACTGAAGCCGCGTTCCGCAACCAGTGGATAGCAGTGGATAATTAATCATTTAAATAATTAAACTGGCATTTAAAGGGTTAAAAGTCTTAAAATGACAAATTTTTTGATAGTTTTAGAAGAGGGGGGCAGAAGTAAAACAGTGATTTCTTTAAGAATAGTTCAGAAAATATTCTAACGTACGATGATTTAATAGTTTTTTGCTCATGTACATTTTTGCCATATGAGTCCTCACAGAGAATTTCTGACACTACATAAAAAATACAAATGGAATCTCATATCGACATATTCAAGTGTCTAATCATCACCAAAGACTCATCCCTCTAATATTCATTATATGGAAAAAAATCAGTTGTTGTGGTTTTTTGTAATGAATGAATCAGTAATTCAGATATTCAAACTGGCATTTAAAGGGTTAAAATCCTAAAAATGATTAAATGTTTGGTATTTTTCCGGAGGACAGAAGTTAAATGATTCATGAATAAAAAAGGAAAAAAAATATTGTGGACAATTTTGTCTAAATATTTACATCTATATGTGGACAGTTTTGTCTGTTTTTATTTGCTAAATTCATCAACAAAAAGACGTGTAATAGAAACACACTGGATTTAAAACAAATGTAAAAAAGAAGAGCTATTGCAAACACAGCCGAAATGATCCCCAAGTAAAAAGAAAAGTTGAGAACAAGTGTCAAGAGGAGAGCGTAAATTTTATACTGAATTTCTGTCAATGCTGTTTATCGCCATATGATATTTTATAGCTCAAATGTGCAGAAATAGAAATAAATGTAAAAGTTTTGCAAACTTTCAATCATTATTGTACATGAGACCAAAATCTACTGTAGTATGCTCTACTATTAACTTACCAATTGAGAATCCCAGAGTACCAATGACGTAGATGACCTTAATGCTCAGATCAAAATTATCCAAAGACTTCTGAAGGATGGCTGGGTGGAGAAAAATGACAGGCTACTAGAGGCAACGTTAGGGAAGGGCGCAAGAAAAGGAAAAAGAAACTCAACTGTATCTGTTACTGTAACTGGTAAATATTGAAATAGTGCATCCATTTTACCAGAGCAGACAGCAGCAGTAGCAGCATAAATTACCAGGCCCCAGCAACCCATCTGAACTCCTTTGTGATAACTGTGTAGCTCTGTGGAATTAGCTGGTGCCTAAAAAGGCAGAAATTTTTCAACAATATTTTACCCAAGACTTGACAGACTGACGAAATAATTAACACTTAGTCTAAAACTAAATAAAAAAAAACAAACAAATGATTTCAGATAATGTTTCAGTGATACAGCACAAGAAGTGTGCATGCTTGTACCGTAGGGTCACCATTGAAGATGACTTGACCCATGAAGTCGGTGTAAAACACAGCTTCAGCTATGATGGAGAACCACGTGAGAAGGTGACACACACATAACCTCCAGAGCTGCCTCGGCATCTGTGGTAGAATAAAATAAATACAGAAAAAAATAATTAAATTTAGATTGGTTTGTTAATCTCCAACAGCACATATTTCCCTCTAATGTTATAAAGTTGGTCAGTGTAATGGTAGAATGGCAAAAAAAAAAAAACACTCAGAATTTCCTATTTACTTCACCTTCAACATGGACAGCCAAAGTAGTCGCACAGTGGTACCCCTCTCTGGTCCTCCCTCACTGCTGGAGCTCTCAGAGGACAGACTACTCACAGACTGCTGCAACTCTCGCCTGCGTGCATGCCGCTGGATGTCTTGCAGATCATTGAGACTCCGGGAAGTGGTGATTGGCCGATGGTGAAGCCGATAGCGTTGGAATCCCACTCGACCATAATAAGAAAATGTGAAGGAGGGCTGAACAGAGAAGAATGACATTCATCAATCTTATTTAGATATATAAAAAACAAACAAACAAAAAAACTATGGTTTTACATTACAGAAAATAATTTTTTAAAGTGATTAATTAAAGTTTACTTGTCTGTAGAAGGTCGGTGGGTGTAGTCGAGATGAAGCTGAGGAACTGGCAATGCGGTTCCCTGACTTAGCGGTGGCATGCTTTTTGATAAACGTGGAATTGTTGAAGGCACTGACACCGTTGACAGCTTTGACCTGCTAGAACAGGAGAGAAGCACAGAGGTACAAAATAAAGGCGAGGATGGAAACCATGGAACTTCCTATATGAGAGTAAAAATGTTTTCTGTCTCTGAATTTTATATATTGTTCATATAAAATTAGGGGAAGTGTTGAGAACATTTGACAATACATTGATTACAGTCTCAAAATGATTTGACAAACATGTTTCTGTTGCAGATGGTTTCACCTGTTTAAGATGCACATCCTCTGAGGAAGGGCTGGTCACTGAGAAAGATGCCTGACCTTTTATTGGATCTGTGATGTCAGTTAAAATTGTATTTGTAGACTCTACGACCACCACCCCATCAGTATATAAGGGGGGCTCATCAGCAAGAGGTGAGGACTCAGGACTGTGATCTGATGGCTTAAAAGCATCTTCTAGGTCTCCGTGTATTTCTAAAGGAAAGTGTTCATCTGGCAAGAAAACTTGTGGCTCTATATCAAGGTCAGGATCCAACTCAATCGTAGCATCAGGCATGGCTAAAACAGAATCACTTTTACTCCGTACTCTGTCAACAGCAAGAAAGTCCATTTCTCCTTTCTCGGTATCTAATTCCTTGACCTCTCGAGATGGGGCTTGTGTGAAAGTGTCCTCCTCTGCAATCATATCTAGAAAAGGTGGCGTGTTGTCAGCTGGCCTCAAACATATTTGACTGATAGATTCTCCACCTTCTGTGTCTTTAAGCTGTTTGGATGAAGCACAGGGTCGCTCAGGGATACTGAGCATGTGCAGTGTAACAGAAATAATGAAGATTATTCCTGCAAACAGGAAAAGGACCTGTTCCTGCGACTTAAATGCTCTGCCCAGAGCTGTGTCAGTCCAGTCAAGGCCTCCCAGCATGTAACCCACTGCTCCTCCGAGCCCTGGAGAGACAGGTATATGGGGATTATTGCTACAATAATGCTTGTAAAATGTATGTGAAAAATTGCATTGCTGTGTAACTTGTGAGTGCAGAGAGATTTATGAGTGTGTAAAGGGTGTATTCAGATTATATGATATATATATATATATGACAAACTATGAAAGTCAATATTTAAAAGCCACATATGACAAAAATCTCTTTCTGTGCTTGAGAATACGATAGCAGTTTTGACACGAGAATGTTAAAAACCCCAATTCTGACACTTTCTTTGGAAAATTGTTCAGATTTCAGATATCACTCTTGAAGCTCAGAGTACAAAATTTTCCCACCATCTCATGTTTATTTCCTTCCATCTTCAACTTCAAATCCTGCTGCATTTTATTACCCAAAGTTCAATGTTCAAACTCTTTTAAGCTAGCTTTTTGCATTGCTGTAACTAACAAATTCTCTTCATTAGCAGCACATTCCTTCAGCATTCTTATCGGTGGTGTTTACAAACCTGGGACAATTCAACCCATGACAAAAGTGTGCCTAAAAAAATATCAATACCAGCTATTTATGGTTTAACTGCAGATGAGGGAAATGTAAGTATTTGAGAATAAAGTATTTTTCTGCTTTTAAGGGGAGTGAAAGTGTGAGGTTGCTTTATGTGCTAATGTTAGCTCATAAGCTAGCTCATGTATGCTTCAAGAATTATTTAGTGCAATTTGTGCCTTATTCATATTGACATGGTAGGTGGAAGTTCCTCATACGAAAACCCACAATTGTGAATTACAAATAGACAAAATAAATCCTTACATGACTTAAACTATATATAATTTAATTACACCATTATTAAAAGTAAAAATCAGCATTGGAACTGGGCATCTTTATTTTTTCATGTGTCACTTTGCAAGGGACTTTTGCTTTAGCTTTCCTACACCCTGTTGTGTAGCAATCGTAGCTGTGTCACAACTGAGGTTTTCACTGCCTGGTAGTGTGTGAAGCTAATAAGTCACACTTTAACCTGGCAGTGAATGTCTGACCAAAAGGAAATAATTAACCCAGGGCTACAGACAGAATAAACAGACATATGCAGAGCAGTAACAGCAAAGGTAACATGCAAAAAAAGACAATTAAGAAGTACAGGGTGAAAGAGGTAGATTAAATAATCTTTTGAAGATGTGCTCATGCAGACAGTTTGTAGTTTTTTTGTGAGCTGCTATTTCAATGTATATATCCTACCAGCAGAGAGGCCATGAATATTCAGGGCCATATCTTGTTCCTCAGTGTCAGCAACATCAAGAAGGTAAGCTCTGATTGGTCCTTCAGCGGCATCGGCACTGAAGTCCAGTACTATGACGCCTAGCACAGTAAGAACGATGCCAATCGGCTGCTTGTTCGGCCTGTCGCCAATAGAAAGGCCTGAAAGAAGAGTACAAAAGGTAACAGGCAGGCCTAGTCTGTAAATGCAGAGGAGGAGGGCTTGTTTTAGACATACTCACCAATTAATGATCCGTTCAAAAACAGAGCCACTCCAATCAGCACACCAAAGCACAGAGCAAGAATGAACGGTCTTCTTCGGCCCCACCGCAGAGTACAGCGGTCACTAGCTGAGCCAATAAGAGGTGTGAAAATGAGACCCATGATAGGACTGAGAAACCAAGTTAAACTGTAATATTGCTCGGGAAGACCTAGAAAACACACAAAGAAGATTCATTTAAATCAATCAGTTGAGATTACAGTTAAATTTAGTTATTGTTGAAACATGAAGCTCAAGTTTTAGTTCTCAGTACAGAGCTGATGTGGAACTATGTCTTATTCTTCTGTGCCTCAGATTCCTTTGACAGCAAGATCCTGCAAGCTAATACTTTATTATTTTCACAATATTAAAAGGTTGGAGTCTTGCTTGTATTTCTAAATTAATGACAATCAAATAAAAAAAGAAAACTGAACGACAAAGAGGACATTTACTTGTAAAATCTTTCTCATTTTGGCCTGTAGGTCTGTTTTACATATTATTTCCTACACCGTCTATATGCTTACTTTCTGTCATACTGAAATCTGCTGTTTTTGTAAACTCTGTCCTTAATATTCTTTTCTACCAGACTGAATAAGTTAAAGGCATGTTGATAGAACATTTGTATGGCAGGGACTTGTCTGAATGACTACACCATTTTAAGGTTGGACAGAGAAGTTTTCCAGTTGTTTCCTCTACAAGCAAAGCATTACTGGTTGCACAAATCAAAGCACATTACTGCTCTTGCATACCAATATATGCTGACTGCACTCACTCTCTTCCCATGACTTTTGTAAAACAGGCAACAACTTTTGATCGAAGGCAATATGAAACTCCCTCTAACAAGGAAATGCACCTTAAGTTTTGTTTTTTAACATCTCATTAATTTTATTACCCTCAGCTGGTTGGCTGAGGCACATGTAACTCTTGCTCTGCTCATGCCATCATTTACCTTAAGTCAACAAGACTTTCTCACAAAAGTAGAAATATCCTGCTTTCCATCTGCCCTTCCTATTTGTCTATCTTTATTCTTCAGTGGGCTTGCAGCAGGACATAAATGTCCTATAAAGAAAAGGTAGATATGAGTGCGCCTCTGCTTGTTTGGAGCATACAGAGGAAGTGCTGTCAGTTGTGTTTGATCTACAAAAAGCACACAAAGTGTTCCAGTGAGTAATTACATTTGTAAACATAACTATTATTTGTTACATGCAGAGCTCTACAGGTTGGCATTCAGCAGAGGTATGACACACTGTTGGTACATTAGTGTTGCCACAAGCTAAAGCTGATCATGTGTAATATTTAAATTCATCATAGTAAAGTTCCAGCCCTGTACTATGACTGACTGTTACATTTATAATCACAAGTTCCTTCGGACCTGCCTGAGTCACCTTTGTCCTGATTTTGCTGTGCAACCCCTTAAAATA
The DNA here is from genome assembly GCF_017639745.1 of Melanotaenia boesemani. NCBI lineage: Eukaryota > Metazoa > Chordata > Actinopteri > Atheriniformes > Melanotaeniidae > Melanotaenia > Melanotaenia boesemani. The sequence goes on along the minus strand of NC_055687.1, from coordinate 19,877,128 downwards.
AGGAAGCGGGGCACTTCATTTGTGTTGAAATTGTTAGTTTCAAAATTATTCTAAATACTGTTTTTCAAGTTCGGACATTTAAGGCAATAATAATCAACTTCTTGTGTGGGATAAGAATGGTACTTATTTTTTGTTAGTTGTTTTCTCTTAAAACTTCAAAAGAAATTAGAAAAACAAGTATTTTAAGTAAATCATCACTTGCATTAGTAAGAAATGGCTGCATTATTCTCCATCTTTTAAAACAAACCTCCGGAGGCAGCGTGTTATATTTTGAGCTATAGTGAACTATAACTATAAAAATACTGAGCTGGTAATAAATACAAAACTATAATACTATACTGAGATAAATATTAACTACATTTCTGTGCTGTTTGTTCTGAGGTGTCGCGTTTGAGAAACAAAGACCAAAACCTCCAAAAGCACAAAGTTGATGCGTCACCTGTGCTTAACTAGCTAGTTAGCTTCATTTTAGCTCAACATGTTAATGTTTGAAGGTGGTGCTGTCACAATCTTTTGCAGCACTGAATTTAAAAACTTCAGAAGAAAGTCAAAAAGAAGTTCATTTTCATTCTTACTTGCTGTTCCAACAATTGTTATAGGTAAACATGCCACACACGAAGTTTGTTCAGTTATTTTAGACACATAATTTCATAATTTCAGTAAACTGGAAGGCCATCATTTACAAATTGCCCAGCAATGAGTATGTTGTTACTGGTTGTTTTGTGATGTAGTTGGTTACCCAACAGGGATAAACACTGGTCGAAATAGGTAGACATCTGACTGTCAGTCCATCAGCCATTGATCCGCACCAGCTGAACCTCCGTGTCATGCAAGCTCTAGTAGTAGCCGCCGAGGGGCTACAGTATGCAGTTAGATGTCAAGTTTGCTACCATAGCAGAAATGGAACAAAGGCGATTTCCCCAGGCTCGGTATGGCAAGAATGTGTTACACAGCACATTTCAAGCTCCCTGTTTTCTACTCCATTAACAATATTGCTAACTTTAAAACTAAACTCCATTCAGTTGTTTTAAAAGATTTTTCAAAGCATCTAGTTTTACTTTTTACACGTCAATAATCTCTGTGGAACTTGTTGTTTTTTGTTGGTTTATTTTGTGTGTTTGCATTTAACATTTTCAGTGTGTGGGAGTAAAATGGACTGATAACTTTTTTTTCATAGCTAAAGACCAAGCTGACAGTGTGTCATCATTCAGGAGAATCATGAGGCTGCATCTTGTGTCAACATCAGTTTGACACTGTTGGAACAATTACCATACAACCGTGGATCTTAGCGTGAGAAGCCCTAAAGCTCTGATAGTGAAATAAAGGACGTAGTGTACTGTATATTTAAATTACTTGGCACATTGGCTCATTATTGTATGTACAGAAAACTGTACATCTATATTTTACACAAATCAAAAAGCTGTCCATCTCAAACTCCTTGACAATTTGAACAGAATATTCCAGTAACAGAGAGCAACTTGACTGCAGCTTGTCTTCCAGAGTGTGTCTGTGTGCATACCTATCTGCAGCAGCACTGGTGTCACAAGGGCTGTTTCCATGGCATAACAAAATTCCCGTCCAAACATCACAGCTGCGTGCATTACCCAGCGATGTACCGGAATCCGAACTGCTTTCCCCTCCTCATCCACCTCTTTCTCGCTTTCACTGTCTTCTGTGTCTTGCTTGACTTTCCTGTTTTCAGCAGGGCCCAAAGCCTCTTTCTCTCCTGCCTCACCTCCCATTTCAGTCTGATTTAACTTCACAGGATCCAACTAGCTGTGGCTGATGTCAGTCTATTTCCCTGTAAATGCCAAAATAACTTCACAACTTTATATTAAACAAGAAGAATATGTAACGTCCATTATTTCCATTTTGATTAATCCTTGTAAAGAAGAGCCAAGATTGTGTGGGAATCGTCATCAGGAAGCAGAGTTCAAAGCAAATGAAATGAGGAGGCAGGAGTCATCATTATATGGGTATGAATAATACAAAATTTTGATGTTGTAAGGGTGTTTCACTTATGGCCATCATAGTGTTATATGACCAGCCAACATGGTTCAGAAAAGCAGCTGAAAAGCGATGAAACTCTCACAGTTGCTTGCACTCAATCACAAAACTCAGGAGGAGCAGAACAAATCTGTGCAGCTCCACAGGTATACAGATAGGAGGAGCAGCTAGAGTAAAAAAGATGGAAGGGGCGATTATAAATGTGTTATGGGTTCCAGTTGCAGTGTTTGTAGTGTATTGAGGCAATCACTTGAATTGGTATGTGACGTTTCTGTGCGGGATGATTATTCCTCAGAGGTCCATGCAAGTACACACAGTAGTGCTAAAACATCTGGAATTTCCTTGGCAAAGAGACTGTTGCTCTCGTGCGGCACCTGCAGAAAAATAGATGTCAATTAAAAGTCAAAGCTGTGAGAAAATAAAACACAGTGCATTTTTCTCTGTTTAATTTGGCCTGTCTTTACTGAACCTACAACTATATGTTCATACTGTACATATTTTGTCAGATGAGCCCTCTCAGTACATTTTTCTAAAATACTTTTTTTGTAAGGATGATGGCAAGGGTCAAATACCAGAAAGTTCCCACGTTTAAAAATATGTTTGCGCATTTTGTTCCCATGAAAGATAAGAAAAGAGACAGCTTTAGAGAAATGCTGTCAATATCTAAAATATGCAATGACTCAGTTTAAAGAGGACACTGACTCTTGTGACACAATAAGACACAAAATAACTAATTATTTTTCTATAAACAAGCCTATGATTGATTTGTTAAACTCAGGGATGTTACTTTTGACTGTAACCTACACACAACATTATTGATATCAGAAGCAGGAAAATAAGCTACATTAAGAATATGAATATGGTTAAAGTATAGCACAAGCTAATGGAATATATGAAAATATTAAACTCTCTGTCACAATTTAGCCTGATCTGGGAAAATGCCTTATATAAACCAGGCAACCTGAATGTTTTATTCAAGTTGTGGGCAAAGATGGGCTAAACAAAATATCTGATCTGTGTTGGAGGATGTCTTCACAGTTACGGAGCTTTGTGTAGCTTTGATTCTGCTACACCTGTATCAGCGCTTAAATTAAACACAAGAGAGAACTTAAATATCAAATATACTATATTACAAGAAAAACGCTTGATAGCGCTGAAGTGGAAAAGGATGTGCAATTTGGATTAAGTATTAAGAATTACATATATCCTAAAAAACAAGGTGGGAATGTATGAAGAGATGTGGCAACCGTTCCAGGACTTTATAATAATATTAATAAAAAAAAGAAAATACAGCAGTCCCTGTACAACCTCAAAATGCAGACTTTTGGCATTGCTTTGTCTTTTGTGTCTTTATTATTAATATTTTGTGTCTTTATTATCTACATTATATATCTTTTTTATTTATATTAACTAATTAAATAATCTAATAACTTATTTAATAATCGATCAATTAATGAAACTGACTTGTGTATTTTGTGACTGCAGATGTCTATTCTTAAATTTACATATTTATTTTCATTACTTTCTATTTATTTATTGCTAAGGTACCATCAGTTTGTGCTCTGCATCCAACATGACTTAAAATGCTACTCTATGGGTATCTGAGCAAGATAGAATGTTATAACATTACAAATTACAGTGCTATTTTTTGGATTACAGTGTGGATTTATGTAAGCTAAATTGCACTGTAATCTATAATAAATAAACTGTGTCAATAAAAAAAAAAAAAACAGGCAATATCCTCAGATGGTAATTTAACTTGATTTTAGGGTTATAGTTAGAGATATTATTGTCAGCATTTTTTTTCTGCCTAATCTTTATTTACTTTATTTACTCTATTATTTTCTACTTGAACTTTCTGAGGTAAAAAGTGAGCATCACAAACGGACTTTGGTGACTTTCATGTTAATATTTAAATTATTCTAACCAGAGATGTGAGACAGTCTTCCGCAGTTTTAGTGTCTGTACATTGAAACAAGGTAATCTATTGTACCATGTATCTGTTGCCAAAATATATAGTTATATGTAGAGTTTGTAATAATCACTCAATAGATCATTTTTACCTCCTGTCAGAAGGATTTATTGCATGTTCCTCTCATGAGTGTCTGGAGATGCTTGGTTGTTGCTGAACGTGCTTTGCTCTGGGAAAGAATCCCAAACTTACCTGCGCTACCTACCTTCATGTACACTACAGGGATATTACCAGTCATTTTTACCTTTGAGGACGCATTTTATCGCAGAAATGTCTTTACATCTAAATGAATGAAAACACCATACCGTGTGGACTTTTGACTTGCTAATGATTACATACGCGAGCTAGGCTGGCTAATGTATTATTAAGTAGTTAACTTCAGCGAGTCAGATAATGAAGAAAAAATACTTAACGAACCTGGTTTTTAGTCTTCCCTTGGTATAGTACAAATATTTCCACACGACACCGCAGTTTTCGCTATTGTGCTAACACAGAAAAAATGTCGATTTGGGCCAGCAGCAACCCAGCTAACCTTCAATGGCCCATCTGGTTTACAACACTCTTACATTTCATTGGTTTCTACCGTATGAAAGAGGGGCGTGGTCACGAGAGAACGAACATGACGTCGGCAACGTACTGACCACATGGATTTATTACGGTTGCTTTTTTATTACTCAACTTATTAGTGACTAAAACTAATAATAATACTTTAAAGGTCTTAGGTTTTTGTGTTTTTAAGAGAAATAAAATTTCACAATAAATACAAAAGAAAAAAAAAATATGAACATTTTTACTACTGACATGGTTTGAGCTACAATGTTATATATAGCTTTTCGAATCATCTGCTTGAATTTTATATCATTTGCAAGATACGATAGGGAATAATTCTCCATCTAACTAATTCTCTAACTCTCTATTTTCTCCTTCAAAATATCTCATGTATTGTTTAGTCTGTGAACAGTTTCCATCTACACCAACTGGTTGTTTGAGGGGGGAAAAAAAGCCCAAGAGCAAACTTCCACAGAGATTATTTCACTTGAGTTGCTTGCTGTATGATCTTTTTTTTTTTTTTTTTTTTTTTTTTTTGCAATGTTGCCCTCTGCTGTATATAAAAAGACATTTTTCAGGAAAGTTTTTAAACTGACTTTTATTTTTACTCAATCAAGGAATAATGTGAAAAGTGGTTACAGGTCTGTGACATGCCATGACAGTCAGATGCTGATGTAATTGTGTTCGACCATCAATGTTTTAACAGAATGCAGTGCCACAAGCTGTGCTATTTCTAAAACTTTCTGCATAACAGACATCAGATCAAACACTGCTAATACACTTGAAGCTGTCATGTTTTTTGTGTCATTGTAACAAGTGATAGTCCTTTTTTCACCTGTATTTATGCTAATGGGTAGAAGCTTTCCCAGACAAAAAAATAAAAATAAAAATAAAAATGAAAAAATCACACATCCAATGTAATAACCCAGTCTCTTAGCATATTATAGAGTTTAGCTGCAGACAAAAACTGTCTGTTGTTAAAGTTGAAGTAGTTAGCAATAGTTTTGGGTTGCAGAACCAGCTGGGTTTCTTTTTGTGAATCTACTGGTGCTTATATTAAAAATGCATGACTTCACTGGGTGTCAGTCCTCAGGTGAGTGTATTGCACCATTATAAATAAAGCTCTTGTCACTTGCCAGCCCAGAAATATCACTGTGGTATCTTTGTAAATGTAGCACTAAGCACCATTTGTAAAAACAGTTTTACAGTGTGTTATTCTTCCCCATATTGTCTCTTTGCAGTGAACTGGCCATCTTAGTCATCATAACCACATTATTAGCAATGGCGTTAGCAGTCCCTCCTGAGGCCTTGGAGCTGTGCTGCATACTGACAATGTCACCACTGGTCTGCTCTGGCTCTGCACGACGGAAAAGATGTCTCATAGTGGCCTGGGGGCAGCAGTGGAGGTAAATTATTTATTGAGTTACAAATAAAAGATGGATGGACAAATTATGACTAGAGGGAAAAATAGATGGATAGCAGAGAGGAAGGTTGTTAAGATGGATGAGATGAAGAAGAGAGTCAGGAAGGAACTGAAGTCTTACCTGGAAATTATTTGTAACAAAGCAGTAGACAACAGGATCCATACAACTGTTCAAACTACTGAGGGTGACAGTTAAGTGGTACACAATCACATGATGGGGCATATCAGGGTAAAAGTACACCAAAACCTGCAACATAAAAATACATAAACAAACAATAACTCTCATTATTGCCTTGCTAATACTCAGGGGAGTGAAATAATGTCTTCCTTCGCCTTTTATTCTAGACTTTCAGACTGTTTGGCAAAATTATTTGAATATAGGATCCACAGTGTAGAATTTCCAATGTAATATAAAATATTTCCAATAAATAAGGGCAAAAAGTATCTAACTTTTTGCTCACTTGTCTGATGTGAAAAGGTGTGAAACAGACTGTGAAGATGATCAGCACAGTGGTTAGCAGCTGGACAGCTCTCTTTCTCCTCTCCCTGTAGAAATATCAGCAATATGAAATAGTATTAGATGCTTTTTAAAGTTGCAGGAATATCATGTTAATTACGTGTCTGTGTAACAGTGGTTTTACCTGCTCTGCTGCATCAGGCGACGGTCCACCAGGGCCCACACAATACGCAATGTGAAAACCACAATGACGATGAGGGGTAAGAAGAACTCAGTGATTGTAAGAAAAAGGAGTTTTGAGAGGCAGCAGCCTGTATGTTGGAAAGCAGTAGAGAGAAAGGAGTATGTGACCACGATGGCAAACAGCCAGACAGAAATGCACACACATTTAGCAACACTGGAGTTCCTCCAGCGACGGGAAGCTTCAACCTGCAAAAAGAAAAGAAAAAAAAAAGGAGGGGGGGGGGGGGGGGGGGGGGGGGTATTCTAGATTAATTTCTTAAGTCAGCATCAGGCATAAAGACTTTAGGAAAAATCACTGTGAAGCCAAACTGCTGGCAATACTCACCTGCACAATGGCAAGGTAACGGTCAACACATATACAGGTTAGAAACAAGATGCTGCAGTACATGTTGACAAAGTAGCTGAAGATGTGCATGTAGGAGCAGGTGAGACAAGCTCCTCCACTGTAGTAAAGCAGGATGCGAGTGGGCAGAGAAAGATTCACTAAGAGGTCAGTCACCGCCAGGTTGATGGTGTAGATCACCGAGGTGGTTTTCTGCTTGGTGCGAAAACAAAAAACATAAAGTGCAACTGTGTTGAGCACCATGCCCACCTGGAAAACAGAGGCAGATGTAAAGAAGAGGTTTGGACAATTAGAGATGCCTTGTAGATTTAAGTGTCAAAAGAGCAGAAGGACGAGATGCCAGATGTACTCCTACCAGGAAAATGAGAGAGTTTATGACCATCAGTGTGATCCAGAGGCCATAGAAGTCATTGTAGAGGCCTTCATCTAAATGTGCCAGTCTTTGAAGATATGCTTCCATCCCACTTCTGTTAGCTGGACTGGCTGTTACAGGCAGGCAAGTATTTATAAAAAGCCAGGATTCAGTACTGTTGTACTTCAACATAGTGGGGATGTGATGATGTTGATCCACATTAAAAAAAAGGATGATACAGACGACGATGAGTCAGTGAAGAAGTAGAAACTGTAAGTCACAATAACACAGAGGGTTTATTTAATTTTCTACACTCTGTAACTAGCTGCTGCTTTGCATGCAGTCTGCAATTCATCTAATGATATGCTTGTTGTTTTTAACATCCTTTAAAAGAGTGGAGCTAACATGCCATGACTTAGTCACCTCACTCATATGTACTTGTCCATCAAAAGCTAATGCAAAGCATCTAGTCATTAGCATCTCTGTCAGTCAATGCAGTCCGAGTTTTATGTGGAACCAGTTCTGGGACCGGAAAATAAGTCCTTGCTGCTTTTATTTTTATCCCGTTTTTATCTAGTTTCCTATATTTGTATTCAGGATCTGTCTCACATGCACACACAGCGTTCTATTCATTCCTCTGTTTGGACATCTGAACTTAAAATGGTTGTTTCTGTTGGCACAGCAACACTGACAAAATCACTTGAACCAACATGTAAGCTATTTACCCCAGCTATTTATAATATTATCAAATTGATTTATTTATTTCTATAGCAATGCTCTCTCATGCTATGGGTGTATCTATTTCCACAAGTTGTTCTAAAGAAAAAATAGAGTTTTTTTGAACTGTAATAAAATGCTGAGAAACTCATTCAATGAATTCTAATCAATATATGACATTAGAGTCAAACATAATTTATAAAGCTCTGAGAGGCCCAGCTCCCACTATATGAGTCCTTTTGGCTGGCATGATCAGTCCTGATCTCTAAGCTGGACTGTGTGTGTTTATTTGCCTCTGAGAGGAAATACAAGTTCATATCACTGGAATAAACACAGTGGGATTACATAAAATCTGTTTGTTTGGGGACAGGATATTTACTGTGCTGAACTTTCTGTCATTTGATTAATTATGATTTTATGCATTCATTCAGTGGATGCAACAGTACTGGCTTAATGCATTTTTTTGCCATATCTGCCATATTACAGTATGATATCCACAAACTAGGAGAAAGAGCACTGAACAGATTATCATCCCTTAGACAAAGGTGAACTAAATACTACAGAATATACTCTATAAAAGCTTGGAGTATCTTGTTAGATTAAAGCAGAATATGACCTTTTGCAGGATTTTTTTTCACAAACAAAATCCTGTTTTTATGAATCTATGAAAAGAGATGCTCAATGTATCTATGTTTGTTACAAGGAGGGAAAAAGAACTATTTTGTGTGACTATTAGTCAGTAGAGGGCAGTCAATGACCATATGATATACAGTATGCAGTACAAAACAGCCGAAATAACAATATAAAATAAAACAAATTTGTTGCTTTGTATTAGTATAGGACATAACTATAAAATGAGGACTGTGAAGGAGATGCCAAAAAGACACTGATTAAATCAAATTCATAATGGATCCCTTGGAATCTAGGATGCTGTATAAAAACTGCCAAGTCACAGGAAGATAAACACAACATTTTTTTCCATTCTTTGTTGCTCTCAATAACTGTCAACCCAAGTTTGGCTGGAAACCAGGATGTTATGTATTCTTAAATGCAGTTTAATTGCTCAGACTAGAACGTTTAGGATGCTCTATGTATTGTGTTGCATGTGCTCATTGCTCATAACTCATCTCCCAGCAAAATATCTTCCTAGTAATGAAAAATAAAGTCAGTTCAGGCTAATAAGACTAATATGCTCAGCTGAGGGTGAGACATGAAAAATGTGCTTCATCTTTAGGAACTAAACCAGTGTAGCCACAGAACATTAAAACCAATGAGTTATATAAATGGGTGTTTTTACAGTAGCATCCCCTGGTATTAGTCAGCTTATTGAAAGTAGCTCATCATCATTAACATTATTAACGAGTGTCATGAGCATCGCTCTGGAGAAATTGTATATTAAACCATGTACTTCCTCTTTTAAGTGCAAGTGGCAGTAACAAGTAAAATCTTCTAGTGGTTTTTAATGATAGCTTATTGAATGAAGATGAGCTGTGGCTAAATTAAAGTCCAAACACATCCTGACCCAGCTGATACCCATAGCTACAGGCTGTGCACCGCGAATGAAAAATATGAATACAAGATGGATTAAGATGGCTTTATCTATGATCATAGGGCACACCGTCTCCAGTCATCCCATAACATTATAGCACCACCTTAAAGCTGATATCTGTAGTGATGGATAAAATGCCTCATTAGTTATTGGATGTAGGAACATTTCATTCATTCAGATAAACACTGGAAAATAGCAAGTGGAAAGCATTTCTACACTTAATTGTTAGTTGTACAGGAGACTTCCATGGACGAGACGAGATGAGGAATAGGACCCAAATGCAGGACAGTAATGGCAATAAAGGTAATTTGATGAAACTAAAGGCACTGTCCTGGAAGGATAACAAAAAACTCCAACTACAAGTAAATAAATAAACTCATAGCAGACATATTGACAGTTAAAGTAAAGCTTTCAGGCAGAAACAAACCGGTACAGTTTAGACATGGAATGATGAGGATCTTGCAGGATACAAAAGAAACCAATGAGTATCTACACATAGGAAGCTAATGACCAAACAAGGAGCAGGAGAGGCAATTAGCAACAGAGAACCAGGTGCAAAATGAAAAAAATAAATAAAAACAAAAACAGCACCCTCAACCTGAACTCAAAGACAACATGAACTGAAAACCAAGGAACAAACAGAGTAAACAGTACCAGAAATAGAACATTTTAACATGAACTAAACCAAAACAGAACCACATACAGATCACAATGTGAGTACTTACCGAGTTAAATGACTTACTTAAATCAGCAGATAATACTGCTATGTTACCAATGCTTCTTTGTTGTTGTGATCTTATGATTCTTTTCAAAAGAATTGTTAATCAATGGTGTCTTTTTTTTGGGATGTATCTAGAACTTGACTGGAATCCACCAATGAAGCTGAATGCATTTGAATGCAATGAGATCTGTAAAGAAGGCCTGCCTCAGAGTATTAGGGATTGTAGCAGGGATGTTCAGTTCTAGTTCTTGAGGGCCACCAAGCTTTGAATGTGTTCCTGCTCCAACACACCTAATTTACCTTAAATGGCTTTCCTCAACAGTTTGTGGTCAAGTGCTGCCCAAAAATGTTGCTTCATTAATCTGATTCAGGTGTGCTGCATCAGAAAAACAACTAAAACCTGCAGGACCGTGGCCTTCAGGGACTGACTTTGGACACACTTGCACTAAGAAGACGGGAGTTGGTGTTCTGTGAGAGACTGCTGCTGTAACATAATCTAGGCATTAAAATTTCCTGCTTTTTAGGAAAACATTTGGGTTAAAATACATCCTTTGATTATCTGCTTGGTGACACACATCTTCCATTTGCAACAAGTACCATCACAATTTTCTGGGTCACACTGGTGATGGTCATGGCATCAAATGTAGGGGTTAAGAAATGTTTAAATCCATAGCCTCTGCACAATGGAAAATTTGCATTAATGTGCATTGAAATATTAAGCGAATGGCCCAAAACAAAGCAACCTCATGTGCTGAGATAGAAGTAATAACATGTTTGTACAAGTGGACCAGGACATTGCTGGGATAGGTTAGCTTCTAGTCTTTAGTTGGTGCTTTTTATGTAAAGCACTTTGAATGCTCCTGTACATGAAATGTGCTATACAAATAAACTGCCTTGCCTATCTAAGTGATCCATCCTTAAACAATAATTTAGCTCTATATATCTGTTTACAGATGCCTCTCATCCAGTTTGAAGAGGCTCAAGTGGATTTGCTTGGAAAAAATCTGATAAATTGTCCAGATTCAAGGTGAAAATCTTGTCACGTTTGTACAGGGTTGTTGAGAACTCAAAGCTTTACTTTCTTCTTTAAATGAGCTATTTTGAGGTACTGACTGACCAGTCTATGAAATAAGTTTGCAATTTTTTTTAAGGAATACGTTTTGAGGGAAGGAACTCCATATATTACAGGGTAGTCCATATTATACCATCTAAAGCACTGAACCACAAATACTGGAATCCAGGTTGTGATTTCAGTCAGCCTAGGTAAAATCTAATACATTACTATTTCTATCCTACTGTTGCTCTTCTCTCCCAACATCAAAGGGAGTGGTGATGCAATAACTGTAAAGTGATACTGAGAGGAGAACAGAAAGCCTGAAGGCAGATCGCAAATAACACTGTCCAAATAAATTCCAGCAGTGTGGGAGTCCTGTGTGTGAGTGTGTGTTGTGACTGTCTGTAAGACAGAAATATACTGAAAAGGAGAGAGACTGGGTGGGATAGTGGTGCAGAGATCTCACGTTGTACATCATCAAATTATAGCTTTACAGAGGAGCCCCCCGAGGCAAACAGAACATTTTGTTGCCCGCTATGTCTCTAATTTTAGAGATACTTGTACTTTCAACAAAAGTGGGAAAGGTATTTCTGTAGCCTGAATGGGTAATGTTTTAAAAAATTGGACTTTATATGCCATTCACTTTAAAAACTTTGAGGAGGGGGACCAAATTAATTGATTATAAAGTCTATTTACATGCAAGACTTTTACCCAAACTTAAAAAAAATAAGCCATTGTCTTAATTTTTGTGTTTAGATTTGCATGTTGTCATTAGCCTGGTTTCCTGGATGAAACGCAACTATTAAGCTTTAATAAGACTCTAGTAATGTTTACTTACCAGTTAGAAAACGTAGTTGAGTAACTCTGAATTCATCAAATCTGTGGCTAATGAAGTTCTCTTGTTCTAATCCAAAAATTCTTAATCGTCCAAGAACAAATTACTCTCAAATCATTGCCGAACATCCACTTTGACTTCAGTCACTTTTTGTGTTTAGTTTAGCTTTTCAGATGGATTTTCATTTCTCTTTTCACCCTGTCAGTCATGTCTCCTCTCAGGTTTTCCATTCATGCTGGTAGCTTACAACAACAAACATTCTCTTTAAAATCTGAGCATCGAGATGTCATTTCTGTCTGCAGCCTTCTGTTACTCAGTGTATTATTTTCTTGCCATCCTCAGATCTGTGTGAATCCACCTGTCTTTGTCCAATAGCTTTCACTATATCTTGTTCTTCCCTTCTTCTCTTTGTCCTTGTTTTAGCATTATTTTTCTTCTTTCTCCTCGTTCAGTGACTTGGCCTTCCCACTTCCCTCCCTCCCATCCTAAAGCCCTCTCAGTTTGATTCTCAGACAGGAAGTCTCAGTATGTGTTTACATTGTGCAAGGACGTGTGTGCTCATGTACACCATGCACACACACCAACAGTAGAAAACACAGACTATTCCCTTTTTTTAAAAAAAAAAAACATTTCATGTTGTTATAAAGAGTTAAAGAAGGTCTATAAAATACAAATGATGAAGATGCCACTCGCTTCAGCACATAAGTGTAGACACCTCCTCTTTTAACTCTGCATCAGCTTTCTATTTCTGTTCTTTAAGACCTTTTATTCTCATTTAATCTTATCTTTAAAATTAAAATAGGTACTCGCGTAAAGTCACAAAAAAAAGCCTGACCTCTTCCACAAACTTGAAAAGCAAGAGAGAATTTTTTTTATTCCTAACAAAGAGTACGCTTTTTTTTTTCTTTTGAATCTGGTTTTCAGATTATAAAACTAGATTACAGGCAGCAATCATTGTAAAATACTGTACTACTTTATGCACAATACACAACATCAGCTGTGAAAGCAACAACAACAATAATATTAATCATTTTTACTTTGTCAATCCTAAATTAGCCTCCCATTTTACCAGTCTCTTAAATCAAAGCACTGGGATGCCATGTTTGGCACCCAGGGAGCAGTTTGGGGGTTTACTCAGGTCTTTAAATGCAGTTACAAAGAATGATATATATATATATATATATATATATATATCAAAGGAGTTATTAAAACCAATTAAACTTCAAATTAATTATTGAATTTGTTCATATAAACATTTAATTCTATTTTACCATAAAATCACAAAAACTAAGGAAATTTGTGTTGGCTTTTTTCTTTATTGTATAGATTCTTAGAAAGCTTGTTTATTTTCTTTTTAAAAGGTACTACATTAGTGGACATGAGTGTAGAAAAATGTTGAATAAAATTTATGTCCACTTTGTCAGAAGTACTGTAAAGTTTAATTTTGTAAATTAAAGTGATAAAGAAATGTTCCCGTTATACCGCTAGTTTATGAGATATATGTTTTGTCTTTGTAAAGCCATTTAAAGTACATGAACATAAGCGCACACACACACACCTGACTAAAAGTTGTATTCACATGTTAGCCTTTCGCTGTATCTCTGTAACTACTCCCTGAGCCACTTCTCCATCCATCTTACAGAATGGGTTTGTGTCTCCTGGTTTCCTGTCTAGAGGATCATCATTGCTCATATCTTGTCAGGGTTCCTCGGGAGATCCGGAATTACGGATGTCAGGAGAAGATCTATGGATCAACCTGTTGCTGAGATCAAGTGCAGAGGAAAAGACATGAATGGAAAGGAGGAGTGGTATGACTAAGAAAAGCTAAGACAGAGTAATAAGTCTGTGTATAAGCATTGGAAATGGTGGATGCACAGCTGCATGACCTGTTTGTTAACGTACGTATGGAGAAGGGGCATCGGTATGTCCCAGTCCAACTGGGAAAGGCTTTGTTTATCCTGAATATTGATGATAAATGAGAGATGGTAAGGTTTCTGCACTTTTACTCAATTCCAGCTGTGCCTGGGTGATTTATTATCAAGAATGAGTGGGGGATAGATAGAAAATTATTTCCATTCTAACGAAAAGTACACTTCTTGGCACTGGTGAACGCTTTCCTCAGTTTAAAGGAGAGATGTGAAGGACTAATTGTTTGTGCAAACAGTTGCATGTATCTCTCTTGTATAGAAGCAAGTGGAAAATAGGAAAAAGTCTGCTAGAAAGATGCACCTCCTTCATACTTTTCTCGTATTTTATTAACCATCACATGAGAAGAGCAAGACTTCAATTATTTTTACAATAAATTTACAGTTTTGTCAGTTCATAAACTCTATAATCTCTCTCACATCTGTGCGGTGGGTCTCTACAAAAGCACCAACAGGCTTTAAGATAAGAAATGCGAAAAATTAGATCACTGGATAAACAAGTTTACTTTTAAGTTGTTTTTATCGCATTGTCCATCCTCCAAGGTCATGTCTCCCATCGCATCTGCCCACTAATCCCCAGTGATGACTATTAAACCAAATGTTGCACCCACAGCGCACACATGCCTCCAGAGAGTTTGGGATCTGCAGCAGCCTTGCTGTTTAATTTTCTGTCAACCTGACGAAGCACAGGGTCACAGCCCTGTCTGCACACCTCTGGACAACAAATCCAGCAGCACACACACACATTGTGACATGATTTTGTTCCCTAAGATGCTCATTACTGAAGATAAGGGATGTTTATCACTGTGTTAATATTTACCCCACTGGTAGCCTTATCATGACGAGCATCACTTACTATTGACGTCATGTGTGCAGTGAAAGGTGTGTGTGACTAAATACCAGACTTTAGTTGCGACTTTAAGAAGACAGCACAGTCACATGATAGATGGCATGCACATGTTATATGTTTAAAGTCACTGCTTTTAGTCGGTGTTTCTCTCCAGACTCACTTCAAACTGAAAGGATTGTGGTCCCAAAACTGACATAATATTTATTCCCCAATTAAATGAGACGATACTTTGCCTATTCTGGGATAGCTGAACTGAGGAGACTTCAAGTGATACATAATATATGGATAGGAACTTTTTTAATTTCAGCACACAGGTTAATCAGTAGATTCATGGGGGGGTTAAAGTTGTGTGAAGCTTCAGGGACAGAATAAACTCAATGCCTGGAGATATTAGTGTATGATTCCTTCAGGCCTCAGTCTTTGATGAGGAGTCACTAGTTAATCTTAGAGCAGCACTGATGCTGTGTTGTACTGTAGGTACGCTGAAAGATGTGTTTCAGCAGCCAGGAAAGAGGAAATTTTCTGCATAGTCTGTATGCAAGGGAACTAAGACTCCTGGCTTTCAAGCGGACCAGAGTCCTGCTTCTTTGGTCAACATCAGAATGTGGTTGGTGTTCACTATCTGTGGAAACGTACCACGGTCCGTTTAAAGTGAACCAAAAGGTTGAAGTGTGAACACACCCTTACAGTTAGGTTCAGATGTGATGAATGGGACGGTGTTCAGGGCATAGATCTGAACTCAAATGCGGGAGGAAAATAAAGTTTGTAAATCACGCTGCATGGTTGCACTCTGACATAGTAAAGCTCTTGGTGTCGTCTCCTGCAGTTTGATGGAGTAAAGTAGGTAAAACCTTTCTCACACACTTATAACCTACTTACCTCTTTGTGGGTCAAGAATTCTTTTCTGGTCTGGAAAGTGTCACACAACACAAATTAACAGGAAATACTGGAGGTTGTAACTCAGTGAACAGTCTACTAGTTTGATCAAATCAACAGAGAATAAAAACTAACACAAAATGAAAAATACTTAAACTCTTCTCGTTTATTTTCAGAGGCACATGTTACATTTAACACGTGATCAGGCATGATTACTCAGCAATATTCCACTGAGATACAGGAGAGTGCAAAAGTTTTGAGTCGTTCCTCATTGTTATATATATTGCCAAGAATACAGGAAATAGTGTCAAAAATCTACTGAAATGTACTAAACATTTTAACTGGAAACACAAAGCAAACACTCAGTTTGGACAATTCTAACAAACCTGAAAATCAGTATTTGCTATTTGCTATAACCTTTACTGGTTATATAGCCTCCACCCTCAAGCTTTCTTACAATTTCTTAGGTAGTCTTTGGGAACAGTTCTCCAGATTTCTTGAAGGACTTTCAAACCTCATCAATGAATTTTGATGCCTTTTGATGTGCTCTGTTGAGATGATCCCACATCGCTTTATTAATGTTGAGACTGAGGTCCTGGGAGGATTCATCCCTCCATAAGACCTGTCCCTCGCTATAACGCGGTTCACCTTTGTGGTCTTGCTGTTTTTCGCAAATTTTTTTTAGTGCAATTTTGCATGCTTTTTCTTTTTTTTTTTTACAGCGCATTGTGTTCTGCGTCCTGCCGTTTCATTCTATAAAAATGGACTTATTTTTCTACGAAGGTGTGAACTTTGAGGGTGTTTAAACAAGAGAGAAAAGTGTGAGAAAGTCAATGCCTGTCTGAGGAAAGTGTATAAAGTGTGTAGTGAGGGGTTTTACAGCCTTATAACATCTATAATAATTGTAATAAATAAAGCTGACTACTTTGCGGATTTTGCCTATTGCGGGTTATTTTTAGAACGTAACGATTAACGAGGGACCTCTGTACACTAAATGTATTGCAGCAATTGGATTTGTTGAGTATTATTGTAAAGGCACTTCAGGTCAAAAACAAACAGACTTACAGTAATGCTGGACTCTTAAACACTAACAAAGAAATAAAAAACAAATATAAAATTCATATAATGAGGAATTTTAGAGCAATACATTCATTCTTTTTGTGCCACCTCAGAATAACACCAGAGATTACATCTCTCTTTTTTCCCCAGGTTCCAGCATCACACTTGAGCCATATCATTAAAAAAAATAACATTCATCTATCATAATTACATCACTCAGGCACAGAGCTACAGAAGCGCATTACATCCACAGTGTGGTAAGAAAGCTTACACCCTATTTTGCATGCAGTACCAAATACAGTGCTTTCCATTAAAGTGACATTTCAACCCAAACTATCAGAGGTCATCAAATGGCGCTGGAGTAAAAGCCAGCTGAGTATAATGCTGCATTCAACCTCCTCATGAAGTTACTGTAGCGTTCCAAGATCGGTACATTGCTATTTCTGCTTTATCTTGTATAAAGTATTCTTAGTTTTCCAAGTTGGAAGACAAAAAATTCAGGTGCTTAATGTAAACATGCTGTAATCATAGAGTTGATGTGGTTAGCTCACCCTGATGTGTAGAGGAAAATAACTGCACTATAAATTGGTGCTACTTATGAGCATGTAGTGTGGGTATTAGTCGTCCTCCTGTCGGTAATGCATCACGTAGTAGTCATGGACATACATCAGGACAGCGAATGGCTGACCAATTATGATGGACATCCACACTGCAGCGTTGCCGTAGTTACCACGCAGGAACCGGCCAACAAACCAGGCTAATGGAAGCTGATGAGAGTATGAAAAGAGTGGGACATTTTGGTATTAAGGAATCATAACAATATGTGATTTCTTTTCCTGATGTCTGTAGTGTGGGTTTAATTGGTCTGAATTTGAAGAAGAAAAAAAAATCAGACTTCTGGCAAATAATACATTAAATACCACCAAAAATGCCTCTGAGAAAATTATTTAAGTTTACTGCAGTCAGACTAGATCAAATCATTTTGAAGCATCAAAAGAAACTAAATAATATCCCCATTTTAAACTGAACCTTTAAAGACATTTTTGCATATAAATCACAATACAAATGATACAGTTTAACAGTAAAAATGACATATTTTGCATATTAGTACAGTTATCAGTGATGAATCCTGGGTCTCACCTGTGCCATCATGCCAGCAAAAGCCCAAAGTCTGAACATCCTGAGAGGAACACTCACCAAGTACTAACACAGAAACAGACAGGAAAACAAAGTCATTTGTGCTCTGAGTAGCAGTGCTTTCCATCTGGCACGTCACCAGAAGCAGACTGGGTGCTCAACTTACCTCATGGAAGAAAGCTGACATGAAGAAGACTGCTGATTGGCAGACCATTTTACTGAATCCTCTCCTCAGCAGCGGCTTGTAAAAATGGCTGAAAAACAGACGAAACAACAGATGTCAAACCAGGTGAACAAATCAATGGGAAGTTGGAAAGACAGATGATGAAAAAAGAGTTTTGTGTGTAGTGAGTGACTAAAAACAAAATAGTGTTTTATGTAAAAAAAAAACAAAAAAAAACAAAACTTTATTGTGCTCGCAAAGACACCAAAAGACTGAAAAAATGTCATGTGAGAGTCTTAAATTTGTTATGTGCTACATTTTTTTCTTCTCTTCCAGCAAAAATCAAAGAATACTGTATTTACTTTCTTTGTTTTAATCAAACCTCACTGTCTTTGCTCCAGTTGCTGTATTAGTGTAGGAGGAACTCACTGAAGCCTGCGTTTACAGCCACTTATTCAATCACAGTCCCTAAATAGATTATTGTGTCCTGTTAAGTCTCAGTACATCAAATCCACTGCAGCCCCCGTGTGTTGAGGGTTTCATTTTCCCTGTATAAAGCCTAACTACAGTGTATATGACTCACCGTAGACACCACTTGTGTACAGGGATGTTCCAGTTCTGCCAGAAATACGTCACCGACTCAGAATTCCTGAAAGGACAAACAGAAGCATTTCAAGCTCAAGTTTATTTGTAGTTTGATCAAGACTGATAAAAACTAAAACCTGAACATCTGTACTGTTTGACAGGACAAAAGCAAATGTTTACAACAGCTTAAAAAGCTAGTTTCCAAACTCTTTTGTCTAATAAAAGCAAATTTCCACCCCACATGTCTGCAACAGGAACAAATTTACCTTCCACATCTGCCGATATGAACACTTCATTTTCATGTCTCAGTATGTGTAAATTCACTCCCATGAACACACAGATACCAGTGCATGCAGCAACTTCATGCTGTACACTTTAACAGTTCTTGAGCAGTCCATGCTCCTAGACACACACACACACTTACCACCAGTCCCTGTAAAACTGTCTGTCTCCAAAGCGGAGCAACTCAGCTGTGAAGTTCATGGAGGAGTGGAAGAACGAGTAGAAAAATATGAGCCACAGCAAGTGATTGGGAACCTGAAGAGATGAATTGAAGACATATGCTGAATAGAAGAACCGATGTATCTCTGACACTGAAATGTAAAAATATCCTTGTGTAGAAGAATTTCTTTTCTTTTTAAATAGACATACTGAGGGAATAATGTTTACATACATTTCTGTTATCACAGCCACAGTGAAATACGGTTGTTGTTTTAAGAATTAAGAATTACATGTAGTTTACATAATGGTTTTCTGTGCAGCAGTTTTACAATCTAAGCGTGATTTTTCTTTGTAAACGAATGGCAGCTACTGCATCTAGCAATAAACATGCAATCAGAAGGAGTCAACATCAGTCATCACATTTACTTCAGGTACTTTTCAACACAACAGTTGTTTGATTACTTGCGTGCTATTATATAAACAGAACCTCCCAGCAAATATAAAGGCTGATTAAGTAGCTGATCCTTGTTTTTTTTTTTTTTTTGTTGTTGTTGTTTTTGACTTACAGCTAATCGTAAGAGTCTCTCCGTCATCCTGGACAGATCCATGTCCTAGTGAAGATGATAAATCTATTAAAACTTAAACTTAAATTAAAACTTTTTTATGCAATATGCACGGCAGCGCTGTCATTTTGCCTTCTTACCTCTAGTGGTTTCATGGAGCTTTGAATGATGGGGATCATCCACTGAAAGAAAGTAAGAAAAAAAAACAAAAACAAAACAAAGGCCTAAACAAAAGTTATGATGTGTACATTTTATACATGTCTTATTTATAAGAGACTCCCAATACATTTTCCAACTATTCTAACATCAAAACCATACAACTGTGTTATGCTACAGACAGTTAAGTCCTAAAAACGAGTAGTTACAGTTAGCTGCAAACATTAAAGAAATTATGATTTACCTGCTGAGTGAGACCAACTAACAGCTGGATGAAAAACAGCTGGAGAGAAAAGGTATAGATTGATGGAGTGAGTGAAATATTTTCAGAGAAATGTTAAAATTACACATCAATAAATAAATTATAACAACAAATGAGGGGAAGAGGATTTCTTCTTTTATATTTAACGTAATTTGGTGGAGAAATTTTATTTAGCCAGCCTATTTAAAGATTAGTTTATTTATTATTAAAGTTTTTTTTATTGAAAATGTTTATTTGGACTAGGCAGAGGACTATTGTTTAATCAAAATGAATGAAAATATATATAATTCAGCAAGAGTACTATAAAAGAAAACATACAGAAAAGTACATGTGATCCACAGGTAAAAGGGATGTGCAATGAAAAGTGAAATAAAGACAAATTTCATTCTTCTCAGGATGCATTCATTTCCTTCATTCATCACCAGATTGCATTAGAGGTACAGGAAATATTTTACAGCCTACTCTCTCTAATGTCTTTTGTGTGAATGTTCAACTCTGAGGGATTCCTAAGGTTTAAAACCAAGATATGCAAAAAAAAGTAAAAAACACTACAGTAAGGAGGAGCCTTTTTTTAACTTAAATTTTATGGAAATTTTTAAAATGCTTCTGATTACTGAATTTTTAGTGACATATTTCCTCACCATTTCAAATAGTCTCCTTAGCAGGAACTTCATGCGAATTTCAGGAGAGCGAGGAAAGTTGAGTTCATAGCACAGAGTCGGAGCAAAGACAAAGTAGTACATATCTGCATATATAAAGAGAGGGGGTCAGAAAAATAAAATAGGGGCACATAATAGAAACATGGAGCAGTCAGTTGGTAAACTATAAACCAGGAATGATTTTAGTACCTCTGATTGTGAGGTTGCCAGGATAACACACCCTCTGGTTGCCTCCATTAAACTGCTGTGGAGAGGGACCTGCGATATGTGTGTCACAGAAAATGGTATTTTATACCAAACAGAAATAAAAGGCAGAGAAGATTGATGATATATATGTGACACAATTAATATTTCACTATAGTACTGTAACAATTTATGTAAGCTGCTCTCTGTCAAAGCTGCAGAGTCTATTGTCTGCCAGTAGGTGTCACTGTAACAACATGTGCAACGTTCAGACAGGTATTTCTGGGTAGGAGCTTATTCCCTTTTACAGACACAGAAACATAAGACGTTAACTGATAGTTTCAATAATTTTATCTTAAGCTAACACATGAGTCAATGCACTATATATATGTGTTTACATGACTTACAGGACAGTGACCTGGAGAGTTTCTTGGCCTTGGCAGTACTCAGCTCCCTGCACCACAGATTGACATCCTTATAGGAGTACAGCTTTAGGAAGAGAATGGTGTAAGTACCGACAACCAATGCGCCACCAGCTGAAAGAAAGAAAAGAGGAAAAGACGTGATGTTTAACTTTGTGATCACACAGACAAAACCAAGGAAGAAAACTTGTACTACACTTATTTACGGTTCAGGTAAAAGAGCATGACAAAGGAAGATAAGGGAAAGAGGTGGAAAGGTTGAGTAAAGGAAGACAAAAGGAGGATGTTCACAAGACGTTTGGAGAATGGAGACGAAATAGTAGAGAAGAAAGGTAAGAAAGTGAAAAAGAATTTGTAATTTGATCTTGAATAAAACAAGCTCAGCAAACTGCACTACCTCTCTACATCAAGGACATTGTCACACAGTCACTGTGCGGTTCAGCCATGTGGTTTTGTGTTTATTGACCAATAAGCTGAAACTGATTTAAGGGAAAATCAATTAACATTTCGCTAAATTTTAGCAGACGCTCAATTTTTTTTCAACTAGGACTTTATCAGCTACCATATGCTCGATAAAATGTAATAATGCTGAACAAACATATACTTGTACACTCAAACACAGAGAAAACACACAAATGTGAAACACACAAGTGAAAACTGGCTGTTGTGCCAACAGGGTGAAGAGGAGGTCTGCAGCACACCTGGCATCAAAACACAGCAGATCTTATCCATTAACCATCTGCCTCTCCGGCTCAGTGCGGCCTCTGAACAGCTAGACGGCCTCCAAGTCAGCTACTGTAGATAGTGATCGCAGAAACATGTGAAGACGCCGCTTGAGTGGAAAAATATGCCACAAGAGTCGGCACTTAGTTGCTCACAATTCCACACCAAAATCATGAATTTTAGATTTTCAGTGAGGCTGAGATTCCTCTTTTTGTGTACTCTTCTTCTGGAAGTAGACCCGCTCGGGGGAGTGCAACACATTTAGTTTTTTTTTTTTTTTATAATGGAGAAATAGGAGTTTTCTGTCCTAAGCAGAACATTATGACCTTTGAGATGATGTTTAAAACCTCATTATTTTTACTGATGGAGTGGTTTAGCAGACTCTATAGTTAGACCAAGATATGGAGGAAGGAAACTTCTGGGAAACCTAGAGTAAACAAATGATGGGATATCAACTCCACATTGCTATATTTAACCAAATGATCAGGTCAGGCTGACCAGAAGCTTTTACTGAGCTCAGAGTCTTTATGTCTAATAGTTGTTAAGCCCAAGAGGAATCACCTGGGATGAAACGCTAAAGACAGGACCAGTTAGAGCCCAACTATCACCCAAGACGGAATGACACCCATCTGGCAGAGCCCAAACTTTGTCAACAGCTGCAGCCGTTACATGTGAGTGAATGAAGATGTTGGAGGAAACTCTTCGTGTTTGGGCCTCACCTCTTTGCCTCAGAAACAGGTCATTCATAATTGAACGTGTGCATTAAAATATATTTTCAACTACAGTTTTAAGAAGACTGTTTCCTGGTAGAGCTTAGAATCAGGTAAAAAAAAAAAAAAGACTAGCGTACTAGTGTATACCCTGACAAGTCGTTTTAAACACATTTTTCCAACTGTGTGAAATACAGATTACAGTACTATGGAGTTTATATCTGAAATATAAGACTGGAAAAAGACAGTAACAGAACCTGAAGGCTTCAAATTCAAAACAGCTTCTCTCCATTAGACTTAAAGGATTTATTGCAGTGATGCCACTGTGGGCTTCACTGCAAATGTTTTACTGGCTAGTAACAACAAACCACACTTCCTGTTTGCATCGCCCTGCTTGTCTGGCTCACATTCCTTGTTTGGTTTCAGCAAATCTGACTTCTGAACATTAATAAGTGAATTATGTTCTTTTAATCAAGCCTATATGAGATAAGAGTGTATGAAGTTGTATCATGCTGAATGACACTGTATAATTTATTATGATTATAATTTTTTCTTGGCTTTTAACTCTAAGTATATACTATGTCCTTTGGTTTGGTTCTGTATTGAGTCCTAACTATAATAATCCAGGAATCATCTAGGGGACATTAAAAGTTCCACTGAAAGCTGTGGATATAATGAAATAATGTCTGCAGACAGCAGCGAAGTGTCCCCCTCCTCATTACAGTATCTCTTAAACAAAATTTAATAAAATATGAAATGAAGCCTGATATCATATTAACTTGTTCTCTAGTTGCATAAAGTGTCCAGTAATGCAATAGCTCCCACCACACACTACAGAGGACATTACACTGACTCACATTAATTTCCTGGAGACTCACCCCAACCACTTCTTGTGTAATCCTAAATGTTACACTAAACATTAAACTCTCTAGAAAATATAATTTGACATCATGAGATCTTGATTTTTGACCTAAAAAAGGTAGCTAAAGACCCCATATTATTACTGTGTAAATACATCCATGTCCCTTCCTCACAAGCAATAACAGATACACACATATCTGTACATACACACACCTGTCCTCTGTCATTGCCCTTCCTGTGTGCACAGCAGCGCAGAGAGGAGAACAGACAGGCAGATGGACTGACTCCCTCACTTCTTCACCTCCCAGTGAGAGAACAGATGAGAGGAAAAAGAGAGGAGCACATCACCCAAAATGGGAGAGGAGCAAAGACCCAGAGCAATGATTTTTTATTAGGAAGCAAATAAACACCACTTACATGAGGAACTCACTATCTGTCCGTCTGTTCACTAAGGGGAAGTTGGAGGTGTACTAACGAAAGTCGACTAGAGTTCAGACCGATGCTGCGCTCGCAGTTAGAGCTACTTATGTTGCTGTCATGACACATTTCTACTGTGGAACAGGTTAAGATTCAGCTAAAAGAAAGTGACTTTGATCATGGCATATTTTAAAGCTTCAGGTTACTTGTATGCCCTAAGTATCAAACATGACTGTAAAGGAGTTAGATTGGAAATTGACCACAACACTATCAGAGCTAATCTGTCTGGGTAAACACAGTGGAAGATGGATAACTACTAATTACACTGCACTAATACAAAATAAGAAACACTCCTTTTATTATGACAGGCATGAGCCAGCAACTTAAAAAAAAAAAAATAACAACAACAAAAAAAACATTTTCATAGTTTTAAACATCTCCATTTTCAAAAGTCAGTGAAAATGAATCAACTTTTTGATGGTATTGTAGTGTTTTGTGTGCATATCTCCAAGTAGTTTAGAATGAAAATTGTGTACTTGTGTATCATATAGTACAGTATACCTAATTCATCATGTGTGCACCGGTTTATGGAAGGTAGCCATGGTTTCTGTCAGGAAGCCTGATGAAGACAGAAGAAGAAGACCCTTGGATGACCCTAAACTGCAAACCACACCCACTCTGGCATCTCTCATCTCCTCCCTTCTTCTGCTTTGTCCTTTCCTTTCATTTCCTTTCCTCTGTCACCTTTTGACCTCCTCCTCTCCTCAGAGCCAGCTGGAAATAATCCAGTCATGACCAACTGGTCCATTACTGCTAACTGATTCCAATTATGCCTGGATAAGAGATATATCTTTTACTGCACCATCAAACTGGTTGACTGTTTCTCTGAAGGGCGAGGATATGAATGTCCTCATAATCTTTATTACACTTACATTATTTTCTACTTCATACACATGACTTCATTCTAAACTCCAATAAATGGATAATTGTTGGACGCACAACCGATATCGTAGCCAATGATTTGTCAAAATTATGTGCATTGCACATTTTAAACAGACATTTTACCTGGGGTCATGGATGGAACCAATAGCACCACTGTAGCGGGGAATGTTAGCATAATCGCCATGTTAATCCAGTGGACCAGAAATCCCACAAGTTCAGTAAATGAACCCTGGGTAGAAAGAGAAAAAAAAATGACGAAAAGCGGGAGATTTTACATGAAATCTGAGCAGTGTTTTGTTCCATTTTCATCCACCAAAAAAAAAAACAAACAAAAAAAAAAAAAAAAAACAAACAAAAAAAGTGCCTTTTAATGTTTTTCATTATTAACCTAATTCTAAAACCCAAGTGTGATAAAAATTAATATTTTAAGCATATGTTTTGTCTTTGAATAGACCAGATTTATAGTTATGTGTCCTAGATAAGTTTATGAAAAAGCTCACAATGTTCCATTTTCAAGCCAAAACAGCTTGAGTGTAACTGAATATGCCCTAAATGCAGATGGTGAAACTAATTTCACATTTTACCATTTAACATGTGCAGATGCAACTGGGGAGAGTCATGTGGTGAGTCAGTTTCAGAAAATGAATCCCTCCTGAGAACTGCAAAGTGCTCCAAACTCCACACTTGAGTTAAAATCCAAGCAGGGTTTCTCCTCTCACCTTCGACAGCTGCCTTTCGGTATAAAGAGCCACCAGAATGAACGCGTTGGACACTGTCAAGCACAAAGAGAGACTGGTGTTAGCTGATCCTAAACAGTTTATTGTATATAGCATATTGAGATATGTCATAGAAAGTGTCAATGTTTTGCAACCACTCATGTTAAATCAACCCCTCCCCTCTTACTGCACACAAAAAGGATCAATGAATAATCATTTACAGAATAAAGCCTCACTGGAAACCATGTCACCTACAGGATTAAGTGACTATTTAAATGTTTTAGCTTTATTGTCTTTTTCAAAGAAATACTTAACAAAAAAAATGTGTCAGCCTTCTGAAGAAACCTCAAATACTTCTGCTGCAAGACACAGGAAGTAAAGTCTGTTTTTGTGTGTCACATAAAGAGAGAACTAGTATCCGTTCATTAACATAATGATCATAAAACAAGGGCACCCCAAAAGTTTGACTAAGTAGATGTGGCACCGAGACAGTCTCCAAGGTTTTCAAGCTAGAAGTCCAGGGAAAGTTTTCCATTTCTAAAAAGAGCTGAACGGTGCTTGTCTGAGATATTATTTACAGTCAAAGCTTGTTTTGGTTTATTTAATGACATCAACATAACACACATTTGCAACTTCCCTGCCTAGTGTCTGCCTTGGGATGTCTTAAAACAAAGAATGAGCGGCTGGCTCGCACCCTGCCACTTAGGATGAATCAGACAACGCATTAAAGTCCCTCGAGTCTTTTGGGAGGGGAGCTTAAAGAAACAGGAGCTAAAGCAGCAGAGAGGCAGTGAGGAGGTGCTGCAGTGTGTAAAGTATGACTTTTTTTTTTTTTACATTAAAGCACTTAAAACTATTTTAGAAGACCCATAAAAGTAAATGATAAACCTCTGAATGAGCATAGAGTGGGCTGTGTAATTTATTAAAGTCTACTATCTATACAAGTTCAAAAAGGCTGTGGAGCAAGCAGCAATAAAAAAAAAAATCAGAAGCCATCTTGAAAGTCTCATAAAGTCTAATCAAAGTGATTTACTAACTGAAAATAAATAATAATAAAAAAAGATGGAAGTTACATTTCAGTTTAAAATGTAATACAACATATAAGAAAAATTACATAAACCTAACACAGCATACATATAAGAAAAAATACAAAACAAACAGCAAGTGCCATGTTATTTTTTACCATTTATGCACACATTATTATACATTTATAGGTGAGCAGATTTGTCTTTTTTAATCTTTGGTTTTCTTTCTTTTTTTTTCTTTCCCTGCAACTTGCTGTAATGTTTTTATGTTTTATGTAAAGCCCTTTGAATTGTCTTATACATGAAATGTGCTATACAAATAAATTTGCCTTGCTTTCAGCAGATTGTATACTGTCTTCCTTTTCATTTTCAATAAAGTTTCATTTAAACTGCAAAGGAAATAAATGCTAAATTAACTCAACAAAATCACTTATATGAAAATTGAGCCATGCATTTGGAGTAACTGTTCCTTTTTTTAAGACATAACAATACACTGGACAGTCAGTCCATTTTATCTAAAGTTGGCAAATGTAAAAAAAACTGCCCTAAACAATGTGATGTATTATGTCTCTTTACAACCCCATGTCAAAAAAGTTGGATCAGGAGCAACATAATGCAAGAAAATGAATTGAAACAAACAAAAAACAAGTAGAGGAAAAATTGACAACAAACTAGTTTAATGAGAAGCAGGTCAGTGACACAACTGGGTATAAAAGGAGCATTTCAGAGAGGCAGAGCCTCGCAGATGTAAGGATGAGCAGAAACTCACCATTCTGCAAAAACTGTCTAAAAATGTTGCCACAATATTAGAAAAATGTTCCTCAATGTAAAATTGTGAAGACTTTGAAAATCCCACCCTCAACAGTGTATCAAAACGCACAGAGAATCAGGAGGAATCTCTGTATAAAGGGGGCAAGGCTGACAAGCTCATGATTTGTGGGCAGCTTTTTCGTCTGTGAAGGCTCCATCAATGCTGAAAAGCACATGGAGCTCAGGTCAAGACAATGTCTCTCTCTTGGAAGACCTTGCATTATTTCAGTAAGACAATGTTAACCTCATATTGCATCCATCACAACAACATGGCCTTGCAGGAGAAGAGTCCGGGTGCTGCACTGGCCTGTCTGCAGTCCAAACCTTTCACACATGGAAAACATTTGGTCTCCTCAAGGAGAAAGGGGAATGCTACACAATGGTAAACATCATCCTGTTCCAACTTTTTTGAGATGTGTTGCTGCCATCAAATTCAAACTGAGCCTATGTTTTCCATGAGACGGTAAAATCTCTCAATTTCAACATCTGGTATGTTGTTTGTGATCTATTAGGAGTAAAATATTTGTTTTTTAAATTTGCAAATCATTGCATTCTGCTTTTATTTATATTTTACACAGTACTCCAACATTTTTGGGGGAATTGGGTTTGTAAAAAGTACGACAGTCACATAAGGTGGTACCATGATTAAAACAAATACCCAGGATGTCAAACTTTAACTGCCTGTTTGTAAAGCAACCTTCCCAAACAAAAATGAATACAATTTATCAGGATTTATTCCAGTTTTTTCTATTTAATCAATTAAATTAACAAAATTATTTTACTTTTCTGTGACTACGTACAAGTTACTCTCAAACGGTGAGAAGACCAACCAGGCCACGGAAGTCTAAACCTTTTCTAAAAATGCATAACTTAAAATGTTACAGCAGAAAAAATGTACTTTTAATTCTTAGTCACTCATCAAGACTCAACCATGGAAACCACTGGATATGAATAACAATCTACTGCAAAAAAAAAAGTTTAGATCTTGCCAAATAGCAATATTTGAGGGTAAGTTGCAACAAACGGCCCCATCTTGAACTTGTTAGTTGGACATAAACCTCTCACCAGGTACATTCTGGGAAATATTTTGGAAGCAACACTTGCAATGAAATGAAAAACAGCTCAACTCATAAGCCAATTTTCTAAATGTAAAACTTTCCAGGCTGGCCTTGCAAACTTTTCCCATTTTGCTAGTAGGCATCATCATTTACTCGGTGTTGGAGTATTTTAAAGTTAAAATGTGTGTGGAAGCTGCTGCAGTGGCTCTCAGAGTGTCCCCTTGGGAGTGAGCTGCACTTCTGCCCATGCTACTGTAAACAGACTCATTTGCACCCATCTCTCTGCAGTCATTTACCATAACTTCAACTATTTTTCCTTCCTTCATTCCCCCTCTTCTTCCCCTGTCTTGATGCAACACTTTACCTCAGGTCTCTCCATCTTCTTCTACCATACATTTTCGCCTTTTCTCCAACCCTCTTTACACATCTAGTTACTTAATTTAATCTCCCATTTAATGGTTCCCCAACTCCTCATCTTCATCTGGCTCTTTCTCTCTCTCTGTTGCTCTCCGTTTCCCTCTCCCCCTCTCTGCAGGAAAGTACCAGTGTGGAGTATATAGGGCAGGTGATTGTCCCTCTTGAGACACTGCAAGCTGCATCACTGCAGACTTTCACTGCAACGCACCGTAAAAATAAATATAGAAGAAACTACAGCAGCATACAGCATGCACCTGCAAGCGTCTTCAAGCAAAGCATGACTTACATGAGGCAGATCACACGACCTACACACCTTAAGATGTATCCAAAGAAATTTAATACTTTAAATTTGTCTTTTCATTTTACCACTTTTTGATTCCAGGAAACATTTTTATGTTTTTTTTTCCTTCAATTTAAATAAAAAAGACAATCATAAAATAATACTTAATGTGTAAAAACATAAAACTGCTTTGTGGTGTAATTTACCTAAATGCAATGTTGCACTAATAGTTTACTTACAAATCACCAGGCATGCTGCTGGCCAGCTGTAGGGATCATTCAGAAACAAGGAAATCACCTGAATAGGGTCCACAAGAACGCCATACCTGGTATATTCCAGTGAGAAAGATCATTAGAATCCATAAAGAGTTAGTGTGAATTTAAGACTTACGTATTCTGTTTAATATGAAAACTTTGACAGCCGATGTTTGAAACTGTCACAGCAGGAATTAGTCCATGCTACAACATAAACATAGCTGGGTTACAGTAAGTGTGCAGGTGAGCTACCTCAGTGAGGACCATGACCCTGAAACTGGCTCGCTCCCAAAGGGAGTGCAACTGTACTATTCAGCTTAGTGAAATTTAGGAGAATTTGGCATTTTGTCATATTTCTTTCATATAAACTTGGTGTAACTGTAAATCATACTCACTTTAACAGGTTTTCTAAGAAGAGGCGAGCATTACTCAGCACCTGCGACAAAAAGCAGAAGTTAAAGGTAAAACCCAGTGGAATTTCTTCTGTCTGACATTGCTCTCATTTTCCTTTCTGGTCACTCTTTCCCACTTCTTCATGTACAATTACAACTTAACCAGCCATCATGCTCTTTTTTTTTATCCCTTTTGCTCTTTCTAAAAAGATGGTAATCCTCATTATCAGGGTTCAAATTACATGGGAGCTGAGGGCATCTCTGCTGAAATACAGATGAGCTCCCTGAAAACACTCACCGGAGACACTAAGTGGGAGCTCTAAAAATAGTCCACCTTCAGGTTATATTTAATTTTATTTAATAAAAGGTTTCTGATGTTTCCTAAAAGAAAGAAAATAGTAATTTGTCAGCTGTGCTTTCTTTTAATTTAATACATAAAAATTTTAATTAATGTTTAATAGTAAGAACATTTCCACATTAACAATGTGAAAAGAACTGAAGGGAGTGGGACCGAACTGCTGTGTCGCCATAAGAAAACCACTAATCAGTGAGGATAACTGGAGATAAGGCTTCAGTTCAGCATAAAGATTGGACTCTGGAGCAATGGAAGAATTCCATGTCCAGATTTACCCTGTTCCAGAGTGATGGGAGCATCAGGACAGATGAAGTGATGCAGCCATCATGCCTAGCTGTACACTCCTGTGGGGGCAGTGCTATGATCTGGGGTTGCTGCAGGTGGTCAGGTCTAGGATCAGCAACATTATGTGTCCAAAGAATGAGGTCAGCTGATACCTGAATATAATGAATGAGCCGTTATTCCATCAACTCAAACTGTGAAAGAGTGGTTCAGGTACCATGAGACATGGTCAGGTCACCATATCCAGACCAGACTGTAACCCCATTGAGAATCTTTGGGACGTGCTGGAGAAAGCTTTATGCAGAGGTTTGACTCTTCTATCATTAATACAAGATCCTAGTGAAAAATTAATGCAACACTGGATGGAAATAAATCTTGTGACATTACAGAAGCTTTTGGAAACAATGCCACAGCGAATGTTTGCCGTAATCCAAGCTAAAGGTGCTACAACCAAATATTAGTGTTTGGCTTTTTTTTTTTTTTTTTTGGACCAGGTAGTATATATTGATGTTGCGTTAATGCACATACGATGTGATTTGATCGGAGCTGATAAAATGAAGTCATATATTTTTTGTTCTACCTCATGATATTGTTAATTCTTCTGGCCACAATATTCATATGGTAAATATCAGATATTGTGACAGACTAATATATGATGAGCAACTTTAGATACAGAAATTAAACTGTTTGTGTTCTTGTGATTTCCAGCCAACCTTAAAAAAATAAAAATAAAAAAAAACCTTAAGAGCACTGATCACACCTTAACATTTTTACTTTGACCCCTCTTTAGAACCACTGGTTCTATGTTAAATGCAACAACTTGGTTTTTACACTACTGTAAAACCAGTTATGACACACACTAGAACACATTTAATCTGTTTGAAACCTAGTGGGATTAGGATATTTCTTTCTTCAAACTCTATCATGCAATTTTAATTTATTTAAGTCAGTCAATCCATGTTAGCAATTTGTCTGGATTAACTATGAATAACTAATTAATGAGCAACAATAAGTCTGAGAAAAGTCCATTGTGAACAGATGGAAATGTTTTGAAAGAGTTTTGATGGGAAATGCTAATCACATGATTCCACACATGAACACTCAGCTGTTTTTGTTCCCAAAAACACGACCAATACTTCCTGACATTAAAGTATAACCATGTAAAATGCAGAATTAAAAATAATTCCTGAAGACATCTCTTCTCAGAATGATTAGTTTTGTTTGTCTGTGTTCACAAGTTTTGTTTCTGCTGAAAACATGAAAACAGAGCCGATGCTATGCAAAAAATAAACAAATAAATATTTAAATAAATAATGAAAAAAAAAAAAGAAAACTTGTAGTACCAGGCAATAGACAGGTAAAACAAGATGGTCTTGATATCGGTTTTGTTCAAGAGGAGTTTCAAAAGAAAAATGTGATGCTAGTTACAGCATTTGATACTTGTGACCAAAATGTAAATTAGCTGCATTTTGGCAAAAAAAAAAACAATACAAAAAAAACAAAACAAGTAACAACAGAGAGTCAGAGACAGGTCTGACCTAAATGTCCTGGGTAAAATCTTAGCTTCATTTCCATTAAGTCGTCTGACAACTGAAAAAAAAGGAAAAATGACAATATGCACTATGTACTGCTTGTATTAAGATCTGGGAAAGAAAACATCTATTTAAATATGAATGAGAAGCAGAAGTGTGGAATATGTGTATTTCTATAACTGTTAACAACTGGGAGTGATTAAAGTGAAAGACCTATCATATGCAAAGGCTACAAACAGAGCAACTTACTTGATACCACTCCAGTACCATCTATACTTTTAAAATCAATTTTCCAGTTTTGAATCTGTCAAAGTTTAAAGCAGAGTGCACGTTTCTGTGCATGTGTGCTTCTTACCAGCATCACCACACACCAGTTGAGTACTCCTCTGTAGTTACTGTAACCACTGGCTGAACTCAGAAGGGACTCCCGCATCTTGTGGCAGCTACAGAAATGAAGACAAAGGATAAATAAATCATCTTATGACTGTAGAATCATATTAACTGCACATCAAATGATAAATATAAAAGGCGAAATAAAGCTTTTTCTTTCATGGACCTTTGTACTGAAATGTGCACTCAGATTTTATAATGGATGATGATACTGGTAAGTACATGCTGCACCCAATGATAAAAAAAAGATCAGAACATTAGTTTATTAGTACAATATTTAATGACCACTTTTCTATTCTTCTTTTACATCATGACTGTATGCACATTAAAAAAGATCTCAAAGAGGCTGAATCTTTCAGAAGTGATGGTGAGGAGGGGTTCATCACTGAAATACATAAAGAATTTAATACTAAACTTTCTGTGCACAAAGAAAAAAAGAATGTGGTGATTCATCATTTGTAGTAAATCCCTGCATGCCGTAGATAAGTCCGGACACCAGCTCTAAATCGCTGTTTGGCTTCTCATGTGGTATAATAATAATAAAAGACAGTACTCTGTAGGGGAAATCATTGCATAGGTCTCACAACTATTGCTGGAAAACACAGATTGTTTCTGTACTCATATGGCTGTTGAAATGCAAAACCATGCAATGAAAAGGAAATGCTGTATGTACAAACACGAGCCAGAAACACAGCTGCCCTTGTTGAGCCTGAACTTTTTTTAAGGATTGTGGATAAGTGATCTGAAGTGGGAAACTGTCTTATTGTCTGACGGATAAGTTTAAAATGTATTCATTCATTTCTATACCTAATTTATTCGATTTGGGGTCATGTAGGGGCTGGGGTATATCCCAGCTGCCATTGGGCAAAAGTCAGGACACACCCTGGTTGGGTTGTGATCACAAAGACAAACAAATTAATAACCTTGCAAGCTCACACTCATTCCTAGGCTCAGTTTAGAATCACACATCAACATAACATGCGGGGTTTTAATGTGTAGGAGGAATCTGTGATACTCCCCCCAAAAAACCATGCATGAGCAAGAAAAACATGCAAAGTCCAGAGAAAAGCCATCTGGTAAATCATCAAATCCAGGTAAGGTTCTGCTTATTTTAGAAAGACAGTTTCAATCCAGCTCTAAAGCACACATTTAATCACGAAACAGGGTTGTTTTGTTACACTTAAAAAAAACCCATAAAACCTAAAATAACTTTACAATTAATGAATGAATGGCGAGATAAACCCAGGGATCGTCTACACCTTACATGCCTCAGGCGTTGTTACACACTCAAACAAGCTAACATGGGTAAACAAAGTTAGCTTAAGAAGATTACGTCGGTTTAACCTCAGCAGGTAGTCTGTAACCTGAAGCAGTCACACATCTGACCACAAACCAAACACCACGCAACTCTTTACGAATACTTTGGTAAATTAAGCTAACTCACCTCAATCTGTCACTTAAATCATTCCTGTGTCTCTTTTTCTCACTTTTCGTTGTTGGCCGCTCTAGAGAACGGTCTAGTTTTCTCTGCCCACCGTCGGTGCCGATGTCAGCGGGCACTATGCTCGCAGAACCCGCTGCTGAGCTCCCGTTCACCGGCTGCAGACTCACGCCTCTCACCGCTCCGAAAGTCGCCCTTCTCCGGCGAGTCAGGGCCCCGATTGTGTTGCTGTCACCCATGATTGCAGAGAAAAACTTGCTAACCTCCACACGTCCACTTCAGCCCTGCACTTTGTATGCAGCCATGCTTGTTGATACAGTACAATTTGACATGAAGGCGCGGTACTGTCGTCTCAAAGAAGGAAGTAAAGGGATTGCGAAACAGTTCAATAAAGGATCATATTTCTAAAGAGTTGACACAGAGGTAGGAGTGTATTCATGACGACACAAGAGAAAGCAGTGTGGGACTGTAACTGGTGTGTTGCAACTCAAACCGACAGGTGTGTCAGGCCCTGAGGGATCGGGAAATAAGAGACGTGAAAACAATCAACTACATTTCAGTCTGCATGTGTATAAATACTGAAACCATGAAGCAGAGTGGGCAGTGGTACAGGCTTGTGATGTACTGAGTTATGAAAAACAGTTATACCATTTTTATATTGCCTCAAAATCAAACACTCCACGTATTGTACCATATTTACTTTTTTTAAAGGATAATATTCTCTCCACAGATAAAATAATATTCTCCATAGAAACATCACAACATGTTGGCCATTCCTTATCTCATAATATTCTCAGTATAACATTTTTATTTGTAAATTTAAATGACCCTTATAAAGACCACTGGTTAAAACTAAGTCAGCAATTTAAATTAAAATGGTTTTGATAGCCCTAAACTGTTTGCTGTGTTGAAATATAACAAATAAGCTATGATAGAAAACAAACAAACAAAAAAGTAATTGCTGATAATACTGGCAGAAACGTTGATTAAAAAGTACTTTAGATTAATGGTCATGTCATATATATATATATATATATATATATATATATATATATATATATATATATATATATATATATATATATATGCTACTGGTTTAGTTCATTGAGAGAAGTGGGTCCCGTTTTTAAGAGTAATCTGTCTATAAATATATCCAATTCAAGTAGTTACTGACATAAAATTATATGTATATAACATACATGTAAAAGTGCTAACTGAAGTGGGTTTGAAAGTTACTTAAAACAGGAATAAGACATTAATGTTGTTTTATTTTCAGTGTACTTAAAAGAGTTTTTAATCCCCCCGTGGGTTCAAACTAGCATGAAATCCTGCAGTCATGAATTCTAAATTGAGGAGGCAGAATAAGCTGAACACTGAAGTTAATAAAGGTCTGGGAGTGCAAGCTATAACTGCTCAGAACTATTAATATAGACAATGTCTAATCAAGAAGGGGTAATAAAAATGCTGCAACCACTTGTTTCTTGGTATTGAATGAAAAACAAGATCTGTTCCTAGAAAACGTTTAATTTTAGTTTCAACTTGACATCATTGTGGTCAATGAGAAGTGGGCCATGCAGGAAAAGTTTGGGAAGCACTGGGTTAAGTGAATCACCTTATCACAGTATGGAAGCAGCACAGCCATTTTTTTTATGCTTCCGCCCTTCAGAGGGCCGAGCTTGACATTTTAGCTTGCTAGTAATGAGGATATAAAAACTGCTGTTCTATTCACGGTCTTGCAGTTTGTAATGAGCATTTAAGTTTCACACCCACGCATAAGTATTATGGATTATTAGTCTAACTATAGAGGAAAAACTCTTTCAGCTGTGTTGCCAAAGCACCATACAAGTAAAATCCAAGAGGTAATTATTGCCCTTTAATGAATTGGGCGTTTAGTTTTTATCTGTATTTCTCTACAGACCTAGGAAAGAAAAATAGCTTCATCACACCTTTAGGTTTTTGTGCTCTTTGTGAAAAGTCTGTTGAGAAGCTTTTGTTTATTGTGAATGCCCTCTCTGTCTGTCTTGGTTCTGTGTGCTTATCCATACTAAGGTGAGAACTGATCAGTAGCATTGATCCAGCTTTATCAGTCCTTGCTGTCTATAAGCTTGTCACTTAGAGTAATGAGTCTGTCTGCAGTTGTTGGGATAAGAGATCTTGGGGATGGATCAATAGCAAACTTATAACCAATTATTTTTCCTCTCAGAGTCTAATGCGTACCTTCTTTTCTTAGGTTATGTCTCGCTTTGTTGGAACTATAAAAGGTTTAAAAGCTGGTTTGTTTTATGGATGTTGTGTCTTTTCTATCAGCTTGTAATAATCTTCCGCAGAGAGGTTAAGCAGTGTGATCCCAAAGAGGAGACATCACAGTGGTTCAAAGCTCTCTCTATCAGGCTGCCATGAGAACCGGTAGAGGGAGTCCAAGGTTGAAATGGTGGTTCCAGGTTCTGGTTGAGCTACACAGTTTTCTGTCCTACAAAAACTGTGATGTGTTAAATCAACAACTGATCACTAAAATATGTTTCACAGACTGTTGATGACTCACACTTTTCTCTCTCTATTTCTCTCTTTTTTTATCATAAAATGTGTGAATGAAAATGTTCGGGCAGCAAACTCTTTTTCTTAATAAATCATGAGTTTTTTTATTTTTATTTTATTTTTTGTTTTGCACAGATAGAGTTAGAACTATGAGTCTGCATTGAGTCCAAGTTGGACCTTGGACTCAATGCCTTTTCTTTCCTGTAGTGCTCAGAGGCCACTCTGTTGCGTGCAAGTCTCCTAATGCTACACAGAATGAGTTATTTTTGATAACAGCAAGTCATTTAAAATTGAGAGAATAAGAGGTTTTAGCCATGTATTATTCATAGTTTCTGTAGGGCTTCCAAAACTCAAGCTTTCTACGAGCTTTCTGTCTGAGTTTACAGAGGCATGTAGAAACACAACCGATGTCTCTTTTCAGTTTCTCCTGCCTCTCAGCTGTCCTTGTGCACTAGAAGCATGACATATTCCCTAGCACTTACTTTTTTTATTTTACCTTATTAACATACTTGTCTTTGTTTATCTGATTATTTGTGAACATCTAAATATGATAACCTTGTGTCATATTTTAAGATTTTTACACCACTGGACATCAATATTAATGTGGAGCGTGAACTGTCACATGTCAGTGCACTGGGTATCCATTTATTATATTTCTTTTAGTTACAAGGCCATAATCTGAGTCTGTATTTTACCTGCTGGGGATCAGATTGTGCTCAGGACAAAGGATTTTGATCCAGGAGATCCAAGTTTAGACCTTTGTACTGGGGTGAAAATACCCGTTATTGTTCTATTATGTATACTTTATTTCACAGATTTCTTCTTTATTCTCTCTGTTCACCAAAACATCAAGTTGAGGTTAAAAGACTACCTTATCTTTAGTACATGTCACCTGTAGCAAGCTCCTGCACATGGTCTCATCATCTTTTCTATTCCATTTTTGTAGAATATATATTTAGGTTTGATAGCATGGGGTCCTGACTAGATATTCATACAAGACACCTTCTTCTAGAGGCAGGGTTAACTCTCTTTGCAGGAAGGTAAAGTTTTTCTTAAACACGAGACAGCAATGTCTGCATAGGATATTTTTTTGCATCAAGAGGCTCTTTAATGCTCAAACAAAGCCTTACTCAAACGTTTGAATGGATAACCTAAATGTAATTAGGATGGTCATATTATGCATTTTGGTTTCTCACTAAAAGTCATTTCATAGTTTCCACATCCATTTGTGCTAACTGACCGGGATACTGTGGTTCTATACAGACAGTATTGGTCAGCTGCGCCAAAGCTTTTCATGCATGCAGACCTTATGGCAGCAAGTCTCCTTACAGTCTCTCCTGAAACCAATCATTCACGTTGTTTTGCTTCTGCTGATGAACTTTTATGCCTGGTCTCTATCAACCATCTTGAAGGAAATGGTTATATGGGTGCTTTTGTAGTCAGTGTAGCGTCAGCACAGATGCAAGCTCTTCATTCAGATACAGACAAGCTCTGTGGACCCCTGCACAGGGATTTACTTTTCATCACATAGGCCTTCCATACAAGCAGATATATATTAACCAGAAAAGGGTTATTATTTCCTATAGAGGACACCTGTGAGCCTTGTTTGTAATCCAGGCTTTTCCTCTGTGTCATGTAACCCCATTCTAGTAAACTCACAAAGGAAAATTTTGAACCTGTAAATCATCATAATGAGCTCTTAAAAATTCTCTCAGCTGTACAAGCTAGGGTGAGCAAGTAAAAAAAATGCATAAAAATGCCATAATAAAATGAGCTGGTTGTTCATATGCTTTTGGTTAAATCTGCTGTTTTTGATTCTTAATTTATTTATTTGTTTGTTTTGCTTGTTTGTTTGTTTTTTCTCCTCATCTTTAAAAATGTTTAGGTATGTACACCATGCTGCTTAGATATTCTTGTATTTGCTTAAGGCAAGATGGGAGAGAAAGAGTGACTGTGAAGTTGGGGTGGGTGGGGTTGGGGCATAGACAGGCTGATAGATATGAAGACAGATGATAAATATAGAGACGAGGGAACATGAGAGAAAGTGCAAGACAGGTGGATATAAAGAGAGAGGGATTCCACTTTCAGTATACAGTGGGTCTCCATCTCTTTTCTCCCTCCATCTGGAGAGGCAGAGGGAGCAAAAGATGTGTGTTTGCCCTTGCAGTTTGTAATGAAGCCATGGAAGGATAGATGACTCATTTTAACACAGGCAGAAGAGAAACAGACTCTCTAACATCACTCAGCTGACCTGAGAGGGAGAGAGAGATAAAGAGAGAGAGAGAGTATGTGTGTAGGTGCATTTAGCATGTGTGACAGAGACTGATGCTGATTATATAGGAAGCAGGACAGAGTGATAACGGTGTCACCGGGTAGACAGAGAGATAGAGAAAGAGTGGCTTGGTATCAATGGTTAACATGTATACGTTAATGCATTGTGTTTCTGTATGCTCTGGTGCCTTTTGCAAATGTATGCACATGAATCTGAAATCCGGCATGCAACTGTGCACTTTTTGTGTATGTATCCATTAATACATGACTGCACTTGTTTTTGGACAAGTTCCGACAGAAGTGCACCTGTGAGTCTGCAGCGTATATGTGTGTATGACAAAGAGAAAGACTGCATCACGGAGAGACGGATAGCAGCGTCACTGCGCTGTTAGAGGGCTTGGCGCCACGTCAGCACTTCTGCAGTTCAGCCAAGGACTCCTGCACACTTCGTCCATCCATCTCCTCGATTCCGAGGTAGGAAAAGAGGGATAGAAGGAGAGGATGAAGGGGAGAGGCAGGGATGGTAGATGAAGGAATGACTGATTCCAGATTCTTATTTTTTCACATACCCTTGGAAGGAACTCCTTTTATGGCTGATAAAAAAAAAAACTGCACCCTCAAATGACCCCATCATGAGCCAGCTTAATGGACAATGTTTGGCTATTGCAGTTTGCAGACTTATTGGACTCTTAGCTCATCTTTCTCTGTGGAAAAAATAGCTCCTATCATCCACAGGGCCTTTACTTCTCTTGGCTTCTTGTTGAATAACCTTCCCTTCATAGTTTTTATCTGCAGTATTATAAGGTCTTGTGTATGCAGGATTTTCTTTCACAAATTTTTGTCGTGGTGAAATTGTACACATCCTTTCTTATGAATGAATGCAGACTCTCCCTTGATTTAGTATACAGTACCAGTAAAAAGTTTGGACACATGTTACCATTAAAGATGCACTACAGAATTTTTGTTGCTGGGACGCAATTTCATTGTCAGATAATTCGGCATTTATCTAGCAACCCACCTTTACTGTGTGTTCCCTCTAGCCATAAAAAGACAGGCTTTTCTTAAAGGGACAGCTACATTGGATGTATCGTATTCTAACGTATAGTGTATTCTAGCCTCTCACTTTCTCAAACATGTATTGCAACAACAGTAGCAGCAACCGGACTTCTGCCCCCTTTACAATAACAGTAAACATATGTGACAATGACAGAAATACAGAAGTATGTATTAACCAATAACACAGTTACTGTATTTCAAACTTAACACATGGATCATAAATGGTCAGGGGGAATCTTCTGGTGAACATAAATTTACTGTCAGATATGGTTCTTGTGTGTTTAGTAGGAAGAATGGTTCTCACAGGGAGAACAGATCTTGATGGGGAAACTGGCCTTGACACAGCACCGGCTTTTTGTCACAGTAAAAGCCAGTTCATAAAGCCTTCCCACCAGCTTTTAGTCCAGCTTTACCGTGACTGAAAGCGGGCATTTACTGTGACTATGAAAGTGACCGAAACCATGTAAACATACGCTTCTGTACCAATGAGGCTGATGTATTTTAGCAGGATCTACTGTTATGCTGCCCATGGTAACGAACAACACTGTAAAGTATAACAAAGCTGAATGAAAAAAGTTAGCTTTAGGCTCATTTAGGCAGTACTGTTGACTTACTTGTCGAGGAGAAAGCTGGAAACTTCAGCATCCATTTTAAAATCCTCCTCCGTCTTGAGCTCCTTCTACCTGGGGAAGGCTAGGCCGATGTTTTTCCTTTTAGTATTTGTCCTTTTTGTATCGTCTGGTTACACTGACAGTGGTGAAACCACTCCTGTGCTGCTGCTGCATATGCATGGTCCTGCATTTTAGTGAATAACAATTTAACAGATTTTCCATCTTGCCGGGGTAGTAAGCCTCACTTGTTTATCTTCTCCTCCCGCTTCTCAGTCACTGTGCGCTTGCAGGGAAAAAAATATAGTTGGTGCTATTTGTCCCTTGCCAGCAGCTGTAGTTTCAAAATGTCAGACCATCATGGCGCTGCCCCACCAGCTTACCTGTCATATGTATAAACAAATCTAAAAATCTTTGCTTACAAGAATATGCTAGATCATTAGCAGAGTTCATAATACACCAATGATAACACATACATACATGCAGACAAGATTTTGGCCACTAAACAACAGAAAATGTTACACAATGTCCCTTTAACTCATTCTGTCTCCTTCTCTCTTTCTTTTTCTTCCTCTGATAATGTCTTCTTGTGTTTCTTTGCTGAATTGGTCACAGTGCACATTTAAAAAATTTATATCCATTTGCTACCATGTAAAGCGAAACTTTGCTGCAGCGTCACACGGAGTCCCAGATAAAAAAGTTGTATAGTGCTGTTTCTCAGCCTCAGGATGCTGCTGGGCAACTCCAGAAAAGTGCATAATAGATGTCACTGTGCCATCAAATGAATCCGGAACATGGAGTTTTAAGGCTGGAAAATTGTGTAATGCGTCTTTAGTGGGAAAGTGTGTCCAAACTTTTGAATGGTAGTGTAAACCAATGCTGGTTGCACCATATGTTATTAGACATGGTAATAAAACAACAGAAAGATCTAAGAGACATTTCATCAACCTGTAACGCGAGAAGTAGAGAAAATAAAATGTGCTTTATTGTATGGACTCTGAAAACACTGAATGACTGAAATCACAAATAGACCACAAGCTACTGAGTGGGGGAAAACAAAGTTACAGAAGCTTTCAGGATTTTAGCAGAGGTTAAAAAAAAGGAGGAATGACTAGACAAAAAGGTCAGAATAGCCATTCTTGCAGAAGCTATTTATATGTGGAAATAACATTAGTGCAATACAGTATATATTAAATTCACTAATAATTACGTTCAGTGCAGATGGATGATGTATGTGCACTTAAAACAGAAAAATGTGTTTTTACATGGTAACAGAAGGTATGAACAAGTATTTCAAAATGTGAAAAGAGATAGTTTATGTTGGAAACTGACTGAGGTAGAGCAGGAAATCAATGGAGGAGAGCAACAAGTTATGTCGCTCTCCCCCATTACTGACTGACATGACAGTGGGTATGTGTTGATCAATAACATAATATTTCTTATCTGAACCACTGTTGCAGGTATAAGAAAAAAACAAACAAAAAAAAAAAAAGGTCACAGCAATATCTGAAAATGTGTTCCATCTTGAAACCCCACCGTCATCCACAGTGCACTTTGATGTTAAATACCTGTGGCTCATCGGCTGTAGACACATGCATCATGTTGACAATGTTGTCAGTTTGAGTATGACTCACAACCTGTCAGATGTCACGTTCACTCTATACCCCTCAGACTCTCTTCCTGCTGTCATTCAGCTTTACAGTATACATCACTGAAAAAATGGCAAAATATTCAACTGGAACTCAGAGATGATTATATCATATAGAAGGTTACAGTCAGAACAGTTAATTTCTGCTGTAATATGCATGGGAGACACGCAGGCAGCACACATGGTTTAATGCCACCTAAAATGGTTTGATTTGAATATTAAAGGGCACAAGTGGGAGTTAGATAAAAAAAAGCTGAGAGGGACAAGACATTTTGTTTTCATAAACATTCATATTATCTGTGCAGATATGTGTGTGCAGATGAAGCAGACCACTTTTAACAGCTTGCCCGGGGAAATGTCATTTCTTGAGTGTGATGTAAAAGGGAAATAATTTTGGATGTGATTGAATGGAGAAGCATTTTATCTGTTTCGTTTGAAGCCTTGGTGTTTCCTCTACTGTGAAATAGGTGATTTTGGTCTCAATGCCTAAAAGACTTTCATTGGATGAAGTTTCCCTGGAGGGACATTAAAACTTACATTTTGTGTGAACTTGGAAACATGTAAAAAATAAAGAAGAACAAGAGAAGGTGAAGTGGATATGTTGTTTCCAAAACTCCATCTAGTCTAACTCTTTTAGGACTGTAGGCTTAAAGGCTCTTTCAGGGGTTGTTATACATCATATTACAACTAAAGGCCCATCTATGCTCTACGCTAAAGATGGACACAGACCCTTTCATCCATCTTCTGTGTCATTTAGGTGTGTAATTTCCCCGGCTTTCGCTAATGCATAGCCTGACATAGCAAATGGAGTAGTGGTAATCACAAGGGCATTGATGAGAGGTATAGCTGATGTGTGACCAGAGAAAGGAACAAAGAAGAAGAAGAAGCCAGGATTTATTTAATATTTGCACAGAACTGCACCATCCACTGTACTGCCTTTTTTATTTTTATTTTTTTGAGAATGTACATTATCATGATCTCCACTGCTGCCATGTTTGCTGCTGTTTGAAACAGACATCAGAACTTGGAGGTGAACTATGAACTCTGCACTGCCCTCCAGTTATATATTGCCTAACAACCATACACCAAAGTAAAAGATGCATGAATGTGAGGACAGCAGCATTCGAGATGGATCAAATCAAATTAAATCAGTTTTAGTGCCTTTCCTCCCAAAGGCAACACAATGTGCTTTACATGGTAAAATCAATTTATGCATATTAAAGTAAAACAGGCCTTCACACACCAAAGTAAGCAACATAGCAATTTAAAAACACGCTGACTATTATCTCTCTCACATGCAGTCACACAGACTTCCGCACACATGAACAAACAGAGCAGTAACCCCCACCCTATTCTACACAGCTGTCTTTATACATGCATAGAAGGGGACGCACGCTATTGGCTACAGTATGACCAATATAATTAGGCTGTATTAAAGCAATACTAGCATCTAGCTTGTTATGATGCCACATTGATATTCATTATCCCCATTCCTGGAACCGTCATTGCCCCGCAGTGTCCTGGAGGTTAAAAACAACACTTAGTTAATTTTTCTAGTTTGGGACATCACGTGGCAACTACATTTTGCTTTATGACACTATATCATGCGCCAGCAACTGGATATCAACACAGTGGCTATTTTGAACGCCCACCATGGCTGATTCAGCAAAGAAGGCCATTACTGGAAAAAACATAGAAAAGAAGAAGTGACTGAGCAAGAGTCAACGGAAGCCGAGTGTGGCCGTTAACGGCTATTATTATTTTTTAATTATTATCTCGAGATAAATATATTTTTTACATTATCTCAAAATAAGGAGGACCATTTTCTCATGATAACGGGATGATTTATTTTGTTAAAACAAAGTTTATTTTCTCAAAATAACACAATGTTTGGGTGGGCTCAAAAGTAAGTGTGTGACACCTGATTTCAATGATCAAAACAGACCTAATGACAGCTGACGGGAGGGGTTATAGTCATTGTGTAAATATGTAATTATGTGAATGAGTGATTGGTTAAACTTAACAGTCAGAAAAATCGCAATTTCAGCCTGTGTCAAATCGAACGTATTGATCACTGATGGATGTTTCTCGATCTTCCGTCAGCTATATTGAGGCATCCCAGTATAGAACAACTCTGTACTGCGATCACCAGTTGAGGTGTTGGGAGAGAAGACGATATTGGCTAAGCTCTAATTCAACACCACCCCCACGTCGAAAACTGACAGCCCTTCAGAGCTCCTTCAGAGCCAGACTACTGCATCCAAGGCTTGAAGGGGCACTTGGAGGAGGTCCGTGATTCTCCAAACACACTTAGTAGATTCAAAATAATTTATTCATGTACATACTTATATTTCTTATTTTTATAATTGTCATTTATAACATCAAGTAGGTTTCTGTGTGGAGTTTCTCCCCAATGTATGCATGGGTTCTCTCCCGGCTTCCTCCAACAGTCCAAAGACATGCATGTTAGGTTGATTTAAAACCTACTAATTTAATGTACCATTATGCTATACTATTTTTGCAAAAGGTTCTAAATTATGAAACTTTGGAGCTTGTGGAATGTGCCTAAGAGCATTGAATCAAGTTGAGCATATAAATGCAGCAGATAATGACTCACAGTTACATTATCTGGGTGTGTTTAAATGCAATTTTGATCATAAT
This sequence comes from Melanotaenia boesemani, assembly GCF_017639745.1. Lineage (NCBI taxonomy): Eukaryota > Metazoa > Chordata > Actinopteri > Atheriniformes > Melanotaeniidae > Melanotaenia > Melanotaenia boesemani. Next base: position 19,832,241 of record NC_055687.1, on the reverse strand, counting down.
AATTGATGTAGAACTTGCACCATGATAAAATATTTTTTCAAATAAATATGCTCACCAACTGAGACTGGTTAAGCTATGAATGGCTTACCTTAAATTTTCTGTTTCTTTCTTTCTTTCTCATGTCATTGCTACTGGATTTGTTTTGTGTTGCTGTTGAAACACATGTCCAACAGGTTTGCTAAAATAGGCAATATCAGCTTTGCTGCTGTCACAGCATTTCTAATTTGCAATGAATGTGTAAGTAATATTCCCCCCACACATGCTACCAAGAAATAAGTCAGTTTGCTGAGCTGCTGGAGGTGACACTTTTTGGATTCATTAATTCATGCTCACACATTTTCAGTGATGTGTGACTTTATAGTGTTATGTCTTAAAAAGCACTAATGACTCCAAAACAAAAACCTGTTTTCCTACATTTTTCATGATTTCATTGTTGTAGGTTTACATGTATGTATACATGTTTTGTGTTCAATTTGTTTCCATAAAAAAATGATAAACTGTCCATACTGCTATTCCTAAAAAGACAAAAAGACACTGTACAGTACCGTCAGAAGTTTGGACACACTTTTCCATTAAATCCAGTGGGAAATCGTGTGCTGATAATGAACAATGTTTCTGCTAGACAGATAGACAGATGAAAAATTTTCTTCCTCAATGTGCCAAGTTTGAGCTGATGAAAAATAGATGGCAACTCAAGCTGTCAAGTCATCTGTTTGAGGTTTCTAGAAGTTTCAGGAGACTCGGAGAGAAAACCACCCTGAAGTCACTCCTCATTCACTTTAACTCATATCAGATAATTAACTGTCAGATGAGCTTTGATATATTAACTAACATTTGAACAAATTAAACATGTTAAAATAACCAAGTTTAATGCAAAGTAAGTTTAATTCCCCTTTATGAGGGGAAATAAAGACGTGGATCTACAACTTTTGTCCAAAAGTAATGGATATCATCCCTGTCAGGGAACAATCCTCCCATTCACTATTCAGCTGTGCATAATTATTTGTGGTAGAAATGGTAGATTATTTGTAGAAAAAAAAATCACTATTTCTGAAACGCAGATAATAGCATCCTCTAAATTCCTGATAACAAAATATTTAAAATTGCAGCAAATGTGAAGCTAACTGTTGTTCAGTCTTTGCAGAGGTATAGATAACATTTTCCTCTTTATCTCAACAGTCTCTGGTTTTCTGTGGCTTCAAAAGGAGTTTGCAATACAACAGTTCTTACCTCAGAGGGTGCCCAAGGGTAAACTGCTGGGAATGGCAAAGATCTGGAGATTTGAAGGGTTACAAAAAGAAAGGAGAGGGATGCCTTAGTCACAGGGTTATGAAGCACTTTATCACAGCTTTTCTCTGATGCTGCAGCACCTTCGACATTATCAACCCTACAACTTGTGAAGACAAAACTGCAACACTGCAATCCTCAAACACTTCAAACATTTGCATTTTTCAAGTATTTTGTAGCCAAATTTCTTATGCAAATTTGGGATCATTTATATTTTGATTTAAAAAAAATGTTCAAGTTCAGTTTGGCGATCTGCTATTGTATATATAGTATTCCAGTTTTTAACAGTTTTATAATCAAAGGCTTTTCTCACACTGCACCGTGTTGAGCTCAGATTTGTAGTGGAAGAAAAAAAAATTAAATGCTGAGATTGCAGCATATGTTCATGTTTGTTTTTTTGTTTTTTTTTAATCTCCTCATTATTTTTCACAAACATACGCATTGTTGTGTATGGAGGACCAAAAGTGCCAAAATTATCATCAATAATTGTGTGATTTTTCAGTTAAAAGACCAATGTGTCGGAAATCCTGTACAGTCTCCTGTTGAAAGTCAGCCATTTCTGCCGGAATTCTACCGGCCTAAAAACTTAATTTCCCTCCCGAGGCCACAGGCTACAGAGCTAGGCAGGCTGCACAGATCTCCCTGCACTAACAGCCTGTGTTGCCAGTGTTGATTAATCATTAATCATTAATCACTATGTAGGGAGTAGGGTGCACATTCGGACACAGCCAAAGAGTCTGGAAGTGCCAGTCCTGAACTGCAACCATAGAACTTGTTTTGATCAACATCAAATAACTTTCTTATGGAATTTACAGAAAAAATCAATTTCCTCTTTTGAGCTTATATACTACATTTCCAATCAAAAAGGCAGGACAACTTTGTGACTCAAAATAAATATAAACAATGAATGATAATCAGATTTACAGAGAAGATGAATGTCTGCATCCTCATATACTATCACTATGATGGCAGTTAAATCCTATAAGTCAATCTGCCAATTCATTACATTACAACAGCTACAGCTGCATTATTGATCTTGGACCAGCTATCAGAGATCATTGTAAGCTCCTCTGTGCATCTGAGTATTTCTTTCTCATTTGTGCTATGTCAGAGTTCATGAGCTGAAAAGAAGAGAGTCAAAAGCACATATAATTGGGCTAGTGTGGGGAGACAGTATAAGAATAGCTGTTGTGCTTCATCTTTTGCAAGAAAATTTTCTAAAGCTTCAAAACATCAAAGTGTTGCTATTTACTAGAAAGCTAAACTAGTAGGAGATTGTCGAGTTACTGTATTTCAGTGTAAACACATGGGATGCAGTGTATCTACAAGTTCAGAAAGCAGAAAAACACTATGAATTCATGATGGTATTGTTATTGTTATTGTTAATTTTTTGTTAAATTGAGTCTTTAGTAGTTATTTATTGAGTCTATATTTGTCAGAGATACAGGTCCATTCTCAGCAAGCATCATTAGAAAAAGTGAAGTATTTGATACTTTGATTACGTTTGAGATTAAAATCTCGGTGGAGGTCAAATATATACATAATAGTTATATTAAATATATATATATATATATATATATATATATATATATATATATATATATATATATATATATAAAACTAAGATTGCCCTCCTCCACTAAATTTTCCCATGGGTCTCATGTTCATACAAGCAGACTAAACCTTTTTGTACAATTATGTTTGAAGAATATGTTCCTAGTGGTCAGGAGAGCAACTGCATGTGATGCATAATAACAGTTTCCACAGGGTAATTCATGCAGTAATTATGATAATGTTTCTAATCCCTAGTAGTTTAATTTCTGACCCTAACCAAACAATATTACAACCAAAAGCCAACCAGGGAGTGGCAAGGGTTTAAAAGTGACATGTAATGAAAAGTCTGGTCCAGGAAAGTAACCCAAACCAAATTATATTATTATCTAAACCCAACTAGGAAGTGATTGATTAAAAAAAAGTGAAAAAAAAACAATCATCATATGTTGGTCTCAATCTCATGTCACACAATAGTACAATAGTTACAACACTTTATAATTAAAAACACAGAGTATCTGTGCCATCCAACCTCCTCTTTTCTCTGTATGAGGACTTTGTGGCTGTCCCAGTCTGGCTGCACTTGCAAGTTAGATGGTTTGAGTCCATATAAACTAGTATGGAGCAAGTAAACTTCCAAGTTTTCCTCCACTCCATAAAACACAATCTTAAATGAAAAAGAGAAGACACCACCAGTGTCTACTCTGCTCTACCTTTCTTAAGATACTAAGCTCTGCAAGATGCGACCTTGAATTTCACTTCCAGTTTTTCCTTATGTTTTGGATTGATCTGCTTGTACACTTATGTTGTAAGGTTGTTTATTAAATATTTATAGAGCTGGAAGTCCTAATTTTCATCCTCTAGTTCGATACAAATAGAGAGAGAGACTGCTTTATAAGTCAGTAGTATATCACAATATAACTGTTACATTACAGTAGATATAACAATAATAACTGCAACTGAACATTAAGTGTTTATTTACTCCACATATGTCTTCTGCAGTAGCATGGCTAGCAGGTAAGCAATGAGATCAGAAGGTTAAAATAATAACTGACTTCTTTTCTTTCATTAGGATTAAGAATCGTGTCAGTATCAACATGTATGTGGACCTAATCAATTAAAATTAGATTGACTTTGCTGGGAGGCTTCGACAGCTGTTACAATGACTGACCGATTCAGGACTCAGCAGTACAGCATGGCAGTCATAAAATACAACATCCAACACTTAGGACATGAAGTTACGTTAAAGCCTTCAGAGATAACCCAAACTGATGCATGGCCCTGTCTGTGGGCTCTGATTCAGGGTGTCCTGCAGACTTATAAATCATTTTGCCTCTGAAGAGATAGTGAAGCTGTCACTGGGAACACTCGACTCACAACCTGTCTATTATGTACTTGTTTTATTCTCAGAAACGGTCCTCTTCTGGAACAAAACTCTGGCAGGTTTATTGCTTGACTTTTGTTGTGCCCTCCTCTGCATGATCATTCTCTATTGTTTATGAGGAATGAGAGAACAATAATTGACTTTATTGTGTCACAACAAAACAACATTTACAGGCACAATGCGTACATGCAGTACATCGGTTCAATTGCTTGTTAAAAGAAATATCTAATCAGCTAAACACATGGCAGCAGCTCAGTGCATTTACGCATGTAGGCATGGTCAAGTTCAGGCTGGGCATCAGAATGAAGAAAAAAGGGGATTTTAGTGGTTGGTGCCAGACAGGTCTAATTATTTTAGAAACTGCTGATCTACTGGGATTTTCACACAACCATCTCTAGGGTTTACAGAAAATCTGTCTGAAAAAGAGAAAATATCCTGGTGAGTGGTAGTTGTCAGGGTGAAAATGCCTGGTTGATTACTGAGGTCAGCGGAGAATGGGCAGACAGGTATGAAATAGAGATGTGATGTTTATGAACGAATAAATTCTTTTGAATGGCTCTTTTAAGTGAACAATGGGAACCGAGTAACAGCTGTGAGCTGTTCCTTTGTGAGCCATTCTTTTTATATACAAATTTTCCACACTGCCTTCATCATATTTGTGACATCATAGAAGTGTGATGTCCAACACGCTCCATTCATGTGAAGCATCTATGGATAGAGAGTATTGTTTGGATACAAATACTATGAGTTCTATCCAAAACATTTACTAGAATTTGCACTGACTGCTCAGGTTCATCTTTTTTATCTATACTTTTTCCTATATTTTTTAATCTTGTATAGTAGATTTTATATAGGTACATATTGTGATTGTTTGTCATTCTTATATATTGTAAAATTTTGTAAGATCTTGTTAGAACAAACCAGTCTTTTGAATGGCTCTTTCAAATGAAGGGCACCTCAAGATCCAGCTCCCTTCAAAGAGCCATGAAATCTCATCTTTAGTATGAAATATTAGTAAAGCAACAATAACTTAAAAAACTGCTTGTAAGAAATGTGTTTTTATTAAGTTTTTGAAGTTATCAAACACATGAACTTATGTTAAACAATACTTCAACTTCCTGTCTCTCAAAGCAACCATGCTCTCAGTAATTCATCATTTTAAATTTTGAGAATATAGAAGTGTAATTTAAAAATTGTAGGTTAAATGATTGGATAGAAAAGCCATAGATGATTTTTTTTTCTTGTACTAGACATGGAAAGTATTTCTGCATTAAAGTTTGGGATTGACTCACTTTTGGTGCGAGCCTCTGGTGGACATTCAAAGAAGTGCAGTGGTTTGTGCTTCTGTATTGGCCTCACTTTCCAGCCCCAAAGGTTGCTACCTGGCAAAAACCCTAAAAACAATTAACTTTTTCAAACTCTGCTCCTAATAGGACGTATAGTGTTTAGTTTAGTGTGAAGAGAGGCACTTCTGTTTGTGTTTGTGTTAATTTGTTTCTTCACAGCAAGTCATCAATCCGAGCTGTGCCTTCTGGCTTAATGAGAACATCAAGAGGCCTCTCTGACTCATGGCTGAATGTGTATTTACGTGGATCTGTCTGTGTGTTTCTGGTTTATCTGTCTGCCTTAGTACCTCCTTACTTTTGAGGGGATGATTCATTTGTGAGTCAACCTCCTTCATTATTAAGGAAGAGCCTTTTTGCACATGTAACTGTGTCTTTTCAGCAATATGCACAATTTCATGTCAACAACAGCTCTTGGCAGTATGACATTTATTTTACACACTATAATTTTCTAGCAGTAAATGCATATTAGTGCACACAATGCTGACATAAAAGAGAAATTCTTTGCATCTAGAGCTCAATAGAAAATAAAAAGCATGTCTGTCAGCTGACATGTTTTCTAGTGAAGTATTGAAACTAGAGGTCTCACAATACCACTGTATTGACAGCAGTTGGAATATTTTAAGAATGAAATACCAATATTGTGTTTATAATGCACATATCATGATGTCATGGTTTGATCCCTGTTAATACAATAAAAACGTTATTGAACACAGACCAGAGACAACAGACGGAAAAGTGAATAACATAAAGCTGATTTATTGTGTATTCAGTGTGTGAATGTATAGTTAGTACATACCATACTTCTCAAGTGCATATAGTAATAATATCATTGCTGTATAAGATTTTGATCCAACTGAAAGGGTTGTGAATGCAACACAAAAACTACAGCTGCCTGTTTTAAATTAAACGGTATAATCATGTAAAAAATTGTGATGTGTCACAGTGTAAAAAAGTCATTCCCAGGGCTATAGTATTAATCTCTCACAGCCATCATGACAAATGTTAAAAATAATTACGTCACACCTCCTGAGTAGATGTGTCACTGTTAAGTTATATCGTTAATTCTTGCATTTTATTTGGCTTGCTAAAAGTTTAACTTTATTCAGCGGCTGCTTCTTATCCAGTCTGGTGTAGATGTGCTGCATGACCGATGTGAGCACATGGGTTAAAATCATCTGTGTCTATTGGCCCATCGAAACTAGAAAATAAGCTGAAAGCCTGACCACAGGCAAAGCGAGATGTTGATGCATGGGGCCATCTGATCCATTGTTAATGTAAAAAAGATTGCTTAATGCAGCTTTTAATAATGTTGGCCATTACAATAACAGACTCCATTTTTCTCCGGCGTCCAGGACTAAGCAAGCTGTTGAGCCATGGTCTTAATTCAGGCCCGGTTTACATAATGATACTGAGACAGCAGAACGCAAAAGTTTTGTTACGTTTTGGCCTCTTGTATACATGGTAACAGAGTTTTTAGTGGAAAAAACTGCAAAGGTTTAATATTGGCCTCCAGTTTAATTTTCTCAAAACACAAGGCGAATCCTGTCCATGTAAACACAAACTGAAATTTTTGGGTGATCACTTTTACCCCTCTGTGTAAAGCAACTTTTGTCAAAAAACCCATGGAAAAATTAAGGGTTTTGCATGTAAATGTTGTGTAAAAGGGGCCATTAGAGTTATTGTTTCTCGTCTTGCTTCTGTGTATTTATTTTGTTCTCCCTTTTTCTTTTTAAACATAACAAACCTCACAAAGCCATGCTACTCACCCTTAGACACATTATCCTGCAATCATTTCAATTAAAAAAAGAGAAAATAATGTATACCACCCGCAGTTATTTGCTGTTTTGTAATTCCATGCCATTTATCAATACAAGCCTCTTGCAGTGTGCATTTACATAAACCTGTAACAACACTGCTTTATCATTTAATTGGTCCCCAGTGAGAGAGACACCTCAACATCCAAATAATAGACAAACTGCGAATTAAAAGCAGAGTACACAGGAAGACAGGCTTTTGAATTCACAAGTGGCTGACAATTGTGGTACTCAGGTTTCTAGAGTTTTCAGTTTTCTTTAGAGCTGCCGGAAGACATGAATCCATTATGTAAGGAGAGGTCTGTGTACTTTCTTTTTGAGTAATGTCAGTTACCCTTAGTGCTTTTTTTTTTCCTTTTTTTATTTTTCATTCGATATTGATGGCTCAGCAACAATGAGGCAGCATAGTACGGAATCTACAGTCAAACAAAGAAAGATTATTTTGGGGGAAATAAAGGTTACACAGTAAACACATTTTTAAGTTGTAATGTATCATACGTTATTAGTACATAAAATAAAGGTATCTAAAAATAACCTGTGGTTACTCAAAGAGGATTAGCTGCGCAATGATCCACTTAGCCCCAAAAATTGAGTATCACAGGTAAAAAGTTTGAAATCATCCTCATTTTTCACTTTGATGCATTTTATAACATTTTCTTTTGCCACATGTACAAAAACCTATGACTTAATCTTTCTAAAATAACAGTGATTTGTAGGTTTAAGCTTAGATGACTTTGTTGTTTATGTTCAAGGGAGAGGTCCATTTATCTTGTATAGCGGAGGAGGTAAAAGTGGGAGCAGTGTGATGACATGGTCTGCTGCACCACAGGAAACTGGTGCATGTTCTCTGAACAGGATATGCATTAGACATGATTACTTCTGGATGATGTTGGCAATTATTAGAATATATAATTGCCAACATCCTTGCCAACAAATGCACCAGTTTAAAAATTTTAATCAGATTTTAAATTACAGCTTTCAAATTGCTCATGATTAATCACAGCTTACAAATTAATCATGATTAATCACCATTTGCGAGTTTTTAATATGCCTGAAATCTGCCCGTTTTTACTGTAGCAACAGAACGAGCCACTTCTAAAAATATTTACTGAGCTTCCCTTGGGTAAACGTCAGATGTCCAACGGTCAGTAAATGCAGCATGTAATGTACTTCTACATGTAGTCTGAATCATCTCAACCATGTTCTAGATCATCATTCAGAATTTATATATCATCATCTCACCAACCGTCTCCATGGTGATTATATCTGTCATGAAACCACCAGATGTGATGACTGAAGTTAAACAGCCAACATTGATGAAAAAATTCTAATAAAACTGATGATCTGGATAAAAACAAGTTTTTTTGTTTGTTTTTTTATCATTGAAGTGTAAGTGTGCAGCAGTGATTATGTCCCACAGCAGCCTGATGAATCCTGGCATTGTCATGTTGGAACATGCCCATGCCAACAGGAAAGATGGAATAACCTGCTCATTTAGTGTATCCAGGTAGTCGGTCAACCTCATTCTTTGGACACATAATGTTGCCGAGCCTAGACCTGACCAACTACGGCAACCCCAGACTAAAACACAGCCTCCAGAGGCTTGTACAGTCCACACCAGGCATGAAGGGTGCATCACTTCATCTGCCTTTCTTCTTCATCCTGACGCTCCCATCACTCTGGAACAGGATAAATCTGGTCTCATCAGACCACATGATCTTCCTCCATTGTTCCAGAGTCCAATCTTTATGATCCCTAGCATACTGAAGCCTTTTCCTTGGGTTAGCCTCACTGATTAGTGGTTTTCTTATGGCTGCACAGCTGTTCAGTCCCAATCCCTTGAGTTCTTCCTATATTGTGCATGTGGAAATGCTCTTACTTTCACCATTAAACATAGCTTCTTCTTCTAGTTCTACTGTTGTTTTTCTTTAATTTGATTTCACAAAACGTTTAAAGTGATTATTGCTCACCATCGTTCAAGTTTTTTTTCTGACCACATTTCTTGCTCAGAGATGATGGAAGACTATCTTTCCAGTTTTTAATAATGCATTGGACAGTTCTTAACCCAGCTTTAGTAGTTTCTGCAGTCCCCTTAGATGATTTCTCTGCGTGATGAATGCCAATGATTTGACCCTTCTTAATGTCTTTTCCACAACCATGTGATGCATCTTTCCACCTGGTTAAGAAATGACACTCATTGCATCAGTTGGTGTAAGATAACTTGTTACTAGCTTAAGGGTCATATCAACAAAACAAGCATAGAGAAGCTCATGATGTTGAATGATGCTTAGCACAAAACAGTTGCCTAAAAAATTGATTCTCCTAATTTAAAACTTGTATTCTGAAACTATCCATTGCACATATAAATAAAAGCTTTAATTTGTTGAATTTTGGTGAGACCGACTGACTGTTCTTTCACACCTCTGAGTTCCTATTCTTCCCAATCCTATAACTTTGTTCCTTTTCTCTAACATCTTGTTAAACTGCACACTTGGTTGCATCTCCTTTTTTTTTATTTCCCTGCATTTTAGCCTGTTTTACTCTCCTTTTTCTGTCCCTCTCTTCTCCTTCTTTTGCCTATAGCAGCTTGAGATTGGCTATCAGTATTAAAGTGGTAGAGGAAGGAGGTTGTAAAAATGAGTCCTCCGTGGGGATATACCCACAGCTGTATTAAGATCTCCTCGTATCCCTGTCTTTTAAACAGCTCCCATTCTCCAGCTAATTGTTTTGAAGCCAGGCCTGTAGATCCCCAGTGAGATCCCGCGCTACTCATTGAATTAGCCCGGAGTTACAAAAATATCTCTTTTATCAATCTTTGTGGGAGAAATATGTCCACCAACCCCCAAACCCCCTACCTCCCAGTCTGTTATAGTCCTGTATTTCTCCCTCCATTTTTTGCCTCATCAAAGCTTTACTGCTTAATTCATTTCACTAAGCAACAGGAAAAAGGACAATGTGACAAAGATTGTGAGGATTCACATCATGTCACCAGACTTAATCCACTGAGCCATAGGGATTCGTACAAATTCCACAGTATCAAGATATGCTTACTCAGAGAAAATTATTTAGAGAGGTGAAGGCTTCAAATGGCTAATATCTTTCCTTTTTTACAGGCAGCTTGTCATCAAAACCTAAATTTGTGGGCAAGGGTATAGCTTTCTAGGGAGGTTTGAGTGAGACTTTGACTAACGTAAATCCCAAGTAAGCGGACTGGAAGCAATTTACTGAAATGCATCATTTGGAGATTATAATTTGAGGCTTACTGAATATAGCACACTGAAGGAGGCAGATCTGGAGTGTCACTAACTGCTTTATTTCAGTACAGGTTTTTTTTTTTTTTTTTTTTTTTTTTTTTTTCCTGATTTTTTATTGTTTTTTTGCAGAGGCAGCCGAGAACGAGGACCTCTAGAGGAATGGCGGGCAGATGCTCCCCCCTGATCCGAAAAGAACCCACGGTGGCGGCCTTTATCGGGGCCATGCTGCCACGCGTGACATATTGTTTTACTGTGTAGTGTTTCATGTTTGGCAACTGGGGGTTGCAATAAATGTGCTATATAAATGAACTTGATCGTGAAGGTATCAATAGTAAATAGTGATTTTCTCTAATACCACTTGCAGATTTTTATTGAGCCACACAAAAATTTTGATAATTTTGATATCAAAATGTTAATAGTGTTGGATTTTTGGTTGCTGTCCTTTAGCAAATAGTTGTGAATGGCAAAATTGGTATCACACTGAGCTAGTGCTCTGGGTGCCTTGGTGGAGTTTCACTCAGTCATGCATCTCTTGATTTATGTAACTCTACATGCTACAGTGGCCAGGAAGTGCAAAACAATATTACATTCAGCGAAACACTTTTACAAGTTTACCGAAACACAATGACAAAGATAGGTGTTACACCAAAATCTGTGATCAACCAGAATCTGTGACCACAGGGGGCGATAGTGTACATTTCTCTGCATGGACGTCTTAGAACACGAGCAAAGTCTTGAACACTTTTATTGAAAACACATTTCTGATAGCTATCAGAATGTGTTCCTTTACTGTCCCTGCATCATAATGAACTCTTCAATAAAAGTGTTTTCAAGACTTTGCTCATCTTCTAAGACAGATGTGCATAGGGCTCCCTGCAGTCACAGATTATGATGGGTCACGAATTTTGGTGAAACACCTATTTTTGTAATTGTGTTTTGGTAAAGTTGTGTTTCACTGGATGTAATATTGTTTTGCACTTCTCAGCCACTGTACCTTGCAGAGGTATGTTTGAAAAAAACATTACTTGCAGGGAAAAGTTGTGTGATGGTCCATCTCTAAAGGTAAATTTATGGTTGTGCGGCGTCTGCGTAACCGTTGTAGGCTCAGCATAGCTCCGCAGAGGCTTGACATGCACCTCTTCCACACCTGACGTGCACCCCTGTTTCTCAGACGGTTACGCAGAGGTACTCCCTTGTGATTGGTCAGTTTGGGATCACGTGTTGTCGGATATCTGAATCTTCTCAATGAATTTGTGTGGTAACCACCGTTTTTAAAACAATAACCAGTGGATCAAATTGATGAGAGGCTAATCAAATTATTTCATCGTTTTCTTCCACAAGCTAATAAAGACACTGAACCATACTAGACGCCATTGTTGTTTTAAAACAGAAAATACCTACTGAACTGAAGTTAACCATCAAAAGAACTCTGACCTCGTGAGTTTTACCAGCTGATACCACCCCTGCTGGCACCTTCAGATTAGGAGGAGAAACAGCAACATGACACCAAAACGACGCTTCCCCACTACGCTCGAGTGCAAGAGCAAACTCACCAGCATCAGCTACGCCATAACCAACCGCACACAGATACCGCGTGAGCATAAATCCGCCTTAAGGGTATCAGTGAGTCCCATCGAAACCAAAGGAGGTCCAACTATTTCTTCAGATGTAAAAAGAATAAAAAAATAAACAAGGAAGCTGAAACAGTAGTCAGATTAAATACGCCTATGCATATTTTACTTCCTGCACAACTTCTTCTAAAGCTATTCCTGTGGTGCAACTATTCGGTAGCAAAACCTACTTATTAGAGAGAAAACTTGAATGGGTCCATCGTGCCTGAAGCGTTGGCATGAACAATTATGATGCTTTGTTGATGTGACAATTTGCTCACATGATGACCAATACAATAAGCATAATCACAGTTTAGGCCTAACAGATACGAAACAACCAGGAAAGGACAAGGACTGGAATATCAGTCATTAGGAGAAATTTCATTTGTGGTCTGTGGAGATGGGATGGAGGTCCACTGGAGCACACCTGTCATGGTCTTAGGTGGAAGTTGGTCTTTCCAAACTGCCTCTGAAGGCATCTTTCCTCAGCACTGATTGCTGATACTCCCCACCTGTGCTGCTCCTTATTTAAGCAGCAGTCTTATTACAGAGTTCTCTTCTGTGCCTCTGCTCAGTCTGTTTTAGCCTTTTGTGTATGACCTTCTTCTCCCTCCCAGGATTTTTGTACCTGCCCCTACCTTGTAATCTCTGCCTTCCACATCTTGTGGCTTTTGTGTTTTGTTTATTTATTTATTTTATCTTGGACTGTTCTATCGGATTGCATTTGGATTCTGGACCGAATTTATTTTCCCTGGTTGGATGGAAAGGAACACTGGACCACCAGAAATTCCCTGTCTGAGTCTGAGTTTTTGAGCCCTGTTAACTATCTAGTTTGCATTCGATCTGCTGCTTTGCCTGAACAGGTTTACGTCTTACCTACCTACCTACCTACAGTTCTCAGTTGAAGTCAACTGGAAAAGATGAAACTGGATGAACTTTTGGCTGGTAAGAATTTGCCTTCAGAGGAAATTGGTTATTTATTGAAATTTGTCAGGAGCTTCCTGTTATGTTCTGGCCTTAACATCACCTTCAAAGATGTACACATTTAAGACTATAAATAGATTAAACTTTGCCACAGTCAAAAGATTGATTAAAAAGTCATTACTAAGGAGGTGCAGAGAAGCATAAAAGTAGCCTACTTACATATGCTCTATTGTCATGAAGGCAGTATCTGCTCAGTGTTTAGAGGATGTTTGTTATGTGACATAAATGTTCACCACTACAATGAGCAAAGTTTACTTTGATCTGACATCTGTCCCATTACAGAAATTCACCAGTATCAGATTTTTGTGGTCAAATGGCAGAGCCAGTGTGATCTCACATCATGCCAAGAAGTTTGTGCCAGTAATTAGGTTCATATATTATGGAAAATTGATGAATGAAAGGAAAGGAATATAAAACCAAGCAGAAAAGCAAAGTAGCAAATGGTATCAGTAAGCACACATATTTTTCAGTAAATTCCAAGTATTTATCGGTATTTTTAAAGTATTGGAAAACTAACAGGGTAAAGTCTGCACAATGCCTGGTTCATCACTTGGAAACGTTTGGGTTCCTATATGCAACCCTTCTAAAAACCCTTTGGCTTGAATCCATGTCTGAAAACAGTGCAACCTTTATTTAATAAGTCAGCTATTTGTGAATGTTTGTTTGGTTTTCTTACATGATTTTTTTAAGTAATCCTACATTTAACTATTTGGCTATATATAATTTTAATGAGTCACAAACACTTACATTTAAAGGGAAATATAAACCATATACAACTGTTTTTGTTAATCATATTTATCTTCATTTGCATTTTTTCTATTATAAATAAAAGAATTTCAAATAAATTAAATAACAATTGATACTGTACTCAAAAGCTGGACATTTTTTTCAGAACAGGCAAAGCTATGCATGTAAAATTTCTGACATAATATTCCAAAGATTATATTTGAGCCCAAGGACAGGAAAATAATTTAATTCAGCTTTCCTATTAAATTAGAATGAAGACATTCCAAATAAAACTTCTTAAAACTGCCAACAACCTTGGGCATGATGTTTGTACAAGTCAAACAAAGGTCATTTGCGTTTACATCACCGAGTGCCGTGAAAACGACAGAAAAAGATGTAAATTGTTGCTTTCTTTTCAAGTCGATTCCAGTGCTGAACCAACAACCTTGGCAAGTTGGTAATTTTATATTGCAAGTCAATGTTGGTGTTTACAATGTGACTTTAAGCCAAGGAGACTTTGGAGTAATGTATTGCCATCCGTTTCTATGTAAGTCAAATTAAGCCAAGTTAGTTTGACTGATATGGATATTACTGGACTGGATATTACCATAGAAGCAGGTCTTTCCATATTCATGCTGATTATTTTTGGTCTTTCCATACAAAGCAAGATAAAATACTGCCTGCTGAACAGTTAGGAACCAATCATCAGCTTTGATGTGAAGCCTTGCAGACAGAGAGGGTGAGCGAAGCGAGGGTGGAAGGAAGAGGAGTAGTGTTTGTTGAAAAAAGAGGAGAAAAAACAGGCAGCAGATGAAGGGAACAAACGAGAAAGCCAGAGAAGAGTGTGAGCATACTTGAGAAGGACCCGAGACAGTAAGGCGGAGAGTTAAAAGAGCATCCGTTCTGGTCAAGATGTGATTTGTGTGTGTGTGTGTGAACAGCATCCAGGAAATATCTTGAGTGGATTGGAAGAGTTTCTTGTCCTTTGAAAGCGCTTCTTTTAATCATGACCATCGGGGCTGTGGGAACCAGCCTCACAACAGCGAGGACACTGTTAATTAGACACTATGTTACTGCATATCCCTGTAGAGTCAACACCCTGCACAACATGAATATATTCTGTTTCTGTCTCACACACACAAACATGCACAAATCTTACAGTCCAGCATGCATGGAAATGTATAAATGCATCACACATGTAAGAGCTCCTGAGACAAATAACTATCCATATAGTGGGTAACTAGGCTCACTTTTGTTCCTGTTGATAATAAATATGTTCCTGACATTTAGAAATTCACTAAAGCTCACAGAAGCTGCTAACTGATATCCAGAGTACATGAATTTCTTTAAAGAGGCCCCCTTTTAAAAAAGAAAATTTAGGATTCACAAATGTTATGTGCATTTTAGATAAATAAAAATAAGTGTGATAGTAACTCAAGAAACATAGTAACACCACATGGTCAGTTTTACATGACATAATATAGTCCTGAGACTGTTGAACATCTTATTTAAAAACTATGGGCTTAAAAGTGGGACTGTATGAGCCTCTGCTCCACCAGAAAGGCTTTCTATAAGCTGCATGGATTTACTCCTTTTCACCCTCTGATCACTGAGGTTGGTGCAGGTTACTTGGAGTTCAAAATTCATCCAGGAAGGTATTTTAACAGAAGGTAGAACTATATGAAAGCATTTTTAAAATAATTCAAAATATTGTGCACAAAATCTTTTCATACCTCTCTCTATAGGGATGAGTGTATTAATGGCATTTGATGTATGACACAAAAACCATGAGAGAACAGCATCCTGGGCGTAAAGGGACTGAAGCCATGGGAGCCATGGGGATACTGTAGGGCCTAGTGTAACACACCCCGGTGCAGCAGGTTCCATTAGGCACCTATTTGTGCTGGTTTGCGACCCGCTAGTAAGAGGAGAAGAAGAACCATAAGGCAAGCTGACAAGTGACATCAGAGCAGACCAGGGAGCGTATTTCAGAATAGCCAAACTTGTTAGTGAAGTCAAAGAATCAATAGTAGGTGACATAAATGAAGTATACGGTGTTTCATGTATTTTGCAAAACAAATGCATTTTTACACAAGAGCCTGCCAAATGAGGGCAAAAACTATGATATGCATATATATATATAAATGACAGTAAATTCGTTATTGCTTTCTTGAGTAATTAGTTATTTTTATAATGCTGTAACTCTGTTACTTTTTATTTTTTACTTTTATTTTTGGGAAAAGTAATTAGTAACTATAATTACCTTTGCCAAGGTGGAGGTTATGTTTTTGGCAGTGTTGGTCTGTCTGCCTGTTAGCAACATAACTCAAAGAGTTCTGGACAGAACTTGAATAAGGAACTAGCGATTAAATGTTGGAGGTGATCCAGATACTGCCTGGATCAGGAATGGGGAGATGTGGATAATTTTTGGAAAAACAAATTACAATGGCTTGGCGGAGGGCTGTCTGGGTGTTTCTAGTTAATTACTTTTTTTTTTTAAAGTAATGTGCCCAGTATTGGTGTTATTTCATTTATTCATTTTCTGTTATTTGTCATAATATTGTAGTCTTTAGTGCAAAAGTACCTCGCAAAGTAAATCACACTAAGCAAAAAAGGGGAATAGCTGCGTGTAGTAGATAGATAAAATATGTTTAATAGGTACCAGCAACACACACACACAAAAACATGGGGGTGAATCCTTATGAAGTGCGGCCAGCTACAGTAAGCCACTTCCTAGAACAGTTAGCAGGATTTGCAGCTTGCCATGGGGACATGTAAGACTAAGGTAATATCTCTCACATGTTCTTTTTAATGCCTCTAGTTTCATGTTAGAATTTGCCACTCAGTGGTTGTAGCAGCAAAATGGTAACTAAACTGAGGGCCACTGTGAGTTTAACTCGAGGTTATCTGCCAGATGGGCTTTCCACAAAAAAATAAAAATAAATAAATAAATAAATAAATAAAAATTAAATAAAGTGGTACTCCAACTGAGACAGAAAATATATGACACGCGGTCAACAGAAAATGTGACCTCCACCAAGCTCACCCCACTTCCTATTCATTTGAAACACCAATGAGTCAGTATGTGCACTTTTCAACCTTTGTGACACACACGCCCACAGCAACACACCCATCACCCAATGCTGATGCTGTGTCTAAGGGAGGGAGATTAAGCTGGTTGGAGAGGGTCCCTGTCAAATTTTACCTAGGGCCCCAAGAGACTCTAGAATTACCTCTGATTACTTAGTTTACCACATAATGGTAAAAAATATGGACAGAAAGTCAGCAGCAGCTCATCCAAACTTTTATCAACCAAGAGGACTTGATTCAGTAAATGGGGGACAAGTGAAAACTATAATACCTACAGAAAGAAGAGATCACCAGACAGGATGTCAAGGGGCAGACGGAAGAAAGACACTAACAGGTGTGTGTGTTAAAGATAGGACACAAGTAAATGAGACAGACACAGCCAATGAAGAGTGGAAAAGAAAAACAAGACCAAAGACCTGCAGAGAAGTGACAGAAGTCCTAACAGACAAGATTGAGGGCCTACAGCTGTATGTTTGCAGACAACCAACATGAAACATGCAGTAGTTTATTTGTCCTAGTCAAAAAGAAAAGCAAATCTCTGACAATTTTGCATTATTTTCAATTTAATATCAAGTACATCAAAGTTTTAGTTAAGCTGAATTATGTTGTTTCCTTCCTTTTTTACAAGAAGAGGAGAGAAGCAGACGGGAAAGGCTGAGAGACAGATACAGAGGGGCAGCCCTGGAAGATGAGGAGCAAAAGTACACCAGGAGACAGGAGAGGATGACAGAGACAGAAAGAAAGATTGGGGGGTGGCACTTTTAACACTGTGCCCAGGGGCCTCTGCATTGTTTATCCACCCCTGCAGACTGGCAACTTGTCTGGGGTGTAGTAAAGTGTTGTGTGATTAATGTAATAGGATGTTTATTTTCTGATAACCTCAAAAACATACTTTAATATAATTTGGTTGTTTTTTTTATTTAGCATCTTCTATATTTCAGGATTGTTGTTTTCTCACTTAGCATTTGTTTTGCTCTGTCACCTCAATCTCCTTAGGAAGCACACAAAGCCTCACACTTCTCATGCATAAACACCCTTCTGCGTTTCAGAAGCTCTGATGAAGCCATCACTGTCTGTCTGCATCCTATAAGTCAGCTGTCTGAGCATTTCTCAGTCCAGACTTTGGGAATTAAAATTCATTTGCTGTGGTAATTCACATCCTAATTTTTGTCTCTATCTCTGCATCTCCCCCATCTTTTTCTCTGAGTGTCTCTTTGTGTGTGTTCCCTTCCATTTCTTTCCCTCTAAATGACTTTTGCAGCAGAATGGTTTATTTATAGGGCCAATTAAATCCGAAGGGAACTCAATGGGCTTCAGAGGAAAACACATCTAAAAAAGCTGAATACTTTTACATTTCTTAATCTTGAAGGCCCACAAGAGCCATAAAGTGCTTGTCATGTTAGGCAGATAGATTGTATTCTGATCTCAGAGGAAATGATTATATATATATATATATATATATATATATATATATATATATATATATATATATATATATATATATATATATATATATATATATATATATATATATATATATATATATATATACAGTCATGGACAAAATTGTTGGTACCCTTCGGTTAATGAAAGAAAATATCACAATGGTCACAGAAATAACTTGAATCTCACAAAAGTAATAATAAATAAAAATTCTATGAAATTTAACCAATGAAAGTCAGACATTGCTTTTCAACCATGTTTCAACAGAATTATTTAAAAAAATAAACTCATGAAACAGGCCTGGACAAAAATGATGGTACCCCTACAAAAGACTGAAAATAATGTGACCAAAGGGACGTGTTAATCCAAGGTGTGTCCACTAATTAGCATTACAGGTGTCTACGATCTTGTAACCAGTCAATGGGCCTATATATAAGCTACAGGTAGTCACTGTGCTGTTTGGTGACATGGTGTGTACCACACTCAATATGGACCAGAGGAAGCAAAGGAAAGAGTTGTCTCAGGAGATTAGAAAGAAAATTATAGATAAGCATGTTAAAGGTAAAGGCCATAAGACCATCTCCAAGCAGCTTGATGTTCCTGTGACTACAGTTGCACATATTATTCAGAAATTTAAGATCCATGGGACTGTAGCCAACCTCCCTGGACGTGGCTGCAGGAGGAAAACTGATGACAAATCAAACAGACGGATAATACGAACGGTAACAAAAGAGCCCAGAAAAACTTTTAAAGAGAATAAAGGTCAACTTCAAGCTCAAGGAACATCAGTGTCAGATCGCACCATCCGTCGTCGTTTGAGCCAAAGTGGACTTAATGGGAGACGACCAAGGAGGACACCATTGTTGAAAACAAATCATAAAAAAGCCAAACTACATGTTGACAAGCCACAAAGCTTCTGGGAGAATGTCCTATGGACAGATGAGACAAAAATGGAACTTTTTGCCAAGGCTCATCAGCTCTATGTTTACAGATGGAAAAATGAAGCATATGAAGAAAAGAACACTGTCCCTACTGTGAAACATGGAGGAGGCTCTGTTATGTTCTGGGGCTGCTTTGCTGCATCTGGCACAGGGTGTCTTGAATCTGTGCCGGTACAATGAAATCTCAAGACTATCAAGAGATTCTAGAGAGAAATGTGCTGGCCAGTGTCAGAAAGCTTGGTCTCAGTCGCAGGTTATGGGTCTTGCAACAGGACAATGACCCAAAACACAGCTAAAATCACCCAAGAATGGCTAAGAACGAAACATTGGACTATTCTAAAGTGGCCTTCTATGAGCCCTGACCTAAATCGTATTGAGCATCTTTGGGAGGAGCTGAAACATGCCGTCTGGAAAAGGCTTCCTTCAAACCTGAGACAACTGGAGCAGTTTGCTTATGAGGAGTGGACCAAAATACCTGCTGAGAGGTGTAGAAGTCTCACTGACAGTTACAGGAATTGTTTGATTGCAGTGATTGCCTCAAAAGGTTGTGCAACAAAATATTAAGTTAAGGGTACCATCATTTTTGTCCAGGCCTGTTTCATGAGTTTATTTTTTTAAATAATTCTGTTGAAACATGGTTGAAAAGCAGTGCCTGATTTTCATTGGTTAAATTTCATAGAATTTTTATTTATTATTACTTTTGTCAGATTCAAGTTATTTCTGTGACCATTGTGATATTTTCTTTCATTAACCGAAGGGTACCAACAATTTTGTCCATGACTGTATATATATATATATATATATATATATAGCTGCTGGGTAGCTCAGTGAGACTTTCACGCAGGAGACCAGGGTTCACATCCCGGCCAGGGTAATTACCAACACCCAGTATGGGTCCTTAGGCAAGACCCTCTGCGCTACTGCCTACCTCATATGATGAGAGACAAGGGAACATGAGACATACCGGCTCAGACGTCGTCCGGTCAAACAAGGTCTGCGTCAGGTGCCGGAGAACCAGAGCACCCTGGCGAGGAGTGGGCTACTGGAACAAGACGGAAATGGACGAGAGGTGAGAACAAGGCTCTATTGGAATGCTACTACTCCAGGAACCCTAGTCAGAGGGGTTACATGCAGAGAATGTGGGAAATATGGAATCTTCGAAACCCACAATCAACACTTACTGCCAAACAACTAGTAGCTCAACGTTCCAACATCCACAGACGGCAACTACTACCACAGCTTGAGATTGACGAGGTACAACACAAATGCTACGGCAAGGGGGAGCCAGGACGCCAGGTCGGGGGGGAGTTAACAACAACTCCCCATCCAGAGATTGGGTACGAAGCCCCAATGAGCACAATCATGCTGAGCGAGGCAGTGACTGACCTAAGAGATAAGATCATGGCAAAAATGAACATTTTTGCAGAGGCTGAGTGGAGCACCATCGGAAAGTCTCCTGGAAGATGCGAATGCAGCTTTGAGAACGATTCCTACAATGACCATAACTGAAACCAATGAGCTGATCTACACCTCAGCAGCAGTGATCCTTGAGGTGCTTGGCTATCAACCAAAGAGCAACCATAAAAATACATATCCACCATGGAAGAGGAGGTTGGAGGCTAAAATCAAGGCAGCTCGAAGAGAAGTGAGCCAACTATCAGAGCTCCAGAAAGATGCAATGAAAAAACAGGTACCCGGGAGGTACAGCCAGACGCCCATACCTGAAGCAGTAGAAACTGCCAAACAATTCCAAGCCTTGGCCACCCGCCTAAAGAGGTACACGAGAGAAATTGAAGCAAGGCGAATAAACCGGCTGTTCTCAACTCAACCAGCTGAAGTGTACTCTCAGTGGCAGGGTAATAACAACAGGGCAGACCCTCAATGCTGGAGACCGAATAATACTGGAAAGGCATATGGGAGAAGGAGGCATCACACAACAGCGGTGCACAGTGGCTGATGGATCTAAGAGCAGACCACAGCAACCTCCCTGAACAAAAACCAGTAACCATCACAGTGGCAGACATTCAACAAAGAGTCTCAGGTATGAAGAACTGCACCAGGGTCTGACATGGTTCACACCTACTGGCTGAAGAAGCTAACTGCACTCCATGAGTGCCTGGCAGCACAAATGAGCCAGCTGCTAAAGGATGGGACCCACCCTGAATGGCTAGCTGAAGGCCGAACAATCCTGATCAAGAAGGATCCCCTGAAGGGAACAGTTTGCACAGGAGCAGGCCTTGAGCACCAGAGCAATAGAGGCCCAGATCTACCGTACAAGACAAGACCCCAGGTGCAGACTGTGCAAAGAGGCCCCTGAGACAATCCAGCACATAACTGCAGGGTGTAAGATGCTGGCAGGGAAAGCTTACAAGGAGCATCATAACCAAGTGGCTGGTATAGTGTACAGGAACATCTGTACAGAGTACAGACTGGAAGCACTGAGGTCAAGGTGAAAAAACACCTCCGAAGGTGATAGAGAATAACCGAGCTAAGATCCTGTGGGACTTCCATATCCAGACCGACAAAATGGTAATGGCAAACCAGCCAGACAAACAAACAAACAGCAGAGGAAAGCCGTTGTGGTTGACATCGCAATACCAAGCGATTGCAACATCAGGAAAAAGGAACATGAGAATTTGAGAAGGCCTGGAAAGTGAAGGCAACAGTGGTGCCCATGGTCATCGGAGCACTCGGGGCAGTAACCCCCAAACTGGAAGAGTGGCTACAGCAGATCCCAGGACAAACCTCAGACATCTCGCTTCAGAAGAGTGCAGTCCTAGGAACAGCAAAGATACTGCGCAGAACCCTCAAGCTCCCAGGCCTCTGGTAGAGGACACGAGCTTCGATGGATGAAAGACCATATATATATATATATATATATATATATATTATTTTGGGTTTTCAGTGGATTGAATACATCTTATTAAGTGAATAATTTTTATCCTACAGACCTGAATTTGATGGCTCTTTGCCAGGCAAAATAGACATGAATAGAAACAATAAAATTGTTTGATGATCTTTTACCAAAAGCATGTTAAAGCACAAACTAGGCACTAAGGAGAGGCTCAGCCTTTCAGTGAAAAAACACTGCCTTTGCCTTTATGAACGTGAGGCAGCTGTAAGTCACACTGGTAAAATCAGCAAAAACAAGGTTTTCCATCTTGTGAAAACTTGAGTAAAGAAAGTGACTAAAATGTGAGAGAACTTTCAATAAACTCAGACTTTATTTTGGTAAAATATTTTAAGTGGTGAAAAGAAAAAATAATAAATTTTAATACATTACTAAAAACCAGGCTTCAGTGAGTGCTAATGATTAGATGAACCAGTAGCACCAGTTATAGAATTGTTAAACAAGAAGTTGTAACAGTCAGATTACTGGAGAGAAATGCTGAGATGTATCTCTTTTTAACTGTCATGGTTCCACTCAGCATAACACAGGAACAAATTAGCAGCTTACTCTACTTCACTTTCTATAATCAGATGTTACAATACAAATAATGAACACTAAATGTCTTTTATAGTAGTTTTAAAACTGCTCACACTGCAAGTAAATACAGTTTATTTCACAAATCTGATATTTAGGACAGTAATCAAATTAGTTTGTTTACAGGCATCAAACTATCTGCATAGTGTCTGTTTTAAAGATGTCAAACTCAGCTTTCCTGCAGTACGTCCTTTTTATCTGCACAGTAACTGTCACCAAAGGCAAAAAGTGAGTTCTTCGTTTACTCCACAGACTCATCTTCTCAATGTGACACTGAGGGGGATGGTGTTTGTCTGCTGATGGTGGTGCGTTCACATTAAGACGGGTAGTGGACATACACAGAGCAGAGGAAAAATGGCATGCTGTGTGGCAGAGGAAACATTCAAATTTATTTCCAACAACAATAACATGGTACATTTTGGTGAACAATTGTCAACAGGTGTAACATTTGTTATGCTAGTTAATGCTAAAGGACTAAGAAACAAGGGCGCTGCTGTGTTGCTGAGAGTAAACGACTAATCTGGGAGAGATTGTGAAATATAACGTTATTTTCTCTAATCAGGGGAACGTTGTGAGTGTGGGGGGTGAAACGCAATGCAAATCTGATGTAAACATATTTGAGGCTGAGACAGAGTAAAATCCCAGACAATTTTGAAATTCCAGCCGGTGACATTTTTAAGCTCTCAAAAAGAAGACATGTCCAGTTAAAAGAGGATGTTTGGTCACCTAAAACTATATCAAATATCTGACTAAATAGATAATAAACATCCTTTACAAAAGTTTGATTCAGACGAATCATAGTTTACATTAATACACTAATTTCTAACTAATGTGAAAAACAGAATAACTTTAAAGTCTCCAGATAAGATACTCGTATCAATAAATGTAGACCACTGTCTAATACTGTTAAGTCCCTGCTGTCCATGTCGGCAGATAGAAGAAAATTAGGTCCTGCTACCTCATTAATGGTGTGCTGCAAGATGATGCAAAACACAAAACAGCTGCTGGATTTGTCTGTAGAGGCGCTTCTGAAATCCAAACAGAGCTGGTTCAACTAGAGAGACTGGTAAGTAAGTTTGCAGTCTGAAATCGAAGTCCTCTGTTGAGAAAAAGAATGTAACAATGAAGTCTTTCAGATTTAACCGAGCTTGATTTTTTTAGAGCTTTATATATGAGGAGAAGAAATTTAATTTTATTCTGGATTTTACAGGGAGACAATGAAGAATAAACTTAACTGAAAACCCATTATTTTCCTGCTTGTTTTCATCCAAGCTCTCACTGTGGAGTTTAGCTTAAACCTTTGAATATTATATTTGGAAAAAGTCAGTAGCAAATTGGATTGTTAGCAACACTGTTGTGGTTAGCAGGACAATCACATATCATTTGTTAAAAAGACAGGAAACTATTTTTGTTCCAAAGAAACAATCACTACACTGAATTGATCTTATGGCTATGCTTGATGCACCTACAGATCTGCTCTAAAATCAGGTGCATGGCAAGGCCAACACTGCTAAATGCCAGTAACACATCAAGACTGCTTAAGGACAGGGTTGAAGAGAACTCTTGCCCTCTAAGCCAACAACCACCTCTGAGCCAGACCCTGACAACATGACTGATGCTAGTTGGCAGCTGGCTACACACTCCTACTGTTAGAAAGACATAAAGATAGAGGGAGACAGCAGGGAAAGATGAATGTTTCGGGTCAGTGTCAGAACAGGATTGATTTGGATCAGAACCAAAACCACTGATGGCATACTGAGACAGAGAGATGGATGGAATGACTGAAGAAGAATGACTAATAGATTTTAGAGACAGGACGTCAAACTGCCAGTTGGCTTCTGTTGGGTGAAGGGGGTCATTGGAGGGGGAGCGGAGGTAGGTAGAATAACACACATACACTTACATCCTACAGTGCTGGCTGCCAGTCAGTTTGGACCTGATGCTTGTCAAGTACAACAATACACTGCATAATTAATTAGCTATTATTACATGCCATGTGTGGGATATTATATGTTGTATACAATAGAGAAAATCATTGAGGTTTAGAGAAATGGTATGTAAAAAGCTATTGCGATTCTCAGTCTTGATGCTGTAAGTACATGGTAGGTGCCTTATCCCTTTGCTTCACAGAATATCCCTGCTATTGTCAGACTATTGTCTATTCTGCATTGTTCTTTGTCGCGGCCAAATGCCCAGGGCCACTGAACACAACACTGGATACAATGGACAGACAGAGAAGAGCTGGTCTTGGCAGATAGAAGCTACACATAGTCAATCCACACATATACACACACTGTATGCATTTGCACATAAAGTATGCATGCTAATACACACTTCCACTTGCAAGTATTATCCACATAGACACTTTAATGGGCATGAACACACATTCACAGCTGCTCAAAGGCACAAAGCTGGCATAACAATGGCAGGCAGAAAGGACCGGACTCATAGACAAGCCCCTGTGGGGTTGGAGGAGATTCACACACACTCACATTTCACACATCCCTAGGCAGTGAGGGACTGTCCACTTAGAGGATCAGAAAATAAAAGACAGACACAAGAGAGAGGACAACAGAAATGATGTTGGCGTGGGGCAAAGAGAGAGGGAGCGATGTATCTGATGGGACGCTGTTCTTTCTGTACTGACTAAAGGAGAGAATATTGTGCTCTCATGGGACCTGTCAGAATTTATGTCTGATAGAAATTCAAGAAGGCACGTTGAAAAAAAAAAAAAACTGTAGTTTTACCAGTTTCTGAAATAATCTTGTATTCATGCAGGTGCTGCTAGTTATTACAACCATCAAAGTCAAATGTATTCTTAACAAGAGCAAACAACTACATGGTCTCCCCTAATAAGCAGGATTGTTGGGTACAGTGAAAACCACTGGCCAACTGCCTCAACAGGTCATTTCTCTGTGTAGAATAATACTCGTCACAATAACACTACTGGTTTGGCTATTTGGTATCACTATAGATATTAAAACTAAAACTCAAATTTGCTGTGAGACTAGATAATGATGTGTGTGCCCTGTAGGGTTTATGTAAATGTCTTAATACATGCTTGATGAAGAATTACATGATATAGCACTTAGGAACCTTATCTTTTATTGCTGTGTCTTAAGAACACCATCAGTGTCACTTTACATGAACAAACTGAGATACTGTTTTTCAATAATTAAGGTAAAGAATGTAAGACTGCACTTAAAAGGGCCATTAACGTCTATTTATGTGGCATCTGAATGTGATGTGTGAGTTTGTGTGCAGCAGAGGGAGTATGCACACTTACGTACAACCAGGTGTACATAGGGCTTTGATGATTAAAATTTATAATCAGATTAATCACAGCTTTCAAATGGATTAATCATGAATAATCACAGCTTACAACTTAAACAGAACAAGTCAATGCTACAAATATTTAGTGTTAACTGACCTTCCCTTGGGTAAACTTCAGATGTTCAAGGGTCAGTAAATGTAGCATGTAATATACTATAAGCATAAGTAATGTATGTTCTATAAGTTGTTATAAATCATCTCTACCATGTTCTAGATCATAATTCCGAATTCATATATCATTGTCTCACCAACCGTCTCCATGATCATAAAACCACCAGAAATGACAACTTAAGTCAGGCATGTCAAACTGGTCCAGCAAAGGGCCGTGTGGCTGCAGGTTTTTGTTCCAGCCAGCCAAGAGCACACAGTTTGACCAATCAGCTGTCTGAAGACTGAGATCTGTTGATTGAATCAGTCAAATCTGGTGTGCTGCTGCTTGGTTGGAACAAAAACCTGCAGCCACACGGCCCTTTGCTGGACCAGTTTGACATATGTGACTTAAGTTAAATGGCCAACACTGATAAAACAGATGATCTGGTTAAAAACACGTTTTTCCATCTTTTAAAGGAAAAGGACATATATATATATATATATATATATATATATATATATATATATATATATATATGTATATATATATACTCTTCAAGAAGGGGAACCGAAGAATGTATTTCAACTACAGTGGAATCACACTTCTCAGCCTCCCTGGTAAGGTCTGTTTTGGGGTTCTGGAGAGAAGGGTACATCTGGTTTACAGCTTTTAACTTTTTTGTACTTTTAGGACCAACTCTACAGTAAAGAAAAGTGACAGATAGTAATGACTATGCACACTAAGTATTATATTTGATTGTTTTTTGTTATATTATCTAATACATCATCTGACAAAGCTATACACAGAAACCGTGTGCACTGTACAATACTGGCAATACTTACCTTATATTGCAGACTGGCAATATAAGGCAAAATGGAACCATCAATGAAGCTAACTTTGTGGCCATCTCTCTTCTTTAAAGTAGAAAAAGCAAAGGTAATTACTGGCTCCATCCAATCTAGCATTACGAGCAGGGAGTGTTTCATCAACTGATCAAAGAGTCTCTGAATTATCCTTATTATCCAGGTGAATTTCAGGATCCTAGCGGTTCAGTTTGAAACCCTGCTGACATCACTGGAACAATACATTAAGAAGAGGACTGCTGCCTTCTGCTTTTTAATAAAGTCCTTAGTTTTTGGAAAACAGTTGGTCAGATGCCATTTTGGATGCTGAGCATTTTGACTCTAAATTAGCACCTACAAATGCAGGTTAAAATTCATTTTGGCAAGCCTAAAAAAACTGGACAAGTTGGCAGGTGTTAAATGAAGCAAATCATTTTATTTATTTTTCCTGACAGTTCGTTCACTACATTTACCATCAATACAATTCCATGACGTATCATACAGCATGTTTATTTTAGCATGTGTGGTGTTGCTAAGGCGCTACTGCCTGCCTGAACAAAGTGCAGATGAATTCAAATTTAGTAAATGTGGCAGTGGCTGGACGGTGTAAAGAACAAAGCAGGTTACATGAAAAGAAAGGAGGGGGAGAATGTTGAAGATGAATGAAGTAAAAGCCACTGAGATAATTTTTTCCTTTGATACATCTTGTGTTGAGATATTCAGAAAATTGGGACAGCCAAAATTCTCCTTATTTAAGTAATGTAAAATATCTAAAAGGTTTAAGTTTAAAGTAGATCAGTTCAAGTGCGTTTAGAGCAAAAGTTATTCTGTTCTTTGCTGGAAAAGAGAACACTGAATGAATGTTGTTGTTTTTTGGTATTTTCTTTAAAGGAAATGTCAGGAAAAGCAATTTAAAGAAACACGTATTATAAATGCACTCAGTTTTACTTCTAATTTGGTGGTGAAAGTTCATTTAGAGCCCCGCTGAGCATAGTCAAAACACTTAAATGGACATTGTGTAAGAATTATTTCCATCTAACGCTGGAATTGTGTCTCGCGTTCTAACATTGAGTGCATTCTAGCGCCTCACTTTCTCAAACACGTACTGTAAGAACGGTAGCCACTGTGTCTCAAAAAGCGTCGATAACACCGATAAAAGCTTGTCATCCGATAGTTCATGGAGTGTTCACTCAGGTGAAGAGGTTTATGATTTTATAAATATTGCAAACTGTCAGATATCCTGTCTTTGTGTTCAGAAGGAAGAATGATTCTAACAAGAAAGTTCGCTTTCCCGGCGATGGTGAAAATGGCTCTGGTGCTGCTGCTGCATGGTCCTGCATTATTGCCAATAACAATTTCATAGGAAAATTTCTAACTTGCCGGGGTAGGAAGCCGCTCTCGTGTATCTTGTCCCATGTCTCAATCACGCTGGCTCACAGGGATTCTACGTTGGGGCTATTTGTCCTTTGCAGGCAGCTGTAGTTTCAAGTTTGCAGACCGTCATGATGCTGCCTTTCTGCCTTACCCATCATATGTATAAACAAATCTAAAATTCTTCGCTGATGAAAATGTGTCAGATCGTTGGTGAAGGTCATAATACACCAATTATAACACATACATACATGCAGACATCGATTTTGACCAGTAAAAAACAGAATATGTTACACAATGTCCCTTTAAAAGACACATGAATGATATGAAAATATACAATGATTTAAATAGTTTGATAAACATTGATGACAAAAGATTTTAAGTCAGTGTGTAAAATGATTGAGATCATGTGACACTGTATTTCCGAATGTGCTGCAGTATCGGACCTCAAATGTGATGGTGCTGTGCACAGGTCCTGATTTTTGTGACTTTGTATGAAAAAGTCTCAATTTCCACTTCTTTAAATCTAACAATTATTCAGGAGCTTAGAGACGTTATCATTTATTATAATAAACCTAATCACTTCTGTAAAGATGCACTTCACTGCTGAAGCTAAGATCTTCCCACATTAACTGCATCACATCCAGGTTACTAAAAGGCAGTTTTGTATTTCCTTTAATTCATTTTACTTAATGACATATCAGTGGGTGACTAATCATCATCATCTACAAAGACAAATTCAATTTATTGTCATTAACTTCTAACAGTGCCTTCTAAAATATTATCAAACCTCTTTGTCTCTCTCCTTGCTAAATTCTTTCCTAAATTTAGAGGATAAGGAGCTGTTAACCTTTGACTATACAGTGTTCCCCCGTCACAGGTTCACAGCTGTGAGGGGGCAGAGGGGTTGACAATACTGACACAAAGACTTTAATCAGAGATACATTCTCCATGTGCTTAAAATATATCATCATGTCAATATTTTTCTTACTCTTTCTTCAGTGTTAGTTTCATATGTTTAACTTCAGTTTAATGAACAAGATGCACATCTTGTTTATCTTAGAATTAACTCTGCTGAATGAAATGTATTCACGCAACTCTGTAGCTGTAACGGGTAGGATACCCATTACAGATCTGCCTGTCTGTGTTGGGATTTGGTGCTATATACAAAATAAGATAAAAAGAAAATATCTTAACCATTTAAAGGGGGTTAGGTGGGTGTCGCTGGGGGGTTGGGACGCCCCCTCATTATAATGGTAGGGGAAACACTGCTACATCAATACTTCTGCAGTTGCCTCACAACCAAATCCTTTTGATGGCCCTCTGGCCAGATGTTAAACCTAATACAGAGTTTATTAGAAGAAAAACATCTAGTTGATCTAAATTGCATTTTGGCACAGCTTTACCTTAATAGCCAGAAACAGAAATATATTTTATGTTATTAATAAAATAGCTAAGTCATAAATATAAAGCAAGTAGATTTTGGTAGGAGACAAAGAAAAACTTTTGACTTGATATATTTGTTGGTATTTGTGACATGTTAAAGCCAAGTCTTCATCATACCTCCAGTCTGCTCAGTGAGGAAACCAGTTTGGTGCCCTAGGCAAAATTTTAGCTGGCGCCCAGCCTTATGTGGCAGCCTATTTCACAATCAGCTAGTATACACTTACACAGAAGTTGCATGTATGTATTCAAGTTGTTGGGAAGCCAGGGACGTCCCCCACAGGGCATGGTGAGTGGGTTATGAGTGACATGACTGTGTGATAGTGAGTGCTTATGGGTACAGCGCAGGGGAGGGTGTGAGTAAGGGCCGCCCTGGATGACTGGTCCCTGGTGGGTTGGTGGTTCAGGGCTGCTGCTGAGGGCTCGGGTCTCTGGGCTGCCCTGGTCGGCCTCTGACCTCCGTAGGAGTGTGGTCGCATTTGCACAATCTCACTCACCACCCCTCATAACTGGTCACTCCTTGTTCCTCATGCTCTGCACGCTGACACAGTCATTGAGTTGTCCAGTGGATTTATACACTAAGAGACACTTTTGTTTTGTTTTTTGTTGTCTTTTTTCCCCCCTGTGAGTTAGTATTGTTGTTGTGCTGCTTTTGTGATATGTCTTTTTGATTTGGTTATTACTTAAGAACTCTTAATGACTAGCAGCTCTGTTTATCAGTAAAAGCTGTAGGAAATTTTCTGGTGTTTTTATGTATAAATGTAACAGTTTGTTGTCTGGTGATAGTGTGGATTGAAGGGTCGTTGCCATCTGTCTGTGGTGTTTTTGTCTCCTCTTTCTTCTTTCTGTTTTTCCCTTTTG
Source organism: Melanotaenia boesemani (assembly GCF_017639745.1). Taxonomy (NCBI): domain Eukaryota; kingdom Metazoa; phylum Chordata; class Actinopteri; order Atheriniformes; family Melanotaeniidae; genus Melanotaenia; species Melanotaenia boesemani. The sequence continues at coordinate 19,801,386 of NC_055687.1, read as the reverse complement.
CTTCTTTTTGCTGTCTTCCTTCTTTTTCTGTCCCTTCCGGTCAGGTCCAGCAAGATTACATAGATCCCATGATTCAAAGTAAATAAATGAATCAGAGTATCAAGAGGAGCCTTATACCCATAAGTCTCCCTTTGGCAGAGCAAATTTGTTCAGCACGATATAGTAACCAGATTATCATTTTGCTTGCTATGATGCTGGACAGGACAGGTTAAAAAAAACAAAAAAAGGAACCATATGTCTTGGTGCTGTGACTGGGCTGTGCTTTGGTAGAAGGGCAAATGATGCTGGGGGTGGTGGAATTATGTTGATTATAATTATATTAATTAATCGATTATAAACAATGTTACTAGTCCAAAGTAAGCTAGGAAGTGAAAACTGCTCCAACAATTGTAAGTGAGATCCACAAACTATTGATCACTAGGTGTTGGGATCATGTCTGCTCAGATTCAAACAACTCACCTGTCGATATGCGCTCCTCCCTCACATAGGGCAGGTAGAAAGCTGCAAGGCAGCCAGTAACCCAGAAAAATTGTATCTCCATTATTTAGCTGCAATAGACAATTGCTATTTAGTTATGTTTCTGTGGGTTTATGTAATATTTAATATGCATTGGTTTCAATACAATTAAGTTTTGAATTTGTCTCTCTGTTAGTGGCGCCCCCTGTGGATCCCAGTGCCCTTAACATTTCATGCAGCCTATGCCAAGGGCAAGCTTTGTAGGAAACTGTTGGAAACCTTTTTTGAAGCCAGGGCTTCAAAAGATGCTGTCAGGGCAGATGCAAATGTTCGAGTATGTCAGTACTGAATATGTCTGAGTTTTATGTATGTTTGTTTACAGTGACCTCCAGTTGCCACAGACTCAAAGACATAGCAATAATCTCCACAACTTAGAGCATGTTTGTGTTTGTTTCTGCATTCTCTGTTAAAGTTGCATCTAACCAGGAAACACTGTTAGTGATCTAGATGAAAGTATAAAATGTGTTTTCTTGTTTTTTTTTCCTTCATATATATGAAGAGTGAAGGTCTCTAGATCATCTACAGGATCATCTTTTGTCAGCTTTTTTTTTTACCTACCTGTCTACAGTCCCTCTGACTCTGAATCTGTCCATCTGTCTTTCTCCTCTTCTTCTTCTTTCTCTCTGCCTGTCTGCCTGTTAGCGACAGCAGCTGTGTTGGGATACATCTAGTAGGAAATTCTCTGTCTTGACTAGCTGTCTTCATGCCTGACAGCAGAGAAGCTGAGAGCTGAAGAATCAGGAAGCAGCTTTTATCTTGTCTGTCTCCTGCCTTTTGCTCCCAACTCCCTACTCAAGCTTCTGAGAGGATAGGATGTGTGTGTGTATGTATGTGGGGGGGTGGGGGAGGGGGGGTGCAAAGTGATAAAAGGAGAACAGAGAGGGGAAATGATATTACACAGAGAGAAATGAAGGAAAGAGAAAGAGAGACAGAAAGCTGATGCTGAAGTCTCTCTAAGAAAATGCCCTTTCTTCCTCCCTACTTCTTTCTCTCACTCTGTTTTTCTGGCTGTTTTGATATATTCAGACAAACCCACAGCACTCTGATGGTGAAACAGGCATGCAGACACAACACAGCAGATGAAGAGTGTCAGCTGGTGGTTAGAGGCTCACACATGCTATTTATTTCTTTCTTTCCCTTCCCCAACTGGATTTTCACACTCTTTTGTCTTTTTCCTTTTTCTCCCTCCCAGCATACTCTTGGAGTGAACTAAAGATCAGTCATCTCCCAAACCCTTGATCAACAACACTAAATGGATTGTACATGTGTTGTGCATATGCACCATTAGCACACAGCCTCTCCTGACCTCATTCAGCCTGTGAGGAATCCTCGTCGCAAGTGGTTTTCTAACACTCAACTTATTATTTAATCACACTTGAGTACTGAGCAGAAAGACATTACGTCTGTTGTGTTGCAAATGGTTGCATGAGTGAATTCATTATACATGGTCACAGTTTGTTGCAGCACATTACATATTCAACACATGTTCTGTGGAAGTGATGCTTGCAGGACTACATTGTTCTTCAAAGCAGGATCCTGACCTTTTGGAAAATGATACCAACAGCTTTAACAATAAAGACCTACTTTTATTTGCATTTGCAGTTTTTTTTATTTCTTTTGACCTTATATCTGACAACAAATCTGTTTTGAGATTCATTTAGGTCATGACATCTAGTAAATACACTTTACTTCAAAACAATAACAAAATTCCACCACCACAATAACACTTTTCAGATGCACTAAAAAATTTAATTACAACATCATAATTTGAGGGGGTTTAAGTAGTTAAGAAATAGGTCTAAAAGTAAGTCTGCAGTGGCTGCCCTGCAAAACCATTCTTACCTGATATTTCTCAGCTAATTCTTTTAATGCATTCAACAAAAGTTCTTAAAGTTGATCAGGCATATGCCACATAGTTTTTGTTTGTTGTTGTTTGTTTGTTTTTTTAAACATAAACCAGAATGCAAAAAAAGAAAAAAAACAATTTCATGCACACACACACACACACACACCTACACACACACATTACATTCATGAAATGTTTTAAACGAGTTCTGTAGGGATTCACAGGGGTGTCAAAAGCAAATTCTTCAGAGCATCATAGATCACAATCATGTTTGAATATAGCAATAAAATGTTTTGAGCATTTCTGCAAAAATGCTACTTGGTGAGCTGGTTAGAGCTGCTGTTCGCGTTCTTATCTGATGAGTGTTGCTCTCTACTAACTTATTGATATTGTGGATAATTTTTAAGTACATCTAGTACTGATATCAACATTAAAATGGTCATAAGGGAGCTATTGTCTGCCATTACTGACTTGGTCAAATGCAGCAATTTCCCCAATTTTTTTATTGTGTAAAGAGCTAAAGAAGACCCCTGCAGGATGGCAGTGTATTCATATCAAAATTATGTTTATATTCCAGTGTTGGATAGATCTCAGTGGTGGGAATGCTATATTTTAGTTTGAAGTTGTGGGTTGATTAGCTTTCAAAATCCAAATTATTAGTTAGAAAAACATCATAATTTAATCACATCATAAAGGAAACTTTTCTCTCTTTTTCATCAAGCTTTGCCTTCATTTTCCAGGTTTCCACAGAAGTAAGTCCTCCAAAAGATTTAACTAGAGTGTCATATATCACCCCACATATTCAAAAAGGCACTATCATGTGCACTGAAATGTGATGCCAAGGTGTTTATATGAGGGCATACGTGAGCTGGAGGACACATATCCTCTAAAGTGGATGTGTCAACAAGGTTATTTTTAAGTTCTCCAAGAAATCACAGTAGGATGGTATGAGTACTTTCTCTGACAGGTGGTTGAAAGAAATAAAACTGTTGTCTTTGAACATGCCTTTGTACCATCTGATGTCTCCGCTGTTCCAGTCCTGTGAAGCTGAGTCATGTTAAGATGGGATGATAAGATGGTAACAGAACTGAGAAGAGAAATGCTTCAGTAGCTAGAGGTCCTCTTGAACTTGGCACAACTGGTTTGTCTATTGATTAATCAGAGATTGACTAAGCTTTGAGCCAAGTAGTGCTGGAAGCACAATAACTTGGCATGATTTCACCCCCTAAGAAGAAAGTGGCTCCAAAAGGGAAGCAGCTCAGTATTGGGGGCTATTTTGGACACGAGTGCCCCATGTCTCTTTTTCTAAATTGTCAAACTTTTATGGTGATAATGAAATCTAGTGAAACAAAGACTTTTTTTCTTCAGGTGAGCAATGGTAGAGTTAAATAAATATGCAAATTTATACAGTATATTAATTTTAATCAAGTTTATTCCCCTGGTAAGAGGCAGTATGAGAGGGGACCTGCTGTGGCAACTATAACCTGATTTAACAGAAAAGGTTGAGTTGAAAATTTCAAGCCTGAAACATCTTATTTTAAAATAATTATTTACTCAAGAGGATTGTATGGACTAAACACATTTAGTTAAACTTGTAATCTTCTGGCTTACGACAGACTACTATACCTTTGTAAACAGTCAAGAGTCAGGAGAAGTCTTTATTGTCATTAATCCTTCACATAATGAAATTTCTTTCAGGAGCAATGGACAATTAACACTGTATGTTTCTGTTGGCATGTTTTCTGGAAGAGCTACCACAATATGCTATTTCTTGTTGTTTGCTGTGGGTGTACATTACTATGTTTTTGGAAGAGGACAATGAAGCAGTTTTCTGAAGCAGAATAGCCTCATAATTCTACACTCAGATTTAGAGTCTGTAATCTATAGTCAGCACCTCTGTCAGACACTTAATGGTTCAACTGCACTTCGAAATAGCAGAAAATGGCTGCATTATTGTACTCGCACACACAGATGCAGTTTATGCATAAAAGCAGGATTACATCCACACATGCATAGACTCAGTACAATAATGACCTTGACTAAAGTACCTCTCCAAACTCTAAGTGACTTTTAGAGCTCTCCTTTTCACTGCATTTGTCTCGACCATATTCAGTCAGCACACCACAGTATCTTTTAAAACACAAAGAGCTGGTTGGACCTAAATGTGTGCACATAAAAGGAGTCATTGAAACTGGAAGATACTTGTAATTCTTCAGACTAATGGTAATCCCTACTGTTTTATCATTAGCAAACAACAAAATGATTAAAATAATGGACAGAACTACTGAAAATTTCACACATAATAAAGTGAGCATTCATAAAAGAGAAACTGTTTTCCATTTGTCCTTCTACATGGTGAGCAGGAATACCTTTGAACTGATTTGATGTATACACTGTATCAGTTAATAATAATGATCATTTCCAATTATTCTTCAACTGATGACTTCAGCATCTGAACGTCATGGCTCCTCCTTCCTTCTCTTTAACTGTAGCCACAGCAGCTGATGGCTAACAGTTTCACAGGTGTTTTGCATATTCCACATTACTTGTATTATCTTGTATTTTTAAAACTATACTCCAACCTCATGCACTTGAAAAATGCTATTTAACTATTGAACTTGAAATTATACACTTAACAGAATATTTACTAGACTGGCTTGCATTTGACTTTTTTTGTGCTTTGTTATGTGTGTATTGTTGTAGTTGTCTGAGACCTGCCAAGGGACAACAGATGCAAATTAGCTGCTGGGCATATTTACATAGTTGTTTTTTTCACTTAGGGTCATTATTTTGCAATATGTCTCTTTCAAGTAAAATAGAAAATAGTGACTAAATTTAAATTGTTTACCAATCAATTGCTTTCTGATCAGTGGGACATCTTCTTTAGAGTAAAAAACTGTTTGTTTTTCTAAACTACAATGATGCTTGAAAGGTTTTCCTGATGGAAATTGGTCTTCATTTGTGTTTTATTTGTTAATGTTAGGGAAAATGTTTAAAAAGAGGGAAATGTGATGATCCACTAGATTTCTTGATCACACTTCATGTAATAAACTCCAAAAATTGGTATTAATTATGTGTGAACCACAGCTCGTGTGTTTTACCGCAGCGGTAAAAACTGCAGACTGAAGGGTAGTGTGTTAAGAATATATATAGTATATATGTGTTCATCTGTGCATGTACATGTGTGTATCAGCATGTGCTCATGGTACATCTGTTTACTGTATCGCTCCATGTCGGTGTGCAAATATACTGTTGACTTTGTATTGCATATGTGTGTACTCTATGTGTGTGTATGCATGCATCAGGGTCACCGGTAATTTAAAGTACACACACTTGGTTTCTCCCCAGTATGATGATTTCCTCTGCAAGCTGGAAAAAAAGCTCATATTATGATGAGATTAACTTCCAGATCTCAATTTCTTTCCAACAAAGTAACTGATGGTTGCCTCTGTTTTACACTTTTCTGCTTTTTTTGGTGCATTTTCACTTGAATCTTTGGCTTGTTTGTTTTTATGCTGTTTCAAGTCCTCTCATCTCCTCTAATATTAACCATGACAGACAAATAATAAAAAATTCTGTATTTTTAATAATTCAGACAAAAAAATGCAACCCATTCCCATATTCCCGCTTTCTTATCTTGGCCCCACACCTTCATTTTGGAGCGGTAAGCTGCCTCATTTCTTAGGAAGATCAAAAAGTGGTAGTAACTCAATCTTTTAGTTTGGCCATTGGTGGAGTTTTCTTTGTCTTTATGGCCACTACTCTGTCATGAGCATAATTAGATTTAACTGTCATCTTCAACTGATTAAAGGCAGAATACATTCCCTTATTCTAATTACAATGATCTATAATGATAGTCGAATATAAAGATGCTACAGTGGGCTATTTTTGGTCTAATTTTCTGCTTATGTGATCTGTGTCGTAGAAGTCAGTCCAGTCATATTTGCATATCAGTGCATGCACGTACCTTTTAAAGCTAAATAAATTATGTTTTTTTTTTGTTTGTTTTTTTTTTTTTTGTTTGTTTGTTTGTTTTTTTTGGTTCATTTTAATACAAAAACTATTTTTGAATTTCACACCTGCAACACATTCCAAAGCAAACGTTGAGACAATGTAATAATAATAATAATAATAATAATAATAATAATAAATTGTTAACATAAATGTCATGGCAACAGTCAAGTGCTTATAGACATGTTAACATGGTCAACTTGTTAAAGTTCAAATTGAGGATCAGAATGGAAAAGAAAGGAGATTTTAGTGAATCTCAATGTGTCATGGGTAGGGTGCCAGACAGGTTGGTCTAAGTATTTCAAAAACTGTTTATCTATTGGGATTTTCACACACAACTATCTGTAGGGTTTACTGAGAATGGTCAGAGAAAATATCCAGTGAGCAGCAGTTGTCTGGGTGAAACAGACTTGTTGATGTTAGATGTCAGAGGAGAATGGGCAGATTGGTTGGCGATGATAGAAAAGCAACAATAACCCAAATAACTCCTCATTACAACCGAGTATGTAGAGTACCATCTCTGTGTTATGTACCTATATACAACAGGTTAAACCTTGAAGCAGATGAGCTACAGCAGCAGAAAACCACACTGGAATAATGTCGCCTGGTTTAATGAGTCTTTATTTCAGCTATGACAATCAGATGATAGGGTCAGAATTTGGTATGAACAACATAAAAGCTTGGATCCATCCTGCCATGTATCAACAGTTCAGGCTGCTGTTGGTGGTGTAAGGGTGTAGGAGATATTTTCTCAGCACATTTTTGGTAATAGTAATAGTTAAGCCATTTCTAAATTCCACAGCCAATGAGTACTGTTGCTGACCATGTCCATGCCTTTATTACCAGAGTATACCGCTCTCTGATGGGCCTTCCAGCAGGATTACGCATCATGTTATGAAGCTAGAATCATCTCTAGCTGGTTTCTTGAACAAGACAATGAATTAACTGTACTCCAATTCACACAACTTTGATTTGCAAAGATCTCAAATGTGTTTTTCAAACTCCAAAATACATAATACCAAAGTAAGTTAATTATCAAATTATGGACACAGATGTTGCCTTCACCTTGTTTTAGGGAAGAATTTAAAAAAAGGCTGTAGATGGGATAGATATGGAAGATTAAAGATATCTTGTCATAATAACTCACTAAAAATAAAAAATAAATAAAGAAAGAAAGAAAGTACAGTCTGACAATGCTTAGCAAAACCATAACTGAAAAGGAGAACAAACAGAATCAAGACTTGCAGATGATGTAGAGAAGATGTGAACACGACATCTGAGTGTCTGTCTGTTTGTCATTGCGCTGGATTGTCTCCTATTCTGTCTAATGTTCAGTCAGCCTGCTTCACATAGTGGCATCTGTCCTGCATCACTGCTGCTGCAGCCACAGACAACTTGCTTTTATGCTGAAGATTAGAGATCAGCTGTGATGCTGTCATTAAATCGCTTCTCATTCAAATGCTTTATAATACCAGTACCGCAGATCCCATATCTTTACAGCATACAACAAACCAGAGGAAAAAGCAGATCCACATACAGTAGTTTTTAGGCATGGGATCAGATGTAACAATTCTATGATTTGATTAGTTCTGGTGTGTGTATGTTTGTGTTTCAGTGTGCATAGGTGTGTTTGTGTAATTGACAGTTAGCCGGCGGACAAACTGTCACAGCTTTCTGCTCTGCCATTCCCTATGGACTGATTATTATAGACGAGTTATCTCTATCTCCATCACACACACATTGTGAATTTGATAATGACGACTGTGTAATACTGTACATCACACCCTGAAGTCTATCATCACAGCCATTTTAATTGGAACTTTGGAGAAGTGGCAGTGTAAGCACGTGTGCATGTGTGTGTGTTTATGGTGGGATTTTGAATGAAATCTAATCAAACTTGCCATAATTACGTCTATTGCTGACAGAGAAGATGCAGCCTGTCAGACTGTAGGTATCTGATAGATGCCTCCAATTATAATGATCACGTCTTGATTTTAACCATACCTTTCTTTTGTTTTTCATATTTTACTATGCACAATTTTAAAAATCTGGTGATGAAGCTCAGGCCTAGAATAAGAGGGTGAATGCATCTCATGCAAGCTATTTCATTTCTAATGTTTCTAATGTAACGTTATGATGTCCTAAAATAACAACATATTGTGCAAAGCAAACATTTTTAAATAATATGTAATTTTAAAAATAGTAGAACATTGTGTGGCTCCAGGGGCCCTTTCAGACTTGAAGAACATGAGGACCTAAATGGCACTGATAGAACTTCATACAATCACAGAGCCTGGCTTTTGGACTTGTTGCTGATAACAGTCTGTGTGTCTTTGGTCATTTATGTTTTTATATTTTAAACAATGGATGGTCACCATCCATTGTTTAAAAGAATTAATAAAAAAACCTAATATGTCTGACTACACTAGATGTGTGATGATTCATCCCAGAAGCCTCTGAGCTCAGAAAAGTTGGAACCAGCCTTGGATGAGGTTACCACTTCAATAGGTTAGATTATAGAGATGGTATCTTTACACGTCTCAGTGACGCTCATCTAAAATGTTGCCAGAGTCCTAAACAACATCAGAAGAGACCACATTACAGCAGTCTGTAAATCGCTGTGTGGACTGACTGTATGTGAAAGAATAGCGTTTAAATCCTGTTGATCATCTCCAAGGTACTCAGTGGTCTCAGGCTTAAATACGTGTCAGATTTGTTTGTTTGCTATGAAGCATCCAGACCCCTCAGGTCAATGTAGTAATCTCAAAAGATGAAGTTCTTTTTGTATTGATTCTTTTGTCTTATTTTCCTTTTTTTTTTTTTTTTTTTGATTACCTTTCATCTGTGCCTTGGGATAATTGCCCTCTGATTACTGCATGTGGTAAACATTCCAGTGTCTAGCATAAAATCCATTTATTTCATATTTTAAATGTCTTAATTCATGAGGAACTGAAAAGCAGAACCAATGGTGCATAACAATGTTGAACCCCAGTTCCCTAAGGTGAGAAAACCACTTAGACTTTATGTTTTCACTTGATTCTTTGAATAAATTTATTTTGTTTTAAATTAATTTTCCCTGTGCAACATGTCAAATGCCAGTCATTGACAGAACAACGTTATTTTGGTTAGCATAGCCATGAAGATGTAAATAGTTGTAACTCGTAGCTTTATCAACACTCTATTGTGATGAAACCACCAAAACTGCCGAGGAAGATTATTCTACAATCGTGTTTAGATTCTGGTAAAAGTTTATGAGGAAAGAAATCTGAACTATGTCCTTTATCAAAGCAAAGCAAGGACTTTCATACAATTCTGGACATTTACATCTCCAGAATTGTCCACTGATGTGAGGAAAATATTGAATGTTTATTTCATATCTACTGACTTTGTAGAAAATGAGAGGAAAATTGAATAAAATGAAAAGAGAAATTCATGGGTTTTCATTCCTCCACACAATCCCCTTGTGTTTTTCAGATTGATGAGCGTGGACCAAAGATCTCTTGTTGCTTTGGTTCAGCCTTTTTGGGGACCAGTAATCTCATCAAGGACAGGTTTATTTGGTATTCTCAGAGCTAGAATTAAGTAAGGTGAAGCAGTATTAAATGTAAATGCACCCCACCTGTGGAACAAACTGCACACCTAAGGACTGCACAAACTTTTGACTCATTTAAATTGTGGCTAAAAACGTTTTTTACTGCAGTTTTCTTGTCAGTTTAAAGTTTATTTCAGTCACTGTAACCCTGTGTTTTTATTGAAAAAAAAACTACTTTATATAATCTATTAAGTCGATTTATGCTTTTCTTTCATTTGTTTTTACATTTTAAATGTATTTCATTGCATCTTTTTTTTGCCTTTATGCATATTCAGGTTACCTTGTTAATGAAAAGTAAATTTGCCTTGCCTTACTATAAAGCGTTTTTTTTTACAAAGTAATAGTTTGTTATCTTTTTAAATATAACTACAATTAACATATTGTAGAGGTTGACAAAAGTATTCATAACAACTTTATGTGGAATGTCTCGTTGACGTGATGTACTTTTGTATCAGTCATAAGTAATATTCTAATTTTCTGGGATATTGAATTTGGGGTTTTCATTAGTTGTCAGTTATAATCATCAAAATTAAAAGAAATAAACATTTGAAATATGTCACTCTGTGAAAAGATGAATGTCAACATTATACTAGTTTCACTTTTTGAATGGAATTACTAAAATAAATCCACTTTTTCATGATGTTCTAAAAAGATTGACTGATGTTTAGTTTTAAGATTTTATTTCCAACAACCAGATCTCTGTAAATTTTGGTGAACAGTTGTCAATCTGACTCTAAATTGTACGTATCCATGCTGCTGTACAGCTTAATGTGACACAACAGGTTATGTGTGTTATGTTGGTTAATGCTAACAGATAAAGAGACAGGGAGCTGCAGTGTTGGTCAAAGTAAAAGTAAATTTTCTCTTTTTCAGGGCAACGTTGTGACCAGAAAAAAAAAAAAAAAAATCATTCAGTCACTCAGCACAAATGGATCACGTTCAGACTAAACTAGTTATAACAAACTAGGCCAAATATCTGACTAAATAGAAAATCAACATTATATTATGTTAATAAATTATATTCATATATTTCCAGGACTTTTTTTTGTCAGAAGAAATATTTAAACAGCAGCATTACAGATTTCCATTCTTGCCCTATTAAGACTTCTTACATCCTTCCCTGCCTTGTTCTGTCTGCTACATCAGAAGCTAAAGCACAGATTTGCATGTTGCGCTATGCGTCTGTAATTCCCACTGACAACTGTGTTAATGGATGACAATAGCAAAAAGGAGAGTGCCATATGTCTGAGCCAGGGGCAGCATGGAGAATGGCAGAGCACACAAAGGCGAATGGATGGGGGTGGGAGGGGGGTTACGAACAAACGGTCTGATATTGGAGAAAGGGGAGGATTGAGATAGAGGTTTGACAAAAAAAAACAAAAAAAAACACAAAAGACAGGGGAGGGATGAAGAAAAGATCCCTACTCTTCTATCCCCATTCTAACCCCAAACTGGGATCAATTCATTTCTCTCTGGAAGTTTTATGTAGTTGATGTTTTTAGTTTGACTGAGTTCAGAAAGCAGTTTCTCATGCAGCCATGATCAAACTCCAGCACTTAATATTAGTACTTAAAAACCCACACTTTAGTTTAGTAGCAGTTTGATTAATACAGATGCTTCATTTACACTTTTCAAGACATCATCTGTTAACTGTTGTCAATGGATATTCTTTGTTTACATAATGTGTGCACATAACTTTGTTGTTGTTCGTAAAGTGGCAATCAAACATTTTAATTTCCTATTATAAATAAAAGTAAAATGAGACAGAGGTAAAGGGATATCTCATTACTAACAAACAAAGAAGCCTGCAGCTACTGTTTGTTGGGATGTGGTTTGTTCCTTCCCCCTTTAACTGTAAAACTTTAAAAAACTAAAATACCTTATAAATATCTTACTTAAAGACTGAACGAGTCACACTCTTTGGAGATTATTTCAGCTTCTCCTTCCCTCATCAGGTCTACTTTACTGCCAGTTATGGTTTACTATAAAAACAATACACTAATGTAATCTGCTTACTCTTCGCTTCTGCAGGGGCCCACATTGGGACATCTCTGAATTGCTGATTGTAATAGTGGCAAAAACTGTAATCTCTTCAGTTAAAATCAATCTACATCCTAAAACGAGGGTTAAGCCTCTCAAAATTAAACAAAACTGTCTTCATATTTAGATTAAAATGTTCCTTTTCCAAACAACGCTGGATAAGAGTTTTTATGGTGTCAGCCGTTAATGTTCTTCTCATCAGAAACACATCTCATCTCGGTTGCTGAGTTCCACTTGTAGTGATGAAATCAAAACTTTTCTCTCTTCATCCCATTTCCTTTCATGTCTCTCCTTTCATCTTCCACATCTCTTCCTCCTCTGACTTCCTGTGTTAGTTTAGTCCTGCTGCATCCAATCGCACACAAACTCACACATTCACTCGTACGCTCATCTTCATCTCCATCATGCTCGGCTCTAAATTATGGACTTAACCGATCCACTAACAGGAAGCAAAGAGGGAGCCAAAGTGTCAAAAATCAGACAGGACAGCTTGAGAGAAGTGGAGGGCACAAAAGAGGAGAAAGGAGGAGAGGGAAGGAGAGGAGGGGACCTCTTATTGAAATGGAAATAGAACAGGCCAATTTAAAAAAATTCACTGGGAGCTTGTTTGTGTCTCCAGCTCAGCACTCGCAGATTATATATACAGCACATTATGGAGTAATGAATATGAATAAATTGAACTACTCAATTATCATGCCACCACTGGGTCTCAGTAAAGACAATGTACTTTTTAATTGTGCTCTAAGTAAATATATTTCTCCTCCATGATGTAAAATCATTTACCTTTAAATCATGAATCATTGAGACTTAAAATTGTTACAACACAGACCTTGTTTATGCACTTACCCATATTGAATAATGCTTTATAGGCTTATGAAATGCAGTGTGTACAAACAGGCTTTTATTTTTTCACAAGACACAAATGCATGTGAGAGCAAAGGTGCGAGAAAGGAATAATATAGTCTAAATACATTTTGTGGTTAATGATTATTTGTAATATACTGCAGTGTATGTGAATGTAAATTTGGACTCATTAGTGAATGGTAGTGAATTTAAATAATGTCTTTAACCTGCCTCAGTTATTCCAGCACACCTGGGACTTGACATAACTGTTGTACGACACAGCAACTGTAGTATTATAGTTGCTGTTTAACTAACAACAGACTGAATATTCTTTTCCAGCCGAAACACACAGTAAATCAACTTTGCAAATATGTCTAGGCTTATATAAAAGTGCTGTTCACTGCACTACTTACAAAGTTCAGTTCCTTGATACAGAATGTGTTTTTTTTTTTTTTGCAAATAACCTATAGTGAAGTGCAGTGTACTGAATGAACCCATTTATTTTCAACCAGCATTGTTTATACTTACTCCCAATTCCCCTTCTGGTGTAAGTTACATAGTATGCTGCAAGTATAATGTGTTTTTGTTTTTATTGTTCGTACGACATGTATGAATATCTGTTTTTCTGCGTATGTGATCTAAAAGCTTGAATAATATATATATATAAGTGTTTTTCCTAGGATTAAAAATGGATGGTTAAAGCTATAATAAACAAATCACTGAAAAAGTTAAGTCTGTCATGCCCCATCCAAGTCATCTGTGTAGTAGTAAGAAAGAGTTTTGTTTTTATATATATATATATATATATATATATATATATATATATATATATATATAAGCATTTATTACATATACTGATGGTAGCAGAGTAAAAAAAAAACCCTGAATACAAGTACTAGTTCTTCCCCATAAATACCCCCTCTCCCTTGTGTGTACATGTTTTGTGTGTATACATCCTCACATCTGTGAATGTTTTGTAGAGACTAATTAAAAAGAACAGATATCAACCTCAACTTAATAACTCTGTTTACTGGTTAGATGCTTCCTGTCTGTGGTAAACTCACAGGATGCTTTTCCAAAATTCACTTTCCTATTGGCTTTCCTTATATAATACAACAAAAGATAGCCTTGTGGTAATATGCCAAAAGCCATATTTGTTGCAATAATTACCAGATTTATCAAAATCCATAATTATGCTGCTGTTTCACCCCCACAGTCTGTGGGCCAGGCCTGACGGATTGATCTCCACGGCTAATGTTAATTTCATAATGACCTTTACTCCTTGAAGTCAAACAGCAAGGATTACATATATACTCACGTTATATATTCATCTTATTGTGTGAAACAAAACATATGCACACCAAATCTTAAAATAAATAAATAAATAAATGGGTTAGGCATTAGGCTACTAGCGTGGCATGGTACATTATCATGGGTTACCACATGGGTACAATATAAATAGGCTGTGACAGCAAGTCCATCCTCCATCTACACAGGCCTCAAAACAAAGTTTGAATTTCATTTTCCTTTAAAGCTGAAACATGTATTTGAGTTTTCTGTCCATTCAGTGAGGATTTCATGTTTCATGCCTGAGGAAAGGCTGGTCCCACCTTTAATTCACTGCATCCTTCTTCCACTCGTAGGATAAGAAACACTCCTGTTGCCCTTCTCACCCCAGCATGTAGTTTAGACATCAAAGATCAAGAAGTCTCCAAGGATCTAATTTACAGACAGTGAGGGGTCTTTGCTCACCATCACTTTTAGGAAAGAAAAATTTGTGTAACATTTTATCAGCCGAATTAATGAAATACTCAGCAGCACACTGTCTCTTTCGTCTCTGTTTGGCTTACGTGTTGCATGTTTATGGTTGTTTTCAGTCTTTTGTTCATTGAAACCATGTGTTTCATGGCTCCAAACATAAGCCTGTTGTTTTATTTGAAGCTGGGGCATTCACAAACACTGAGCAACACTCCCGAGCAGTTTCTAAAAGAAACTGTTGAACTGAATCTGATGGTCATGTCACATTCGGTGACACACAAAGCTACGACTTTACCCTTTGTTGAATGTGCAGCACATTTTCCTTCCAGGAAAAGAAGTTTAAAGGCTGTGCTTTCCAGTTTGGTGCTCCAGAATAACAAAAAACCAACCATGCATGTACCAGTGAGGGAATTGAACAGTTAATGATTTGTATAGAAGAAACTTCTCAGATCAAAGTGTCAGAGTGTCTATGATCAAATAGAAATTTTCTTTTTCTCTCTTAGTACTTATGTCTCATTTTCAAACTGCACACATTTAAACAGTTTGTACATGTCCTATTTTGTTATAATATTACGACCACTGACAGGTAAAGTGAGTAAAACTACTTTTCATAATGTTCTACTGGAAAATACCTGCATCCTTTCATTCACAGATATTATTTTCAGGCTTTCCACCTACCTAAACAGCATCCCACAGCAGAACAGTGGTGGGCCTGCAAAAGCCGCGCTTAGCAAAGGGTTCAAACAACACAGAGTCTGATGGGTTTGCTTGGCTTCCAAACCCCCCTAATACCAGACTGATGGGATTTGATGACCTCTGTGTGAATTAAGTCCAATCCACAAAGATCCCACCCCACAAATCCGAAGAATCTTTTGCTATTGTCCCAGCACTGCATACCGCAGCACACACTGAATGTTCTTTGTCCACACCATGACTGGCCAGAGCTTTTTAGCAACAGTAAGAAGTGAAAGGTGCCACATTAGATAGGGGTAATCGATGGAGGATGAAGAGGGTGGTGGGTGGAGGGAGGGGGTGAGGGTGTATGAGGATGGGGGGAGTGGTAGATGGTGCCCTGGTTCCCGGGGTGTGCGGCTGGAACATCGGGGTGGGTACTGGCCCACACCGAGTGGTTGCCCCAGGGGGCATGGACCTCCTAGGCTGGGGGGTGGGTTGTCTCTGGACTCTTGGGGCCCTGGGCCCTTCGCTCTGGCTACCCTGGATGGGGTAGCTTGGGTTCGGCTCCAGGATTGCTGCTGATGACCAGGGTCTCTGGGCCACCCTGGTCCGACTCAGCTTGCCTCTAGCATATAGAGGCTAGTCGCATTTGCATGATCGCACTCACCACCCCTCATCACTGATCACTCCTTGTTCCTTATGCTCTGCATGCTGACACAGTCACCGAGTTGTCCAGTGGGTTTATGCACTAAGAAATACTTTTGTTTTTTGTTGTTTTTTTTGTTTTTGTTGTTGTTGTTTTTCTGTGAGTATCTGGTACTTTGGTTGTTTTTGTGATACGTTTGTTTTTTTTTTTTATTTGGTTATTATTTAGGAACTCTTGAATACTGTCAGCTCTGTTTTTGTTTTTTTTTTGTTAAAGCTTGAGGAAATTCTCTGGTGTGTTTCTGCACAAGTGTAGCAGTTGGTTGTCGGGTGATAGTTTGGATTGACGGGTCGATCTGTGGTGTCTTTGTCTCCTCTTTATTCTTTCTGCTTTCCTTTTTGCTTCTTTTTGCTGTCTTCCTCCTTTTTCTGTCCCCTTCGGTCAGGTCCAGCAAGATTAAATAGATTCCATAATTCAAAGTAAATAAAAAAAATCAGATTATCAAGAGGAGCCTTATACCCATAAACCTCCCCTTGGCAAAGCAAATTTGTTCGGCATGACGCAGCAACCAGATTATCATTTGGCTGGCTATGATTCTGGACAGGACATGTTAAAAAAAAAAAAAAAGAAAAAGAAAAAAGAAGTGAAAGGTGCCTGACAGATTGGTGGATAATCTTTGGACAAAAGTGCCAGAGAGCTTTCTTTGTGTAAGTTTGTTTGTAACTTTCTGAAGGTTTGTATGACTGAGACTTGTAATAAACTGGTGATTGTTCTTGCTCTTTGAACTGGAATGCTGAAATACATTTTAACTTCTGTACATACAATATGGGCATAACAATAAGAGTGGAGGTAATTGATCTAAACCAGGACAGCAACTGTCTTATGAAAACAACCCTCATCTCTCCATGCTACATTCCATATTCAGTTTTAAATGTCTTGTAAGTGTGGGTCCTCATTGTACACACCTTCTTAGCAGTGAGGCGGTTAAGTAATAAACAAATACTGCATTGAGGAAACAAAACTCACTACTAGAGCACAAAGGGGAGTATGACTAGATGGTTTTGGTCTCAGTAAGGTGAATAAAGGTGCTAAATACTAGACTGAAACAGCTGGTCAATATTTGTTATGACAGCTCTTATTTGGACTGTTTATGACAAAAAGCTAAAAGAAAAAAAACTCTAAAAAACAATCAATGTAATGAGTAAGTCAGTTTAAGAGAAAAGAAATGCTGCCATGAGTTTCTAGTAGTGCTGCTGAGACCTCTGCTCTCTGTCTCTGACAGCCTCTTAGATGAATGCTCTCTGCTTTCTGGAGCTGACTTTGTTGTTTTCCCAGGCAGCCATGTGCAACTAGGCTAATGAGTACATTTAGCTGGAAAATGCTGAGGTAACACTTTCATCACACTGTGTATGTGTGATTGTGTGTGTTCACATAGTCTAGGATTTGCATGTGCATTTGTGAGTGTGTGTATATTTGTCATCTGTTTATTAGGGTCACAGTGAGAGATAGAAGTTTGAGCTGAAAAAAACTAATTACAGACTCATTCTGCTCCTTGCATCACATCAACCCCATCTTCCATTCACTCTCTAAATCTTTTCTCTAAACTTGTTTGATGCATTGTCATTGCATATGCAGAATGTGACCATCAAAAGCACCATAACTCCTAATGCTCCCACTTTAGCCACACATGAGTTAATCTCTGTAGATGGTGCTGCTGAGTAAAAGAGAATCTAATCTGCCAGAAAAGCAAAAGCAGTAGCATGCAGACGATTCAAATAGAGCAAGAGTTACCTCAAATCACCTATGTCAAACCCTGTCTGTCACTTTCTAGATCCCTCCCACGCTTCTTTCCTTTCCTAACATGATTTCTTATTTATCTTTATGGTCCCGCATTAAAAAAAAATGCTCAAAAAAAGCAAACTTCTGTTATTCTGAATTAACGAGATAATTTGAAAAAAAAAAAAACTGTTGTGTTTTTATGAGCTAATGTGCGAAGATTGTCAACATTGTTAACAAATCATTATTGAAGTTAGACACATATGATAATTTCAGCTTGTTTCAATACAAGCACTGCACACTGGAAGGTATATGTTTAAAATGATCTTGACCAATAGGAACATTTTCAAGGTTTTACCTAACTGGAATCTGTAAGACAGGATTTTCCAGCCCCCATACGTTCTGAGTGTAGCACACACTCACTGTAACAGTGTTTGGATCAGCTTAATACACAACATTCAACTTGGTCCTGAGTTGCATTCATTTTTCACCAGGATGATGAAACCGGATGACTGGTAGGGATCAGCAACTCCTTGTCCTTGAGGGCCGCTATCCTGCAGCACACCTGATTCAAATAAATTTGTTCTCTAACTGCTTGTTGCCTGCTTCCGCACAAGTCTATTAATGGCTCATTCATTTGAATCAGATGTGTTGCAACAGGAAAACATCCAATACCTGCACCGGATCTTGAGGACCGGAGTTGCTGATCACTGGAGTAAAGACTACTCCGGCTTGTTCTCCCATCTCAGCAGCAACCTGCAGGGATCCAGTAGCCTATTTTAAGTGCTCTCCTGAATGTCTCTTGTGTTACTACGTAGCCTGAATGTAGTGACCAACCAATCCAGGAGAAACATGGCTATGTCCAGCAGACCTTACTGGACTTTCTGCCTGAACACCCCTAAAGTTCTCAGGTGTTTGAGCGAAGTCAACAAACTATAAAAACCCCATCTACTTAAACTTAGAGATGAGAGAATCCCTCAATGTGTCAAATCGAATGAAATTCAACAACTTGTTTCAACAAAGGAAACATAAGCATCTTTTTTCTTCTCATGTTGGCAGCATCTGAAAAAGATGGCTTCCAACTGCCGGCCAGGCCATGAAATCTCTGTTTGTACAGACAAATAGCTCTCCGGTGCTAAAGGAACGGCAATATGTGTGTTAGGAGAAACTGGAAGACTGGATTTTTAAAGATAAAAATAACAGAAAAAAGGCAACACAACAGTGTGTATGTTGTACTTTTCAGTATTGTTCCACAAAGCTGGTTGCTCTTGAGTTTAGTTTTTCATTTGGTCTGAGGCTTTTTCACTTCACATGTGAAAATCCTGTCTTCCTTGGAGAAATGAAGATGATAAATGAGTTGAGACAGTGTGTGACGTATTTGCCTTTGCGTCAACACTGTCATCCTCTTTATTCACTGCACATAACAACCCATCATTCTGAGCTCTTTCTCCAATACAAGACAGATTTAATATGTTGAATCAGCAAAAAAAAAAAAAAAAAAAAGACGTGTGTGACCATATCAACAATGTGCAAACATCAAAAATACGAGAGACATTCACCAAAACATGTCCAACGGCTGATTTTCAGCCTTTTTTGATAAGACCTCTTACACGAGAGATTGCTGCTGTGAATTGATCTTGGAGGAGTTACAAGACTGTTCCCAAATAATTTGCAGTCCATCTTTCCTGAACTTAGGTAATCAAAGAAACCTAAAATAAATAAATGAAAAAAAAAGCTAAGAGTTTCATTTCAGACTCTACAAGGCTCCATTAGCATGCCGTATGTGTAAAGTTCACAAGGTACAATTAGAAAGAGACAGAACACACATACCTTGTTTGAATCCAGGAGTAGCCAGGAGAAAGTCTCTTCTCTCAACAAAGCAGCAAAGCTTATGTTTGCAAAGTTGCATCTTAACAAACCTCAAGCCTTCAATAACACTGTTCTTAAGATACGAAAGTAGAGATGTTTGGTCTGAATGCATAGCACTAAATTCAGTGAAAACCACACAGCATCTCAGCACAAACACCAAATGTTAAGCATAATGGTGAAAAGGTGACGATTTGGGCCTATTTTACAACCACAGGACCTGGCCATCTTGCAATCACTGACATGACCATGAACTCCTCTCTATGCCAAAGTATTGTAGACTCTTAAATGAAGCCATCTTTCTGACAGCGATGGTTTGAAAGCAATGTTGTAAGAGGAGGGAGTCAAAACTCCTCCACACAGATGTCAGAAAGGGATGACGTAAAAAAGAAAACATCTAAAGTAATTGTTGCTAAGGTGAATTTACAAACTGGTCAACCTCACATAGTTTTTATATACTGCTTCTGCATTTTGGCTTAGATTGATTTTTCTTTCAAATGACAACATAAAATGTCACCTGTTGTCCATTAACATATTATAACCTGGTGAGAACCATTGTTTTTCTTTGTGTTTTTACGTCCTAATATGTTAAACCTTAGAAATGAAAGACAATGTATTTCCTTTCACATAACTGTACATGCTGTCGTTTCTATTGAATAATTTTATAAGTAAGGTATTGAAAGAGAGAACACATAGAAAAGTGAGAACAAACCAAAATAGATATTATGTGGCTATAACATATGTTGTAAGGCTGTTTGTCCTCATGCTGTCTGACAATCTGTCCAATGTTCATGGAAGTTTTAAAGAAAACTTTGGGAAAACCGAGTGTTGCAGCACAGCTTTATCTGCAACTGTTGTTGCTTTGTAAGAGAAAGCTTATTTTCAGCAGTGTTGGGTATTTTCAGCCCAATGATTTAATTCCCTTGTTGTATTAATGTGTTGCTTTCAAATAGAAGTCTCATACAAAGGGTATTTTTTGGAACATATATCTGCAGTAGCTTGATTGATGCGAGTCGACAGTTTTTGCTACTCAGCTTAAAGAGAAAATCAGTATTTTTTTTCTGAGGCAGTGGCTGTGGCCCCTCGCCTTATTCTATCCATACCAGGAAGTTGTCTATGTACATAAATTGGATGCTGTTGCTATTGTGAATGTGAGGTGTGGCTGCACTTGTCCTTTCCAGTTCGTTCTTCAAATGTTAAAGTAGTAAGGTTTGCAACAAATTTAGCAAAAACATTCTTTATTGAGAGTAGCTTGTATGACTGAGCTGTTAAAGTTATCCCTCAGCTCAACTGAAGCATAACCAGCTTCTGTCATTTAAGTCAAAGGGCCAAGGCTAAGAATTTGTCTGTGGGTGACACAGGGAAGGAGAGCTTGGTGGTTTCACTTTTTAAAAAAATAATCTAGCAACAGTAAGACCAGTTCGTCACTCCTCCTTACCCTAGTGAGTGTGTTTGTCTGCTCTGCTGATGCCTGTCCTCTGAGCATCTGTTCTGTACTGCAGTAATGTTGCTTCTGCTATAGTTCTACACTTTCATGAGACAGAAATGACAAAAATGTTTGCAGTATATCTGTATGAAAAATATATAAACTAAATCCTCCGATGTAAGCTCATTTCCCCTCTGTAATGTACAAAAAATATACCACATTTATCCCAGAAATTACTTGAAAAGAAGATATGTTAATTAAGCAAGTTTTTGTTATAAAAACAAGCTTTGAACATAAAACAATGAGTTCATACAGGAACTGTATAATGAATAATTACCAGTACTGTTTGCAGTGGTGTTGTTTCGATACACACTTACAGGATATAATGAACCACACAGTATGTTGTAGCAGGGTGTTAAGATAATTTAGGGTGCATATTTATTTACTGTTTATTTGTTTCAATGTCATTGTGATCCCACATGCACTGCAACATTGCTTACGTATTCTAAATAAAAATGTAGATCAACTGTTGTGCAAATAGCACCATTTCTCCTCTTGCATTTGCATACAGTCACCAACAACAAGGGTCATTGCACTTGCTGGGAGGAAAGCAAACCAATTACAAGGAAGTTTGTGCTCAGCAAACCATGATAATGCCATATCATATCATGCAAACAGAAGGAATAGAATTTATTTTGCCCAACATGAACCCTATCGTTTAGGGTTTTGAATGACTGCAACTTTGCAGCATTGACCTCAGCAACATACATGCAAAAAAAATGCTTTAACAAGCCTGTAGGGGTAGAATCTGCATTGTACCAGTTAACAAACAGTATTGAAGTCCTCTCTGAAACACGGCACTGTTTCAAAATCATATTAAGCCTGATGCTTACATGCATACTGTAGGTGCACACACACACATACACACACATAGAAATACCTCCCAACAGACAAAATCCAAATCTTCTGTGATTGCTGTTTGTAACAAATCTATAGCGGTAGAGCAGGTCCCATATAATTTCTGTTTTGTTAGTTTAATCAACCATTAACCATCTCTTTCCTTGTCTACTTTTTATCTTCTGTTTCCCTCTATTTTCTAAACTGCTTCTCTTTGCTCTCATTTCCACTCCTCTAATCATATACGTGCATCTCTCAGGTGGATTTAAGGGGGAAAGAGGGGCGGCCATAGTAATAAGACCATTAATCACTGAGAATGATTTGCAGAAAAATCAGCCAACCTTGTTGAATTTGACAACCACCACACTGGATCTGTTTGCTGTAACATAGTGTATGGTCAGATAAGAAGCTTTGCATATGATTCATGAGGTGTTTATGCAAGATTCTGAAGATTTTTGTCCACATTTGCTATAGATTTAATTCAAATCTATTCAGTTCTCTTTGTTTTTCTTAAGTGTTACAGTGTTATACATGCTGTATATAAAGCATCATGACTGCTAGCTCAATCCATACCAGGAACCATAAGCTCATAATAGGGCTGATACTTAAACAAGCAACTTAAACAGTATTTCTGAACATTAAAACCACTTTTCTGTTAAGGTCAGCTTTAATCTTTCTTTTTGATTAGAAGTATTGGCCTTCTTGTAATATGTGAGTCTTTATGGGTTTGGTAGAATTTAAATGAAATATAAAATTAGATTTTAATGATTTATTTTCTTTATACATTGTATCTCCACCTTTGCTTTTGATGTGAGATGCATGCTGTTTTTAAGCCTACCGGTGATTTTGTGAGAGATATTTATCCATTCATTAAGGATTATTTTCTCAGCTGCTTTTGCTTTTAGTGTGTGTGTGTGTGTGTGTGTGTGTGTGTGTGTATGTAGGTGCATGTGTGTATGTGTTTGCCTGTGTCTTTGTGTGTATGAGTGCAGGCTGTGTTAGTTGTGTTAGTGATCATGCAAATGCAACTACGCCTCCTCCAAGGATAAGAAGCAGACCGAGAAAGGGCCACAAGCACCGGACCACTAGTGGACACCACAGTTGCACAGAACCATGCAGCCCACTGCAGGGAGGACCTCGCACCCACCCAGACGGTGGCAGAAGAAGTTATAGTTATAGTGTTTTTGTGGTTCAGAATCAGTATGCAAAAACAAGTGTGAAAAAGTTATTAACAGCAAGCAAACAACAATATTAAGGGAAACCTATTAGAGTTAGCCAAAGAACCACCTACCATACTAATGTCCACTTCTGGGATAGGAACATGATAATAAACCTGGAGTGGGTCACTGCTGCCTCTCTATTTGGTAAATTAGAATCTAGACAGGTGAAAATCTGGACAATGACATCTAACGATGGATCCATTAATACAAAACAAACAAATGAAAGTGAAATGAAAAAAAAAAAACAAAAAACAAAGCACTGTAAAAATGTTTTGGTGCAGCAAGTATTTTATGATTCTAGTTAGAGACTCTAGGTCACCTTTTATTTCACATAATAATTATATAGTTTTGTACATTATGATTGTAGCCAACTGAAAATCTGCAAAAAAAAATATAACTGAAGCCATAATCAGAATGCACATAATGAACAAATCCAGTCCAAGAAACCGTATTCCTAAAATAGTGATGCCAAGTGCCAAGTGACTTGCATTATTTTGTTTAGAAAAATAGATGGGTTATTAGTGGAAATCAGTTTTTCTGTTAGAGGTCAAACAGCTAGAAGGGCAGATCATTTTAGAGTCTTAGGAAAGCGACCAAGAATCTTGCAAAGGATAAAGCATATTTGGCCCCTTCCTGGCCAGGTTTACCACTAGAAATGAAAAGCTATAAAGCACAGAGGTGGTAGTGTGATAATATAGAGCTGCATGAATGCGGAAGGTGCTGCGGAGAAAACATATACAGTTAGGCCTATATACTGTATTTATATGGCATCGAAAAAGAGAACTACAGCCTGACAAGAAGCCAGACAATTTGAGAAGCTAGACCACAGATTACCAACTCCAGACCTTTTGAGCCAGTGTCCTGGAGGTTTCCAATGTTTACCTGCTGCAACACACCTGTCTTAATTAATGGGTCGGCTTGTGCAGAATTTGACAACAAGCTGTTGAAGAATCATTTAATTTGAAACAAGTGTGTTGCAGCAAGCATTATTATGTCAATTCATCAATAAACAAAATTTAAAAATAAACAATAATACAAAAGTTTTAAAAGGAGTCTTACATCCATAAAGCTTCTCTTGGCAAAATAAATTTCTTCAGCACAACATGGAAGCCACACCATTATTCTGCTGTGACGATACTGGAAAAGATAAGGTATAAAAATAAAAAAGAAAAAAAATATTGAAATCTCATGACACCCATAGAGGAGTTTATTCATCAAATTAGTCCTGACAATTATTTAAAATATTTTAAATATTTAAACTCAACAGGTAAACAAGTTCATGCTGACGTTGTAACAAGCTGTTCCTGTGTTGCTGGTGGCCTACAACCCTCTGATTACCAGCACATCTGCGTGTTTGCGACTCTTTGCTGATTTGTGCTGCTCTTTATAGACTGCATTGCCCATTATTGAATTGTTGAGTTGCTTGGTCCTGTGCTTGTAAATCTATGCAGTTTTAGGAGCTACACACTCCCATCGAAGCCACTTGGGACTCATTTGTCCAGCCCAATTGTCTTCATTTGATCAGACCAACGTGTACTTTTTCATTCAAATTACAGGTTTTCTTGCTAGTGATCATGTGTATATTCTCTTTTGTTCTATTTAATGTCTAATTTTAGGGCCTGTACTTTAAATACAATCTCTCTAAAATATCTGTTTTTGATTGTTTGTAAAATGAAATGATGAAACAATGAGATGTGATGCAATAATGAATAATTTGACATTTAAAGAGTGCACTTAGCTCTGTTTTATTTATTTTAGCTGGTCTTTTACAGTCTAATAGTCTCAGTCTTGCTCTTTATGACCAGGTTTCTTTAGATTAACAGGTGGAGATTTAATATCTAGAATGTAGCAGTATTGCCGCATGCATCAAAGTTAAATCACTAAGGCCATCATAAAAGCTTTTTTCCCCCTAGTTTTGATTTCATGCTGTATAGAAATGCACCACAGGTTTCTATTGACAAATATGTTATTGATTTACATTATCATACAGTAGCAGGGAGTGCTCCCTGCAACCTCCAGAGGCAGCTGAGCGGATGCTCCTGATCTAGTGTAACATCAAATGCTTGAACTGTGATGTTGATTTAAAACACTAACGTATGATATGAGGGCAAAAAAACACAAAAGTTCCATGGAAACTTTTCTGCTGCTTTAAACTACACAGCAAGTCACAAATTGTTTCAGAGGGCTTTTTCTGGTCAGTACCCACATGAGTGCGGTTTTAATGAGCTCTGTTCCCAGACGGAAATGTTTCAAAAACCCCTGATGTAGGGGATTAATAACCGTAGAGAGGGGAGCTGTAATAATAAGGATGGAATAATTCTAGAAAGTATGAGTCTCTCTCTCACTCTCTCTGTGTCTGTGTGGGTGTGTGTGTGTGTGTATGTGTGTTTGGCTAGGCATTGTACCAGTTTTGTCACTGTGAGAATCAATTTCTATATTTTGTGTGTGCATTTGTGTCCTGGTGTGTGCTTCTTTGTGTCTGTCTCCTATCCACCACCCATAATATTGTTGTTCTGGAAAGGGCAATGCCACGCATGTATACCGATACACACACATACACACACACACACTCCCACACATTGCAGTAATGTTACACATGAAGGGTGTCAGTAATGGGATTCTGGTCAGGCCAGTGTGACCATGTTGCACTGAGCTAAGGTCACTGATACCATATCAGGAGCTGAGAGAAAAAGAGGAGGGCACACAAGTGAATGGGCTGAGAGAGGAAAACAAAGGAACAGCTTCGCAGGGAAGAGTGGAAATAAAAAAAAGGATTAGTTGTTAAGAAACTGTTATTTAAATGTTAGCTGGTGTTGCTTTTTCAGGGTGATCTGCATTCTGTAGAAGAGCACTTCAGCCCTCGGGCATCATCCATTACTCACATTTTCTTTTGTCCTCTCTTTTGGCCGTTTTAAGCTCCTCTTCTCTTCTCTTCTCTTTTCTTTTCTTCTCTTCTCTTCTCTTCTCTTCTCTTCTCTTCTCTTCTCTTCTCTTCTCTCCTCTCCTCTCCCACACCTCCTTAGACAGGGCTATTTTCTGCCTGTCAGGCGGTTTGCAGACAAGCACTACTTTCTATCCTGGTGAGACTCCTTCTTTTGTGTTTGTGTGCATGCACATCGTACAAGTGGCCATTAGATTTATGTTTACGCTTGACTGTGGTTGAACGTGCACATGTTAGACAGAAAAGCAGCATATTTTGGACCATTTGTTTGCTGTGTTTGTGTACCTGCAAGTGTGTGTCTGTGCACACGTGTGTGTGTGTGTGTGTTTCCCTGTTGTGACAGTGTTGAAATCCAAGCTGACATCCCCTTCTCTCTGCAACAGCATATGCCCCTCAGCAAGACCACTGGGAGGCTATAGAGAGAGAGAGAAAGAGGGAAGGAGATGTGAAAGGTGGGAGTGAGAGTTAGGAGGGCAAAAATAGAGGGAGCAGGGGAGACAGTGGGTAATGAGTAGGAAGGGGGGGGAGAGAATGAAAAGCAAGATCTGATAAAGGGAAAGTGAGGGTAGAAATTGCCAAAGAGGAAGAGAGAAATCTAGGAGGAGAGCCACAGACTGAGACCAAGACAGAGGGAGAGAAAGCACCCCCACTGCGCTTCTTTTCAGTCCTGCTAGCGTTGGCATGTGTTAAATGTAAAGCTGCTGGCTGACTCACCATGCTACCAGCTCTTATTCAGCACTCTCCACTGCTCTTGTCTGACAGAGGGAGAGAGGAAAGCTAGCAGCTCAGATTCAACACTGTCTATTTCAACGATGGAGGGAATTAAAACAGAGGCAGAGGCCACCAGTGAATTACAAAACTGCCTCCTTTCCTGTCCCATCCTATAAAAACACAGAAATTCTGCACGGATAGGGTTGAAATACTGCAAGTCTTTCTCTAAACTGAAAGTAATTTAACCAGATTTTTTTCTTTTTTGCCCCATTACTTTGACCAATAAGAAGGTTTGATTAACTATCAAAGGGATCTTGCTAATTTACTAAAGAACGCTGACGGAACACATTGATAGACTCCTATATTTCCACAGAATGCAACAATCAATTTTATTTGATTGTGTTAAAGTGAAAATATTTCCTCTTGAAAAACTGTGTGAACAATCACATACACGTACATTAAAATATTAACTTGTAGAGCATCAAGTGTGTTCTCCCAGAGCCTCGCATGTCTCTTGGACATGTTGGGAGGATCATAATAAAACTGAAAGCAGCAGAAAAAGAACTCTATATGCGGGTGGGGATGTAAGGGTTCACTTTATAGTTACTGTGCATGAAACCATTGTTATCTATCTCTGGTTCCGTTCCCATTTGGGACATCCACATGACACATGTGCAGAATGCTTTTCTGGTATTTTAAGATACTTTTGATGAAATCCATTTACAATATACAGTACCATGGCAGAAAAAGTGAGACATGGAGGAGGGATTAGAGTTACCGGTTGCTCATGTAAAACCATTTTGAGTATGTTTGTACTTTCTTAGGACAAAATTATAGGTTTGATTATGGTCTTCTCTCACTGGCTTCAGGAAAGCAGCATTGGAGTATTACTCAGAGTGCCTTAAATTAAGCTGTTTTTGGATTTTTACCTATTCACTTCTATAACATGAACATAGCTGTCACACTCAAATTATGTATTCTTTTTTTTTTAGTAAATAAAATTATTTCTCTTTTAATATACCATGAAAGTTTCCTGAATTTGAAAATCAAATGTTTAAAAGTAAAACATTTTCAAAATACTTCAGCCAGAATCTGTAGTATTTTCAAATCAGCACAGGCTGTAGTCGTTCACAACAGGCAGCATTTATATAAGTAGAGCTTAACATTGCAGTGAAACATATTTGTGATGGGGCTGAAGAAAAGAAGGGATGAAAGAGAGTCTGAGAGGGCTATACATGGCCCAGTCATGATGTAATATACTGTATTTTGCAGCCTTTCACAGGATGCGTTCATTGTATGAAAACTTAACTGAACAAGAAACATCACACAATTGACTTTATTTTTTCAGATTAAAAACATAAAATCTTCTGTACATTCATAAGTCAAATCCCTGAGTCAATGCAACTGAAAATGAACAATCAAACCATGTTGTTAAAACCTCTATGTACAGAGAGTTTTTTTTTTTTTTTTGCCTGTTCCTCTACTTTCACCTCCTCCTCTCCTCTGTCTGCCTCTTTTTAGTTGTTTCAGCAGGTTGAAACTCTTCACTACAGTACCTGCTGATCGGCAGGCTTGATGACCGCCCTGGATGTGAAATGATTTCCTTTGCTATTTTTTTTCACCGACATCAGTAAAATTCCATGTTGGTGGTGTAGGCTGTTTTCTGGGGCTGAATTCACTGAATGTGCACCCAGCACAATTATTTGAACTGCATATCTGCAGAAAACAATAACAGCGTGATGCTGTTGTAGTTATTGAAAAATATTATGTTCTTTTACTCAAACTAGAAAAAACTCATTGTTTGTATCCATTCAGATTGATTGGTTTTTGCTGAAATCATATTCATTTCCATGAATTGAATAAAATATATATTTATTTATTGTATGACATCTTTAACACAAAAAAGTAATCTGGTGTAATAATTTTAGTTTATTTAAGCTTTTGTGATCAACATGGGATAGTTACTCATAAAGCCGGAAACTTTTTTTTTTATTATTAAAGCTGTTAATCGGTGGTTTAATGACCTTATCAACTCGCACTTCCATCTGGAAAGTATGAAATCCATTAACAGCTTTAGGCAGGATTCAGGTCCAGTATTTTGTCCCGCAACTTAGTAGAAGTAGTAGAGTTAAATTAAATTAATTAATCTTCAATTTTTTTTTTTTTTTTTTTTACAAGGTTAAGCTCAGGATTTCTCATTTGGGATTAAACTCTTTATTTTACACAATTGAAATAATATTCCTAATTGTTAGAACTTGGGTACAGTACATGGCACAGTATATAGTCTAAAATGGTGCAACAATTACAGCTTTAATTTAGACTTAGCTCATCCAAAATTCAACAGGCTGATGGTTTGAGATAATACTGAGGATTTCTGAGATAGTTGTTCTTTATGATACCAAAAACTGTGTAATCTGTTACATCTACTGGTAGAAGCTCATGGTTTCACCATGAATCATTCTTGGAGTAGAAAACGCTGAACAGTTCTCAACAATAAAGCCATGGATGGGGAATGTCCTACTCCATTACATATGTCATTGTCATTGCTACCACTTGGTACATTTTCTTCCTCTATGTTCATTTTGCTGGTAGTTTTCTGTCTGTTGTTGCTACTGTAGACTATTCGTCCACCGCCTGGTGTACTGCCTGCACTCCCTACTCTCTGCCTCTCTGACTTTCTCTCTCTGTGGTAACGTATTTCACGTACTTTCACTTCCGCTTAGTTTGAAACAGTAACAAGCCTATTCTGAGAATGTAAGGAGAAGAAAGTACAGATATTTGTCCTCAAAAGTAGGAAGTAAAAGTAAAAGGTTGACAGAAAAATAAATATTTAGGTGAAGTACAGATACTTTCAAAGACTACTTAAGTTCAGTAACAAAGTACTTTAACTTAGTATGGCGTGGGTGAAAGAAGCTGGTCCACGTAAAAGTGTAGGTCTCACCAATTCCAATTCCAGGAGGCCGACAACAACACAGCTGTAATGGGACGGCAGGAACAATGCAGGACATCGTTTGTAAACCCAAACGCGTGTATGCTCTTATGTGGTGGAAACAGATGCTGTCCTGCATTAAGTGAGCGAATTTCCTTTATTTTTTCTTGTCCTTTCCTTCAGTTATAATTGATGCAGCGCTGCCTCTGATGAAGATGGTAGCACATTATTAAAAAGTCCAGTTTGCTTGAATTAGTTCAGTGTGAAAGCAAACTCGTACTGAGTCTAGCTTACTATTAGGTGTGAATACACCCTTAAATTGAGCCTAACATTCTCAGTTTTAGAGCAGTATCCCCTTGGGCAGCAGTCTTTCACCAAGGATTTTTGGTGATGTTAAACTAATCTAACAGTAGACGGAGATGCTGACATTCCAGTGACATCCAGTATATGACAGATTGGTGACTTTGTGATTCCAGAGTTGTTTTTATGTATCCAGACTGACTTCTATCTGCTGAGGGTTTCAGCTCGGCTCATTTGCTAGACTGTGCTAAAGCGGTCAATTTAGAGGTTTTACATTACTTTAAAATAACTTTTACATACATGTGGTTGTTTTGATAGATGGCGTTGATATTGCAGGTAATTAGAAATTGCTTTAAAAGACTCTTCTTTAGACATGCAGTGGTCTCCTTGGAGAATCTTGTACTGTGCACTAGTCAGTGGTTGTAGTGCAACAACCCTTTTTAAGTTGGCAGGGAGAAACTATCGGAAATCAAAAGGCCTTTGGAAGTGAGACATTTTGGAGCTTTCAGCATTGCACAATTAATTGTCCTTATTTTCTTTAGAGGTTTTTTTTTGTTTGTTTTAAAGTAATTTTTAAAGTCAGTTTTAAAAACCAAATAATCATTTTTATGAATTATTTTTAATTATTTCACAATTGTAATTATATCACAATTATTGCCATGTGAAAATTTGAGCAGAGCTGTGTGAGAGAATATACACTGCATATTGGGTTTTTTTAAATTCCATTGCAGCAGTCACAATGAATGATGGTGTTTTCCTCCATGTAACATTCAACAGTAAACAGGTCGGTCGCTGCTTGTAGTGATGTGGACTGAGCAGCTTTTGGACAAATTTCTTCGTCCCCTCTCACTCTGTTTGACAAAGCTGCTCATGATCTTCAAACCCTTTTCAACAAAGCTTTGCTTTGGTGAGGCATGATCTCTCCTAACCTCCTGTCTTGCTCTCCCTTTCCTGTCTCTCTCCTCCACCCTTAAGCTCCCTGTGTCTCTCTGCTGCTCCCGTCTTCACCCTTTCCTCTCTCTTTGTTCCGGGGATCAAACAAGTATCTCTCCTTTATGTGCCATCACCTGTGAGAACACACACACCCGTGGCCTCTCTCCTTTAGTTTATAGCAATATTAATATGTCTGTTCAGGAATTCATTGTAGTTATGGCCAAAGATCATGCTAACTTTTCAACTTGCCGACTGCTTTGGATCAAAGAGGTGAGCAAGAGCAAAACACCAGAAACACAAAGAGGAAACAGGAATAATGTGGGAGAGTAGAGATTAAAACAGAAGAGGTATTCTTTGAATTGAATTGAAATGACCATGATAAAGATCAGAGCCAACTCAGAAAAAAAGCCCAAGCAACTGTTAACACCCATGCGGGATTTTGCCCTGAAGATGTAGCTATTCTACCTCTGACTGAATTTTAAAGTACAAGGAAGTCAGCACAAAGTCCGTTCATTTTTAACAGAAAGGTATGATCAGTATTTGATATCTACATCTAAATGTAGCTCAAATTATTAGTTCATTCTGAGAGAAGTTAAAAAGACAATGTAATTCAGTGTTTGTACTATCTACCCAATTAGTGCCAGGGGACTTTGTAGTGGGATTAACAAAAAGACATTGTTAAGACAAGCTCAGTCTGTCTTGGAAATTAATATAAACACATAATTGGGACAATCGTTAAAAGGGGAATATATATATCTATATATCTATATATATATATAGATATATATAAACTAAATCAAAATTTATATCTGATAATGTTTTAATTTTCTTCCAAATGTCTTTTCTTTTTCCAATTAGTGGTCTATATAAATGTAAATTTATAACTCTGTAGAATTCATGTCCAGTAAATACAAATTATAGCTAACAGAAAGTTTAACCCATCCAGTATTATCTGTGTGCATGTTTTCCTCCCAAGGAGCTTTTGGCACACCCCTGCACAATCAAGAAACTTATTAATAGTAAAATGTCAACCAAACCTAGAGCTGTTCCTTAATCTAACCACATCGTTTTGCCGTCTAAACCTCACCATTAATTAAAAATTATTTTTAAAAAGATTATTAAAGATGCACAACTTAACTTTTGCTATTTTCTCAGTGATGGGTCCCGTTTCGATTGGTTGATTCGGCATCCATCTTGCATCCTAGCCAGAGCTCGAATTACACTGGGGCTTTCGGGGGAGCCTTATTTTTGCACATGCAATGCGACTTCATGCATCATGTGAACGCGCATTTATATTAGTGCATGTAACGCGATCCAAAATATGGTTACTATTGAAAAACTACTGAATGCAGCTTGTTTAATCAGAAACAACGACGGAGAGTTCTTTAACCACAAAAAGAGGCACATCAGGTGGTTTGTGGACGCTTACAGCACACAACAGACAAACAATGCTGCTGTGCGCGTGCTGAAGGAAACAGAACAGATCATCTGCGTCGTTTGGAAAATTTTTAGGGCGCCCCCTAAAGTATCAGCTGAATCTCTTTAGGGGAGCTCCTCTGTCTTTTAGGGGAGCCAAACTCCCCTTAGCTCCCTTGTAATTCGAACCCTGATCCTACCTGTACTGTAAGCTCTCTTCAGACAGTAAAAAACAGTCTTGTGTTGATTCCTATCTCTTGCGCTGTCTCTCTTTTATTTCCACTCTTCCTCCAATAGTGTTTTCTAACGTTTCTTTACTGAATCAGCCACAGTGCACGTTCAAAATGGCTGGTTTGTTTACATCTGCTTGCTAGTGTGTGACTTATGTGCAAAGCGAAACTTAGCTGTAACGTCAAGCAGCATTCTGGATAAAAACGTTGCATAGTGTGGTTTCTCAGTCACAGCTTCAGAAATGCACATAGCAGATGTCACTGTGCCATCAAATGAGTCCGGAATGCAAAGTTTTAAGATTAAAAAAGTAACGGAGTGGGTCTTTAAAAAGAGATTTTATACATGATCTAAAAATTTATTTTATTTTATTTTTTGAAACGCCAATAAATGTTCTAAAAATGATACCTGAAGTATAGCAAGTATAATAAAACACACTCCACTTTACCAAACTTCTACCACCACCATTGCATTATGTTGCCTCAATGTTGATCTTGAATGTTGAATGTATGAATGTATACCAGATGAGATGTATGAGGGGCTGTTTGAGACATTATTCAGAATTACGGAAAGGGTTAACGTGACATCAGCCGGACAACCGACAGTAGAAAGTCTGAAGGAGGACATTCTAATTAGCCACCTAGCATAACTCGGCCATTGGGCTATACAGTGCTGTAAAACAAAGACATGGACAGCGCTGTGAGTCATATCCTGGAGAATACTCCAAACGACGGTGAAGAGTATGTTGTCCAGTGCCGTCCAGGTCTTCTTTTGACAGCACTGCATTTCTTAAGGGCCCAGTTATGCTAGGTGGCTAGTTAACGTGTCCTCATTCAGACTTGCTACTGTCAGTTATCCAGTTGCTTGCTAACGTAGACCTAACCCTTTTAATAGTATCTGCTGAGGCCAGTATAGTATTGAAGAAGCCAGCTGCTTCACTTAGTCATCATAAACTCATGACCACATCAGTAGAATTAAACAATCCCACTGCCTTTGAACAGAAGCAACACCTGCTATGCTTTCTGCAAACAAGATGACAAGTTGAAAATGTCCATGTCCCGGCCACAAATTTTAATATAATGTTATAAATACAACAACACCGTTACTTTCTCAGTTACATGAGCACAATGCTTCAACACTGAATATGACAGTAGCACAGGGTTGAAAACTTCCTTTATCAAACACTGAGTCAAGGATGAGACAGGGAGCTGCATTTCAGTAAAGTATATGAAAGGAAATTTCAGTGTAGTATATAAGAGGCAGTTTCAGTATAGTGTCTGAGAGGTTTCAGTATAATGTGTGAATGACTTAAATTTCACATGTGTCTGTGAGAGTGTAAGTCTGAATAATATCTCGAACGGCCTTTCATAGTGATGAATGGGCTCATAAAGTCTGTGCTTCTCCTGATGTTTTTTTTTTTTTGTTTTGTTTTAATAAACTAATATGTTTTATCTGCATAACTTAAACACATTTCGATGCCAGATCAGGTTGCCCAACACAGGTTTAGGCGTAAGAACATTTGCCTATGTCTTACCTATATCACTGCTGTTACATTTCAGCCACCACGGATCTCCAGTCTTATTCAGACTGGTCCAGTTCGACCTAGTCCTGTCCAGAGTGGCATAGTTTAGTTCAATCTGGTCCAGTCCTGTTGAGAACTGAACAGGTGGTATGTGACAGCAGGTATGCGCCGACTTCAAAGGATCCAGTGAGAGGAAGCACGAGAGAGAGAGGCTGAGAAAAGTGGGAAAGACAAACCTGTGGACAAAGAAGGAGAGGATAAATGTTAAAAAGAACATTTTTATAGATGATGGAATGACAGAAAGGTTAGTGTGTGAATCAGAGCAGACACAGGTAAAGAAACAAGAAGGAGGACAAATAAAAGTAGTGTGTGTGTGTTGGTTGGTAAGTTTGGGAGTGTTATGTAGGTGGGGGTTTGATGCTTGTCTCCAGACCAACAGCTTGAGTGCTTTACTCTTGTGAATACCAATTGTTCTGTAGAAATAAAAACCAAATGCTAAACACCCCCTGAAACAGTCTCTTTATCACTCCCTCTGTCACAGTCTTAGTCTTTCTCTTACTTTCAGCTTTACTTCAAGTTGTGTACTTTTATGTGTTGGAGCAAACTTTGTCTATTCTTTTCTTGGCCCTATGCCTGTACTCACTCTTTTACAAACCTCTACCATTTCCGTTCCAAAGCAATAAATGCACACCCGCAGTCTTTTAATTTAGACTATATGTACCACTTTTATACAATCACAAGCACACACACACACACATTGTCACCCCTATAGGAGGCTCCCTGCAGATGATGTTAGGTGAATGTGGACATTGTTTAACGAGCCCTGGGACAGGGAAAGACAGGCAAAGCAAAGGATGGCAGGGGACAATGGGAGAGAAAAAAGAAGGGAGGATAAAGGACAGCAGCAACAGCAGGGAAAGGCGGAGGAAGAGAGGGATGTGGAAAGGAAAGCAGCACTTGAGGGAAGATACAGTAAAAGAGATGGGATGATGGTTAGAGTGTGGAGATATGGAAAAGCAGAGGAGGGGTGAGGAAAAGGGGGTGGCGATACATGATGTAAATCAGACCCACACAGGGAGGAGAAGCAGGCGGAGAATGATGAAAAGACAAAAAATGGAGAGGAGAGAGGAGAGTGGAGGACACCTGGTCACATATGGGATGAGGGGGAGAAAGTCATGAGGGTGGGAATGGAGAGAGGGAGAGTGTGTAGAGGAGAAACATAGGAGAAATGTATGTGATATGTAGCCTGAGGACAAGAAGAGAGGATGAGGGAAAAGAGCAGATGAGTGGGAGTAGACAGAATAGAGAGGAAGAAGGATAAACCTTCAAACAAGGTGGGAAAGAGATGAGCCGGAGGTGAAGGGTAGAAGATGTGGTCCCTCTTTTCTCTGACCTCCTCTTCCTCTCTCGCCTGCCTGCCTTCTTCCCAGCTCCTCTCTACTTTCCTGCTCTGCTGTGTAATGTTAGACTACTGGAAGGGAAAATCACCAAAGTCAGCTCTTCTCATGGCTTTTGCTGTTCTTTTCCTTTTTGCATTATATGTCATGTTATCCGTGCTCACGAAATGGAAAATGTTGCAGACCTCATTCATCCTAATTAAACACGTTGCTGCCTCAGTAGCTGCAGATTCCGTTCAAACTGTCTCCTTTAAAACTACAGCCATGATCAAAGTCTTTTTTGCTGCGCTGTTGATCCACGCTCAGTGGAGGTTTCTGAAACATTTGCATTTTTTTCCTTTCACAATTTGATTCAGGAAAGGTCTGACATCCAATTGTGTGAGTGAGGAGGCCTTTTTTTTATTACAATGGATCCAATTATATACTGCATTACAGCAAAGCTTTAAAGATGAATCTTCTGCAAAAGCTGTAGCAGAATGCTGCAGCATTAAAGAGACATGGGTGACCACTGTATCTGCGTATCTATATCCTCTCTTTGTTCTGTTGCTATGCATAGCTCTCTCAGCAACTCTGTCAGTAATGGTCATTGAATCCAACATGCACAGACAGTTGCATGGCACTGACAAAGGCCACCGTGTGTGTGCGCAGCCTAATGTAGAATCTATCCACCCTCAAGCTTTACAAGCGGCTCATATTCTCCTGCTTACTCTGCTCTCCTTTGCCTCAGAGCATCAAGTCTCTCCCTCTGTTCATTTAAGTCCTGAAAATAAACTGTCACTCAGTCCATCAGCCAGTCTATGACTGAGTTTCTGCACGTGTGTGATTTTGTTTGAGCCGATGGATTGTTCTGCCACATGCACACTCATGGGTTTATATATATATATGTGTGTGTGTGTGTGTATGGCTGTGTGTGTGAAGCTGTCAATTTATCTTGCCCAACTCCATCTAAAAAGACAGACAGCCTATTGGGGCGTATGCTGCAGAGAAAAATAACAACTCCAGCTGACAAACATAGTTTAAGTCAGTGTGCAAACATAGAGCATGAGACAGAGGAGATGAGGTTTTGCATTTAAATTGAAGGTATAGTTTACTTTTTATATTTAGTGCACTTTTTCTGCGTGAAATTGTCACATCAGTTGGTTTTATAGTTGTTACCTGAAAGTATTGATTAATGCTGCATTAAAAGGGAGACAGACTCTCCCTGAGGAGGAGATTGTTGTTGCATTAGAATGATTTAATTTGAACCACATTCAGCTGCAAAAGACAACACTTAGTATCCATAAACATTGTCCTGCCGACTTATTATGTTTCTGAGGGGATCAGGCTGCAGTTAAGATTATTAAAAGTTGTATGGTAGGGAGTAAAATCTGTAGTTCAAGGAGACGTTATTTACATGCACATGTTGGATTTTGCACTCCAAGGTTCTCTGACTGAAATTTCTGTTTCATTTAACACATTTGTAACTTCCTACATTTATGTCTGATATGAAAATTGTTAGGTTTGCCAGAGGAGAGCTGTTATTTTTACTTGTTCTCATTATTCTGTCATATTCA